>NC_133329.1:151006406-151610989 GCF_042186555.1 Aquarana catesbeiana
TTAACTGCCCTTAAACTCCCCTCTATGTTATCCTATGTATCCATGACCATATGGACATTTTTAGTTTTCAGTTTATCAGCAGAGGAGTTTATGGGCTGTTGTCTGAACACCCTAAAATCGCGTTCAAGAGCAGTTCTTCTGACCACAAAAAACATTGAATGCTGAAAAACGCTCATAAACGTTTATAAAAACGTGCATAAATTCTAGGCACATTTAGTACTTCAGCATTTGTTTATTTCAATGGTCAAAATAAATTACAATTCTGGCCAATGAAATAAACTCCCAAAATCTGTTAAACTCTCATAAACTCACCTAGACTGTTTTGAAAAAATGCCGCTTAGGTGAGTTTATAACGCTGATTATATCGTCAGGATAAACAGCGTTTACAAGAAACCAGTGTGCATGAGGCCTCACTACTCAGCTAGTCATAAGCATAGATTACTTCATCTCTTAGGCCCGATTCACACTGATGCAACATATGCTCCGACTTTGAGAGCACAATCGCATGTCATGTAAAAATCTATGTTTCACTATGACAGCCATTTTAACTGGTCCGACTTGTGTCGGTCCGTCTTTGGAAAAGGTTACTATATACCAGAACAAATAAATGTTTCACATTCCAAGTATACAAAGCATACATACGCCAACAAATGTGGGAAGACTTTAGCTAGAATAATACGATATTTCAAATCTCAAACTTTCCTCCCACAAAGTAAAGACAAAACAATTTCATAAAATACTAAACAGAAGAAATGTAAAAAATAGTGTTTGTAAAATATTTCTAAGACTTAAAGCGGTATTAAACCCAAAAGCAAACATTATATTGCAGCTTAACATTTCTTAGATGCAATGGCTGCATTAGTGTTCTTTGTTTAGGCTTTTTCTTTATTCTCACCTAGTGATCCTGCCAGCAAGTCTGTTTTTTGTTTTTCAGCAGGAGAAGCAGTCCTGAGATGTAGCAGGTAGAAGGTTGGGATAAACCATTTACCACTCACAGGGCTGTTTGTAATCAGATGTTATTTATGTAAAACCTATATCCCAAAATCATCAAAACTGTTGCTGTAACTGCTTATAAAGTGTTATCTGAAGTCCATCTAAAACTCCCCTCCCCCCAGACTGACAATGCTGATGTTCCAAGGTGTCTCTGTTGCTCTTTCATCCAGAGCCCTCTAATGCCTCGTACACACAATGAGATTATCTCATTGTGAATGAAAATTCTCGTACAACAGAATAAAAAATGTCAGAAGTGATGTCATATGTTGTAGTGTATTTGTATTGTATTTTCGAAGGACAACTGTACTGATCAAATGAAAATCGTACGATCTGGTATCGTACGAATATCATTATATTTGCTTGTCCCATTGGATTCTAACGGTTGAACTGTCGTGATCGGCTCTCGAAAGCTGTGTACTAACAATCAGATTATCGTACGATCTCTTCGAAAGCGGTATTTTTCATCCAATTTTCTGATCAGGAGGTGTATTACTGGCCAGATCACCTTGGTAAAACAGAGGGAATGAAGCCTTAAAAAAAGAAATCTATAAAACTATGTTTAAGGATTGGCAAGCTCCAATATAATACATTTTTGGCTTTGGGTTTAACCCACTTCAGCCCCGGAAGGATTTACGCTCTTCCTGACCAGAGCATTCTTTGCGATTCAGCACTACGTTGCTTCAGCTGACAATTGCACAGTCGTGCGACGTTGGACCCAAACAAAATTGACGTCCTTTTTTTCCCACAAATAGAGCTTTCTTTTGGTGGTATTTGATCACCTCTGTGGTTTTTATTTTTTTGCGCTATAAACAAAAAAAGACCGAAAATTTTGAAAAAAAAAAAGCAATATTTTTAACTTTTTGCTATAATAAATATCCCCAAAAAATATGTAAAAAAAAAAAACAATTTCTTACAGTTTAGGCTGATATGTATTCTTCTATCACAATCACAATAAGTGTATATTGATTGGTTTGCGCAAAAGTTATAGCGTCTACAAAATAGGGGATAGATTTATGGCATTTTTATTATTTTTTTTACTAGTAATGGCGGCGATCTGCAATTTGTATCGGGACTGCGACATTATGATGGACACTTTTGACACTATTTTGGGACCATTGACATTTATACAGCAATCAGAGCTATAAATAGCCACTGATTACTGTATAAATGACGCTGGCAGGGAAAGGGTTAAACACTAGGGGGCGATCAAGGGGTTAAGTATGTTCCCTGGATGTGTTCTAACTGTAGGAGGGATGGGCTCACTACAACATGACAGAGATCACTGGTCCCGATGACATGGAGCAGTAGATCCCTGTCATGTTGCTAGGCAGAACAGGGAAATACCTTGTTTACATAGGCATCTCCCCATTCTACCTCTCCTTGCTGCAATCGCGGGCCACCGACGATCATCAAATTCTCTGGACCCGCGGGCACGCTCCCGCGGTGCTCAAATTCAATGGGACGTATGGTATGCCCTTTTGCCTGCCCGTGCCATTCTGGCCGACGTAAATCGTCATGCGGCGGTCGGAAAGTGGTTAATACTCCTTTAGCTAGTTCTCCTCTTGAACATTTTTTTTCATACATGATAAAACCTGCATTTTTGGCTACAAAATTATTTAAAATTCCCAGAACATTGTAAAGTTTCTGAAAGCAGAGGCTTCGTCAAATAAAAAAAAAATGGTGGTCGTAATTTTTTAAGTTGCACAATATTTGAACAACGGTTTATAAAATTTAACATTTCCAGGAAAAAAAAAAAAATATACACTCCTCTCATTGTAAAAGAGGCAAAGAAGATAATAATAATAATAATAATAATAATAATAATAATAATAATAATAATAATAAACCTCAGCAGAGCAAATAGAAAAATACAATTTAAGAAAATTGAAGAATATTTCAGGAATTTTAATATCCCCCATCTTACCTCGACCCAAAACTGAAAGGAGTTATCACATTACTAGAAACCAAAACAGCAATTAACATCTGGGAAACCTCCTTGGCCTAGTATTTTTAATAACCTATGGAAAAATGATATATTTGTATTTCTACATAATTACTGTATCTACTTTAATTCTTTATCACTATAAATAAAACATGGACCTCCATAAATAGTCCCTCTAAGCCACTACATCATTAATTCCCAAAGAATTGAAAAACTCTAAAATTACTGCACAATAATAGCTATAGGCATTCCTTAATGAACAACTATATCAAACAGTATGCAAAAACAAAAAACAAACAGAATCACACTCTCATACCGACTATTATTAAACCCGATCAGGAAGGATTCATATAAAATAGACAAAGCGAACGCCATTTGACTAAAGCTGTAAATCTTCTATAATGAGCAAAAAAACAGAAAAATATAATAATTCTTACTAACCACGGATGCAGAAAAAGCATTTGAATAGCCGGCTTCTGTCGGACCAGCTGCCACACACATGGGCCACATGTCAGCAGGTTTTTATTGAACCGGCCGATGTCGTCTCACATTCGGCCTGTGTGTACTAGGCATCAAGAGGATGTTTACACCAGATAGCCTACAAACATATGATTAACTTGTCCTAAACCTAAACTAAACTATTTTGCAACAAGGTTATATTTTTGGAGCTGCTTAAGGCCTGGTTGCTCTTTGCAAAAATGCACTACAATCCATTTAACATGGTTTCCTATGGGACAAATTCATGGTGGGGGATCGCCCGGAGAGCCCGCCCCTTCTGACATCACAAGAGGCGGGATCTCCAAGGACGTAATTTAATGGCCATGCCCCATGCCTATATAAGAGGCACTGGCCAGCCGGGCACATAACGAAGGAATACAGCTTTGCGACAAGAATAGCATTTTTGTTTTTTTAGCGGGTAACAGAAGGGGGGGAGGAGAAGACACCGGGAGATGACAGCAGAAAATGGCGGCGGAAGGAGGAGAGGGCACCAGGAGAGACGACACTGGGAGAGACAGTGGCTCTGAGCTATTTTACTAATAAAGGAATTTAAAAAACTGGCTTTTTTAAAAAAAAAAACTTTTCACTGCTTCTTGGTGAATGGGTAGGGGTATGATGTACCCGATACCCATTCACATAGGGTGGGGGGCCAGTATCTGGGGGTCCCCTCGTTAACCAACCACCGGGCAAGGGTTGTCGGTTAGAGACCCTTGTCCTCATCAACATGCCCCAAACCACCCATCCCCCCCATGTTGAGGGCATGCGGCCTTGTATAGTTCAAGAAGGGGGGGGGGCACTCGCTTGTCCCCTCCCTTACCTGACATGCCGGGCGGCATGCTCAGATAAGAGTCTGGTATGGATTTTGGGGGGGACCCCGAGTAGTTTTTTTTTTTTTTTTAAATTTTGACATGGGGGTCATCTCAGAATCCATACCGGACCCAAAGGGCCTAGTATGGACCCAGGGAGGCGACCCCCCGTCTTTTTTTTTTTTTCGCTAATTTTCTTGCCAGCAAATTTTTTTTTTAATTCAGCTTTCAGCGGGAACCCCGCTGACAGCTAATGACTCATCGGTTGTTAGGAATGCGGCGGTCGACTTTCCGGACCCCTCCTTAGCAACCAGCTTTATACAGTGTGTTTTACAGTGCGTTTAAAGAGAAAAAAAACTGGTTTAAAAACACAAAGTACACTGAAAAATGTGCCTGAAAAAAACGCATCAAACGCAGCCGCATAGGTGTGAACCTAGACTTAAAGTGGTTGTTAACCCAATTGCCATATATTGCTCTGACACACTCCTAAGCATTGCATGTGTCTTTTTCCCCCTAGTTTAAATGCCTTGTAATTAGGCGTTATAAACTCAGTCACATATCCCCTCTTCCTTGCTGTCCAGAGCAGAGAGAGCCCCGTAGGAGGGACCCAGATTCCTTCTGAGGTATACAAGATACCTCAGAAGAGGAAGCGGTGATCTTTCACCCTGTCCTATGGCTGTGATAAGAAGAAGAAAAAAAAAATGGATGTTTAAATGCACCAGAAAGTTTGAAGACAGTACACAAAGCATATCTATGTTGTAAAAACATAAATTTGATTCCTCAAAAACGAACTTTGTGGGCGGGGTAGGGTTACTATTTACAGATTCACTTTTGCAGACTTGGGATCATTACCATTGAGCAGAGGAGTTGTAATTCCAGGTAATATATTAAATTGGTCTTGCTCAATGCTTATATTTCAAGATGCATGATGGCAGCCTACTGTTACATGATGTATGAATGTCATATATATATTTTTTGAAAGATATAATTATTATATATTTCAGTGTAAATGAATAATTATGTCTATATATCTATCAATAATTTAATTAATATATTGTTAATTATACTAAAATTATTTAAAATCATCATAACAAAAAATAAATTATAATATATTTATACATTATAAATAATATTGCACATACAACCTATACATACATATATACATTTACATACAAACATGCATTCATACATACACACATGTAAATACTCACGTGTGCATGTAAGACAGGAAGGATCAGTGTGACATGCAAGACAGGAAAGATCAGTATGACATATGTACGGACATGGTATAGGAGTTGTCAGGGGCTGTGCGGACATGGTACAGGAGGAGATGTCAGAGGCAGTGCGGAAATAGTACAGGAGGAGATGTCAGAGGCTGCAAAGCAATAACCGGAGGTGGTCAGGGGCTATGAAGGGGTCCGCTATTACACAGACATGAAGAGTCACACGTGCCACTCTGAAGACCTCACAGAGATGAGTGCCACTGCTGACTTACATTTTAAAATTGCGCCGCCAGACACCATTTCATCACTGAGCATGAGCGTGTCTGCCCTAAAATGTCTGAACATGTATGCAGAAATCCGCATCCAATTCGCAATAGTGGGAATCCAGCCTAAAGGGAGTGCTCCTAATCTCAGCTTGTTACCTGTATAAGAGACTCCTGTCCACAGAAGCAATCAATCAGATTCCAATCTATCCACCATGGCCAAGAGTAAGGAGCTGTCCAAGGATGTTAGGGACAAGACTGTAGACCGGGGATCCTCAAACTATGGCCCTCCAGCTGTTGTGGAACTACACATCCCATGAGGCATTGTAAAACTCTGACATTCACAGACATGAGTAGGCATGATGGAAATTGTAGTTCCTGAACAACTGGAGGGCCATAGTTTGAAGACCACTGCTGTAGACCTACACAAGGCTGGAATGGGCTACAAGACCAATCGCCAAGCAGCTTGGTGAGAGGGTGACAACAGTTGGTGCGATTATTCGCAAATGGAAGAAACACAAAATAACTGTCAATCTCCCTCAGTCTGGTGCTCCATGCAAGATCTCACCTTGTGGAGTTTCAATGATCATGAGAACGGTGAGGAATCAGCCCAAAACTACACAGGAGAATCTTGTCAATGGAAATTATAAAAAGTTGTGCTAAATAAAGTGATAAAACAAAGTCCAACATATAATTTAAAAAGTGATAGCAGTCTGACAAGTTGATAGATCCGACTTTTCAAGACATATGCTGAGTAAAGTGCTGAGTGCTAGTAGACGCCAACGGTATCCTTCACCAAGTGAATCACCAACATAAAGTAAGGGTGTACTCTTAACCCACAGGATGGACCCTCTGTCATGAAAGGTCAAATAAGCTTCCAATAGTGTAAAATAACTTTTTACAAAGCTTTTTTTGAGCGCTGTACACAGTAATGCATCAACAGTGCATAAAACATAAAAGCTGCAGTAAGATATTTACAAATCGCGGTGGTTCTCCTCGCCCGACCAGTTTCATCACTAGAGGACTTCTTATGAGTTATTGTCAATGATCTCAAGGCAGCTGGGACCAGTCACCAAGAAAACATTTGGTAACACAATACGCCGTGAAGGACTGAAATCCTGCAGCTACTGCAAGGTTCCCCTGCTCAAGAAAGCACATGTACAGGCCCATCTGAAGTTTGCTAATGAACATCTGAATGATTCAGAGGAGAACTGGGTAAAAGTGTTGTGGTCAGATGAGACCAAAATCGAGCTCTTTGGCATCAACTCAACTCGTCGTGTTTGGAGGAGGAGAAATGCTGCCTATGACCCCAAGAACACCATGCCCACTGTCAAACATGGGGGTGGAAACATTATGCTTTGGGGGTTGGGGGATAGGACAACTTCACCGCATCAAAGGGATAATGGACAGGGCCATGTACCATCAAATCTTGGGCGAGAACCTCCTTCCCTCGGCCAGGGCATTGAAAATGGGTCGTGGCTGGGTATTCCGGCATGATAATGACCCAAAACACAAGACCAAGGCAACAAAGGAGTAGCTCAAGAGGAAGCACATAAAGGTCCTGGAGTGGCCCAGCCAGTCCCCGGACCCAATTCCCATAGAAAATATGTGGAGGGAGCTGAAGGTTCGAGTTACCAAACATCTGCCTCAAAAACCCTAATGACTTGGAAAGGATCTGCAAAGAGGAGTGGGACAAAATCCCTCATGAGATGCAAACTACAAGAAACATCTGACCTCAGTGAGTTTTGCCACCAAGTACTAAGTCATGTTTTGCGAAGGGGTCAAATACTCATTGAAATGAGTTTTCTGGATTTCTTTTCGTTATTCTGTCTTTCACTGTTAAAATAAACCTACCATAAAAGTTATATACTGATCATTTGTCAGTGGGCAAACATACAAAATCAGCAGGGGAGTAAATACTTTTTTCCCCTCACTATGATTTTTTTCAGCCGCTTTGTTTTTGGAAAGGGTCAGGGACTTTTTAAACGCAAAACGGTGCATTTTTTATTTAACAGACTTTAACGGAGACGCTTTGCGCTTTTTAATCTGCCCAAACAAATTCGCAGGGAAATAAAAAAAAAAAAAAAAAAGACATGAATAAACACAAAAAGCACTGCAGAAACAGATCAAAAGCAAACTGCATAGGTGTGAACCAGGCCTTAAAATAAGTAATTATTCATAAAAAAAAAAAGCTTTTTTTCCTATTGTATATACGGTACTTAACCTTTCCAGAAAAGTTTTTTCAATTTGACTTTTAATAGTGGCTAAGCCACTGATACCAACACTCGAAGAATGGAAAGAGCATGTATCAGATTAAATTAATTGAAAAATGATACATGTCTAAGAGGCCAATACTGATCTATCTAATAAAATATGGAATCCCTGGCATGAACTTAGCAATTAGTGATGAGCCAAAAGGGCATGTGGGGCTGGGCACTACCCTTGGTACCAAACCAAATGTTTTTTCTTCAAAATTAGGTGCATCAGGGAGCAGAGATTTTAATAATGCTTAAAGCGGTTGTAAACCTCAGATATGAAGTAAGAACAAAGCATATTCCGTGTGCTTGTCTCAATTAAGAGCACAAACTTTTATTTCTGTCTGCTGCTTCGTTCCTCTGCTATCAGCACGAATCGCTTTCTTTTTTTTAACGCACAATAAAAAAAAATGTGGAGAATAATACTTGGCTATGTGTTTTACTTAGGGAGTAGGCAGTTACATTTTTAAAAATACAATGTAAAATTAACAAGGGACACCAACATAGTTGTATCTTTGATCTTAAAAACTACCAGATAATGGTGTTTGTGGTTTTGGTTTGCCCAAATAAAAAAAAGCATAATATTGTTCTTGATATCACTAGAAAAAAAAAAAAAAAAAAGCCTTTGAAAATTTGTTTGCAATAACTCCATCAGTATCACCAGCTTCATTATTATCCCATTAAAGAAGAAGAGAAGTGTGCGCTGCATTTCGAGATTTCATAATTTGCCACGTCACAAATGTTAATTCTCCATTATGTACGCTAATTTACAAGACCGATTGCTTCTGGTTCGTCCTCGCTTCCGAGCATGCATGTTTGTACTTTGCACTTTTGTCCAACGGACTTGTGTGCACACGATCGGAAAATCCGACAACACACATTTGTCCACGGAAAATTTTAAAACCTGCTAGCCAACATTTGTCCGCGGAAAGTCTGACAATTGTCTCATGAAGCATAAACACGGTCGGATTTACCGCCAACAGCCTGTCAAACATTTCACGTCGGAAAGTCCAATCGTGTGTATGAGGCTTTAGACTCTGCAATGAACTTTAGGAGATAAGTTCGCGTTTGGGAACATGTTACATGTTCCACCCGGTTTTAGGTTGAAACATGTAACATGTTCCCGATCTGCTGCATCTAGTGACAGCAAATGGGGGATCTCCCCCCCCCCCCACTCACTGTCACTAGTAAAAGAAAAACGCCCACCTTTCCACATCATTCATTCACAGAGCTCTGTGAATGGGAAACTATAAGTACCGACAACCTTTGCGGGTGTTGGCTTGCAGTTCTCACTTACCTAGGAGTAAGGATGAGCTCAGGCGTGTTCGCAACCCGCACGTGCAGAGCCCGCCAGGAAGTCGGCACTGCGCAGCATTAATTACAGGTAATGAGACATTTCTCAATCTCTGCAGCTGCGGATCGGGAAAATGGCTAACTGCTTGCCGACTTCCTGGCAGCTCTGCTTAGCTTATCTTTACCTAGGAGCTGTTGAGCGCTCTAGTAGTCCATTGATACTTCCTATCAGTATATATCTGCCTGTCTGTACACGGCACGAGCATATACACTGACAAGTCTGCAGTAATCCAACATGGCACCCGCCATGCAGGACTACTGCAGAACTTTCCAGGCTCCTAGTAAAAAACCCGCAAAAATAGGTGCATTTATTTATTTTTTTTTTAAAAGGTGAACTTATCCTTTAATATAATCCTTGTTTTGCTCACATGATCTGAAAAGGAATATCGAAAAAAATTGCAGCTACACCTAAGGAACAGTAATGTAAAATGTATGGATCACCTTGGTGTTGGTATTGATGGCCTTCTTTACAGAATTCAGCTGCTTCTGTAGTTCCTGCATTTTCTCTGCATAGAAGCTTTCTGAACTAGTCATTTTTTCATATAATGTTTCCAATTAACAGGTAATGGTGGCAGCCTCCTAGAAATAAAAGAAAATTGAATTTGGTTACCTTTTTTGTGGGATGATATTAGATTGTTAGAGCTACATTTTACTGATGATTTTCAAATTTGTATATTTAATGACCAAAAGAGAAAAAAGGGCAGCTGCCTACAGCAACTAGATTCACTTTTTTATTTATTCATACTGCACTAGACATATGATAAGACATACCGAGCAGCAGACAGACAACTAATAGCAAAATAAAATGCATCATTTTTACCTTCTTCCTTCAGCCCTCCAGTATGAGCAATTCTGTAACTGAGTGGCAAGAATGAATAAAGACAGGGTACACAGCCTTTGGTGTCTAATGCAACATTCCTCTGCTAAAAATCAGATCTCCTACATTCTACAGGTCCTATTCTGTCTTGCATTCATGGTGTAAATAAGCTTATATTATGGGGAAATGCATTTCAAATTACTGTACAGGTAAAAGATGCCTGGTATACCAAGCCCTGCACCATATGACAGCACAAACTCTTTTTCCCTAGGCCCCTTTTACACTGCTCTTATTCGGTTTCCCTTCAGTACAGGTGCAGTGCAGTGTACCCCCAATTTACCATAGACTTCCATTAGGTCAGGCGTTTTGGGTGGATTTTCTGTAAGCACACCAAAAGTCCTGCGTACTGCCTCTTTGTTGAGCTTTCAGAAAACTACCAAAAATTCCCAAACTAAATGGCAGTCTATAGTAAAGCACGAATAACCCACTTGAAAACTGCGGGTGCACTACCCTGTGGGTAAACCACACCGAAGCAGTGTGAAAAGCGGCCTTATTGTGTACCTTTATCAAGTGTTTATTACATTTAGTGGATCAAAATATCTTCAATTACTGAAAACTTTGAGACATTTTTTTAGGGGTTTATTGACAGGCTTTGACTTGAGCCAATCGCAATAGTTTGCCATTAGTTTGAGATGCTTCTGATATTATTCAGATTTCATTGAGAGGTGCATTTGGCCTCTAGTAGACCTCTTCTTACATGAATTTGACCTGCTTTAAGTGGTTTTTGCTTTCCAGTAGACTTGTATGGAAATGCAAATCCCGACTGATGTAAATAAAAGCCCTTTGACATAGTATTGGATCTCCCAACACTGATTACGCAAAAAAAAAAAAAAAAAGACTTCCCCCCCCTTCCCAAATCATTAGGTTTGTCAGTAAAAATAAGTCCTTCTTGTGAAAATACTTCTTGGCCCCAAAGGGAACTCAACATGGACAAAAATGGCAACAGAAGTGGTTTTCTGATGTCATGTTCCCGAGGACTTCTTTCAAATTGGTGAAATAGAATAGGGAAGGAAAGGAGGCATAGACCAAACATATGGAGAGTTGGAAAACACCACAAAACTGCTTGCAAGCATGGACAAGTGGAGAGTGGAGAAAAGGTTAATATTCTAATCTTAAAGTGTTTGTTATTTTTATAAGAAAAAAAACGAGACTTTACAAACATGTTATACTTACCTGCTTTGTTGCAGTGGTTTTGCACAGAGCAGCCTGGATCCTCCTCTTCTGTGCTCCTGGCCCCTCCCTCCTGTTGAGTGCCCCCACAGCAAGCAGCTTGCTATGGGGGCACCTGAGCCGAGTCACAGCTCTGTGCGGTCCGGCCCCCTCTCTGTCCTGGTTGGCTAACTGACTTTGACAGCAGCAGGAGCCAATGGCACTGTTACTGTATCTGAGCCAATCAGGAGGGAGAGTCCCGGACAGCTGAGACAGTCGTGGACATAGCTGGACAGAGATGAGGTTCTGGTAAGTATCAGGGGGCTTTCTGCTGCACACAGAAGGCTTTTTATCTTAATGCATTAAGATAAAAAACCTTCTGACTTTACAACCCCTTTAAAGTACAAGTTAAAATAGCACTGCAAGGTGTACATATACGTTTAATAAAATTCAGGAATCTCTGCCCACTCAAATTTCTTCTTAAAAGCAGTGTTGATGTATAGTACACTTCAGTCAAGCAGGAACATTTCCCCTTTTCACTGAGTCAGGGGATAAAGCCTTTCTACTCAGTGATCTAATTTTTTATGCTGGCACCGATCTGCTGCATCTGGCAGCCCTGCTTGCTAAATCCCTAGAGCTGTCAGTGTCATTTTCTTCGGACGAGTCCAGAATGTGAGCCTGCAAATCGGACGTTACTGTTATCTGGGTTCTGATGATCCGTTTGTAAGAGAGAAGATACGAAGTACATGACTGCTGAGAAGCATAGGCTCATTTATGACTAAGTAATTAACCAATACCTTGCCCCACAAAAAAAAAGACACGAAAGCAGATTTAGTTGGAAATAGGGCAAGGCCACAGTTTTATTGAACTCTGCAAATGTAACAACTTTCCAAATATACCAAACAACAATGCCAGTAACAGTTATACTGTGAGCACCCATAAAACAAACTCATAGTCTAAGTGGCTTGTTCTTACTACCAGTACCAGACAGGCATTAGACTGACCCCAGAATTTAACTTGAGGGCATAGCCCATAAAACAATTGCTGGCAAGTCACAACTGCTACGTGCAAGTCCATGGTACAATGGACAGTCCAATGCTCTAAAACATGCACCGGTCACCCCCGTCCTTGGACCCTACCAATCTTAACAACTTAGCCCTATCTCCTTGAACGCCTGGTTTTCAACTACCCGAATGACCACCTCATTAAGAATAACCTTCTTGACCCCCTTCAATCTGGATTTCGCCCTTAACACTCCACAGAAACTGCTCTTTTAAAACTCACAAATGACCTACCTGCAAAAACCAAACGGAGACTATTCTGTACTCCTACTTCTGGACCTTTCAGCTGCCTTTGACATGGTTGATCACCCCCTCCTCAAAAACCAAAAAAAAACAAACAAAAAACTTTACTCCCTCGGTCTCCGTGGCTGTGCTGTTCAGTGATTCTCATCCTACCTATCCCAACGCACCTTTAGTGTCACTTACAATTCTACTTCCTCCACTCCTCTTCCCTTCTCCATCGGGGTCCCCCAAGGTTCTGTTCTTGGACCTCTTATTGTCAATCTACACCTCTTCCCTGGGTCAGCTAAAGGAATCTCAAGGCTTTCAATATCATTTCTACGCTGAAGACACACAAATCTATCTCTCCACCCCGCAACTCACTCCATCAGTCTCCTCACGCATCACTTCCTCAAACTCCACTTGTCCAAAACCGAGCTTATATTTCTTCCCCCACGTGCCTCTTCCCCTGACTTATCTGTCAAGAGCAATGGCACAACCATGCACCCATCCCCACATGTCAGCGTGCTAGGTGTTATCCTGGACTCTGAACTCTCCTTTCGGCCCCACATGCAATCACTTTCCGAAGCTTGCTGCCTCAACCTCCGCAACATCTCTAAACTACGTCCCTTTCTAACCAATGAAACCACAAAGCTGCCGATTCACTCCCTGTTTATCTCTCGCCTTGACTACTGCAACTCCCTCCTCATTGGCTTACCTTTAAATAGACTATCCCCCTTCAGTCCATCATGAATGCTGCTGCCAGACTCATCCACCTTACAAACCGCTCAGTGTCTGCTACCCCTCTCTGCCAATCCCTCCAACAAATTACATTTACAAAAACTAACAATAAGTTACAAAGCCATCTTCAACTCTTCCCCCAGCTACATCACTAGCCTAGTCTCAAAATATTAACCTAATCGCCCTCTTCGTTCCTTCCAAGACCTCCTGCTCTCTAGCTCCCTCATCACCTCCTCCCATATCCGCCTCCAGGACTTCTCCCGAGCCTCGCCCATCCTCTAATTCCCTACCCCAATCTGTCAGACTGTCTCCAAATGTATCCACTTTTAGGCAATCCCTGAAAACCTTCCTCTTCAGAGAAGCCTATCCTGCCTCTAACAACTGCACTATTTTCTTCATTAGCTCATCCCCCACAGCTATTACCCTTTTATATAACTTGACCCTCCCTCCTAGATTGTAAGCTATAACGAGCAGGGCTCTCTGATTCCTCCTGTATTGAATTGTATTGTAATTGTACTGTGTGCCCTAATGTTGTAAAGCCCTGCGTAAACTGTCGGCGCTATACAAAGCCTGTATAATAATAATAATAATATTATTAATAGTACACTGACGAGCATCCCACAGCAGCCAGCACCTGCTCAACACCAGATTGTAGGCCAAGATTAAACATATTTAGGCCAATTATTTAAATTAACCCCATAAGGCCTCTATAAAACACGGTTATCTCCCTCAAGACCCCTGTGGCAGGAAACAAATGCCACCAATCCTGTGGACAAATTTGGAAACCTGGGCATTCACCTTGCGGTGTAAAGGCTTCAAACAAAAGCCAGAAGCAAGAACAAAGTGTGTGACAGACCCAAATCAGACAAGGAACAATGCTGGACCAAACGATAAATTGGTCAAAATGGCACACTATTAAGAAATAACATGCTTAATGGAATAGATTAAATCTACAGACCGTTAACGTCCTACATTGTTACCCCATACATTAATGATAAGAATAAAAGGGACTTAAAACAAATTGTCTGAGGCGTAACAGCTCAGGTAATACCAGTAACCAGCGAAGGCAATGAAAACTGCGACAATGAATTTTGCCAACTGCAAAGGAACACTGTTCTCCCCACAGTGTCAAAATTCAGCATGGCAAGAGGCCCAATAAACTAAAGAGTCAACGATGATCTAAAAGTAATGCTTGGGGGGAATTTGAAATCAGAACAAAAAGGTGAGGATGAACATATAGCAAAAAATGAAATGATTCCCATCTACCTAAATGCCATATCTCTCATTCAAAAAAAATAAAAAATAAAAAAAAGCATACCATGGGCATCTATGGTCTTTGTCCTCGACCGACAAGTTCACTAATCCTAAAAGTGCCAAAGAATGCCCAAGAAAAGGCAACTTTGAAACATGAGGACCCTAAATGCAGAAACAGACAGAGGGCAAAATGGTGAGGATGCCGGTTAAGATGTGCACAGAAAACAGGTGCTGAAAATAAGGGAAGCAACACATATTTCAAACCCTTCAAAGCCCTCTGAATAAGAAAACCCTGGAGATGTCCTCCCAGCAGAATAGTCTAAACCAAAACTATACAGCAGAGACTGGTATCCACCATTAAACCAGCCACATCTTTATCCTGCAGGTAGAAGAAAAGAGCCAGGTGCCTGTCCCGCAGAAAGGAAAAGGGAGAACCCATTGTCAAGTGACGGCACCCATTTGTCCCAAATTTGCCAGCAGGTTACCCAAGAGTTCTGGGAGGGGAGCCACAGACAAGGTCCAACAGGAGTCAGAAACAAGAGTCCACAAAACCTTGAACAAGTAAGACCCACAGCCATCGAAGCCAAACAGCAGAAGTGGTCAAACTGTGAACAAAAGAAGAAATCAGCAATGGAATTAGCTACACCTGAAACCAGTCAACTAAAGACATCCAAGCACCAGAAAAACACAACAGGGAGAACAAAGGTGGAGAGAGTGCAGAGAGGAAGTTAACTACTTGTACCAGACTTATTATCTGTCCAAAAAAAAAACAAAACAACAAAAAAAAATAAATAAAAATAAAAACAAACACACTCGCCTATTCCACAATTTTTCCACCGATAATTCCACTACCATCACAATAGGAAAGAGCTCGAATAGCATCGTGTTACACAACAAATAGTGTTCAACAGACCAGTCACCCTGGAAGAAAATGTCAAAACTATGGGGGCCGAATGCATCCATGTAAAACTCCCAGCTGAGAGTTCAGCAAATCCCCCATGTATAAACAAGAACCACCATTAGGGGAGTGCAAGGACAACCACACTTCCAAGTCATCATGCATAGGTCTGATAGTTTGTACATAATGACGTGTATCGGATATACATTTCATAGCCCATGGTAGACACCCACAGAAGGCATTACACAGCAGAAGTATGCGGAATGCGAAAACAAGATGATGAACCAAAAAAAAAAAGACTGAAGCTGCTACAACTGGAGTTTTCTAGAGTCCCTTGTGAATGTACCCAAGGACAGAATCTAATTTAGCCCCAGGAAGTTGACAGACCATCTCTACAATGTCAATCTCAGGATGGGCAGGACCTTTTGTGTTGTTGGGGAGGAACAGTCAAGATATACAGGAAAGGGGCAAAAGGCAGGCTCAATGTCAGCCTTTACCAGAAGAGTAGAAGTATTGGCAAAACTCAGCAAAGCTAGTGCAGTATCAAAAGTAGAGCATTAGTCCCGGGATTTCGCCTGATCAATACCATTAACCACTTCCTGCCTGGCCGTCATTCTGCTATAGGCCGGGCGGGAAGTGGTTAATGGTGGTATTGAGTGGTTCAGTTCAGTCATGACGTCCAGCAAGATAACATGCCGATGCACGCCCACTGGGGCATGCAGCGTGGCGATCAGTGGTGCTGTGTGTCACTCTGACAAACTGCATCTCCAATCGTAGTAAGCAGCCTCTGACGGAGGCTCCTTACCACGTAATCAGCTGTGACCAATCACAGCGTGAACCAGAAAGTGCCGGTAAACGGCTTTCCTCCGTTTGGACTGACAGGGAGAGCTGACTGGTGGCTCTCCCTGTCGGGGGGGGGGGGGGGGTCTGTGCTGATAATCAGCGTATTGATCACCAGCACAGCTACATCAGATGTGCCACAAACAATGCCAATCAGTGCCCATTAGCTGCCAGTCAGTGCCCCATCAGAAAGGCCTCTCAGAGCCCAAAGTGCTAATCAGTGCCCACAACAGTGCCAATCAATAAAACATGTCAGTACCTCATCAGTACTGCCCATGAGTGTCCAGCAGTGCTGCCTATCGGTGGCCATCAGTGCCGCCTATCGGTGCCTCATCAGTTCCGATCAGTGAAGGAGAAAACTAATTTTTATAACAGAAACAAAGAAAACATTTTTAATGTCAGCCTTTTTCAGTTTGTTTGGCAAAAAATGAAAACCTCAGTGGTGATCAAATACCAAAGAAAGCTCTATTTGTGGAAAGAAAGTAATATAAAAAAATTCAGTTTGGGTACAGTGTTACACGACTGCGCAATTGTCATTCAAAGTGCGACAGCGCTGAAAGCTGAAAATTGTCCTGGGCAGGAAGGGGGGGGGGGGAGGAGTTACCTGTATTGAAGTGGTTAACCAACAAGCCTGCAAGGAAAGAAAAGTGTTGTTTAAGTTGAAAGTTTTCTTGTTCTTTTTTAATTATCGCACCAAGTGCAGAAAACCACAAGGAGCATTAGGGAGGCAGACCAAATGGCCCTGCCATGCGACCCAAGTCCAATTCTTTCTCAGTTTTGCCGGCTACTGCTGATTCAAACTGTAGAGACAACTTTAAATTAGCAGACATAGTAGGCTCATCTGATGGCATTAAGGGGATCTAAAACCCCTGATCAAATCCCAATTGTAAGATCAAAAGCCTGCCTACTGAAAGGGTACTGGTGTAGACAGTGCAACATCCTTGGGACATTCACTGCCATCCTCTATTTTAGGAGGGTCAACCTTTGAACCTGATTTGGGAGGTGGTATATTCCCCATTCAGGAGTTGACTGCTGGGTGGGCACCGCTGCAAAGGAAACAGTTGTGTTTAAAGTGACATGAGGTGTACCACTCACAGTGGCTCTCATTAAACAGCCAGCAGTTGCCCATTTGTATACCGCTGATGCTCTGTGCAGGTGACTGAAAGGAAGTTGGCCTATGCAGGCACATGAGTAATAACCATATACAGAGTAAAAGTCAGCGTTAGAGTGAATAATGTTGGCAGCTAGCTACGCAGGTCAACATACATATACCATAGACTAACATTTCGACATTCAGTTCTTTCCAGGCAGACATTTTTAGACAAAACTGGGTATTAAAATTAAAACAGCACTGCCCTCCATATATTTTGTAGGTCTCCCAATTGAGATCCACATAACTGAATAGGGAAGGGGATAATTCTTTCAGTTCACAAAAGTGCGAAGAAGCTTTGATTTTTCACCTTCAGTATTAACATCAATGTTTTGATTTGTCGGCTGTCTCTGTATCAAAAAGGCACCAGCGTCAGCACATAAAGGAACTCACGGTGCCATTTTTTTAAATGTATTTGATTCTTTATTTGCAAACTGACAAAGAAAAATTGGATTTTTATAAGCAGCTTATCTGTAAAAACTGAGTACCTCAGTTTTTGTAGCAAAGCAAAATATCTAAACCCTAAAAGAGGGGATGGACCTCTGTGTCCCATGATGTACTCCAACAAAAGGATTTTACAGGCAAGCTGTTATAAAAATCCTACTTTCTTTATCGTACATCATGGGACACAGAGCACCATAGTAATCACTATGTGGGACGTCCCATAGCAATGCTATTTGAGGGGAGGGAGAGACAACCCGTAGGGCACCCCCAGACTTGAGGACTTATACTGCTGCCTACAGCACACTGCGGCCAAAAGCGATATCCTCATGCCTCCTTACATCCACCTGATAAAATTTGGTGAATGTATGTACTGAAGACCAAGTTACGGCCTGACAGATCTGAGCCATGGAGGTCTGGTGACGCACTGCCCAAGAAGCACCAACCGCCCTGATAGAGTGCGCCTTGACTTGAAAAGGTGGAATCTTACCCCTTAAATCATAAGTCTGAATTATAACCTGCCGAATGCAATTAGCGACAGTGGATTTCGACGCTGCCTGTCCTTTCTTAGGACCTTTGGGCAAAATAAATTAGACATCAGTCTTCCAAATCTGAGCAGTCTTTAACTAGACTTTGACCACTCTTACCACATCAAGACAATGTAGTGACTTCTCTTCCCTGGAACATGGTTTTTGACAAAAACGATGGCAGGACAACATTTTGGTTCAAGTGAAAACCTGAGACCACTTTTGGCAAAAAGTCTGGACGAGGGTGGAAAACCACTCTGTCCTCATGAATAATTAAGTATGGCTCTTTACAAAAAAGAGCAGCCAATTCCGAAACCCTCCTTGCTGAGGATATAGCAACCAAGAACACTAGCTTCCTTGTCAGAAGGACTAAGGGAATATGCTGTATCGGATCAAATGGCTGTTTTTGTAACCCTGACAAAACCAAGTTCAAGTCCCAAGGGTTCAAAAGGTGATTTAACTGGAGGATTAATCCGCATCACCCCTTGCATAAAACCCCGGACTAAAGAATGCATAGCAAGCGGTCTTTGAAATAAGACTGATAAAGCTGAGACTTGGCCTTTAATAGTACTCAAGGCCAACTTCATCTCTACCCCTAATTGTAGAAAGGCAAGAATTCTGCCTATGATATAGCTCCGTGGGTGCCAACCCTTGGATTCACACCAGGAAACATATGCCCTCCAGACTCTTATAGTCTGGGAAGTTGGCTTCCTTGCATTAATCAAGGTAAAGATAACTGACCTGGATAGCCCATGTTTCTTCATGATGTGGGTTTCAATGGCTAATCGGTTCAATTTAGCGTTTGTAAGGTAGGATTAAATATCGGCCCCATGTAGGTCTGACCATAGTGAAAGGGACCATGGATCTTCTACTGCCATCTTTACGATTTCTGCATACCATGACCTTCTGGGCCATGCTGGTGCTACCAGAATTACCGGCTTTCTTTCCAGCTTGATCCTGCAAAGAAGTCGAGGAAGCAACTGAATAGGGGGAAATGCATCGATCAGCGAGAACTGATCCCCCGGGGTCACCAATGCATCTGTTCCGCATGCAATTGGATCCCTTGTCCTGGACACAAAGTTGACTAACTTCATGTTGAATCTGGACGCTAGAAGATCTACGTCCGGAGTCCCCCATCTTTGGCAAACCGCTCGAAAAATGTCAGGGTGAAGGGACCACTCAGCCGGGAACAAGTGCTGGCGACTTACGTAGTCCGCCTGCCAATTCTCTATTTCTGGAATGAAGACTGCCGATAGGCAAGGAACATCCCTTTCTGCCCAAGCTAGAATATGGTCCCCCATTCTGAGCTGCGTGACCCTTAATGCCCCCTTGGCGATTTGATATAGACCACAGCTGTGACACTGTCAGACTGGATCCTGACAGGAGAATCCCGTAACCTGAATGTTCAGGGCTTCAGAGCCAGACGCACTGCCGAATCTCTAGCATGTTGATGGGCAAGGCCTTTTCGGTTCTGGACCACTGTCCCCGGACAGTTGTCTTTTCCAGTACTGCTCCCTAACCTGAAAGGTTGGCATCTGTCATTACCACTTTCCAGTAACTGGTACGAAGGTTTTTTTTAATTCTGCAGATTCCCGGATACCGAGCACCAACTGAGGCTCTGGAACACCTTTGTGGACAGCCGCATTGGCAAATCTAGAGCTTGAACCGTTTTGTTCCAAGCAGACAGGATACTGTTTTGCAACAGTCCGGAATGGAACTGGGCATAGGGAACCTCTTCGAATGAAGCCACCATCTTTCCCAACAACCTCATGCAAAAGGCGAATGGAGGAATCTCTTTTCGACCTGACCATCTGCACCAGCTCTCTTATGGCGTTGATCTTGCCTGAGGCAAGAACGCCTTCTTCTGGACTGCGTCTATGATCAGACCGAAGTACTCCAGCCTTTCTAACGGTTTTTAAGGAAAACTCCTCTAACCTGGCTAGAGGTGGGGCCAGAACTTTTTGTAAGCACCCAGGGTGCTGTAGCTAGCCCGAAGGGCAAGACTACAAACTGAAAGTGCTGCTGTTGTACTTCGAACCGCAGAAACCTTTGGTGAGCCGGAAATATAGGGACATGCAGATCTGCATCCCTGATGTTGATAGACGCCAGAAGTTCTCCTCTTTGTAGGATACAAACTACTGACCTGATCGACTCCATATGAAAGGAGCAGATCTTCAGGAGCTGATTTAGATTCTTTAGATCTAGAATGGGTCTGACATCACCCGTCGGTTTTGGTACCGTAAAGGAGGTTTGAATAAAATCTCAAACCTTGCTCTTCTGTGGGGATCTGTATGATCACCCCGAGCCAATAATCGGTTAATGCCCAAAACAGAGATTGCTTTTTCCCTGGATCTTTGGGAACGTTTGATCTCAGAAAACGAGACGGCGGAAACTCCTGAAATTCTAGTTTGTATCCTAGAGACCCCATGGGGATGACCCATCTGTCCTGATTTCCTCTTGCCAGACTTCTGAGTATTGCAGAAGTCTTCCCTCCCCACTCCGGCGGGGGGCGCCTCTTCATAATAAAGCTTTAGAATTCTGCTTTGCAGATTTCCGGCCCTAGGTCGTCTTCTGTGCCTGACCCTGAGGCTTTCCTCTAGAGTCCGACGGTGGAGGCCATCGCCACTGCCTAGAGGTGGATGCCCCTGGCGCAGGGGAAAGAGTCAGTTTAAATGCAGGACGTTCACATTTTCTCTTGATTGGCAAAAGAGTACTCTTCCCACTAGAAATCGTTTGGATGCATTTGTCCAAATCATCCCCAAATAGTCGATCCCCATGAAAGGGAAATTAGTCAGATTTTCTTTTTTTTTTTTTTTTAAACCACAGGGTCCTACACACGTGTACTAGCATAAGCGCAAGGCGGGACGCCTGGTGAATAGAGTCTTCCATGGCGTCTATGACAAAACATAGCACCCTTGGTAGTTTGGCCAAATCGCGGACCTGTTCTGCAGGGGTCTCCTTAAGGGCCTGTCTAAACTGGACCTTTAGGGACTGACAGATGCCTATTGCAGCGACTGCAGGCTGAGTAACAGCCCCTGCCAAGGAAAAAGAGTATTTTAACAGGAATTCCAACCCTTTATCTGTGGGATCTTTAAGCATTTGTGCATTGTCTACTGGAAAGTTAGACTATTATTTGTACTGGAAATTGCAGCATCCACTGCTGGTACATTCCATTTTTTTGTTGAATTTCTCCTCCATGGGATAGAGTGCTGTATATCTCTTTGGAGGGAGAAAATGCTTATCCGGGTGATCCCATTCAGCATAAATAAGCTTTTCAAGTAATGTATGTACAGGAAACACATGAATAGGTGAAGGTTTTAAAGGAACCTAAAGGAAAAACAGAACTTTCAGCAGACTCCGTTAGGGGTAGCTTGAAAGAGGCACGAACCATCTCCGTAAGAGTTTGAACCAGCAATCTCTCAGATTGCGAGGCTGAAAAAGGTTCATCTACCACTGTTTCCTCCGCAGAGGAGTAATCGGTTTGCCTTTTCTCCTGATCGCCTTAGGGTAACACCTCATCCTCTACCCACTGTTCTCTTGATTAGAGGTCTGAGGTGGGGGAGACGGATCTAACATGCTTCCTATCCTTTTAGATAGGGGTGCGATTTTTTTTTTTTTTAAAGTCACTAATCTTCCTTCTAGGCCCTGCAGGGCAGAGAACGCATCTTCAGTCACGTATACAGGAGCTGAAATGTAAGAAGCAGCTGCACCACCAATTGTATCTCAAGAGAGGATGTCTGTGTGGAGTGGTGTCTTTTTTGGGAGCCATAGTTCGGACTACAAAAAAGCAGAGGCACCAAGTAAAAAAGGAACACCTCGTTGAGCAAATAGTCTAGCAAAAGAAAATGCCGCTAGTAAAGTTCAGCTTTAGTGCTGTGTGTAAATTTTATTTCCCGAACTGGAAATGCCTGTGCGTGCCCCCAGCGCTCCTGTGTCCTGTGTGTCAGGTTCCAGCTGTGAAGCGTCTGTCTGTTGTCCCCATCGCTTCTGCGCTGTGTGCTCCTCGTGGACTTACGTCCCGCACACGGAGCCGTGCCTTAGCCACGCCCTTAAGCCACGCCCCCTCCATCAATCACACACGTCCTCCCCTCCGCATAGCTAGCCCTAGTCCGCGGATGGCATTTGATACGCTCCTTGAGTGAGGGCAGGCAAGGGAAGGCTGGGAGGTGGGAAGTGTAAGAACTTCTGTGGGAAAAAAAAAAAAACAAACTTAATATATGAATGGGGGGGGGGGGGGAATACGAGCTACAGTTGTACCTCCCTTCCACCGGGGGGGGGAAATGTTCTGGATGAGGATCCCCCTGGCTTGCTGAAACCACACACGTGCCGTTTAGCTGGGACTTCTGAGCTGACTGAGAAGCAACGTACGATGGTATGCAATTACTCCCTCTAGTGGAGACTTTAGGCATGACAACATTTTACTTATGTAAGAAAAAAAAAGCATAGGTGGACTATTTACAGTTCCTAGGCTTCTTCCCTTACCTTTTCCTCAATGCAGAATACAGCTGTAACAGACAGATCCAAACTTCACCCATCACGGCGGGCTGCATTAGTAAACCTTCAAAGACCGGGTCCCTATTATAGGAGTTCCACTCCCTTGGACCTGTATAGCACCCCTCAGGAAAAACTTTAGGTAATGTAGCATGACCAAAAAAGTCCTAGGGCCTAGCCCTGCAAAGAGGCGTTGCAGGCAAAACCTCGTGCTTCGTATACGAGGCCCAGGTACCATTCACCTTGAGCTCAGTGGCACTTTGGATGGATCCGGTCTATGGAGACTGTTTAAATCCAGCAGGGATCCCTCCAGCTTTGGAGCTCTTCAGAACAACACCTTAGACACTGGCGAAAAAACTGAGGTACTCCTGAAAGGAGGAGGGGTTATATAGGGAGTGAACTTCCTGTATTGGGTATACCAGTGTCCATCACCTGAAGGTGCCTATATACCCACATATATGGGGTAGGCACCATAGCTGGCATGACACCCAAATAAAAAACTGATTTGACTGCTGCAAAAATGCATCAGTGGCCCTAAAAAACAGCTACACTTGATATGCCCCAGACCACCCCATAATCATACTTGCCCAGTGGATTAGAAGGACTGACGATTGCCTTCAGAAAGAGCTAGGAGGGAGTCTCAAGTCCAGGAGTTGACCCTGTATGTCAGAGGTTGCGCTGAGCGAAGAGCAGAAACATGCAGGTTTAATAAGAAGCCTTCTGCCTCAAGTGACACAGAAGCCCTGTCAGAGATTCTGAGACAAGGTCACTTGGGGAGGCTGCAACACTGAAATTACCTGTTGCTGAAGAAGAGGAGAGCTGGCTGGCATGTAGGCTAAGCCAGGGATGCAAAGTTAATGATGAGAGCCTCCTGCTGTACAGAAACATGATCCCTCACAGGGCAGTGAGAGGAGCTGAGTGAAATGATGGAGGGGATGAGAGCTGACAGTATACATGAGTTCCTGCCCTGCAGGGCACAGGGAGCTGAGTCTGACAGAATCCAGGGCAGCCACAGGAGAAGCTGCAGGCACCCGAGGTCCATTCGCATGTGATGGCAGTGCTCTGGGAAGCCTAGAATAGGGCAGGCGGTGTCCATTAATAGAGGCAGATGCTGTATTAGAGGCACTGCTGTGGCAGAAAGAGCTAAGGGTGATGCGGGCAGAGTGAGGGACTGGCACAGGAGTGGAGCTAGTAGCTTTAGAGGGGGGTCCTGTGTCTGGCTCTATTAGAAGTGGCCCTGGAGGGGCTGGGACTCGGTCTGGATGGAGGGAAAATGCATCAAATGACCCTGGAAGAGAAAGGCCTGGCAGCAGGGATAATTAGCAGGTGTAGGAACTGAGGGGACAGTCTCATCATTAAGAAGAGGAAGGAGCCAGTGAGCCCAACATCTGGATAAAGGATCCAGTCCACAATGATACAGGGACGCTGGGGAAGGACAACTCTCGTGCCAGTTGAATCTCCTCAGAGCCCTACTCTTGTGACAGTTGAATCTCCTCCGAGCAGCTAGACGTGTCGCAGTGTAGCCTTTTCCTAGAGTTCAGGCTCCACCCACTCACCTCAGGTCTTTGTAGCCGCCATTTAACTTTCCTTTTAGGGTGACACCCACAGTGCCATGTTTCTGGCCAGCAGTCAAGGCTCCCTTTCCCTAAAGGTGGTTTAAGAGGTTTAAAACCTTATTTGAAAGCTTGCAAGGTAAACCCCATCAATAAAGCACACAAATAAGGTAAAAGCATAGGAAATCACCAGGTAGCTGTATGAAACCTCAGGTCAGTTAAATAGTCCTCTCCCATCCGGTTTAATAACCAGTGACATTACACATCATTACATTCAGGAAGCAGACTAGGGGGCACCTCTTAACGATTTCATGTTTCCCTCCCTTTTCACTCCGTCGTCTGATCCACATCCATGTCAACTCCCCACATGCCTGGAGCACTCTCACGCAGGGCCCTGTGATTTATTGTGGTTACAAGTTAGGGCTCTGTAGGTCTAGTTGAACATCTGAGGCCCATGAGACATGAAAGTCTACTCACACCAACAATGGGGTGACCACTTCCCCTAACCACCACCATCAACTACTCGGTTGATCAGATGTACTGTTAATTGTAGTGTTAATTTTGTTGACTAAAACATTTTAGTCGACTAAATGAATACTATTTTAGTCGACTAAAATACGACTAAAACAATTGAGATGACTAAAATACGACTAAGAATTGAAATGGCATTTTAGTCAAAAGACTGACAAACTAAATTGAAATTTGACTCCAAAATTAACACTGGTCTGTAGTGCATGTTCATACCTCAATACCATAAATAATAACAGATTAGATTTTTCACTCCAGCAGCATAAGAGTTGAGAAATTGTAAAGAAAGGTTAACTAAATGTATTACAATTTAACTACACCCATTAGATTTTAGACAACAAAAATTCGTTTTTTTCAACTAAAATGTACTGGACATTTTAGTCGACTAAATACGACTAAAACAATTGCAGAAGACTAAAATGGGACAAACTAAAATGCCATTTTAGTCCTAAGACTTATGCCACGTACACACGATCGGAAATTCGGCCAGCAAAAGACCGATGAGAGCTTTTGGTCGGAAAACGCGACCGTGTGTATGATCCATCGAACTTTTGCTGGCCGAATTCCAGCCAACAAAAGATTGAGAGCATATTCTCAATTTTTCGGTCGGAAAAAGTTCCTATCCGAAAATGCAATCGTCTGTAGCAATTCCGACGCACAAAATTCCTACGCATGCTCGAAAGCATTGAACTTCATTTTCTCGGCTCGTCGTAGTGTTGTAGGTTACCGCGTTCTTGACGGTCGAAAGTTCAGCAAACTTTTGTGTGACCGTGTGTATGTAAGGCAAACTTGAGCGGAATCCTGTCGGAAAAGCCATATCTTTTTCCGACCAAAATCCCGATCGTGTGTACGCGGCATAAGACTAAAACTAAATCAAGATTTGCTGCCAAAAGGTATTTCTTGAGTTTTGCACTTTCCTCTCTGTACATTGCATGTTCCTTGGCTGTTCACTGCAATTCCTTTTAACCACTTGCCGACCGGGCCATAGCCGAAAGACGGCTACAGCGCGGTCGGCTTATTCTGGGAGGGAGTCCATGGACGTTCTCCCAGAATCCCGCTCTCGCACGTCCCCTGGTGTGTGCACCCGAAAACATCCGTGACCGCCGGGTCCAGGGGACCGCGGCCGTTTACCATGTGATCGCTCCGTCAAATGACGGAGCGATCACATGTAAACAAACCGGCGTAATGTCATGACGTCCTTGACTTTGTGCGGGAATATCTGAATGATGCTTGCAGCTACAGACATCATTCAGATATCAGCTTTTTCAACCGGCGATTACCTACACCATAAGAACGATCATAGCAGCTGTTCCCCTGCTTGATCGTTCTTACGGGAGGCAAGAGGGGACGTCCCCCACTTCCCATCGCCCTCCGGTGCTTCTACCGACTGCTACAATCGAAGCCAGGATAGTTTTTTTTTTTCTAATTTCAGGCTTCTCAGCCTATAGGTGAGATATGGGGTCTTATTGACCCCATATCTCACTGTAAAGAGGACCTGTCATGCCATATTCCTATTACAAGGGATGTTTACATTCCTTGTAAATAAATAATAAAGTAAAATGAACAATAAAAAAAAAAATTTTTTTAAAAGCACCCCTGTCCGTGTGCTCGCATTCAGAAGTGAACGCACACGTAAGTCCCGCTCACATATGAAAACGGTGTTCAAACATGTGAGGTATCACTGCAAACTTTAGAGCGAGAGCAATAATTTTGGCCCTAGACCTCCTCTGTAACTCAAAACATGTAACCAGTAAAAAGTGTTAAATGGGGATTTTTAAGTAGTGAAGTTTGGCGCCATTCCACAAGCGTGTGCATTTTTGAAGGGTGACATGTTAGGTATCTGTTTACTCGGCATAACTTCATCTTTCACATTATGCCAAAACATTGGGCTAACTTTACTGTTTTGTTTAAGCACTGTAATAAATGGCTTAATATTGTATAAAAAGCTTTCAATAATGATGATTGCTCGTGAGACGAATTTAGGAATTATGTCTGCTTGAGTCAGCTTAAATCAAACTGTGTGTTTTATTGTACACACATAAAAACTTGGAAAATACTTACAAAAATAGTACATTCATATTCAGAATTAGTGTTGTTTCATATATGCAAAAAATGTTCAAATATAGTTCATTTGTTTCAAAGATCTGAAAAGAGTTCTTAAAGTCATGTGCTTTCCTTTGTCTTGGCTTTTTAAAGATGGCCGTTTAACTTCTTGTGTCCTGGAAGAAATGCTGTATGCATAGAAGAGAGAGAGCGAGCTGTGTGTCTTGAAGAGGGAGATGTGTCTGGCTTAGAAGCAGGAAGTAGCAAGAGAAGGGAAACTGTTTTCCCTCTGAATATATGAACTCAGTCTTTCAAATTCGTTCCCAAACACAAATCCCTCCCATACACTCCCCTTTCTCCTCCTTCCTTAGAGTGGGGGCTAACAGAGAGCAACATCTGGTTCCTCTTACACAAACCTTCTCTTCATGAAACAAGATATGTGTGAGAGAGACGTTCAGACTATACATCAGACCACTTAAAACAAAAACGCATATATCAAACAGAGTATATGTTACATAGGAATATTTTGAAACCATACATATATTATTTACAAAATCCATCAATTTCTGACAGGGTCTTGACTTGCAGTCTCCGTCATTGAGTCGCCATCTGAATGTCATTAGCTCAAAGTCTATCATTCACACAATTTTAGAGAATGCATATTCTTTTTAATAAAGCCAATTAAAATTTAGAGATATTAAGAATATAACAAGCACAAAACTGTTTTTTTTCCCCAAAAAAAGCGCTAAAAAAATTGCTGCGCAAATACCGTGCGAGATAAAAAGTTGCAACAACCGCCATTGTATTCTCTAGGGTCTTTGCTAAAAAAAACATATGTTTTGGGGTTCTATGTAAATTTTCTAGCAAATAAATGATGATTTTTACATGTAGGAGAGAAATGTCAGAATTGGGCTGGGTGCTCCAGAATGCCTGAAGGTGCTCCCTGCATGTTGGGCCTCTATGTGGCCACGCTGTGTAAAAGTCTCACAAATGTGGTATCGCCTTACTCGGGAGTAATAGCAGAATGTGTTTTGGGGTGCAATTTGTGGTATGCATATGCTGTGTGTGAGAAATAACCTAATATGAATTGTGGGAAAAAAATGACAACTTCAAAAAACTCACCATGCATCTTTCTAAATACCTTGGAATGTCTTCTTTCCAAAAAAAAGGGTCATTTGGGGGCTATTTGTACTTTTCTGGCATGTTAGGGTCTCAAGAAATTAGATAGGCCGTCAGTACTTCAGGTGTGATTAATTTTCAGATATTGGCACCACAGCTTTTGGACTCTATAACTTTCACAAAGACCAGATATACACCAATTTGTACTTTTTACCAAAGATATGTAACATTACAAATTTTGGCCAAAATTTACGAAGAAAAATTACGAATTTGCTAAATTTTATAACAGAAACAAAGAAAAATTCATTTTTTTACCGAATTTTCAGTCTTTTTTTCTTTATAGCGCAAAAATAAAAACTCAAACGGTGTTTAAATACCACCAAAAGAAAGCTCTACTTGTGTGAAAAAAAGGACAAAAATTTCATATGGGTACAGTATTGTATGACTGAGTAATTGTCATTCAAAATGTGAGAGCACAGAAAGCTGAAAATCTGTCTCGTTAGGAAGGGGGTTCAAGTGCCCAGTTGTCAAGTGGTTACAACACAACACTTGCTTGTTTTGCATACATGGACAATGAGGCATTGAATTTGCTTTCATAACTTTACTGAACATTCTGAAATGGTTTACAAACATTCAATTCCATAGGGTTTACAAGGGAATTAGGTGATGTGGCAATTATAGTCCCAACGCTTCCTACTTGTTGAGAAGGGAGGGCGAATAAGGTTTACTAAAAACAAAACTCCCTGTAGTTAACCACTTCAATACAGGGCACTTCTACCCCTTCCTGTCCAGGCCAATTTTTAGCTTTGAGCATTTTGAACGCGTGGTCATGCAGCACTGTAACAAACAAAATTTTTATCATTTTGTTCACACAAATAGAGCTTTCTTTTGGTGGCATTTAATACAAAAGTTTTAATTTTTTTGCTAAATAAACGAAAAAAGGACTGAAAATTTTGAAAAAAACAAAAACAAAAAAAAAAAAAAAAAAAACACTTTCTTTATTTTGATTTTATAATTTTGCAAATAAATAATTGTTCTTAATAAATTTAGCCCAAAATGTATTCTGCTACATTTATTTGGTAAAAATAACCTAAATCAGTGTATTTTATTTAGTCTGTAGGAAAGTTATAGAGTCCACACTATAGTATATAGATGTTTCTGGATGCTGAGTCATGGGGAAAGCAAAAGAATTGTCAAAGGATCTGCAGGAAAAAGGTCGTCGTTGAACTGTATAAAACAGGAAAAGGGATATAAAAAGATATCCAAGGAATTGAGAATGCCAAACAGCGTTCAAACTCAAAAAGAAGAAGAATGAAGTGTAAAATGCGGGGTTCTGTTGAAACCAAAATAAGGTCAGGCAGACCAACTAGAATTTCAGCCACAACTGCCAGGAAAATTTTTGGGATGCAAAGAAAAACCCACAAATAACTTCAGGTGAAATACAGGACTTTCTGAAAACGTGGTGTGGCTGTTTCAAGGTGCCCAATAAGAAGGCACGTGAAGAAAGATAAGCTGCATGGTGTTGTCACCAGAAGACCACAAAGTATTCTGCTTACAATTCGCCAAACAGCACGGAGACAAGCCTCAAACCTTCTGGCACAAAGTCATTTGGAGTGATGAGACCAAAATTGAGCTTTTTGGCCACAACCATAAATGCTACATTTGGAGAGGAGTCAACAAGGCCTATGATGAAAGGTAAACCATTCCTACTGTGAAACATGGAGGTGTATGCTGATGTTTTGGGGATGTGTGAGCTACAAAAGGCACAGGAAATGTGGTCAAAATTGATGGCAAGATGAATGCAGTATGTTATTAAAAAATAATTGAGGAACATTTGCATTCATCAGCCAGGAAGCTGTGCATGGGACGTACTTGGACATTCCAAAATGACAATGATAAAAAGCACAAGGCCAAGTTGACCGGTCATTGGCTACAGCAGAATAAAGTGAAGGTTTTGGAGTGGCCATCTCAGTCTCCTGACCTCAAAATCATTGAGCCACTCTGGGGAGATATCAAACATGCAGGTCATGCAAGACAGCCCAAGAATTTACAGGAACTGGAGGCTTTTTGCCAAGAGGAATGGGCAGCTTTACCATCTAAGATAAAGAGCCTCATCCACAAATACCACAAAAGACTTCAAGCTGTCATGTATTAAAAACTGGGGTATGTAAACTTTTGATCAGGGTCATTTGGGTAGTTTCTGTTGTAATTATGATTCAAAAAGAGTAAACACAGTTGATTGATAATAAATGGCTTCAGCCAAACACCAATGAGTGAAAGAAGTTTTCGTGTTATTCATATTATCTTTAAAATTTGCCAAGAAATCAAATTCTGCCAGGGTATGTAAACTTATGAGCACTAGAACTATAATAATTTATATATATATATATCAGAATAATAATATTATTAAACAGAGTAAGCGTAGTCAAAAAAAAAGCAGAGTTCAGTAACTGAATCGGGTAGTCAGCCAAGCAAATGTCATAGCCAGAGATAAACATAGTAGTACAGCAAGCAGGATCAGGAGCCAGAAGGAACGTCAGCCAAGTCTTCAACAGGAACGCAGGAGAAAATCACTGTGATGTTGACAAAGGTGAAGGCAGAGATCAAGTGAGCTGGATGAATTTAAGTAGGCAGGACTGACGAGCAGAATCAACAACAGCTGGGTAACTGGGGAGAGAGACGGGAGCTGGCAATTAGCCGACAGCTGAGCGGCCAGCTCAGAGAAGGAAGGGCTGAGCCCTGACACACATACATATACATATATATATATATATATATATATATATACACATATATATATATATATATATATATATATATATATATATATATATATATATATATATATATATATATATACACACACATACACACACGCTTTTTTTTCTTTTGATCACTTGATCTGTTCTCAGCTGCTTAAGGACCTGAGCGAGCTAGATGTGGAGAAACAGCAGCACACTGATCTTCACAGTGAATGGCTGTGTGTGTGTGTGTGGGGGGGGTCAGCACAAGTCTTGGCCATTGGCGGACAGGCAGACTGCACTCCTAAGATAGTCAGACCACACTGGGAAGGATGTGCTTCTATGCTTAGCCTGGTTAGTGTGAAATAGGAAAGCAGGAGGATTGGGAGAATTACCTGGAATATCACACGAAGGAAGAAATGCAAAAAGAAAAAGGATACTTTTTAGCATATCAGGAATATGAAATGTTGGGGTAATAAACACTCAACATGTGTAACTCAACTCAACACAGGTACAAACAAATTATCATAGTAATAATACTATGGTTTTTCTGCACCAAAACATAAAACTGAAAATGTACACATCACCATTTCCAAATTAGGGATATCCCCACCCCCCCCGAAAAAAAAAGTGGAATATTTTCAGTAATATGGATATAAGCAGTTGAAATATAGGGGGAGATTAACTAAAACTGGAGCACTCGGGATCTGGAGCAGCTATGCACGGGAGTCAATCAGCTTCTAGCATCAGCTTGCTCAATTAAGCTTTGACAATTAAACCTGGAAGCTGATTGGCTTCTATGCAGAGCTGCACCAGATTCTGCACGCTCCAGTTTTAGTAAATCTCCCTCAGTGTCTGTAGTAGTACACTTGACACCACGTGGAGATACATGGATTAAGCATATCAAATGCATTATTTATAAAGAACATTGATGAAAGAACGCTAATAATTATAAGGCATATTTCTTCACTAATGAGGCTTATGAAAATACTGAAACTAATATGCATTTTCCTGTCATCACTGCTTCTCTGTTTTATTTTTCGAAAAAAAAAAAAAAAAAAAAAAAAAGGAGTTCCAAGATCCATGGAGTCATAAGGTCTAGGTCACCACATCCCAGAACAAAAGAACAAAACCCCCAATGGGTGGGTGGGACTTTTAAAGTGACCAGGAACAATGTATTATATCAAAAATAGTACATTTATTAGAAAACACACGTAATGAGTAAAAGACTTAAGTCAACAACGACAAAAAGTACATCAATATTGTTGCATATAAATGGTTTTGCGTAGTACATGCAGACACAGGTAGGCTGTTTGGATGAACCCAACATTTCCTGCTTGATGCCCTTCGCAGCTGCGACGGCTCCGATCACCAACACACCATACGGCGTTACATCCACTGGAGGTATACTGCCTAGGCTGGAAAAATACTGTATACTCTTTCAGCCGGTTCATAAACACTGGATGTGCCTCCGTTGTGCGGCGATAACTTTGACATGTTGTCTCCATGGATCATTTGATCTGATTTAGACCTGTGTGGAGCAATTTGGGGTCACGCCCAAGGAGCCTTTTTCTACCATTCCTTGGGATTCTACCTCCTATATATGGGGGCAACATTATTCACCTGACACCGGGCTCTGGATGTTAAAAAAAAATCCCTGAAGAAGGGCATCAAGTCGGAAACGTTGGGTTCATCCAAATAGCCTACCTGTGTCTGCACGTACTACGCAAAACCATTTATATGCAACAATATTGATGTACTTTTTGTCGTTGTTGACTTAAGTCTTTTACTCATTACGTGTGTTTTCTAATAAATGTACTATTTTTGATATAATACATTGTTCCTGGTCACTTTAAAAGTCCCACCCACCCATGGGGGTTTTGTTCTTTCTTGTTTTATTTTTCAGACTAAAAGCATTTTATGTCAACTGCCTTAAAAACTTACAGATAAATAGAAGGAGTAGATGTTGCAGTTGGTCTATGCCCCTTTAATAATCAGAAAACATGATGAAAAAATTCTAGTGTCATTAAGTGTCATTAAAACGTAAGAGCAACCTGCTAAACTCAGTGAAACGATTACGAAGACCTAACGTTTTACTTCCTGCTGTGAAAATAGGACTGCCCTGGAGAGAATTCATACTACAAAAGAGCTGTGTTCTGCCTACAGATAGATGAGAATAATAATAATAAAAAAAAAAAAAAAAAATAATAATAATCAAGTTCATGCACTGCTGCTTCCTTTTGCCCTGGCCGGAAATATAAACCAAAAATTAATGCTATATATTAGCCAGGCCTTAAATGTGATTGTAAACCTTTTTTTTTTTTTTTTTTAAATAATAAACAAAAAAAAAACCCCAACATATCATAATTACCTACATTGTGCAGTTCGTTTTGCACAGTGTGGCTCTGAACCTAGTCTTCTGGGGTCCCCCGGCAGCGATCACGGCTAATCCTTGCATCGGTAAACCCCCTGGGAGAAGCCATCTCCCTGGTGGTTACCTTGTGGGTGCACTCCCAAGTCCAGCATTTGCGTGCATAGACACAGAATGCTGGACATGGCCCTGCCCCCTGGCACCCACGTCATTGGTTTTGATTGACAGCAGCGGGGGGCCAATGGCTGCGCTGCTATCAATCTATCCAATCAAAAGCCGAGAACCCCGGGCAAAGAAGGTGAGTGCGTCTCAGCTGAGGGAACGAACGGGCTCAGATGAGTAAAACGGGGGGGGGTGTCTAGGGGGCCAGTCATTGTCAGAAGTTCTATGCATCAAGGTGAAAAAAAACACGAGGGTTTACAACCCCTTTAAGAGTTACTCACCACCAGCCCTTGTAAATTATCTCATGAAAGGACACAGTTAAATGTTTTATGCAGAATTAAAAATAAATATTAACAACAACAAACATAAAGCAGATTTCCTTGTTTTGACTGTGATAAATAAAATATGATTGGCTACTATAGGCACTGTGCACATCATTACTGCCTTGTTAAGTAAATATGCGCTACATACAGAGAGCAAGGTTGAGGGGTGCGCTACGTACAGAGAGCAAGGTTGAGGGGTGCGCTACGTACAGAGAGCAAGGTTGAGGGGTGCGCTACGTACAGAGTGCAAGGCTCACGGGATGTGCTACGTACAGAGTGCAAGGCTCACGGGATGTGCGGTGTACTCCCAAGTTCTCACCCGGTACAGAGCTCACTCCCCTTCCCCCATTCTAGTACAGAGCTCTCTTCCCCACACATTCTCCGAAAGAGGGGCTGCTGCAAAAGAGCAGCTACAACTTACCCACCCCTGCCAGCATGGATAAGAAGGAGCTTCTGCCAGGGAGCTGGCAGGATCCTCTTCCCCTCCTTGCAAGGTACCTTTAAGTGGCCACGCAGTGTTCACCAAGCTATTGGCTCGCCCTCCCTTCCTGCCCGAGTTGAGTGGACCTAACCCACCCTTCCGTCCCCCCGGCCCCCTGTCTGAGCCGAGTGGACCCACCGCATGCCCAAACCAAGCGGACCCTCCCCTCTGCCCAAGCTGAGTCGACCTGCCTCCCCGCCAGAGCCAAGCCAGAACACTCGCCTTCAGCTTATTTTCACTCACCAAATGTGAGTGGAAAATTTGAGGGCTGTGTGTGTACACACACACACACACACACACACGCGTGATAGGACGAGCCCGTGTCACTCTTTAAATTGGCGGTCCGAGCCAGGTTTTCTGGGAAGCAGGCAGCTGATGATGCAGGTGTGTGCTGGGTTTATGTCAGAGCTAGACACATCACACTGTACTGTCCAGGTCAGGACAGACAAAGGCCAAGCCTGTGAGGATGTAGCAGGTGCGAGCTGCAGGAGAAACTGTCAAGCTGACAAAAGGCACAACGTTTCGTGCACGAGCACTGGAACGTTGTGATTGATGGTCTGGAGGACCAAGACTTGGGTCCTGAGCAGTGAAGCTGCAAAAGAGAGCCACAAGTCTGAATTCTAGGTTTTATTGCATTGAAGGGGAGAACCCCCTGTGTGCGGTACTATTCAAGTGTGAACTTTTTGCTTTGTTTTAAATAAAAGTGGTCAGAAAAAAAAAAAAAAAACCCACACGCATGAAAACGTACTTCTGAGATGAAGTGAATTCACTGTATGGCGCCATCAATGAGCTACAAATTCCACAACTTGTCACAATATACTTATACACACACTTTATATTGTATATATGTCTGTCTAGACAAAAATAAAAAATATATATACAAAAGTGAGTACACCCCTCAAATTTTTGTAAATATTTTATCATATCGTTTCATGTGACAGCACTGAAGAAATTACACTTTGCTACAATGTAAAAAGTGAGAGTGTACAGCTTGTATAACAGTATAAGTTTGCTATCCCCTCAAAATAACTCAACACACAGCCATTAATGTCTAAACCACTGGCAACAAAAGTGAGTACACCCCTAAGTGGAAATGTCTAAATTGAGCCCAAACTGTGTCAATATTTTGTGTGGCCACCATTCTTTTCCAGCACTGCCTTAAACCTGCCACTGGAGTCCTCTTCCACTTCTCCATGACGACATCACGGAGCTGGTGGATGTTAGAGACCTTGCGCTCCTCCACCTTCCATTTGAGGATGCCCCACAGATGTTCAATAGAGTTTAGGTGTGGTCATGCTTGGCCAGTCCATCACATTTACCCTCAGCTTCTTTAGCAAGGCAGTGGTCGTCTTGGAGGAGTGTTTGGCGTCGTTATCAGGTTGGAATACTGCCCTGCGGCCCAGTCTCCAGAGGGAGGGGATCATGCTCTGGCTTCAGTATTTCACAGTGTCAGAAACCATGAAATCAGGCCAAGACAGAAGTACAGTTAAATCACACTTGTTTAATAATAAAAGTAAAAAGAACAAACGTTGTCAAAACATAGCCAAAGTTCAGTAACTGGAATGGAGAGTCAACCAAGCCAGAAGTCAGGCATCAATGTGGAGTGGAACAGCAAGCAGGATCTGGAGCCAGAAGGGATGTCAGCAAAGCAAGTCTTGAACAGGATCGCAGGAGATCGTTTCTGTGATGTTGACCGAGGCGAAGGCAGAGCTCCTCTGGACTGGACAGCCCGAGTAGGCAGGTCTGACGAGCAGGATATCATCAACAGCTGAGTAACTGTGGAGAGAGATGGGTGCTGGAATTTAGCTGACAGCTGAGCGGCCAGCTCAGAGAAGGAAGGGCTGAGGTCAGCCCTGACACACACTACATGTTGGCATTCATGGTTCCCTCAATGAACTGTAGCTCACCAGAGCCGACAGCACTCATGCAGCCCCAGACCATGATACTCTCATCACCATGCGTGACTGTAGGCAAGACACACCTGTCTTTGAACTCTTCACCCGGTTGCTGCCACAAACTCTTGACACCATCTGAACCATATAAGTTTATCTTGGTGTCATCAGACCACAGGACATGGTTCCAGTAATCCATATCCTTAGTCTGCTTGTTTTCAACAAACTGTTTGCAGGCTTTCTTGTGCATCATCTTTAGAAGAGGAGACTGCCTTCTGGGTTGACAGCCGTGCAGACCAAATTTGATGCAGTGTGTGGCGTATGGTCTGAGCACTGACAGGCTGACCCTCCTCCCCCACCCCTTCAACCTCTGCAGCAATGCTGGCAGCACTCATATGTCTATTTCCCAAAGGCAACCTCTGGCTATGACGCTGAGCACATGCTCTCATCTTCTTTGGTCAACCATAGCGAGGCCTGTTCTGAGTGGAACCTGTCCTTTTGTAAATCCTGTATGGTCTTGGCCACCGTGCTGCAGCCCAGTTTCAGGGTCTTGGCAATTTTCTTACAGCCTAGGCCATCTTCATGTAGAGCAACAATTCGTTTTTGCAGATACTCAGAGTTCTTTGCCATGAGGTGCCATGTTGCACTTCAAGTGACCAGTATGAGAGAGCGTGATAACACCAAATTTAACACACCTGCTCCCCATTCACACCTGAGACCTTGTAACACTAACGAGTCACATGACACCAGGGAGGGAAACTGATTAATTGGGCCCAATTTGGATATTTTCACTTAGGGGTGCACTCACTTTTGTTGCCAGCGGTTTAGACATTAATGGCTGTGTGTTGAGTTTTTTTGAGGGGACAGCAAATGTACACTGTTAAACAAGCTGTACACTCACTACTTTACACTGTATCAAAGTGTATATATATACACACACAGTAATTTTTTTAATGCATAAGCTGGTCAGGGCAGCACACACCCAGCAAAAAAACAGATCCTTCAGATGCAAAGCAAACAATGGAGATCACCCCAACTCCAATACATAGAAAAACAAAAAAAAAAAAATCCAATCTGCAGCACCTTGTAGATTTATTAAGAGAGTTGGACCCTTTCACACTGGTGCGCGTTTTAGCTCTAAAAATAGCGCCTCCCAAGCCACCCGAGTGTGAAAGTGCTCTCACACTGGGGCGGTGCGCTTGCAGGATGGGACAAAAGTCCTGCAAGTAGCATCTTTGAGGCAGTGCGGGAGCCGTTTATACAATACTCCTCCACCTTCCCTGCCCATTGAAATGAATGGGCAGCGCTGCCGAAGCGCCTGCAAAAGCGCTTTGGCATTGCTGCAACACAGGGGGCTATTAACCCTCAATTCGGTCACTAGCGGGGGTTAAAAGCGCCACACTATCGGCCGAAAATCGCCGCTAAAACTAGCAGCGTTTTACCGCTAACGTCCGCACCAGTGTGAAAGGGGTGTTACAAACTCACAAGATTACAACAGTTTCGGTCGGATCTGTCAGGATTGTTCATCAGATATAACAAGCATGAAAGTCAAACTTACATACTGTACACTCTTTAGATAAACACATTTCTCCTGGACTGGAATTTAGCAACACCTGAATCACTTAAATTAGGATACCATGTAATCAAACACAGCAGCTAATATTTAGGGGACAAATAATAGAAGTGTCTCCGGTTACTTCATATTAGATACCTGTAAAAAATAAAAAAACAATTTTTACAAAAACAAAATGTAAATCATAATCTTTGTTCAACCCCTTCAGATAAATAGTATCCAATTGTGAAACCCATTTCACTTCCCTCGGTATCGATTTTAATTCTCTATTTCCACCTCTCCACCACCGTGGAATATGATCAATTATCATGAATCTAAGCTGGGCTACAGTATGCCCATACTTTAAAATGTTTAGCAACTGGTAATTCAGATTGTGGAGAGCGAATAGAGGATTTGTGCTGGGATGGTCTATCCTTAATTTTATGAGTAGTCTCCCACACATAATATAATGTAATCCACATGAACATTTCAAAATATAGATCACATATGTACTCTGACATGTAAAAAATCCTTTAGCCTAGATTCACACTAACTGTGGGTTAGAAAATGCACCATTGCGTTTACAGCACTTCGGCCAATTGAACTTTACGAAATGTCCGTGTGACATTTCAATAAAGTTTGTTAAAAAAAAAAAAAAAACACTCGGTAGGTTGTAATGCAGCAGCTAGCGTGAATAAACCCCTCAGCCCTTGTTCACACAGGTGCGATTTGTCATGTGATTTGACAGGTCCACATCGCACCCCGGAGCATGAAACCATTCATATCTCTGCGACTCATTTTGCAAGGATTATGAAAAAGGTTCCTGCACTACTGCTCAAATACAACTAAATCAAATAAAAAGGGTCTGTGCTGAAACTTTACTACAACCATGTATACTGCACATAGTTGTGGTGGGGGGTAATGCAGCATGTAGAGGGTTAAAACAGGTGTTGAGGAGGTGACATATTACCTTTGCAACACCTGTCAAATACCTGTGAAAAGCAATCCATGTGTGAATGACACATGGATTGTGTCATTGGTCCACCCACCTGGCTGACCAGTGGGTGGACCATGGAGGTGAGCCGTCGACATTCAGCAAAGAGCATTTACATGCACTCAGGAGTGAAGACAAGTGAACAGCCAGCCAAGAACAGAAGGTGCCGATGCGGCTGCCCGAATCCTGAGCCCAGCTGTCCTGCTGCTGATTGTCACTTGTCCGTGCAGTGCCAGCAGAGACCAGACTGCAGTCACATTCCTTCCATCTGGCCTCAGCACTGCTGCATCTCACATGATCAATTTATTGGACCTGCCCAAGCCGGAACACTCGCCCTCAAATTATTTCCACTCGCCAAATGCGAGTGGAAATTTTGAGGGCTGCACTCATCACTTTCTCACTCTGAAATTCTGACTTGATAACCACATCCCTAATAGTTCATCCCCTCCTATAAGATGGTACCAGATTGTCAGAGTGAGAAAGTGATGGGAGTACCAACATTTCTAGGTCCTAAGAGGAATGGTTCCTTCCCTTGTTTATCTTGTGCACAACGTTCTACAACCCCTGGCAAAAATGATGGAATCACCAGTCCCTGAGGATGTTCCTTCAGTTGTTTATTGTTGTAGAAAAAAAAAGCAGATCACAGACATGGCCAAAAACTAAAGGCATTTCAAATGGCAACTTTCTGGCTTTAAGAAACACTAAAAGAAATCAAGAAAAATAATTGTGGTGGCCAGTAACAGTTAGATTTATAGAACAAGCACAGGGAATAAATTATGGAAATGTATTCTTCTCCTCAGTCTTCACGAGTGAATCGGGGGGCTTCAGTAACCAAAACTGCAGTGTTTATCCTCATGACACAACACAGGAAGCACCTCCATGGTTAACAGAGGACAGAATTAAAATTAGACTTGAGAAACTTAACATTAATAAATCACCGGGACCAGATGGCTTGCATCCGAGGGTACTTAGGGAACTCAGTCAAGTGATTGCCAGACCGTTGTTCCCAATTTTTACAGATAGTCTACTGACTGGAATGGTACCAGCTGATTTGAGAAAAGCCAATGTAGCACCAATATTTAAAAAGGGCCCAAAATACATCCCTGGGAATTACAGACCAGTTAGCCTAACATCAATAGTATGTAAACTCTTGGAGGGGATGATAAGGGACTATATACAAGATTTTAGTAATAAGAACGGTATCATTAGCAGTAATCAGCATGGATTCATGAAGAATTGTTCTTGCCAAACCAATCTATTAACCTTCTATGAGGAGGTGAGTTGCCAACTAGATAAAAAGGAAGGCCCGTAGAGGTGGTGTATCTGGATTTTGCAAAAGCATTTGACACAGTTCCCCATAAACGTTTACTGTACAAAATAAGGTCCGTTGGCATGGACCATAGGGTGAGTACATGGGTTGAAAACTGGCTACAAGGGCGAGTTCAGAGGGTGGTGATAAATGGGGAGTACTCAGAATGGTCAGGGGTGGGTAGTGGGGTTCCCCAGGGTTCTGTGCTGGGACCAATCCTATTTAATTTGTTCATAAACGACCTGGAGGATGAGATAAACAGTTCAATCTCTGTATTTGCAGAAGATACTAAGCTAAGCAGGGCAATAACTTCTCCGCAGGATGTGGAAACCTTGCAAAAAGACCTGAACAAATTAATGGGGTGGGCGACTACATGGCAAATGAGGTTCAATGTAGAAAAATGTATAATGCATTTAGGTGGCAAAAATATGAATGCAATCTATACACTGGGGGGGAGAACCTCTGGGGGAATCTAGGATAGAAAAGGACCTGGGGGTCCTAGCAGATGATAGGCTCAGCAATGGCATGCAATGCCAAGCTGCTGCTAACAAAGCAAACAGAATATTGGCATGCATTAAAAGGGGGATCAACACCAGAGATAAAACGATAATTCTCCCACTCTACAAGGCTCTGGTCCGGCCGCACCTGGAGTATGCTGTCCAGTTCTGGGCACCAGTTCTGAGGAAGGATGTACTGGAAATGGAGCGAGTACAAAGAAGGGCAACAAAGCTAATAAAGGGTCTGGAGGATATTAGTTATGAGGAAAGGTTGTGAGCACTGAACTTATTCTCTCTGGAGAAGAGACGCTTGAGAGGGGATATGATTTCAATTTACAAATACTGTATTGTGTACTGTATTGGTGACCCCACAATAGGGATAAAACTTTTTCGCAGAAGCGAGTTTAATAAGACTCGTGGCCACTCATTACAATTAGAAGAAAAGAGGTTTAACCTTAAACTACGTAGAGGGTTTTTTACTGTAAGAGCGGCAAGGATGTGGAATTCCCTTCCACAGGTGGTGGTCTCAGCGGGGAGCATTGATAGTTTCAAGAAACTATTAGATAATCACCTGAATGACCGCAACATACAGGGATATACAATGTAATACTGACACATAAGTTGGACTTGATGGACTTGTGTCTTTTTTCAACCTCACCTACTATGTAACCATATGTAACTATGAATCACTCAATTCTGAGGAAAAAATTATGGAATCACCCTGTAAATTTTCATTACAAACGCTAACACCTGCATCAGATTAAACCTGCTTGTTAGTATGTAGGTAAAGAGGGTAAATCATCACGCAGTGTTGCACAAGATGTTGGTTTTTCATGAAAAAATGGGGGTATTGTTGCGCTACTAAGAAAAATTCCTATTTTTAGGATAAATCAGCAGCCAGCATCACCAGTATAATAACCGTATAGTAAATGTGAGAAATATATAAATGCAGCGCTAAGTGACATTTAACATGCATTCAGTGAATACAAAAATATATCACCTTTCAAAGGTAATACGTGTACTCATCATACCATGTACAAGTCTTACCATGTTTTTTTTTTTTTTTTTTGAATTATCATCACACTCTTAGTGATGAGTACACATATTACCTTTGAAAGGTGATATATTTTTGTATTCACTGAACACATGTTAAATGTCACTTAGCGCTGCATTTATATATTTCTCACGGTTTTTCACAGTCGGTTGTGTCTAAAACATGGACCAAATACAAACAACATGGGAAGGTGGTTAAAGGCAAGCATAACGGTAGACCAAGGAAGACATCAAAGCGTCAAGACAGAAAACTTAAAGCAATATGCCTTGAAAACAGAAAATGTACAACAAAACAAATGAGGAACAAATGGGAGGAAACTGGAGTCATCATCTGTGACCGAACTGTAAGAAACCACCTAAAGGAAATGGGATTTACATACAGAAAAGCCTCTAACACCTAAACACAAAAAAACAAGGTTACAATGGGCTAAGGAAAGGCAATCGTGGAATGTGGATGATTGGATGAAAGTCATATTCAGAGATGAATCTCGAATCTGCATTGGGCAAGTTGATGATTCTGGAACTTTTGTTTGGTGCCGTTCCAATGAGATTTATGCAGACGACTGTCTGAAGAAAACATGCAAATTTCCACAGTCAATTATGATATGGGGCTGCATGTCAGGTAAAGGCACTGGGGAGATGGCTGTCATTAAATCTTCAATAAATGCACAGGTTTACATTGAAATTTTGGACACTTTTCTTATCCCATCTATTGAAAGGATGTTTGGGGATGATGAAATCAGTTATCAATATGATAATGCATCTTGCCATAGAGCAAAAACTGTGAAAAAATTCCTTGAAGAAAGACACACAAGGTCAATGTCATGGCCTGCAAACAGTCCGGATCTCAATCCAATTGAAAATTTGTGGTGGAAGTTAAAGAAAATGGTCCATGACAAGGCTCCAACCTGCAAAGATGATTTGGCAACAGCAATCAGAGAAGGCTGGAGCCAGATTGATGAAGAGTACTGTTTATCACTCATTAAGTCAATGCCTCAGAGACTGCAAGCAGTTATAAAAGCCAGTGGTGGTGCAACAAAGTACTAGTGATGTGTTGGAGTGTTATTTTGTTTGTTTGTTTTTCATGAATCCTATTAATTTTTCCTCAGAGTTGAGTGATTCCATAATTTATTCCCTGTGCTTGTTCTATAAATCTAACTGTTACTGGCCACAATTATTTTTCTTGATTTCTTTTAGTGTTTCTTAAAGCCAGAAAGTTGCCATTTGAAATGCCTTTAGTTTTTGGCCATGTCTGTGATCTGCTTTTTTTCTACAACAATAAACAACTGAAGGAACATTCTCAGGGACTGGTGACTCCATAATTTTTGCCAGGGGTTGTAGCATGATTAAGGGTACCTCATTTACTCATTCCCAATCAGGAAAAGCTTTTGACATTAAAGGATTTTTTACATGTCAGAGTACAAAAATCAATGTTTCCCTATGGGAGCCGTCTCAACTGGTCCGACACAAGTCGGTCCGACTTTGAAAATGCTCCCTGTACTACTTTGGTCCGACTTTGATTCTACTTCAGCCCATTGACTATCATTGAAGTCGGATCAAAGTCGGATCGCCATCTTGCATGATCCGACTTGTGCTCTGATGATCTTGAGGAGGAACTCCGCACCAAATTAAAAAAAAAAAAAAAAAAAAATTTAAAAAAAATAATTTGGCATGGGTTCCCCCTCCAAAAGCATACCAGGCCCTTGGGTCTGATATAGATTTTAAGGGGAACCTCCTACACTGAAAAAAAAAAAAAAAAACGGAGCGGGGGTCCCCCCCAACAGCCATACCAGACCCTTATCCGAGCACGTAGCCCGGCCAGGAAAAGGGGTGTGGACGAGTGAGCGCCCCCCCTCCTGAACCGTACCACGCTGCATGCCCTCAATCTAGGGGGGTGGGTGCTTTCTAGTTGTCACTAGAATGGAGGGGAAATCTTTCAACTGAACACTGGTTGTGGTGACCTTGGTACTCTAACCACCAGGGATTGCCTCACTTTGGAGGAATATAATTTCACTTCCTGCCTGGAATATGGGACAGGACATGAAGGACATGGATGGGGGGAAAAAAAAAAAAAAAAAAAACACACCACACACACCAGGTATTACAACCCTCCTGTACTCATCCAAAAAGAAATTAAAAAAAAAAAAAAATTTACTTTTAGTTGTACTTTGAAGGGATAGTTCACCTTTACCACAAAACTGCCTATGCAGATAAGGGGCATCTGTAGATAAAAACACACTGTGCAGCTCTGGCTAAAGTTGAATAAAGCTCTTGCTACGAGTGTAGGCCATTTACATACCTTATGAAGCCAAACTAAAATACTCACAGGACGTTGCTAAGTACTCCCAGGATGTTGCTAAGTGAGCCCTAGTCATCACATGCATGTAAAACTGTGCATTACATGCTTCTGAGCCCTGAGCTCTGTGCATTACACATCCCTAAGCCCTTCACTCTCTGCAATGCCCACTCTTGAATCCTGAATTCTGTATGCTCCACACCAGGACCGTCTTTATGGCAAAGCAAAAGGGGCAGCTGTCCTGGGCCCTATCATTGTGGTGGGGCCCAAAGCAGCTGCCTCATTCTTGCCAACTATCCCAGTTTAAATTTTCTTGTCCCTTGAGGTTTTAGTCCCATGCTGTGTCCTGATATCTGTGAAGTTCTGTTACTAATGCGGCCCAGCTCTGCCCTACTGTTGTGTACAGATGACTCACCTGCAGACCCTGTGTTTACATGTAAATACCAGTGACATTCATATGTAAATTCATATGTATGTCATGCCCTGCTGAGGTCATATCCACCGTCACCTATACTGAATGCTGCCCACTGGGAGATAAAGGGACATGCTTGAAAGTCCTGCCTACAACTGTGGCCATTAAGCCTAACATCAGCCTGTTCTGCAAAGGTAAGCAAAATTGGGGGGGGGGGGGTGTAATGTGGGGTGTGCAGAGATAGGCAGAGAAGGAATTACAGTTTTGGGTGCACAGGTAAGCAAGGAGGAGGGATGTATGGAGGTAAGGAAGGTGGGTGCAAAGATGTGCAGAGGAGGCAGGTAGAGTTAAAGGGGAGGGGGATTGGAGTGGTGAGGATGGGGGAGGTTTAGGGTGCAGAGCTTAGCATGGGTTTTAGGATGCAAAGGTGTACTGACAGGGTGGATAAAGATGTAGGTCATGTGTAAGGCAGCCCATTCATTTCAATGGGCTGCTCTATGCGCTACAAATGCAGAAGAAAGTCCCAAACCCTTTTTTCAAAATCACACAGTGCCAAGGCACACGTCAGCAGATGCATGAGGGTGTCATTAACAATTAATGGCACTTCTGTGTATCTGCTAAAGGGCAGCACGTTTCTGTGGTGTCAGCAAATGTGAACACAGGCCAAATGTCTCAATTACAATGGTGGTCAGTGTAAATCTTTTCATTACTTTGGTGCTTAGTGTAGAATGCTTTCATTCACACTAGTGGTCAGTGTGAATATCCCCCTTACATTGGTGGTTACTAATGCTTCTATTACATTAGTGGTCAATGTAAACCCCTATTACATTAGTCGCCAACCTCTAGCAACCAATCAGTAGGCAGTAATGATGAGCAGTAACCTCTAGCAACCAATCAGTGAGCAGTATTAATGTACAGTAATCTCTAGCAACCAAACAAGCAGAAATCTTGTGTTGTAACCTCTAGCAACTAATCAGTGAACCGTAATGTGTGCTGTAACCTCTAGCAACCAGTCAGTGAGCGGTAATCATACACTGTAACCTCTGGCAAAAGGAATTTGAGTCTAGCTGCTATTTATTGTATTTCTCAGAGAAGGTGGAAAGCGAAACTGCATGGAGGGGGGCCCAAGAAATTTTTTGCCCAGGGTCGAATCAATATTAAAGACGGCCCTGCTCCACACTCACCCATGCACTCTCTGCAATATAACTCCTAACCCCTGAACCCTGCACTTTTGATGGTGTATACTCCTGTACTCTACATCACACACTCCTGACCCCTGCACTGTGTGTGTTATACACTTCTGAGCCCTTCGTTCTGTTCATCGTGCATTCCTGACACCTGTATTCTGTGCATCACATACTCCTGAATCTTGCGCTCTGTGTTTTATTCACAGCTAACTCCTGAACGCTCTGCATTACCCACTCCTGACCCCTGAAATCTGTGCATTACATTCTTCTGACCACTGTTCTCTGTGTGATATGCACTCCTGAAAGTTTCACTCCCTTCAACACCAATTCCTAGCCCTTGCACTCTGTAATATACCCACTCCTGACCTGTGCAATTTCTGCGATACCCACTTCTGACCCCACGCTCTCTGCTGTACCCAATCTGTCACCTGCACGCTCAACATCCATTACTGACCCCTGCACATTACATACTCCTGACCCCTGTACCCTGTGTGATATGCACTCCTGAGCCCTGCAATTTGTAAGTTACGCACATCTAAACCTTGCACTCTCTCTGTTATACACTCCTGAGAGTTTCACTCCCTTTAACACCAATTCCTAGCCCTTGCAGGCTATTATACCCACTCCTAAACCAATGCAATCTCTGTGATACCACTCTTGACCCCATACCCTCTGCTATACTCCACCTGTCCCCTGCACTCCCTTCAACATCCACACCTGACCCCTGCCCTCTCTGTGATACCCACTCCTGACTCCTGCACTCACTACGATACCCACTCCTGACCACACAATACCTACTCTGTTACGCACTCCTGAGCCACTGAAGTCCATGCAGCTTCTGTTGGGCCTAGGGTAGGAGGGGGCCCCATTAAGGAGACTGTTAAAGAAAGCTAACTATAGAAGGGCTGAAGTCAGACCTCAGGATCATTGTTGGTCACAGACCCCCCCGTGGAGTAAAAAACATTTTCTTAGCTGCCTTAGGCTAACCACACACTGATTAAGAAAAATCTCATCAGTGCATTAAATATTGCCATCAGAGACGTCGTTGAAAAGTACTTCACAATTTGGTTTGTATTTAACATTCAATTTTGGAAATTAATGGAATTTCTGAAACCACATTTAATGGTAGAATTTCAAGAATTCCAGATGCTCATTCGATTTTTCATCGCTATGGTCGAAAAATAATGGCCGATTTGACCCCATTAACTTTGAAAAGGTGGAACAAACATTACAAAATGTTTTTTTCCAATGAAATTCTATCCATGTTTGGCCAGCTTTATTATAGTAGATTTCTTGCCCTCTGACCTTCTGCTTGAGGCCGAAATGAAACCAGTATACCTAATGCTGTCAAAAATCCCAAAGGTTAAACCTTGTTGGCTAGCTGATATCATGGTTGTTGTTATTGTTTCTACAACTATAACTTATCCACAGTATTGGTCCCTTGTAGTGTATCAACTATTCTGCTGCCTGTCGAGAGAGAGAGAGAGAGAGAGAGAGAGAGAGAGAGAGAGAGAGAGAGAGAGAGAGAGAGAGAGAGAGAGAGAGAGAGAGAGAGAGAGAGAGAGAGGTCACTCACAATAATTGGCAGTAGTGTATTAGTGTACATCATAACACACAGTAATGCATGCAAGAACATGCATAAGTGTGAAGGGAGCTCAAACATATCATACAGACTATATTAGATTAGACTATATATTTTATTGTGATCATTACCATTGTAACATACAGTACAGCTTACAAAGTGGTGTGTATAATCTACAGCCAAGTATGCCAACTGCAAGAGTGTGTAGCCAGGTGTTTGGCTAAGAATGGAGAATGAGAGAAAAACTGGCTGCAATTTCTCTCTGTAGCTGCTGCCCTGTGGTGCTGAAATGGTTATCAGCTACTGTATATCAGCAAGAGGGGAGAGCTGCTGAGTAGGAAGAGTTCAATAGACTGAATCAGGCAGCACTGCACTGTGGGAACTGTAGTCCAGAGGAGAGAGACTCTGTAAGCACTGTAATAAAGAAATTTTGAACTGCAATTCCCAGAGGAAGATTGCCAGGATGGGAAAGCGCTGCATTTTCTTCGGCTGTACATGACACAGTTTCATCTTGCCATAAGGGAGCCCAGAGTGTGCACATTGCTGTCCAGTGTGAACCATCACTGCTGTATAATGATTGTCTGAGTAAGATCCAGAGTGTGGAGTCCAGGTGTGCTGACAGACAGTCACCTGGGTGCAGAGAGAAGAGTGGACTAATCTCTATGTGTGACCAGATGGTGACCTGCAATATCGCAGAGACTAGTGAGCTGCTGCTGTGGGTAATAACTGCTGGTAGAGAGACTGAGCCCTTTAGGAGCCTTACTGCTGCCTGCAGGCTTGACTGGGACTATTCATGTACGGCAATGGTATAGCTAGGCCCCAACTCTAGCTGTCTAAAGAGTTAGGATTAAAGACTACCCCTTTACAGCTGCTAAACAGAGACCTTATGCTAAGGGGTACCTCGCAGGGGACATTGCACTATATCCTATTGTCCCAGAATGCACTCTAGACTAGTTATAGTATTATAATTCACCATACATTTAATGCTTATATACACTGATTATTGCGGACTTTGCCAATATAGGTGTGGATTCCAGTGTAGTGGTGTAAACTCTATTCGAAGTTACTTTGGCATAGTGAATATAGTGGACTGTATTTGAAACTACCTTCTGTGTGTTCATGTATGCTCAAACCACCATTTATTCTAACCAATAACAATACATTGGGGTTGATTTACTAAAACTAGAGAGTGCTAAATCTGATGCAGCTGTGCATGGTAACCAATCAGCTTCAAAGCCCCCGTTCACATCAGCGCGATTTGACAGGTCAAATTGCATGTCAAATCAGAGCCTATTGCCGGCAATAGGAGTGTCCCAATTGGTGTGACGCCGACTCTGCTGCAATTTCCAAAAGTAGTTCCTGCACTACTTTTGGTGACTTCAGGGGTGATTTAAATAGACATCTGTGCATGAACCCGCACAGATGTCTTTCAAGTCGCCCCCATAGTCGGACCGAAATGTGTGAACGAGAGCTAATTTCAGCTTGTTCAATCGAGCTTTGACAAAAAAAAAAAAAAAAAAACAAACACTGGAAGCTGACTGGTTTCTGCACCAGATTTTGCACTCTCCAGGTTTAGTAAATTAAACCCATTGTGTTCATTCACTGGTACTAATTCACAACAAATTTTAAAGTGATTGTAAAGTCTATTTTTTCCCTATAAAAATAACAGACATGTTATACTTACCTGCTCTGTTGCAGTAGATTTGCACAGAGCAGCCCGGATCCTCCTCTTTTCAGGTCTCTCTTCTGTGATCCTGGCCCCTCCCTCTAGTTTAGTGCCCCCACAGCAAGCAGCTTGCTATGGGGGCACCTGAGCTGTGTCACAGCTCCCTGTGTCCATTTAGCCACGGACCCCCCGACCTGGCTCCACCCCCTCTCTCCCCTGAGAGGGGGGGGGGGGGTGTACACATGTAAAGTATATTATCTACAGCACATGTACAATGCAGTATATAGAGAGGATAAGCAGAGTGTACAGAGTAATTCTGTGCTGTAATATGTCACAATTATATAAACAGTTGAATAAATAAACTTTTACATTATTATTTAAAGCTGAAGTCCAAGAATGTTCTTTATTGAATACCTATATTGGTCCATCTTGGACCAATGTAAGTATGCATATCTTATACCTGATGATCTGCAGGGGAAGGTGACAATCACTGTAGTAGTCGGCACTACTACAGTGATAGCTGCCATCTTTCGTGTTCTTTGGCTGAGCAGCTTCCCCTCTGCACACTGATCACAACTTCTGGGGAATCACTGTTGCAGTTGGCACTACTACAGGGATAACTGCCATCTTCCAGATCCTGTGCTGAGCTGCTTCCCCTCTACATACTGACCACAGGTTGTCACTGACTCAGCACTGCTGCTATTCACAGAATGCATTTCTTTTAAGGCTCATTCACATCAGAACTGGGTGTGCGATCTGCTGTGGGTGTCAAAGTATTCCTGCATTTCCCTGCACCAGATCACATAGTACCACAGTGCCATGCAATCAGGTGCAGTGTTTTTAAAAAGTAATGCATGCACTACTTTGGATGCAATTGAACACCACCAAATTCAAATGAGTGGGCTGAAAATCACACCACACTTCCTGTTTAAGAGCCGGTTCCCACCTGAATCAAAGTGTTACTAAACCCACAACAGTAAAATCACTTCTGCATTATATAAAAATAGGATTTTTTCATCATACTTTCCTGTAAAATCCTTTTGAGTACATCACAGAAGACAGAGTTGAAGCTATTATTCCTTACTTACTGGGGCATCCCAGACCAATAGCCTTGAGGGAAGGGAGAAACCCTGCCAAAACAATAGCCATCAGATCTATACAGCAGCCCGCAGTACACTGCAGCCAAAAGCCGAATCCTCGGCTGCTCGAACATCCTCCTGATAAAATTTTGTGAACATATGCACTGAAGAGCAGGTAGCAGCCTTACAAATCTGAGCCACAGATACCTGATGGCAAAAAGCCCAGGAGGTTCCTACACCCCTGGAAGCTTTGGAAGCTGCCTGCCCCTTCTTGGGTCCTTCTGGTAAAACAAAAAAAGGAGTCTGATTCTTGGATCTCCTCATCTAGACAAATAAACTCTGACTGCTTGCACTACATCCAAGGAGTGCAGTCGTCTCTCTTCTGCCAATTGAGGCTGAGAGAAACAAGAGACTGCAGACATGATTCAATGGATGGTCAGAGACTGCAGACATGATACAATGGATGGTCAGAGACTGCAGACCTGATAAAATAGACGGCCAGAGACTGCAGACAGGAGATCAATGTAGCCTCATTAGTGCCCATCAAATGCAGCCTCACCAGTGCCCACCAAACAGGGTTGGTGCAAGGATTTTTGACCCTAGGTGTCACCCTAGGAAAGACACACACTATAGATGTACTATGGTACATGGAAGAAAAGAAGGAGGGATCACTATGGTACATGGAAGGAAGAATGGATCACTATGGTACATGGAAGAAAGGAAGGAGGGACACTATGGTACATAGAAAAAAGCAATGGGGGAACACTATGGTACATGGAAGGCAGGAAGGAGGGCTCACTATGGTACATGGAAGGCAGGCTCACAATGGTACATGGAAGGCAGGAAGAAGGGCTCACAATGGTACATGGAAGGCAGGAAGAAGGGCTCACAATGGTACATGGAAGGCAGGAAGAAGGGCTCACAATGGTACATGGAAGGCAGGAAGAAGGGCTCACAATGGTACATGGAAGGCAGGAAGAAGGGCTCACAATGGTACATGGAAGGCAGGAAGAAGGGCTCACAATGGTACATGGAAGGCAGGAAGAAGGGCTCACAATGGTACATGGAAGGCAGGAAGAAGGGCTCACAATGGTACATGGAAGGCAGGAAGAAGGGCTCACAATGGTACATGGAAGGCAGGAAGGATCACAATGGTACATGGAAGACAGGAAGGATCACTATGGCACACAGAAGGCAGGAATGATTACTATGGTACATAGAAGGCAGGAAAGAGGGATCACTATGGCACATGGAAGGCAGGAAGGAAGGACCACTATGGCACACAGAAGGCAGGAAGGAAGGACCACTATGGCATATGGAAGGCAGGAAGACTATGGCACATGGAAGGCTATGGGACATGGAGGGCTGGAAGGCTATGGAACATGGAAGGCTGTGGCACATGAAAGGCTGGAAGGCTGTGGAACATGGAAGGCTATGGCACATGGAAGACTATACATGGAATCTTGGAACGCTATGGCACATTTAGAAAAAAGAGAGAGGGGAGAGATCACTCACCCAGGCTGCATTGTCTTCAGAGGCACAGGCACTTAGGCAGCAACATCAGGCAGGATCGCTGGCTCACTGGCTGATTTGAAATCTCCTGCCCACACTCCCTTCCCGGGCACAGATTGGCTTCATGAAGGGGTTGTGGGCGGGCACATGGGGAGGAGGTGGGGCAGACCTAGCCTACCTCCTCCTCGTACGGAATATACAGCGGGCGCCAGGCGAGGGATGTGCAGCGGGCGGGGAGCGCGGGTGGGAATATGCTATATGCACAGCACCGGGGGCGGGCAATATGCACATTGCCGTGAGGCGGGGAATATGCTGATTTATACACAGTGCCGCGGGCGTCCCGGGGGGGCAGTGAAAATGTGCATACTGCCACGGGCGCAAGACAGCACACTCGGGACTGACGATACCCTGGCACTTTGGCGCCCCCGCTCTGTGGTGCCGGGGTGCAGTGCACCCCGTGCACCCGCCCAGGATCGGCCCTGTGAAGGATAAAATAAGGTTTCCTGCACGAAAGGGCCGACAACTCCAATACCCTTCAAGCCGAGGTGATGGCCATCAGGAAGCCTAGCTTGCATGACAACAAGACTAATGGAATTTCCTTGATAGGCTCAAATGGTTGTTTCTGTAACACAGACAGCACCAACATGTAAGTCCCAAGGACACATAGGTGACCTAATGGGGGAGGGGAAGCAAACAAGTTAACCCTTCCATAAAGGTTTGGATCAGTGAATGGGAGGCTAAGGGCCCTTGGAAGAATACTGACAAGTCCGAAATCTGACCTCTGATTGTACTCAAAGCCAATCTGATTTCCACAGATGACTGTAGAAAAGAGAATTCTCCCAATCACGTATTTGCGAGGATGCCATTTTCTGGCTTCACACCAAGCAATATAACAGTATTCCAGACCTTATAATAGATATTACTAGTGACCGTTTTTCTGGCATTCACCGGTCCCAAGATAGCATGATCCCTTAACACCCTGGCTTCAATAGCCATGATGTCAAATTTGCAAATTGAGGTGGAATATAGGACCTTGAGAGAAAGTAGATCAGGCAGCGTGGAATCGTCCATGGCCCGTCTATTGCCACTCTCACGATCTCTGTGAACCAGGACCTTCCTGGCCAGGCTGGTGCCACCAGGATGACTGGAACCCCCTCTCTCCGAATCCTGCGCAACAAAATGTGGAAGGAGAGGGATCGGGGGGGGGGGGGGAGCATAAATCAAGAGAACTGGTTACATGGAACTACTAGAGCATCTGCTCTGATTGCCAGGGGATCCCTTGTTCGGGACACAAACTGCTGTAGCTTGTTGAACCTGGATGCCAATAGATCGTCCTCTGGCCATCCCCAAAACACGTTTGGATGTAGGGACCATTCCCCTGGGCAGACCTGCTGATGGATGAGATAATCTGCCTTCCAGTTCTCTACTCCCGGGATATGGACCTCCGATAGAACCGGTACAGGTCCCTCTGCCCAGGTTAATATGTGGTTCAGGTTCTCCCAAGTTGAACGGCTCCTGGTACCACCCTGGTGGTCTTATATAGGCCACTGCAGTGGCATCGTTAGACTGAACCCTGATGGGACAGTCCTGAATCTCCACCATCCAGGACCATAGGGCCAGACTTACCACCAACAACTCCAGGATGTTGATGGCCAGGCTCTGCTCTGGCCTTGACCATCCCCCTTGAGCTGTGAGCCCCTCTGGGGTCGCTGCCCAGCCCGAGAGACTGACATCTGTGGTCAGTACTCTCCAAGACACCAGGGAGGAAGGATCTTCCCTTTTGCAGGTTCTGAGCCTGCAACCACCAGCTTGGGCTTAAGCGTGCCTGGGGAGATAAGGACATGGGGTAATCCAAGGCTTGTGCTCTCCTGTTCCCAGCCAACAAAACGTCTTTTATAGGCCTGGAATGGAATTGAGCATAGGGAAGTGCCTCGAAGGAGGACACAATTCCTCCCAGAAGACTTACACAGAGCCGAATGGTGGGTTGCCTGGTGCCCCTTTCCTGATGCACCTGATCCTTCAGGGCCCAGATTTTTATGGGTGGTAGAAATACCTTTGCCTGGACCGTATCCAGGATCAGACAGATACTTGAGACTCTAAGCTGGTCTCAAGGATGACTTTTCAGTATTAATGACCTAGCCCAGGCTTTCTAAATACCGCACTGTGCAGGCTACACTGTGTTCCAGGGCCTGTAGTGAGTGATCTCTGAGCAGGAGGTTGTCCAAATATCCGAGCACCAAGATCCCCTGGGCCCTTAAAAAAAAAAAAAAAAAAAAAAAAAAAAAAACAGTTCAGGTGCTAGGATCTTTGTAAACACCCAAGGTGCTGTGGCAAGCCCCACGGGCAGTGCCACAAACTGCAAACGACATTCCTCTGCTGCAAATCGCAGGAACCTCTGATGAGGCTGAAAGATAGGTACGTGTAAATATGGGTCCTTGATATCGATGGAGGCTAAGAAGTCTCCCATCTGAAGTGAGGCTACTACCGAGCGGAATGATTCCATCCTGAAGGAATGGAGTAACAGATGTTAGTTATGGGGATCTTAGGTCCAAGATTTGCCTCATGTCCCATTTGGTTTTAGAACCGTGAACAGGTTTCAATAAAACCCTGTGCCTCTTTCAGACACAGGAACCTGTATGATCAGCCCCTGATGCACCAACTGCTCTAGTTCTTGAAACAATACATTTCTTTTTGGAGGATCCACAGGAATGTTGGATCTTAAATACCTCTGAGGAGGAAACCTCCGTAATAACAGCTTGTAACCGCGATACACTGTTGAGGTGACCCACTCATCCTGAACCACTGTTCTCCAAATGTCCGCAAATTAGAGCAGCCTTCCCCCCACCAGATAGAGTGGGGGCATCCCCTCAAAAGGAGGCCTTGGTGCCGGGTTTAGCAGAGTTCTGGACCCAGGGTTTTTTCTGGTCCTGACCCTGCGGCTTGCCCCTGGCTCTAGCGCCCTGTTGGCGGCAGAACTGCCTTGGTGCTGAAATACCTGAAGAAGTCCCAGAGGTTTTAAACAAGGGATGCCTGGTCCTCCTTACAGAAAGAATAGGACTCTTTCCTCCGGAAATCTTTTGGATGTATTTGTCCAGATCATCACCAAACAAACTTTCCCCAGGGAAGGGGAACCCTGCCAATAACTTCTTACAGGGAGGCTCGGCTGACCAGTTCTTAAGCCACACAAGTCTGCACACATGTACAGACGGAGAGCCAGATGAGAGACTTGCTCTATAGAATCCTTTAAGGCCACTATAGCAAAACACAGCACTCAAGGAATAGCTGCCCTATTTTCAGCAAGATCATCCTCCTGATTAGGCCTATCAGGCCATCTGACCTGATCCTTAAAAGGACTGGCAGACTTCAATTGCTGTGACAGCTGGCTGAATAGCTGAACTGGCCAAAGAAAAGGAAGCTTTTATTAATGACTCCAATTTCTTGTCAACAGGGTCTTTCAAGCCCTGTGCGTTATCCACTGGACAAGTTAAGTTCTTGTTTAAAGGAAGAGATCGCCGCATTTACGGCTACCATGCTCCATTTCTTAAACTTTTCCTCCATGGGATATAAAAAGGGAAAAACTCTTTAGGAGGAACAAAAATCCTGTCAGGTTGTTCCCAATCAGCATACACCGCCTGTTCCAACAGCAGGTGCAAGGGGAAAGCCTGTGAAGCCTGAGGAGGCTTCAGGGATCCCAAAGAGGACAACCGAGGCTCAGAAACCTCAGCAGGAGGTAACTTAACGGCAGAACGAACCATCTCGGTAAGAGTCTGGATCAAAAGCCTCTGCGACTGAGAGGCTAATACCAACTGGACAACTTCTGGCCCAGATTCCTCAGAAGCAGACTCATCTGCTAGGCCCTCCATAGAATCCTTGGCATTTACTTCTTCCCCATCTTCAACCCTTTTCCTGCTCCAAATTAGGAGGCATAGGGGAGGGGGATCTGTCACGCTTCTTGCCAACTTGCAGGATGGAGGCAATAATGCCAGCAATCTTGTGCTCTAACCCAGCTATTGCCCAGGACAGTTCATCTCTGGTGATAAAGGCTGAAGCAGCATCGTTGACTGTAGGCACAATACCGGACAGGCGCAGCAGCTCAGATTGCCCAGAAGCCTCTGGTCTCTCAGAGGATACAACACTAGAGTTTCAACTAGGCTCCTCAGTAGCTGACGACATAGGTGTGCCCTTTCCTGTAGCGTTAGCCCCGCTCCTCTTATTTGAGGACTTTGCAAGCCATAAGAAGGGGAGTACCTGGGTTTAGTATTTTAATAAGGCTCACCAAGCCCCTATGCAACAATCCTGCCAAGCTCTTTAGCTTGCCAACCAACACCTGTTGCCTAGGGATGAGCTGAACACCCCCCGGTTTAGGTCGCACCAGAACCTGCGAACAGACCGAAAGTTCGCGTGAACTTTAGAACCCGATTAAAGTCTATGGGACTCGTTCAAAATCAAAAGTGCTAATTTTAAAGGCTAATATGCAAGTTATTGTCCTAAAAAGGGCTTGGGGACCCGGGTCCTGCCCCAGGGGACATGTATCAATGCAAAAAAAAAGGTTTTTAAAACTGAAGTTTTTTCGGGAGCAGTGATTTTAATGATGCTTAAAGTGAAAAAAAAAAAAAAGTGAAATATTCCTTTAAATATCGTACCTGGGGGTGTGTCTATAGTATGCCTGTAAAGTGGCGCGTGTTTCCCGTGCTTAGAACAGTCCCTGAACAAAATGACATTTTTAAAAGGAATAAAAGTCATTTAAAACTGCGGCTTTTATGTAATGTTGGGTTCCGGCAATATGGATGAAAATCAGTGAGACAAAACGGCATGGGTACCCCATCCCCCCAGGCCATTACCAGGCCCTTGGGGTCTTGTATGGATATTAAGGGGAACCCCGCACCCGAATTAAAAAAAGCCCAGGCCCTATATACTCTGAACAGCAGCATACAGGTGGTGCAAACAAGACCGGGACTGTAGGTTTGTTGTTAAATAGAATCTGTTTGCAATTTTGAACTGGTACATTTTTAAAGTGTAGCTCGAGCCAAAAAATCTATTTTTAAGCTTTTTGGAAAACATAGGGAAGGGTCATCACCCCTGTAACATTTGTTTTGCTGTCTGTGCACCTCTTCAGAAGATTTCACCTCACTTTCTGTCCCAATGACAAATTTTTTTTGAAAGTTTGGGGTTTTTAACGAGACAAGGATTGGTGATAAAGCATCAGTGAAGAGGAGAGACGTTTTTCCCATATTAACTCTTACAGGAGAGAATTTCCCTTCCTAGGGGTAGATTTCATCTCACTTCCTGTTGTCTCCTTCCGTTTGCAAGTAGGATGTTTGGGTAGGGGCCTGCCCTATACACTATGCAGAAATTGGGGCCTTAGGTGTTGGTGTTGCCACAACACTGTAAGCCCTCACAGTTACTCTTGGTGGGCGCAGGAATGGGCCCTGCTGTGCAATATTAGATCAAGAATTGTAATTACATGTCCCTGTTGAACAAGGGCAGAAAAATTGGACCTTAGGCATTGGTGCCACAACACTACAACCCCTCTCAGATACTCTAGTTGGAGCGCAGGAATGAGCCCTGCTGCATAGTATTGCATCAAAAATTGTAATTACACTCCCCTGTTAAACAGGGGCAGAAAAATTGGGCCTTTTCCACTGGTGGCGGTGCCCAGAACCAAAAATGTACTTACAAGCTATCAGCATGAAAATTGAGGAGGAAGAGGATTATCACTCAGCATAACAGAGTAGTCACTCAGCATCAGCATAAGCTGTCTTGAAGGGATCTCACATAAAAAAAAAAATAATAATAATTCGGTTACATCAGCAGCAGGTGCTTGGTAGCTGGTGATCCAAGACTGATTCATTTTTATGAAGGTCAGTCGAACGACCGAGTCGATGGACAGGCGCACCCTGTGATTGGTTACAAAGCCTCCAGCAGCACTGAATGTGCGTTCCGAAAGAACGCTGGATGCAGGACAGGCCAGTAGCTCAATTGCATACTGTGCAAGCTTGGCCAGTGATCCATCCTCAAGACCCAGTAACCCAGAGGATTTTCAGTGGGAAAGGTGTCTAAGTCTGATCTTGCCCCTAGGTAATCCTGCATGATGTGAATCAGACGCTGGCGATGGTTGCTGGAACCGATCAGACCTCGGGGTTGCGGACTAAAAAAAAAAAAACTGTCTGAACGCATCGCTCAGATGGCAACCTTCTCCACCACTCCTTCTGTGACTGATCAAAGCCTCAGCAACCCGTTGTCCATGAGGACCAGGAAATTGTAACCTCCCAGGCTCTGGAAACACGTTGCACAAACCTTTCTGCAAGGCCTCCCGAAGAGGTTTCACCCTCTGCTCCCTCTGTGACAGCAAGATAAGGTCCGCAACCTTACCCTTGTAATGTGGGTCAAGGAGGGTTTTCAGCCAGTAATCATCCCTCCCTTTAATACGAATACGAGGATCCTTCTGCAGGCTTTGCAAGATCAGGGAGGCCATGCAGCGTAGGTTTGCTGAGGCATTCGGTCCAGAGTCCTCTGGGTCACCAAGGACGACATGATCCGCTGCCACCTCCTCCCAGCCACATACAAGTCCATGGGTTTCTTGGGACTGTAAATGATCCCTTGAAGACTGCTGCTAAATGCCAGGCTCCACCTCCATGCTAACACAATCCTCCTCTCCTCGTCCTCTTCCTGTGTGATCGGCGGGCATGCAGGAACACTGTCTGGATAAAGGGGGCCTTGAAAGGTAAGGAAGTCCTCCTCTTTTTCCCTCTGTTCTGCCTCAAGTGCCCTGTCCATTATTCCACGCAGCGTGTGCTCCAACAGGTGGACAAGAGGGGCAGTGTCGCTGATGCATGCACTGTCACCATCCTCGTGGCCTCCTCAAATGGTGACAGAACAGTGCATGCATCCCCGATAGCCCACTAGCACGGGGGAAAAAAAAACAAGCTCCCCTGACCCTGTCCTGGTGCCATAGTCGCATAGGTACTCATTGATGGCCCTCTGCTGCGTGTGCAGCCGCTGCAGCATGGCCAACGTTGAGTTGCACCTGGTGGGCATATCACAGATTAGGCGGTTCTTGGGCAGGTTAAATTCCGTTTGGAGGTCAGCCAGCCGAGCACTGGCATTATATGACCTTCAGAAATGCACACAGACTTTCCTGGCCTGCTTCAGGACATCTTGTAAGCCCGAGTACCTGCCCAAGAACCGCTGCACCACCAAGTTAAGGACGTGAGCCAAACCGGGCACATGGGTCAGTTGTCCCTGTCGGAGGGCGGAGAGGAGGTTGGTGCCACTGTCGCAAACCACCATACCTGGCTTAAGCTGGCATGGCGTCAACCACCTCTGAATCTCCCTTGCAGAGCTGACAGAATCTGTGTCCCAGTGTGGCTCTTGTCCCCCAAGCACACCAGCTCAAGCACCGCATGGCGTCTTTTTGCCTGCGTGCTTGCGTAGTCCCTTGAACGCCTACGGAGCACCGCTGGGTCCGAGGACAAATCAGCACAGGAAGAGGCCATGGAGGAAGAAGAGGAGGGGGTGGAGGAGAGAGGTGTGGCAGAATCACCACTAGTAGAATTTGGGGGCGTGGTGGTGGAACAACCTCCAACACTACTGCACCCTGTCCTGCATCCTTCCCAGCTGCCAGAAGAGTCACCCAGTGCGCGGTGAAAGATAGGCAACGTCCCTGTCCATGCCTGCTGGTCCATGAGTCAGCAGTAATGTGCACCTTACCTCTGACCGCCCTGTCCAGCGAGGCCAAGACATTGCCTTCCACATGCCGGTAGAGAGCCTGATTCACCTTCCATGAGAAATAGTGGCGTTTGGGAACCTGCCACTGAGGAACCGCACATTCCACAAACTCATGGAAGGGGGCAGAGTCTACCAACTGAGAGGACTGAAGGTATAGTGGGGTTGGAGATCCCAGCTGATGAGGAGCAAGGAGAGGTCCTCTTTGTTCTTTGGTGTGGGTCTTTTAGGTACGCTTGGCAACTAACTGCATGACAAGTCAACATATGTCTGGTCAAGCATGTGGTGCCCAAGTGGGTGATGTTTTGGCCACGCGGGATACACTTGAGACATATGTTGCAAATAGCAGCAGTGGGATCTGATGCACTCGTCTCAAAAAAAGGCCCATACCAAAGAAGTTTTGGAATAACGCGCAGAGACAGCAGCGCCCTGCACATGCGGAGCTCTGCGGTGTGATGCAGTCAGTGTGCTGCCCTTAAGCTAGCCCCTGGAGGGCATCCTGCCTCGTTGGAGATGTGCCTCCTGCTCCTCCTCCTCTCTCCTATCAGGCACCCATGTGGAGTTAGTGACCTCATCATCCCCTCCCTCCTCATCACTTGAGCAAAGCTGGTAGTATGCTGCACCTGGGGGAACATGACTGCCAGATTTCTGTCCTTCTTGAGCACCCCCTCTCTCTGGGCTCGTTACTGCCTTCCTCCAGCTGGGTACCATCATCGTAGCCTTCAAAACGCTGGGCATCCTCCTGGAGCATGTACCCAACACTGTGGTCAAACAGTTCGGGGGACTCCTCAGGAGGACATGGTGGGGCTAGGGAAGGAGTGACTGATGCCATTGAGCCGAGGGAAGAGGCCGTGTTGGCAGCTGCTTTGCCAGAAAAAGTACCCTGAGCCTGGGTGAGAGAGGATGAGGAGGATGGAGGACGGCTTGGTCATCCACTCTACCAAGTCTTCCACATGTTGCGGCTCAACACGGCCAGCTGCCGAAAAAAAGAATAAGGTGTCCCACGGCCACGTGCTGATGAGGATGCACCGTCTCCACGACCAGCACTGTTGCCTCTAGACACAGAGCCTGCTTGCCCTCTTTTATTGGCTTGTAACTGTCTGCCTCTCCTTGTTGGCCTTCCAGACATACTAATGGCCTGCAGTGAGATGTAGCTGCACAAAGCTGGGATGTGTGTGTGTGTGTGTATGTATATATATATATATATATATATATATATATATACCCCGATACTGCAGCTAGCAGAATCAACTGCCTGCCTGTAGTATTATTAGTATGAGAACACCAGCAATTGTCTTCAGGTGGCTTTAGGTGCACGCTGTGCAGAGGACACAGTACACTAACTGTAAATACTGTAGCTGTCTGCCTGTGGTATTAATAGGATCAGAACAGCAGCAATTTAGGTGCACACTGTGCAGAGGACGCAGTACACTAACTGTAAATACTGCAGTTGCCTGCGGTACTAATAGGATCAGAAGAACACCACCAATTTTCTTCGGGTAGCTTTAGGTGCACACTGTGCAGAGGACACAGTACACTAACTGTAAATACTGCAGCTGCCTGCCTGTGGTACTAATAGGATCAGAAGAACACCACCAATTTTCTATAGGTAGCTTTAGGTGCACACTGTGCAGAGGATGCACTACACTAACTGTAAATACTGCAGCTGCCTGCCTGTGGTATTAATAGGATCAGAACAACAGCAATTGTCTTCAGGTAGCTTTAAATACACCTGCCTGTAGGAAGAGAATAACAGGAACGGATCTAGCTAAACTGAATATATATATATATATATATATATATATATATATATATATATATATATATATATATATATATATATATATATATATATATATATATATATATTATACCAATTACGGCTCTCTGTACAGACGGCGCTGTGATTGGCCAAGCATGCCGGTCATAGTGCATGCTTGGCCAATCATCAGCCAGCAATGCACTGCTATGCTGCAGTGAATTATGGGCCGTGACGCACAACTCGAATTTGGCCCGAACGGCCCATAACGGTCGAACATGGGTTGGACTCGAACTCGAAGCTCCCTACTGGTGACTCACATGACCAAGGAGGTAAGGAGGAATGAATTGCTGAAAGCGAACAGTTTTCACAGCCTGCTCTGTGTCCCACAGCTGTCCCCTGGAAGCTCCACATGTCAGCCACTCTCAGCTTAAAAAAAAAGATGGCTGTACTTTGGGACACTCTGCGCTTGCATGCGCACGGTCCCGTGTCCACAACAAATTTTCATGTGCGGACATCCACAAAAGACAACAAGAAAGCTACTCTTTCCAGCAGTCAACCCAACACTCCCCCCTACGGTCACCGCTACACAGGTGTCCAGCCTTTAGCTAGATTAGGTAAATAAGGGGGATTTAGCTTACCCGTCCAGGCGCAGGGCAACCTTAGAAACTAAGAGCCCAATCTTCACCCACCACAGTGGGTTCCTGTCAACTGAGGATCTTCAAAGACTGGGTAACCTTTTCATGTTTTAGGGTCCATTCCCTTGGACCTGTACAGCACCCTGCAGGAATGCCTTAGCTCTGTGCTGTCCAGGATTCTACTACGCAGGGTCCAGCGTGCAGAGATCGCATTACAGGCAAATCCTCGCAGGATCCTTGCGTCTTCTTTACGAGGCTCAGGTACCATTTATCCTAGCATACAGTATCTCACAAAAGTGAGTACACCCCTCACATTTTTGTAAATATTTTATCTTTTCATGTGACAAAACTGAAGAAATTATACTTTACTACAATGTCAATTAGTAAGTGTACAACTTGTACAATAGTGTAAATTTGCTGTCCCCTCAAAATAACAACACACAGCCATTAATGTCTAAACCACTGGCAACAAAAGTGAGTACACCCCTAACTGAAAATGTCCAAATTCGGCCCAAAGTGTTAATATTTTGCATGGCCACCATTATTTTCCAGCACTGCCTTAACCCTCTTGGGCATGGAGCTCACCAGAGTTTCAAAGGTTGCCACTGGAGTCCTCTTTTACTCCTTCTCACGACATCACAGAGCTGGTGGATGTTAGAGACCTTGCGCTCCCTCACCTTCCATTTGAGGATGCCCCACAGATGCTCAATAGGGTTTAAATCTGGAGACATGCTTGGCCAGTCCATCACCTTTACCGTCATCTTCTTTAGCAAGGCAGTGTACTCACTTTTGTTGCCAGCAGTTTAGATATTAATGGGTGTGTGTTGAGTTATTTTGAGGGGATAACAAATTTACACTGTTATGCAAGCTGTACACTCACTACTTTACATTGATGCAAAGTGTAATTTCTTCAGTTTTGTCACAAGAAAAGATCTAATAAAATATTTACAAAAATGTAAAGAGTGTACTCACTTTTGTGAGATACTGTATAAGCCTGTTTCAAATGGATCCGATCGTCAATCCCTTGATTCATTTTAAAATCATGCTGGGACTTCAAGACCTAGAGCTCGAGAGAGCTCAAACAAACGTGTCCATCCACCTTGCAGACACTGGTAAAAAAAACTGAAGTACTTCCTGTATTGGAAGGGTTAGACAGAGGATCACTTTGGTCTACCAGTGTCCATTCACCTGGAGATTAAGTATAACCCAGTAAGGAATAGCCTCAGCCTCGGTTCACACTGGGACGACTTGTCAGGCGACCTAGGTCGCCTGACAAGTAGCGTCCCGTTCAGTACAATGGAACCGTTCTAATCGGAGCGACGCAAGTCGCTCCGACTTAGAAAAAGGTTCCTGTACGACTTTGGGGGCGACTTGGGGCGGCTTGCATAGACTTCTATACAGAAGTCGTTTTGCAAGTCGCCCCGGCAGTCGTGTGCAGGTCGCCTCGGTGAGGCGACCTGCAAGTCGTGCCGCCTCTGGTGTGAACTGAGGCTCACTCTGTTTCCCGTGATGTATGATAAAAAAAGGCTGTTTGATCCTGTCTTCTCTGATGCTCCCCTTCTTCCACAGTCCCCAATCCATCTCCTGATAGCACAGAGCTTTGGGAGCAGTTTGCACATGCACAGTTTGGTGTGTATTGCTAGAGATTTTTTTTTTTTTTTTGGGATGGTACCTAATCGGACACCTCTGAATCTGGGGCACGCGCCGCCAGCAGCCTGCTCCAATTCTACACAGCAGGAGCTGATTGGCAGGTATGGTGGACTCAATGTCCGCTGGCACCCATCAATGCTTCTACTGAGCAAGCAGAATGGCAGCAGTCTGCCTAAGTAAACAAGGCAGATTGCCTCTCTGCAAGTACAGAAGGCATGGATCACGCGTTTCTGTTAGGCTCGATTCACATCTATGCATGTTGCTTTTGAGCATTTCTGCAGTGTTTTTTTGCGGTGCTTGCCGCGTTTTTTGAACAGCGTTTTTACAGCGTCAAAAACGCTGTAAAAACGCTGTACTTGCATTTTTGATGCTGGTCCATTGAATTCTATTACATGCAAAACGCTGCCTTTTGCATGAAAAAAAAAAAAGTCCCTGACCCTTTCCAAAAACGCAGAGGCACAAAAATGCATTGATGTGAACAGGTTCCATAGGAACCCATGTTACAAAATTCCCATGCATTTCTGCAAAATGCATCAAAAAATGCATTAGTGTGAATGGAGCCTAAAGCAGGAGTGGATCCATGCCTTCCATTAGTAAAAGCACCCCCCCCACAGTACACTGAATCACAGGCTAGGCACACAGATAACCTTTTGAGCATCCCTGGTGTTAACCCCTTTCTAGCCAGTGTCATTAGTACAGTGGCAGTGCATATTTTTTAGCACTAATCGCTGTATTAGTGTCGCTGGTTCCCACAAAAGGTGTCAGTGAACAATCGTCAGTCCGCCGGAATAGCGCAGTTCAGCTATAAGTCTCTGATCGCCACCATTACTAGTAAAAAATAAATAAAATTATTCCATAGTTTGTAGACGCTATAACTTTTGCGCAAACCAATCAATATACAATTATTGGGATTTTTTTTTACCAAAAATATGTAGCAGAATACATATTGGCCTAAATTAATAAACATTTTAAAGAAAAATCGAATTTCTTCATTGGATGTGTTTTATAGCAGAAAGTAAAAAAATAGTTTTTTTTTTTGTCAGTCATTTTATGTTTATAGCGCAAAAAAAAATAAAAAAATCGCAGAGGTGATCAAATACCACCATTTGTGGGAAAAAGGGGGCAAACATATTTGGGTACAGTGTTGCACGACCGAGCAAATGTCAGTTAAAGTAACACAAATAATGGCCTGGTCATGAAGGTGGGGGGGGGGGTAAATCTTCTGGAGGTCAAGTGGTTAGTGAATACAAGGTGTTCTTCGATCAGATGGAGGGGGAGGGGTGATGTCACGATCTCCACCTCATTCAATAAAATAATGGCTTGTATCCCTTGGGGGAGAAAAAAAAAAAAAAAACACACACACCACACAGGGAGTTCTGTCAATGGCAACAGTGCCAGGCAAGTGATCTACTGTGGTCAGTTTGCAGGGTGGAGGCTACTCAGCACAGGACCTGGAAGACCGCTGCTATCACTGTGGTAGCACCAACTGCTACAGTAAAACTGTCAGCTTCTCCAACGTACCCTCATGTATACTAGGGCTGCCACCCCATCCCTTTAAACCTGAACACATATGAATTACACAGGTTCTGAGGCTAATTTAATGCAGATAAAGCACCAATTGAGTTCTATTACCACCTTAATCAGCCACAGATCCTGTGTAATTAATATGTGTTCGGTTTTAAAGGGATGAGGTGGCAACCTTAATGTATACATGCTCACCTTAGTCCTAGCTGGGCCAATGTAAGGCCTCATTCATAAGGGGCAATGTGATCCGTGCCCCATGAAGGGCCATGTTTTACTAGCACAGGGATGTACAGATGTGGTGTGCATAGGGTTGCCACCTCATCCCTTTAAACCTGAACACATATGAATTATACAGGTTCTTGGGATAACTGAATGCAGATAAGGCACCGAGTTTAATTACCACCTTAATCAGCCACAGAACCTGTGTAATTAATATATGTTCCGTTTTAAAGGGATGAGGTGGCAACCCTAGTTGTGTATCCCCATGCCGGAAGTCCAATAGCTTTCTATTGTACACAGTAGCTGCATAGACACAGCCACTGTTCTCAACAGACATCCCAACTTGAAAAAAATTATTTCAGGGAGGTGGCGATTCGCACCCGCAAACTTAATAATTGATTTTTTTTTACATTTTAATTTGTTTTTAATTTTTTTTTTCCCAATGCTTTTTTAAAAGCTGTCTCAGCACTAAAAAGATGAATGAACAGGAGACAGAGGCTCTCACAGTTTACGCTGCTCAGTAATCACAGGAGCGATCTTGCTCACCGTTCCTATTACTAGTTCCCCACACAGCTGGCGGGAGAGGAGGGAAGACGGTTGCGAGAGACGAGGGGACACGGAGGGGGATGGGGGGAGGAGTACACAGGGAAGCTGGGGATGATCGGTGCGCAGCAGGAGGGACAGCCACTGCACCGATCATTCCCCGGAGGTGCTTGCGGTATGCGGGAGCCACCGCAGAACCCGCACCTTCTGGGAGACTTGAGATGTCTGTCTCAAATGTGACATCCGCAGTCAGACACGCACCTGCAGAGATGTCACATTGGAAGCTAGCCCTCTATGGTACTGCCTGCATCCCTGTGCCAGTAAAGCATGGCCCTGCACGGGGCACAGGTCAAATGAACAAGGCTTAAGGGACAGTTCACACTGCTGCGATGCGGGAACCCTGCAAGTCCTGTGCGAGTTTAATGCAAATTCAGCCATATGATCTTTATGGCTGAAATTGCATCGCACAGAGATCGCATGCGATTTTCACTGCCGTGCGATAGAGCTGCACGATTCTGGGAAAAATGAGAATCGTGATTCTTTTGCTTAGACTAAAGATCACGATTCTTTAAAATGGTTAATTTAAAAAAGAAAAATCAGCTGTAGACGGCGCATGCGCAATCAACACATTTTGGGTTAATAAGTTTATACCAATCTATTCCTTACATCTGTAAAGGTAGATGTCAAGTCACTGTGTTTTATTGTACATAATTTTTTTTTTACCATGTCACATTATAGGATGGTTTATGCCTTTAAGCACTTTAGTCTAATCAGTGGAGTTTAGCATCCGCCAACTGTTGCACTTTACAGTCACCTATCCACCGTTATATACAAAGGGCCTGAGCAATCACTCCTTAGCCTAAGGTAGCACCACCACAACCCATATTCCTTTTAAATATGTCATTGCTTTGTATTACCTAAAGCCTGCTTCTGTGTAGTGTGAATGCAACGTCGGAAAGTGTGCACACTGTGCAGTGTTTCCCGGCCGGGGTCTCTCCGACTAAGCGAAAGCGTGGTTCCGCCCACACCCAGGCATCCACCGCGGCTCATCACTCTTTGCTCTGACGACTGACGTCATTTCCGATATCGGTGCCATCAGCGCCGCTTGCGTTCCACGCTGGCTTCGCCTCCGGTCCAGGCTACATCCTAAAAAAAAAAAAATTGCGGTGATCCAGGCTGGAGATCGCGCAGGTGGGGGCGAATCGTGATTCTATATACGATTAATCGTACTATGCGAATCGCATCCAATCTCTGACATCGCACCAGTGTGAACCGGCCCTTAATGTGCAAAAAAGGAAAATCCGGGAATCAGCTTTAACATATTAGACATGATAACCCAATGAAGCCTGAAAGGATGATTCTGTAAACACTGACATGTTGAATTGATTTTTTTACCAAATGTTAGACTTGGAGCACCTGCGGCAAACAATATACATGTATAGATTACCGTAATTCCTAACTAAACCTTATTAAGATAAGCATATTGTAGAGCTTATCATAATCCTAAATGTATATTGCTATGCCAGCACACATAGTAGAACGCCTAGCAGCTATGACAAAATCTTCAGCATATATCCTGCACAGAGACCGTATACAAGCAGCAGACAGTAACAAGCAATGAACAGTTTGCTCCAGTTCTCTGAGCTGCCTTTCTATTCTTACCTCTCAGCACTGACAGTCAGATCCCTCCATATTCATTAGCACATCAGAGCAAGCTGCATTTCCTACTCACTCCCCGCCCTGTACTCCTAGTCACACAAGACCAGCCTTCAGTCTACAAAGGGAACTCCTTACAGGGCCTGCCCTATCAGTCCTCCTTCTTTGTTTATTTGGCTTTGCTCACTTTCCTTCCATCGCCTATGCAGGCACATGCTGTTATTAAAGTCATTGCCAACGCCTCTATTTATATGCATGTTAAATAATATGAAAATGACTTAGCAGTCTATTGATAAAATGTATTTGCACTCACATGCCCTTGAACATTTTAAAGCGAGGGGGGAAAGAAAAGCTAAAAACGTAATCTCCTTCTCACCCAGAGAATTAGAAGTTGGAGAGTTGTACTGCTTCCCCCACAAATATGCCCAACTTACAAAGTGTAGGGCAGTGGTCATCAAACCTGTCCTCAGGGCCTGTAACAGGCCAGGTTTGCAAGATAACTGAAATACATCACAGGTGATATCATTTGCTGCTCACTGATTGTAGTATTCTAGTCTGCATCTCCCCAATGTAATACATAAAACCTGGCCTGTTAGTGGGCCCTGAGGACAGGGTTGATGACCACTGGTGTAGGGAACAATTGATTTCACCCCGTATCAGACTGCCAGTCATGGAAACAAAAGTCCTACAGCCCATGGGTCAGCTCTATAATTTGTGCTGAAGTTAAAAGCAGGCTAGATGTCATAATAAATGCATATTTCAAAATGTATTTCAAACTCAATACATAGTTGCCAACTGTACTGGATTTCCCGGGACATTCCCGGGACTTACACTCCATTCACGAATTTTTTGTGTCCCGGTAAATGTCCCGAAAAATCCGGTTTTTGATTTTTGCCGTCGCCGCTAGAGGTCTGCGGCCGGTGGAGACATTGTCTCCGCCGGCCGCCATCTTGAAGAAGCTTGAAGACGGCTGGGGGGGGGCTAGACGGAGCTCCTCTGACGCCGCCCACCCTCTGCCCCGCCTCACTCCGCCCACCCTCCGCTCCGCCCCGCCTCACTCCGCCCACCCTCCGCCCACCCTCCGCCCCGCCTCACTCCGCCTACCCCCGCCCCGCTGCCAGGGAAAGGGGCGGGGGTTTTGCCATCCATGCGGAATTCGAAAAGACCGGCGGACTCTGAGGTAGGGGAGGGGGGGCGCACGCCGCTGTGGGAATTTGTAGGGGGGGCTCCACTGGGGGACACCTGATGTGAGGGGGGCTCCACTGGGGGACACCTGATGTGAGGGAGGGCTCCACTGGGGGACACCTGATGTGAGGGGGGGCTCCATTGGGGGACACCTGATGTGAGGGGGGGCTCCACTGGGGGACACCTGATGTGAGGGGGGCTCCACTGGGGGACTCCTGATGTGAGGGGGGCTCTGCCGGGGACTCCTGATGTGAGGGGGGGCTCTGCCGGGGACACCTGATGTGAGGGGGGGCTCCACTGGGGGACTCTTGATGTGAGGGGGGGCTCCGCCAGGGACACCTGATGTGTGGGGGGGGGCTCCGCCAGGGACACCTGATGTGTGGGGGGGGGCTCCGCCAGGGACACCTGATGTGAGGGGGGGCTCCGCCAGGGACACCTGATGTGTGGGGGGGCTCCGCCAGGGACACCTGATGTGAGGGGGGGCTCCGCCAGGGACACCTGATGTGAGGGGGGGCTCCGCCAGGGACACCTGATGTGAGGGGGGGCTCCGCCAGGGAGACCTGATGTGAGGGGGGCTCCGCCAGGGACACCTGATGTGAGGGGGGGCTCCACTGGGGGACACCTGATGCGAGGGGGGGCTCCGTCGGGGACACCTGATGCGAGGGGGGGCTCCGTCGGGGACACCTGATGCGAGGAGGGGCTCCGTCGGGGACACCTGATGTGAGGGGGAGCTCCGCCAGGGACACCTGATGTGAGGGGGGGCTCCACTGGGGGACACCTGATGCGAGGGGGGGCTCCGTCGGGGACACCTGATGCGAGGGGGGGCTCCGTCGGGGACACCTGATGCGAGGAGGGGCTCCGTCGGGGACACCTGATGTGAGGGGGAGCTCCGCCAGGGACACCTGATGTGAGGGGGGGCTCCACTGGGGGACACCTGATGTGAGGGGGGGCTCCGCCAGGGACACCTGATGTGAGGGGGGGCTCCGCCAGGGACACCTGATGTGAGGGGGAGCTCCGCCAGGGACACCTGATGTGAGGGGGGGCTCCACTGGGGGACACCTGATGCGAGGGGGGGCTCCGCCGGGAACACCTGATGCGAGGGGGGGCTCCGTCGGGGACACCTGGTGTGAGGGGGAGCTCCACCAGGGACACCTGATGTGAGGGGGGGCTCCACTGGGGGACACCTGATGTGAGGGGGGCTCCACTGGGGGACACCTGATGTGAGGGGGGGCTCCGCCGGGGACACCTGATGCGAGGGGGGGCTCCGTCGGGGACACCTGATGCGAGGGGGGGCTCTGCCGGGGACACCTGATGCGAGGGGGGGCTCTGCCGGGGACACCTGATGCGAGGGGGGGGCTCTGCCGGGGACACCTGATGCGAGGGGGGGCTCTGCTGGGGACACCTGATGTGAGGACGGACTCTGCCGGGGGCAGGCGACGTGGCTAGTGACACGCTCAGGGCTCCCACTGATTCTGCATTATGGTGAGTTGAATGATTTAATTTTATATTACAATGTAATAATAGAAATACTGCACTTCAATCATCCTGACACAATAACAATCATGGTGCCGGGATGATTGAAGTGCTAACACCAGGTGTTTGGAGTATCTTTATCTGCTGATTGTTAAACTTTCTAGAATACACATATTTTTATTGTGTAGGATCTGGGGCTGCTGTCCCGTCATTTCCCTCTCCCCCTCTCCCCCTTTCCCTCTCCCCCTTTCCCTCTCCCCCTTTCCCTCTCCCCCTTTCCCTCTCCCCCTTTCCCTCTCCCCCTTTCCCTCTCCCCCTCTCCCTCTCTCCCTCTCCCCCTTTCCCTCTCTCCCTCTCCCCCTTTCCCTCTCCCCCTTTCCCTCTCCCCCTTTCCCTCTCCATCCCTCATTCATCTCAGACTCTAACCACACCCTCTTGAGCCACGCCCATTTAAGCCACGCCCACTATGACGCGTAAACCACGCCCATTTTTCGCCGCGGCACGCTTCGCGCGTCGCACTTACTGTTTTTACTAAGCCACGCCTACAAACGAATGCCCCGCCCCCTAATTATTGTACGGCTCCGCCTACAGCCACAAAAGTGTCCCACATTTTTTTTTTACAATGTTGGCAACTATGTCAATAAAGAACTATGTATATAAAACTGGGCATGCTAGGCAGTCAGTAGCTGAGCTGCAGGCAGTAGTGATGCAAATGTCATACATAATCATGAACCCGACAAAATCAAATATTATTTCTTATACAAAATCAATCAGTCCCTTTATTTTTGTAAGGCCTCGTTCACACAGGGTGATTACATCTATGACAATGCAGAGCTGTGTTTACCCGCATGGGGATGCATGGGTGTTTTGTGCATCCCCATGTGGGCAGCCACAATTATGTCTATTGGGACACCGCGGCTGCACATATACAGCTCCTGTATCCCAAAATGAAAGCCGTGTGGGTGCATGTCCTGGATGTGCTGGGACCGTGCAGCTACACCTGCATGGATGTCACATGAGGACCAACGGCTGGGTTTGTGCAGCCACTGCGTCCCAATAGATATCTAAGGCCCCTTTCACACTTGTGAAACTTGTCCTGCGACTTGGGACTGCAAAGTCGCGTGACAAGTCGTACCTCATGATTTCCAAAGGGGACCATTCATATCTGTGCGACTTCAAGTCGAACCAACTTCAAAGTAGTCCCTGTACTACTTTGGTCCGACTTTGATGCAAGTTACAAGGCATTCCCTGAAATTGCGGCAAAATCACAGCTGTAAAATCGCTACAAAATTGCGCAGTAGTGTGAAAGGGGCCTAAGAGACTGCCCGAATGGGGATGCTTGGAACACCTGTGCATTCTTGTGCCAGTAAAGCATGGCCCTGTATGGTGCACAGATGTAATCAGCCTGTGTGAACAAGGCCTAATAGACTTCTAATTGAGTTTAAGTAGGTCCAGGGTTGGATATCTCTCTCTAATAGCAGATAACCATTGGATGTGCAGATACATGAGAACAGAGTTGTCTACTCTCAGCCTGTCATTGCTTTGTACAGGCTGAGGATGTAAGAAGGTGCTTCCAAGGGGTTCTCTGTGTTATGTGTTTTAATATGTTTTAAAGTGCTACTAAACCCAGCACCCTGCATTCACTATATCTGGTTTCCCACAGTACACATGGAACATGGAAATGCAAATATTTTAGTAAATACAAACTGCTAAGTAAGAAGACTGGCCGCAGGCTAGCCTGTATTTGTAGGGGGGAGTCTGAGGGTCATTTATCCCTTCTCCTATGTCTGATCCTGCGTCGGCTCGTATTCAGGGTTGCTGGGTTTCAGCCGACGTGCGTCATTTACGGGTTACAGGCATAGTTGCCAACTCTACCGGATTTCCCGGGACTTACATTCCATTCCCGAATTTTTGGTGTCCCGGGAAATGTCCCGAGAAATCCGGTTCTCGATTTTCGCCGCAGCCGCCGCTAGAGATCTGTGGCCGGCGGAGACATTGCCGCCATCTTAAAGAAGCTCAGGAAGACGGCTGGGGGGGCTAGACGGAGCTCCTCCGTCGCCCCGCTGCAGAGTCTGTTATGGAAAGGGGCGGGGGTTCTAGCCATTCGGTATTCGACAAGACACCGGCGGACACACTAGGGCACCTCTGAGGTAGGGGAGGGGGGGCGCGCCGCACGGCTGTGGGAATTTGTAAGGGGGGCTCCACTGGGGACACACCTGATGTAAGGGGGGCTCCACTGGGGACACACCTGATGTAAGGCGGGCTCCACTGGGGACACCTGATGTGAGGGGGGCTCCACTGGGGACACTGCTGGGGACACCTGATGTGAGGGGGGGCTCTGCCGGGGACACCTGATGTGAGGGGGGGCTCTGCCGGGGACACCTGATGTGAGGGGGAGCTCCGCCGGGGACACCTGATGTGATGCATTATGGTGAGTTGAATGATTTCATTTTATATTACAATGTAATAATAGAAATAATGCACTTCAATGATCCTGACACCATAACAACCATGGTGCCGGGATGAATGAAGTGCTAACACCAGGTGTTTGGAGTATCTTTATCTGCTGATTGTTAAACTTTCTAGAATACACATATTTTTATTGTGTAGGATCTGGGGCTGCTGTCCCGTCATTCCCCTCTCCTCCTCTCCCTCTCCATCCCTCATTCATCTCAGACTCTAACCACACCCTCTTGAGCCACGCCCATTTAAGCCGTGCCCACTATGTCACGTAAACCACGCCCATTTTTCGCATTTTTTCTTACAATGTTGGCAACTATGGTTACAGTGCGTCCGCTTCACTTCCGGTTTCGTGTTCAGCAGAGTGGCAGCAAGGTCGGCTGCAGGAGGCTCGTGTCTCATTCACCTCATCACGGTTCTAGTGCAGGTGGGACACACCTACAGGGGCCACCCACATCGGAGGCCAGCATGCCATCTTTTCCAGTGTTCATTCGGGGCAGGTAAAGGGGGCAGTCAGTCGGGCTGTGATCGCAGGCAGAGGGTTGGAAGAGGGTTCTCGTTCGAGTTTCACTCCACGCCAGGCATCATCGGGGGGGGGGGGGCAGCTTCTCCTACCTGGCCACTTCTCCCGGTGCTCATGTTAAGACTTCATCAGCCCGCGTGCTTCTCTCACCCACCCACGGCTTCTGGTGCCCATGTAAGGTGTCATGGGGGAGGCCTGGAAGTAATATCTGTCCTACACTGTAGTGACCCTAGAAACCTCTCATGACTCTACAAGTCCTGGCAACACTGCTGCCCCCCATCTGCAGCACAGCAGCAGGATATTACTGAAACTATCACTCTTCCATCTCTGGTTTAACACTACAGCATACCTGGGGATTTCTCTGTCTACTGTCCTGGCTGAGCTTTCCTCATTCTGTTAGTATTGCTGTATAATTTCCATATTCACTTCCAGGAACTTAGCAGTCATTATATGCAAGTGCTATAACCCATAGCAATAAATAAAGGGAAGTAAGGTACAATGATTAATTCACGGGGGAGGGGGTGCTGACCAACAGGTTCATCGGCCAGCACTTTGTGAGGTCTGATGCTGCATGTCTCCCTGCAAGCTTCCAGGGGCGGGGCGGGACATCGCTGTGGGCAGTACCATGAAGGGGGGAGGGGCTGGTGGGTAGGTTAGCTACACTACCATGGTCATTTCACGTTTCCTTGCCATCAGTTCTGTTGAATCATTCTTGTCAGCGTTTTTCTGTCACGGCGTGTTGCTGTCACAGCGTGTTCCTGTCACGGCGTGTTCCAGTCATGGCGTGTTCAGTCATAGCGTGGCTGTCACAACGTGTTTCAGTCATAACGTGTACAGTCATAGCGGGTGCTGTCATAGCGGGTCTGTCACAACGTGTGCAGTCTTATCGTGTTCAGTCATAGCGGGGCTGTCAAGGATTCTGTCATAGTGGGTGCTGTCATAGCACGTTCAGTCATAGCGTGTACAGTCATAGCGGGTGCTGTTGCAACGTGTTCAGTCATAGTGTGTTCAGTTATTGCATTTTCTGTCACAGAGGGGCTGTGTAGTTTTGTTTTAACCACTTCGTGCCCACGCTATAGCCGAAAGACGGCTGCAATGCGGACGCTAACTGCCGGGTGGCCTACCCTGGACATCCAGCCGTTTACTTCCGTGATGCGCGCTCCCGCGGGCGCACATCGGGGAAGTTCTGTGCTGGCCGTGTCACTTGGACACAGCCAGTCACAGATCGTCGTAAACGGCCAATCACAGCGGCTGTTTACAGCGCGATCGCAGCTTCCAATGGGAGATAATCTCAAATGTAAACATATGAGATCATCTCTCATTGCCGGCTCTCCCTCCTCACACAAAGACCGCGTGTGAGGAGGGAGAGCAACCTGTGCTTCTGGATTATGAATTGTGAGTAAAAAAAACACACATACACAGTGCCAACACTATATATCAGTGCCATCTGTCAGTCCCATCTGCCAGTGCCATCTGCCATCAGTTCCACCTGCCATCAGTGCCACCTGCCATCAGTTCCACCTGTCAGTGCCATCTGTCAGTGTAACCTGTCAATGCAACCTGTCAGTGCCATGTGCCATCTGTTATCAGTGCCACCAGTGCCACGTATCAGTGTCATCAGTGTCACGTAAGTGTCACGTGTCATCAGTGCCACGTAAGAGTGTCAGCTATCATCAGTGTCACTTGTCACTTGTCACCAGTGCCTTCTGTCATCACCAACAATGGCTAGAAGATTATATTCAGCTGAGGAGGCATACAATATTCTTGCGGGCGATGAGAGCAATGGGGAGCTCTCCGCTTCGGGTTCCTCCTCATTTTCAGATTCTGAGTCTGACGTGGACTACGAGCCTGTCCTAACCAGTGGTACACTGACAGCCTCAGAGGAGGAGGATGAGAGTCCGCCTGCCAGACGAAGGCATACTGGTGAGGAGGCTGTGCCATCCACCAGCACCGCAGTGCCATCCACCAGCACCGCAGTACCACGGCAAAGGCCACATACCAGTGGGGTGTCACCTCAGTCCCAAAGGGTTAGGTCCCATGCCAGCCTTCCCTATTCCCTTCAAAACCCCTTGTGGCTGCCTCCTAATTCAGGAGAAGCTAACGTTCCCCCTTTCACTGCCCAGCCAGGAGTCCAGGTGGACACAAAAAATTTTTCCCCAATAGACTTTTTCCATTTAATTTTTACTGAGGACATGCTTGCATTCAATTGTGGCCCAGTGCAACCTGTATGCACAACAATTTATAGCAAGTAACCCAACGTCCTTCTACGCCCGTCCCTACGACTGGAGAGCCCTAACAGTGGAGGAGTTTAAAATTTTTTTGGGCCTCACATTCTGTATGGGACTAAACAGAAAAAATGAATTACGTTCATATTGGTCTACCCTCCCCATCCACCACATGCCCATCTTTTCCTCAGTAATGCCCAGGACCAGATATCTCATGATTATGAGATTCCTACACTATAACGACAATACCCAGTGCCCTCCCTGAAATCACCCAAATTTTGACAAGCTTTATAAAATTCGGCCCCTAATAAATTATTTTTCTGAAATCTTCCCCCAGCTGTTTACCCCAGACCAACACATATGTGTGGATGAGTCTCTTATCAAATTTTCTGGCAGGCTGGGCTTAAAACCATTTATTCCCACCAAAAGGGCCCGCTATAGGGTGAAGATGTACAAATTGTGCGATCGTGCTACAGGGTATACCTATGCCTTCATGGTATACGAAGGGAAGGACACCCAGCTACATCCCCCTAATTGCCCAGAATACATTGGATCGAGTGGGAAAGTCGTTTGGGAACTCATAAACCCACTCCTGGAGAAAGGCTACCATCTATATGTGGACAATTTTTATTCTAGTTTGCCCCTGTTCCGAAACCTTCACAGAAAGAAGACTCCAGCATGCGGCACCGTAAGGATGAACCAGAAGGGCTTTCCTCAAAGCCTTGTCAACAAGAAGTTGAGAAGAGAGGAGGCGGCGAGCTTACCGAAAGAGGAAATTCTGGCTGTGAAGTGGAGGGACAGAAGGGACGTCTACATGCTTTGTTCGATCCACAACAATACATTTGTTGAGATCACCAGGAGGAATGGCCCAATCCAAAAGCCAACATGTATCCATGAATACAACATGTATATGGGGGGTGTCGACTTCAACGACCAGATGTTTGAACCCTACCTTTCCACTAGAAGAACATACCAGTGGTATAAAAAAAGTTTCCATTTATTTATTTAATTTGGCCATATACAATACCTATGTAATCTATCGCAACTCCACTGACAGACCCAAACCCTTCCTTGGCTACCAGGAGGAAATCACCACTGCCTTTATATACCCGAACGGCCCACCAGAAAACATTAGATCCGATGTGATTAGCAGACTCTCTGAACGCCACTTTCCCGATAAAATCCCTCCCAGACCAACAGGCCAAAAACGTCAGAAAAAATTCCGGGTGTGCTCCAAACGAGGAGTGAAAAGAGACACCACTTATCATTGTCCCCAATGTCCTTCCCAACCAGGCCTCTGCATAGTTGACTGTTTCCGCCGTTACCATACTTCACTAAATTATTAGTGAACTATGGTAAACATAACCCTCACTTCCTGCCATTTACCTTCACACCCCTTATGCCTCTGCTTGCTCTATAACTGACCCTGGCTTGTTATTCGACCATGCTTCTGCCAACCGATTCTGTTTATATCTCTTCCTGATCTGGAACTGACCCTGGACTGTTATTCGACCACGCTTCTGCCTACCGATTCTGTTTATACCTCTGTCTGATCTGGAACTGACCCTGGACTGTTATTCGACCACGCTTCTGCCTACCGATTCTGTACATACCTCTGCCTGATCTGGAACCGACCCTGGACTGTTTGACCATGCCTCTTGCCTGCCTCTTGGACTGATCTTGTACCCTGCCAGTGGACTAGTGGGATTCAGAACACAGGGGTCTCACATATGTGAGGGGCTCCAGAATTGTTTTTCTGGATGAAAAAAACAATTTCATTTGTTTTCTCATTCCTAGATTAGGGTCTGGAGACTTGGAGGCTTCAAAGAGATTTGGGTGGGAGAAGCATCTACCCCTGTCCCCATTCTGTCCTGAACGAGGCCCTACTTCTGCCCGCTGCCTGTAGGACCTATGCCATCATGCCTTTGCCTGTCGCATGAACTGACCACACCACATGGACCTGCCTACTACCAGGACCAATATATTGGCACTGCTGACAATCTCTGCCTGCACTGACCCTGGACTGTATATGGACAGTATCCCTGCCTGCTGCCTGTACTGACTATGGACAGTATTCCTGCCTGTTGCCTGGAAAATTACATTCACTTTTGCTGACCAAGTCCCTACCTGCTGCCTGGACCAGTGCTATCCTCCTGTGTACAACTGCGCTACTACATTCTTGGTATGTGAATGCTATGTGTCCCTAGAACACCTGATGGTGTTCCTTGCATGTTGGACCTCTGTATGTAGTATGTTTCCATTGTCCTGGTGCTCCAGGGCCTTCAAAATTGTAATAGGTGGTTGAGAAATTAGGTGTGTAATTTATGCTCCTAGAATGCCTGATGGTGCTATTTAAATATTGGGCCTCTGTATGTGGCCAGGCTGTGTAAAAGTCTCACACATTTGGTATCGCCATACTCAGGAGGAGTAGCAGAATGTATTTTGGGGTGTAATTTTTGCTTTGTACATGCTATTTGTTGGAAATATCATAAATGCACAACTTTGCGTAAAAAAAACGCGTTTTCATTTTTTTTCCACATTTTCCAAAAACTTCTGGAAAAAAATGAACCGTTCAAAAGACTCATTATGCATCATAGATTATACGTTGGGGTGTTAGCTTTCCAAAATGGGATCACTTTGTGGGCATTTCCATTATCCTGGTGCTCCAGGGCCTTCAAAATGTAATAGGTGGTTGGGAAAAGAGATGTGTAATTTATGCTCCTAGAACGCCTGATGGTGCTATTTCAATATTGGGCCTCTGTATGTGGCCAGGCTGTGTAAAAGCCTCACACATTTGGTATCGCCATACTCAGGAGGAGTAGCAGAATGTATTTTGGGGAGTCATTTGTGGTATACACATGCCATGTGAGAGAAATAACCTATTACAATGACAATTTTGTGGAAAAAAAAAATCTTCATTTTGCAAAGAATTGTGGGAAAAAAATGACAACATCAAAAACCTCACAATGCATCTTACTAAACACCTTGGAATGTCTGCTTTCAAAAAAGGGGTCATTTGGGGGGTATTTGTACTTTCCTGGCTTGTTCGGGTCGCAAGAAATGAGATAGGCCACCAGTACATCAGATGTGATAATTTTTTTATGATTTGCACCATAGCTTGTAGACTCTCTAACTTTCACACAGACCAAATAATATCCACTAATTTGGGTTATTTTTACCAAAGATATGTAGCAGTATAAACTGTGGCCAAAATTTCTGAAGAAAAATTAATAATTTGCAAAATTTTATCACATAAACTAAGAAAAATTCGTTTTTTTTCAAAATTTTAGGTCTTTTTTTATTTATAGCGCAAAAAATAAAAAACCCAGAGGTGATCATATACCACCAAAAGAAAACTCTATTTGTATAAAAAAAAGGACAAAAAATTAATTTGGGTACAGTATTACATGACTGAGTAATTGTCATTCAAAGTGTGACAGCGCTGAAAGCTGGTCTGGGCAGGAGGGGGGTTTAAGTGCCCAGTTGTCAAGTGGTTAACTAAATTTTCAGGGATGTGGGTATGACAATCTGTCCCTAGAATTGATCCAACAATCTTCTTTTATATATATATATATATATTCTCATTTTGGGCTGGAAAGCCCTTCTCTCTCTGTTGGATCACTTCTAGTATTAGGATACTGTGGGGGTCATTTACTATAGCACTGCAACGCTAATTAGCGATAATTAGCAATAATTAGCAATAATTTGCGGCAATTTAGTGCTAAACCGGTATTCAATATAGCACTGGTGAGAAAATACTCCCAAAATCGAATTTGCTATAGTTCCCTGAAACAAAATAGCGCCCAAACCTGGAGTAGTGCACATGGAAATTATGTTTAGAGCATGATATAATTGCCTAAATGGTACTGAAATATGCGGTATATTATTTAAAGGTAATTTGCTTTTAAACTGTGTGGAAAAAGTGATTTTCGACACTGAAATATCTTTAAAAGTCTGAGAAGTGAAAAATTCCCTGTTTTGGACAACTAGGTGCCAACACAACTGAGCATGCTCAGACCTGCAATTAGCTCTCATTTTAGCTCCAGTGTCTTTTTTACCCGACACCATAGTAAATACCAAAATGAGAGCTCTAATCCAATGCAAGTTTTAGCCATTGATTCTAATGGAACAATTGTAACTTTCACAAAAAAAACTTTTAATGTTGAGATGAAATGTATCTTTCGCTGAAATAAATTTTCCTTTGCAACATCGTTGCTTCTACTTAAAATATTTTGTTTTTAAGAATACGAGAATTTGGAATGTTTTGATGTTTTGGTAAAATATATTTTTCTCTGTAACTTTCACTTGTTAGGGCTCTTTCACACGGGGCGGATCAGTGATGATCCGCCCCGTGAACACCCGCTTGCTCAGCGGGGATCGCTCCGCCAATCCCCGCTGAGCAGAAAGATGACAGGTCCATCGCTGCACACTGTGCAGCGACGGACCTGTCAGAGCGCCGCTCTCCCCTATGGGGGATCGGATGATGACGGACCGTAGAGTCCGTCGTCACCCGATCCGATCCGAAAACGGATGGAAAAGTAGGGTTTTCCTCCGTTACACTTTTCGGATTGGAGCGGGTCAGATGTCAGCGGACATGTCACCGCTGACATCCGACGCTCCATAGGAATACATGTATGTCCGTTTTTCATCCGAAAACGGAAGGATGAAAAATGGACATACAGATCGTCAGTGTGAAAGAGCCCTAACTCTTCATCTCACAACAATCTTTAGTCAAACTCACACAGGTGTCTTTATAATCCACAAACAATACCATTGCTGATGCAAATTTAAAATGAGTCACTTGAAATGAGTGTGCTTTTTATTATTTCCAAATATTCATAATTTGAGCCCAAAAAATGTGATATGTGTACCAACATCAGAAATCAAAATGTAATTCCCAAAAATTTGAGGGTAATATTCTACTCTCACCCACAAAAAAACACCAAATATCACAGAATAAATCAAGAAGAATAACTCTTGAGTAATGTAAGTCCATCACTTGTATGTCCAAAGAAATGCAGTATTTATGTATTTTTATGAATATTTATGTGTAACTATGTGTAGGAGGTTCTCACATGTGGCAGCTCCATGGCTTAGAGGTTAGAACTTCTGCTTTCAGTATCCCTGTGAGGGTCTGGGTTCAAATCTCAAACATGCCACTTCATGTAGAGAAGTTGTCTCATCTCCCAGGTCCTATAACTATGTCTAATTGTAGTATTTATGTGTAGGGGGGTTCCACCACCATTGTAAGTCTTTTCCAGATACACTATTTAGCCAAAAGTATTGGGACGCCTGCCTTTACACACACATGAACTTTAATAGCAGCCCAGTCTTAGTCCATAGGGTTAAAATTTGATTTGGCCCACCCTTTGCAGCTAGAACAGCTTCTGGGAAGGTTGTCCACAAGGTTTATTGTGTCTATGGGAATGTTTGATCATTCTTCCAGAAGTGCATTTGTGAGGCCAGGCACTGATGTTGGATGAGAAGGCCTGGCTCGCAGTCTCTGGTCTAATCTAGCCAAAGGGTGTTCTATTGGTTTGAGGCCAGGACTCTGTGCAGGCCAGTCAAATTTATCCACCCCAAACTCCCTCATCCATGTCTTTATGTACCTTGCTTTGTGCACTGGTGTGCAGCCATGTTGGAACAGGAAGGGGCTTTCCCCAAACTGTTCCCACAAAGTTGGGAGCATGAAAATGTCCAAAATGTCTTGGTATGCTGACGCCTTAAGAGTTCCCTTAACTGGAACTAAGAGGCCAAGCCCAACCCCTGAAAAACAACCCCATACCATAATCCCCCTCCACCAAATCATTTGGACCAGTGCACAAAGCAAGGTCCATAAAGACATGGATGAGTGATTTTGGGGTGGAGGAACTTGACTGGCCTGGACAGAGTCCTGACCTCAACACAACAGAACACCTTGGGGATGAATTAGAGCAAAGACTGTAGGTCAGGCCTTCTCGTCCAACATCAGTGGCTGACCTCACAAATGCACTTGGAAGAATGGTCAAACATTCCCATAGACACACTCCTAAACCTTGTGGACAGCCTTTCCAGAAATGTTGAAGCTGTTATAGCTGCAAAGGGTGGGCCAAATGAGTTTTGGACTTTAGATCGGAAGCTCATTGCAGCCAGGGACTGATGTTAATGTTTATTAGCCCTAATCATGCCCAGGGACTTGGACATTTCAAATTTTAGGGTTTACACTGCACGGGTACATATGCTTAGAAACCTGTTGCTTTGTTTATGTGGATGCAAATGGACTTCGATCTTTGGCCTGTAGTTGGAGATTTGATGCACATAGCCAAGGGCTAACAGAGTTGCAAATAGTATTATGTGTTCCTGCTCATCAGGTGCAATCACTTTAGACATACATGAAGAGACAGATTGAAAGATACTGGTCGGCGTGTACTTCTATTGGGTGTGTCAGTGTGCTAACAATACAACCTCTCTTATATAAAGGCCTGCAGTAGTGGGGTTCGTTTGGCCTGAGAAGGTCAGGTTTTTTGCTGTGATTTGTGGAGAGAAGGAATTATATTGTGCCTATTGACAAATGCTCAACTAGGGATATTTGCTGAAATTCTTGTGCATTTTTTCAATCAAAAGTGGGTTTATGTGGCCATGCTGTCAATGTTGTGTGTGTATTGTTCCTGTCAGATCATGCAAACATCGTTTGGAAGCATCTGCTGACCTTCTACTCTTTTTGATTCTCGTTGTTTAATCGTGTACACCAAAATGAGCTTCCAGCAGAACATGGTCACCAATGTATGTACGTGTGGATTGTGGGCTGGTGGTGGGTGTTTTGAATAAGTCTTTTTTAATATTGTGTTGGAATGCTTTGTAAGAATAATGACTGTTAAGTATATTTCTATAATCTTGCAGATAAAAATGTGATATGTTGCCCGTTATACACTGAAAGTAAAGCTGTGTCCACGCTAAGGTTTTGTCAAATTTTAGATTGTAAGCTCCTATGAGCAGGGACCTTAAAATCCTATTGCTAAATGTAGCACCATATATTCTGTCCAAATGTTTTAGAAGATAGTAAATTTGTGTGTGTGTGTGTGTGTGTGTGTGTGTGTGTGTGTGTGTGTGTGTGTGTGTGTGTGTGTGTGTGTGTGTGTGTGTGTGTGTGTATGTATGTATGTATGTATGTATGTATGTATATGTATATGTATGTATATATATATATATATATATATATATATATATATATATATATAAAAATATAATTTTTTTTTTTTTTTTTCTGCTGTTAAAATAAAAGTACATTATTGAGCTTTGTTTTTGTGGGTTGTGGTGGTTTTGGGAAAGTGCAGTATCACTTATATCTTATTTCAATATGTATTTGTGCACCAAAAAACTAATCTCTTCGCCCTGGTTCGCATTGATGCTACTTTGACATCGCACTACTTCACTTGAAGTAGCACGATTTCAAAGTAGCAAGGTCAGCGTGATTTCAGGTGCTACTTGATAGACATCCGTGTGGCTTTATACACAGATGTCTATTGAAGTCGCACCTGAAATCAGCCAAAGTCGTGCAGCGCCATAAAATTGGTGTTGCATTGATTGGAACAGTGCCATTGCTGCCAATAGTCATGCGATTTGATCTCTCAAATCACACGACAAATCGCTCCAATGTAAACCTAGGCTTCTGCACACCTGCAAGTAAATGATAAAGGTGGAATCTTTATATATAACAGCTGTGGAGAATTGCAGGTAATGAATTCAGCTGGTGGATAGGCAGTGTTGTATGTGTCAGCTCTAGTTCACATTGGTGCGATTTCACATGTCAAATCGGTGGCAATTGCACCATTTTAATTGGTGCGACTTTGGGGTGCAATTTGTATTGAAATCAGTGCAGAAACCTGCACCGATGTCTCTGAAATTGTGTGATTTCAGCTGAACTATTTCCTACCTCTGTCAGTGTGTACCAGGGCTCAAACTGGGCCTTTTGTTTTTGTCATTCACTTGCTGTTAACCCAGGGACACCATTTCTTATCAAACGCCTTTAAATATCAGTAGAAATACAAATTTGCATATCTGCAAATAAACAAAAATAATAAAATTCTAATCGTGGTTGCGATCAAAAGTTCGCATCAGCGATCAAAAGAGCGTGGTTTCGCCTTCTGACCCAGAAATAAGTCATCATAATCACCCGGTAGTTCCTGTGCTGGTCAGGATCTCCATCTAGGTGGACATGGTGAGGTCCCTCTTTAGCAAAGAGGAGGAGCTGCTCATTTTCCAGATAAGGGTATGATATGTATTTGTGCTTAATCAATGCAGGGGTGGATGTGGTAGTTAGATTTGGTGTGGGTGGGGTTCATTGATTTGTTTGGCATCCGCACACATTTGCTTCTGGCCCATGTGCACACATCACTTCCTGCATTTGTTCTGCTGATGTAAATGCAAGTATAAATGAGAGCTCCTTTCTATTAAAATATATATGACTTGTTTCACAGTTGGACGACTTTGGACCCTCGAGTTGCTTGACAAGTTGTACCCCATGATTCTCAATGATAACTATGAATGGGCCGAACACCCCCCTGTTCGGTTCGCAGCAGAACATGCGAACAGGTAAAAAATGTGTTCGAACACGCAAACACAAGTCATTTAAAAGTGTTAGCACTAGTGCTGGTGTTCTGCCGAGAAAGTTCCCCCCGGCGGATAAGGACTCCCCTGTACTGCGCAGGCGCAGCGCTTGCGCAGTACGAGATCCCGAAAATAGCCGAAGCTGAACACCTGTGAGTCAGCTGTACACAGCTTCGCTCGGCATATTTTTATTCTTACTCTATGTCCGCTTGGATGGTTGGGGTTGAACCTGGACTCGGGGCAGAATGTAGTGCGCAGGCGCTGTGTAGAGCTGACGATCAGCTGTTCAACTTCGGAGACTTTCGGCGGCTCTGTAGTCGTTCGTACTGTGCATCCGCAATACAGGGGGGTCCGTATCCGCCCGGGATACGGAGAAAGAAGCCGCCATGACATGATCCGCCTCCATGGGAGGAGCCCACTGAATGATGCTAGACCTGCCGTGACAGTTCTTAAATAGCTGAGGGTGGGGCCACCCGTGACATGCGCTGGTGACCCCGCCCCCCTCTGACGCAACGGGGAAACACCGCGGGGTTACCAGTGACATGTGCATCAGAGGGGGGTGGGGTCACCTGTACATGTCACTGGGTAACCCCGCGGTGTTTTCCCGTTGCGTCAGAGGGGGCGCGGTCGCCCGCGCACGTCACAAGGTGCCCCCCCTTAGCTATTTAAGAACTGTCATGGCAGGTCTAGCGTCATTCAGCGGGCTCCTCCCATGGAGGCAGATCGTGTTGTGGCAGCGTCTTTCTCTGTACCCCGCCCCCCTCTGACGCAACGGGGAAACACCGCGGGTTACCAGTGATGTGTGCATCAGAGGGGGGTGGGGTCACCTGTACATGTCACTGGGTAACCCCGCAGTGTTTTCCCGTTGTGTCAGAGGGGGCGTGGTCAACCGCACACGTCACAAGGTGCCCCCCCTTAGATATTTAAGAACTGTCATGGCAGGTCTAGCGTCATTCAGCGGGCTCCTCCCATGGAGGAGTTGTGTTGTGGCAGCATCTTTCTCCTTATCCCGGGACAAGGAAGTATTACATCGCTGGAATTTTTTTTTTTTTCGTTTTTAATAAAGGACTTCTCCCATGCTGTGTCTGTGTTTTTTACAATTTTTTTACACTTTTTTTGTGAAATGGTAGGAGTACAATGTACCCGTTACCATTTCACACAGGGGGGCCGGGATCTGGGGGTCCCCTTGTTAAAGGGGGCTTCCAAATTCAGATAAGCCCCCCCGCAGACCCCCACAACCACCGGCAAGGGTTGTGGGGATGAGGCCCTTGCCCCCATCAACATGGGGGCATCCTCCCCATGTTGAGGGCATGTGGCCTGGTACGGTTCAGGAGGGGGGGTGCTCTCTTGTCCCCCCCTCTTTTTCTGCGGCCTGCCAGGTTGTGTGCTCGGATAAGGGTCTGGTATGGATTTTTAGGGGGGACCCCCACACCATTTTTTTTTTTAATTTTGGCGCGGGGTTTCCTTTAAAATCCATACCAAACCTGAAGGGCCTGGTATGGAATTTGGGGGGACCCCCACGCCATTTTTTTTTTAATTTTGGTTTGGGGTTCCCCTTAATATACATACCAGCCCCAAAGGGCCTGGTAATGCACTGTGGGGGATCCCAGGCCGTTTTTATCAATGAACCTTTATGTGTATGGTCGGGACCGTGAATTCATTAATAGCCAGCACTAGCGCTAGCACTTTTAAATGACTTTTTTTCCTTTTAGAAATGTCATTTTGCTCTCAGACTGTTCCAAACAAGGGAAACATGCTCCACTTTACAGGCATACTATAGACACCCCCCAGGTACGAAATTTAAAGGAATATTACACTTTTACTATTTCACTCTAAGCATTATTAAAATCGCTGCTCCCGAAAAAACGGCCATTTTTAAAACTTTTTTTTGCATTGATACATGTTCCCTGGGGCAGGACCCGGGTCTCCAAACACTTTTTATGGCAAAGAACTTGCATATAAGCCTTCGGTGAGAAATTTGGATTTTGCAGGTTCGAGCCCCATTGACTTCCACTATTCCAGCATATGTGATCTGACAGGCATTATTGCCGGCAATAGAGCTGCTTTCCATTTGCATTAGCACTGATTTTCTGAGAGTTGAAGTCTTTCTGGCCTTTTTTGAGAGCTATTTTTTGGCACTGCAGGATAACTTTTTGGCGCTATAGTAAATGACCCCCCTATATGTTTAGTATATACAGTATCTCAAAAAGTGAGTACACCCCTCACATTTTTGTAAATATTTTATTATATCTTTTCATGTGACAACACTGAAGAAATGACACTTTGCTACAATGTAAAGTACTGAGTGTACAGCTTGTATAACAGTGGAAGTTTGCTGTCCCCTCAAAATAACTCAACACAGCCATTAATGTCTAAACCACTGGAAACAAAAGTGAGTACACCCGTAAGTGAAACTGTCCAAATTGGGCCCAATTAGCCATTTTCCCTCCCCGTGTCATGTGACTCGTTAGTGTTACAAGGTCGCAGGTGTGAATGGGGAGCAGGTGTGTTAAATTTGGTGTTATCACTCTCACTCTCTTATACTGGTCACTGGAAGTTCAACATGGCACCTCATGGCAAAGAACTCTCTGAGGATCTAAAAAAAAGAATTGTTGCTTTACATAAAGATGGCCAAGGCTATAAGAAGATTACCAAGACCCTGAAACTGAGTTGCAGCACGATGGCCAAGACCATACAGCGGTTTAACAGGACAGGTTCCACTCAGAACAGGCCTCGCCATGGTCGACCAAAGAAGTTTATCCAGAGGTTGTCTTTGGGAAATAGACGTATGAGTGCTGCCAGCATTGCTGCAGAGGTTGAAGGGGTGGGGAGGTCAGCCTGTCATTGCACAGACTATACGCCGCACACTGCATCATATTGGTCTGCATGACTGTTGTCCCAGAAGGAAGCCACTTCTAAAGATGATGCACAAGAAAGCCTGCAAACAGTTTGCTGAAGACAAGCAGACTAAGGACATGGATTACTGGAACCATGTCCTGTGGTCTGATGAGACCAAGATAAACTTATTTGGTTCAGATCGTGTCAAGCGTGTGTGGTGGCAACCAGGTGAGGAGTACAAGACAAGTGTGTCTTGCCTACAGTCAAGCATGGTGGTGAGAGTGTCATGGTCTGGGGCTGCATGAGTGCTGCTATCACTGGAGAGCTACAGTTCATTGAGGGAACCATGAATGCCAATACGTACTGTGACATACTGAAGCAGAGCATGATCCCCTCCCTTCGGAGACTGGGCCGCAGGGCAGTATTCCATCATGATATTGACCCCAAACACACCTTCAAGACGACCACTGCTTTGCTAAGGAAGCTGAGGGTAAAGGTGATAGACTGGCCAAGCATGTCTCCAGACCTAAACCCTATTGAGCATCTGTGGGGCATCCTTAAATGGAAGGTGAAGGAGCGCAAGGTCTCTAACATCCACCACCTCCATGATGTTGTCATGGAGGAGTGGAAGAGGACTCCAGTGGCAACCTGTGAAGCTCTGGTGAACTCCATGCCAAAGAGGGTTAAGGCGGTGCTGGAAAAATAATGGTGGCCACACAAAATCTTGACACTTTGGGCTCAATTTGGACATTTTCACTTAGGGGTATACTAACTTTTGTGTCCAGCGTTTTAGACATTAATGGCTGTGTGTTGAGTTATTTTGAGGGAACAGCAAATTTACATATGAAAAGATGTAATAAAATATTTACAAAAATGTCAAGGGTGTACTCACTTTTGTGAGATATTGTATATCTCATTGTCCTGTTTTACTAATTATTATTTTCTTTCTTGATTTATATTTTTTGGATTAATTTGTTGTTGTGAGCTACTTTAGTGATTGGCAGCAGTTTTCTGGCCCTAATTGGGAAAAATTAAAAAATTAATGGAGAAAAAAACGTAACCTTGGGTGGCATGTGTGATTTTTTTTTTTTTTTTTTTGACCGGTATTTGAGAGAGGGAGTGAATCCATTGGGACTCCGAGTACAAATCTTTCCATCATTTGATGTGACTGATGCCACTTTTGGTGAAAAATGGGAAAGAAATTTTACACAATGTTCTGCAACAATGATGGAAATATTGAGGGACAAACATAGGTTAGATTCGGTATATCTAGACAGGGACATTGAGACATTACGTGCCAGTGGAAGTCAGTTTGTTCAAATTCCTGACTGTAAAAAGAAAGAACAAGACCTGGTACAACATCTGGAAATACAATAAAAATTTAGTGGTGAAAAAGACCAAAAATTCTACAAGGATAAACTTGCTTTCTCGGGGGGCTATGCATACAGATGGCAGAAAGGGTCTAATAGTAGAAGAGGTAAACCTTTTAGACAGAAACCCTAATCAAGAAACATCAATGTATAGATCCGATTCTGACCTTTCTGTTTCCTCCTTTGTTTCTTCCCAGAGATCAGACGATACGGCACAGGGAATGTGGTAATGGTAGTGGGTATGACACACAAGGTGGCACCAATAAGAAGCGTATTGTTTCACCTCAGGCACCCATTCCAGGACCAAAACATGGGGGAAATATTGGGACACCAGTAGCTACGCGTGGTGAATCGGGGACGGGCACAACCCTGATGTCGATGTTTGGGGATGAGAATAATGTTAATCCAAATACATATAAAGAACAAGGAGCAACCCCAAAAGCCAATCAAACAAAACCAATTACCAACTCTTTGGGCCTAACTCACACCCCTCAAACCCCCATGGTACAGACATATATGGGGAAAATAGACCCATTTGTAGTCAAACAGATTCACCAGGATTAGATATAGTTAACCTATCCTCCTATCCTTTGTCCACAATTATAACTGAGGTACTCAAGTTGGGCCTCAGTTTTTGTCCCCTTCAAAAGATTACCAAGTTCAAATTGCTAAAAGATCTGCACTTATTTGCAAGAAATCTAACTTAGAAATATATCTTTGACAAAATAGGGGGCAAACAGGAAAACAGGAGGAGGATATTTATAAAGGTTTCAAGGAGCAGAACTTCCACACTTTAAAAACTCTCATACAGCTACTGGTGGAGCTGAGCAAATGGCTCTCTCCTCTTTGGATGAAGAGGACATAGATATAGAGGTGGAACCAGAACCAGTGAAATTTAAAGCTAAGTCTTAAAAATTCCCTCAGCTTCAGACATGCCCAGCCATCTGGGCTTTTCTTTAGCAAATCATGAAGGAAATTGATAGTTTTTCCCTCCCACACCAAATTACCAAATTATCTCACACAAGTGCAGCAACAGGCTATAGCAAGCCTCATCCAGAATGACCAGATTATTATTAAACCAGCCCATAAGGGTGGTAATGTAGTTGTGATGGATAGGAATCAGTACATACAGATGTGTGACACAATTTTGACTAACACAGAGTGGTATCAAGTGGTTTCCGAGGATTTGCTAACTGATTTCAGGTCTTAGTACAAAGCTATTATAGTTCAGGCATTTCAGAAATGTCTCATTGATAAGGATCTGCTAGAGTATTTGGAAGTTAAATGGCCCATTACATTCACCTTTTACACCTTCCCGAAGGTCCACAAAAATCTTAACAACCCCCCTGGACGCCGATAGTTTCGGGAATTGGATGCCATTGCTAAAAGATCTGCACTTATTTGCAAGAAATCTAACTTGAAATATATCTTTGACAAAATAGGGGGCAAACAGGAAAACAGGAGGAGGATATTTATCAAGGTTTCAAGGAGCAGAACTTCCACACTTTAAAAACTCTCATACAGCTACTGGTGGAGCTGAGCAAATGGCTCTCTCCTCTTTGGATGAAGAGGACATAGATATAGAGGTGGAACCAGAACCAGTGAAATTTAAAGCTAAGTCTTAAAAATTCCCTCAGCTTCAGACATGCCCAGCCATCTGGGTAAATATGTAGACAGCCAACTAAGACCCCACATCATGGGATTACCATTATATTTGAAAAACACTCTGGAGTTGTTAAAAGTAATTGAAGGCCTTACTGTTCCAGCTGGAGCAATTTTAGTGGCTATTGACATCAAGGCCCTATACTCCAGCATCCACCATAGTAAGGGGATTTAGGTAGTTTCAGGCTTTCTGAGGGAACAGGATAGAAATAATGGGTAATTATGTAACTTTGTTACAACATTGTTGGAACATATTTTGACATTCAATATCTTCCTGTTTAATGGGTTCACCTACCGCCAGGTGCAGGGGGTTGCGATGGGGGCTTTGTGTGACCCATCATATGCCAGCCTGTGCCTGGGGGGGGTGACGGTGCCTTGATCTACTTCCGCCACATCGATGATGTGCTGGTCATCAGGACAGGAACATTAAATGAACTCTCTGAGTTTATGACATTCATCTCAGTTAATCAATTTAACTTGAAATTTACTATGCAGTCAGATTCATCTAGCATCCTTTTTTGGATCTACGACTGTTTCTAAATCCATTTTACATTACTCTAGTGCCCATCCTCGTTCTCTGGTATGTAGTATTCTATTCAGTCAGTACCTCAGGCTACGTCGCAACTGCGCCAGATAGGAGGATTTAGAAACTGAAGCTAAAGCCCTTTTGGGCACTTATTAACTGCCCCTTGTGGACGAGGAGGTTCCCTTCTCCTCGGCACCCATCTGCCTATATCATCTTGGTGGATGGGTGGCGCTGTGTGCATAGCTCTCTGACCACAGTCTATGACGTGGCTGATGGCTTGGCGCATGCCCTCTTTACAGGGGCATCCGCACCGGAAGTGACATCGGTGAGCCTTTCAGTCATTTCCGGCGGGATCGTGTCCTATAAAGGCAGAAGTGACAGTCAGAGGCATTGGGACGAGTTGTGGTGAAGAAGGCACTGTTCCAAGTGAAGAACTTGTCCCTAAAATATCTCCTATATTAGGACATCACTTAGCCTCTTGATGGACTGTATATTTTATCTAATATTTATCAATTCATAATTTAATTTCACTTGCACTGTTCTCACTATTGTAGGTAGCACACTTAGTTTCTTTTTTACATTGGGACGCATACCACGGTGACAGCGAAGCACTGATCCAAGATTGAGGAACACTTGGACGTTGTTCATCCATATTACTATGCAGCATATTTCTGCCACACCGAGGTAACTAGCACTGGACCGTGACCACTCCTTATAATCACGCTTAGGCAGTTAAGATATTGGCTTTAACCACTCCTTATAAACACGCTTAGGCATTTAAGATATTAGCCCTTGCTGATCTTAGGTGGACCCTTCCAGTTCTTGGCGGGCTACATTTCTATGGCCACTCTAGCTACTGGATGTTTTTTACACTGTCCCTAATTATGTAACATTGTGGGATATGTAGGCAGTAGGTTGTATTGATAGCTCCATTTGGTTATGCTTGTGGCCCGGAGATGTATATCCACACTATTGGGTAGTCACCTTTAGCCACTTATTATGGTGGCTCTTGTTGTATCCAGTGGCGGGAGATTTTGCTTTGTATAAATGGAGATGCTTAATAGTTAACCTAGGGGGGTAGAGAGCACTGCTGTAAGGGGATGTAGGGGCCAATTCTGTTGAGGGGATAATGTAAAGGGGGGAGTGATGTGACAACAATACTGGGGAGGGCAGTGCTATGGGGGGGGTGTGAAGGGGGGTACAGAACACTATAGAGGACACTGACGTAAGAACAGGATTGTGATAAGAGGATGGGGGCTGTGATGTGAAGGACCAGAGTCATTGGGCAAACATGCGATTCGGAACTCTGCTGGAAGAAAATTTTACTGATCGGAGCTCCATGAGTTTTAATTCAATATCCCCGATATACAGTATACAGTGCCTTGAAAAAGTATTCACAATCCTTGAAATTTTCTACATTTTGTCATGTTACAAACAAAAATGTAAATGTATATTATTGGGATTTTATGTCATAGACCGACACAAATTGGCACAAATTGTTTAGTGGAAGGAAAATGATAAACGATTTTCAAAATGTTTTACAAATAAATATGTGAAAAGTATGGCATGCATTAACCACTTGCTCACCAGCGGCCGTACTTCTACTGCGGCAGGTTGGCTCTTTTGCGTGAACTGACGTACCTGTATGCCGGTCTGTGCATGTGAGATTGCGGGCGCACGCGATCACTGTAAACAGAGGCAGGACGGGAATCTGCCATTGTAAACAAGGCGGATCACCGTTCTGACAGGGGACATCTCAGAAATCTGCTGTTCCCAGTGATCGGGAACAGCTATCTATAGTTAGAACACGCTGAGGGAACACATTTGATCAACCCCTTGATCGCCCCCTACTGGAAGGTGAACCTCTGCCCCAGTCTCAAGTCTTTTGCAGACTCTAACAGGTTCAATCCCAATGCCGCATACACACGAGCGGACTTTTCAGCATCAAAGGTCCGACGGTCTTTCCGACGGACTTTCGACGGAGTTACGACGGACGTTTGAACGACCGGACTTGCCCACACACGAACGGACTAAAGTCCATTCGAAAGTCTGTTGGTTTGAACATGATGATGTACGAAGGGAATAGAATATGGAAGTTCATAGCCAGTAGCCAATAGCTGCCCTTGCGTCCTTTTTTGTCTGTCGGACTAGCATACAGACGAACTGATTTTTCATGTTCCAAATCTAAAGACCGTCTGATTTTCGACAGAAAAAGTCTGCTGAAGGTCCAATGAAGCCCACACACAGTCGTATTGTCCAACGGATTCGTTCCGTCGGACCAGTCTGGTCAAAAAGTCCGATCGTGTGTACACGGCATTAGACTGCTCTGTATTTGGCTCCATCCATCTACCCATAAACTCTGACCACCTTCCCTATTCCTGCTGAAGAAAAGCATCCCCACAACTTGATGCTGCCACCACCATGTTTCACGGTGGGAGGGTGTGTTCTGGGTGATTTGCAGTGTTATGCCCCGTACACACGGTCGGATTTTCCGATGGACAATGTCCGATCGGAGTGTGTTGTCGGAAATTCCGACCGTGTGTGGGCGCCATCGGACATTTTCCATCGGATTTTCCGACACACAAAGTTGGACAGCAGGAGATAAAATTTTCCGACAACAAAATCCGATCGCGTCAATTCGACCGTGTGTGGCCTGTTCCGACGCACAAAGTGCCACGCATGCTCAGAAGATACACACGGTCGGATTTTCCGATGGACAATGTCCGATCGGAGCGTGTTGTCGGAAATTCCGACCGTGTGTGGGCGCCATCGGACATTTTCCATCGGATTTTCCGACACACAAAGTTGGACAGCAGGAGATAAAATTTTCCGACAACAAAATCCAATCGCGTCAATTCCGACCGTGTGTGGCCTGCTCCGACACACAAAGTGCCACGCATGCTCAGAAGAAAATCTGACACGGGACAGCTCGTTCTGGTAAACTTAGCATTCGCAATGGATACAGCACTTTCGTCACGCTGCAATGTAAAAAATGGTTTAATACAGCGCACTCTCTTCTTCTTTATAATGTGACAAGAATTAAGTAGTTTTGCTGCTCATATTCACACACACTTCTCACAAACTTTTATTTGTGTTTTTTTAGTGGGATTCCCTGAATATATTGTTATTAGTTGTCACATCTGACAGTTTTATATTTTTTATGTTTTTTTTTTTTTTTTTTTTATTTTAAGCCTTTTTTTTTCTTTAATGTTTGGATTTTTTCCAAGGCTGATCTTTGTTCAATGTTGTTTTTATTTTTACTCCAGAATATTTTTGTGTGTGTTTTGTGTGTCAAGTTACCCCAACACCATTGATATATTTTATTATTTAATCTCAAGGAGATTGTTTGTTGTTGGTGACCCTTGTTCATTTCACATTGTATATTTGAAATGTACCTGAATCCTCACAAACCAACTGTCCTTTTTGAAGTAAAACACATAGGAGAGTATAATTCAAAACAAAAATCCTTTATTAAGGGATCAGAACCAAACAAAGAGGAAGGCAACACTGGATCAACAGCAGAAATTAGCGAAGCCTGGGACCCCCACGGCAGACATCAATTCTTAAACATCAAAATTGGTGGCCTGAGGAGTCCATATGTAAGGGAGGGCAGTCTGGTCCGGGATTCACAGAGACTCGGATAGCAGCAGATGACATCTGTGTCCGCAGGCTGTGGTACCACAAGAGGTTGCATCTTTTGGCCGACCAGACTGGATCCAGGGCAATCACTCTCTGGTCTTCCTTTCACACTTCCTTCCGGGCTGTGGCTGTGCAGTTGGAGATGTGGCAGGAGGAGGAGTAGGACCTGGAGGAGGAGTAGGACCTGCAGGAGGAGGAGGAGGACCATCCCAAAGCTGTGTGTGAGGTGTAATTTGGCCCCTCACACCTTTCGCCAGAGCCTCAGATATGAGGGCCTCACACATGGCTTTTTGGCCCTCCTCCATCCTCTGCATTTTATATGCTATGAATGCAGCAATGTTCTCCTGCCTGGTGTGTGGTGCTCCCAGGACCTCTGTAGCCCTACAAAAAAATCTGATAGCCGCCTCCTCTAGGGCACTCCTCCTACTGCCACTTTCTCTTTCCAGGGGGGGTGGAGGGACCTGCAGATCAGCCAGCCGGCTCGGCCTGGCCACCTCCTGGCTGAGACTTCCCTGTGTATGAAAAAGGGACATAGTTGTAATGTTTTGCATCATCAATCACAATCCTTAATTAGTACTCCCAACTAACATATAGTTCACATCATTAATTGGACAAGCAGAAATATTTAGAGGAATGCTATACCTGGCTCAATCTGGGCTCCTCTACATGTGGCCTGGAAGGCCCAGGTTGGGCGTCAGAAGCCTCAGCCGGGGGGGAAGGAAGCGTGGAAGGAAGACTGGAGAGGGATGGCCTGGGTTCAGTCTGGCCTGCCAGAAAGTGCAGCCTGTCGTAGTACAACATCCTGGGGACATAGATGTCACCTGCTGCTCCGGATCTCTGTGAATCCAGGACTTTATTGCGCTCCCTTAGATATGTGCTCCTCAGGCCACCAATGAAAATCTTTAAAAAAGTGATGTCTGCCGTGGGGATCACCTGCTTCACAATTTCACACAATTGCTCCAGTGCTGCCTTCCTCTTTGTTTGGTTCTTGTAATGGGGGTGTTTAATCTCCCACAGACAGGGCAGCTCCCTTAGCATCTCTATGAAGACTGAAATGAAGTCCTTATCTTTCAGGACCATATCCATGTTCACTGCAAGACACAACACAAGACAAAGCCTAATGTCACACCAAACTCTCCTAATCTTGTTACAATATAGGCCTCAATCTATAGAAGCAGTAGAGGCCCAAGTTTGTCTCTTACCTTCGTTCTTACGATCGCCGCGTCCAATGCTCCTTCCTCCGCTCACAGATCAAACGTAATACGCACGCGTGTTACGCTTTATATACACTGCGCATGCGTGTAACTCCGCCCGCCCCTGACGTTCTTTCTAGTGTATTCCCCGCCCCTTTTCGTTCGGCGCAGTGGGGAAAGAGCATGATGGCGGACATACAGCAGGTGCGGGCTAATTGTAGCAACGAGGAGGAGGAGGAGGAAAGGGCGGATCCAGGCACATCCCGATCCAGAAGGAGACGTTTTAAGGCCACAAATATGTCGTTTGGGGAGATGTTGGAGATGGACGACATCATGAGGAAGTCCGACTATGACGGAAAATATGGGCCTTACCCCAACCCGAACATCCGAAAGGCCAAGATCATGGCGAAAGTGGTCAGGAGTCTTGAGCGGAATTTCGGGGTACGAAGGTCTAAAGATCAGCTCAGGAAGCAGTGGTCGGACCTGAAGTTGAGAGAGCCAGAGCAGTACCGAAAGATCCGGAGAGTGCTGCAAAAAAGTAAGTAGTTGTGCTGTGTTCCTATTCTTTCTGTCTTTATTACGTTCGTTCTGCTCCATATGCTTTTATTAGTTGTAACGTTTCAAAAGGTCAACTTTAATGTTCATGGGCACATTATACGTTCGTATCAAACATTTTTCTTTCGGCCTCTAGAACACCATTGTTTAGGCCATATGCATTTTCACACATTTTTGGGGGCCTACTTGGATGCCAAATATTTGTTTGTGTAGATGGGTTTGTTACTAGAATGAAATGCAAACTAGATTGTGTGTAAGGAGAGGACACTGAGCAGCTGTTTTCACATCTGGACACTGGAGCACTAGTGTGGGACACAAGAACACCATTTTTATTAGGGGGGGCCACACAGGTGCTCCAGTGTATACTATAGGGGGGGTTACATCTGTGAAGCTTGTACCAAACAGGTAAAGTATTGCAGCTTGACAAAGGGCAATAAAAAATATATATCTTGGAACTCTGCTAAAATAGACAATTGTACCCCACTTCCAAGCAATGTTTCCTATTTCTATAGTTCTGCCATCAAATATCTGTGTGCTAAGTATACCATTTTTGTTTTACATAGGGGATAAAAGACTCGGAGGACACCCCTCATCCCAGGAGACCAGAGACCCCCCCCTCTGGAAGAAGGGGAAATACCCCCAACCCAAGAAGCTGAGCAGGAGGAAGAAGAAGACGTGGTGGAGATTGGCACCACAACAGGTGAGTGTCTGCGACCACAGACTCAGGTAAAAGAGATGGATGGTGGCAGATTTTTGAGACCTTTTTTTTTGTTCTTTATCTCTTTTTAGGTGATCGTGATCCAGAACGCTTTACATCTGAAAGTGCCCAGATACTGATCGGGGAGATCATGGGGTGTAATCTCCAACTGCAAAACATCCAGCAACAAATCAGTGATGTTATTAAAAAAAATAATAACATCATTGATGTTTTGGGGCGAATTTAAACCCCACAAAATCACCTGTTTTATCGTACCAAACTTTTTTAAATGTTTAGAAAAGCCAAATTTGGAGGATGCACACAGTGTGCCAACATGTGCTATCTGCCATCACGGGAGATCAATGGACGCGTTTTGGGGGTGCAACCCCTTCCTCAATTATAAAGTAGCGTTGAGGAAGGGCTTGCTTCCCCAAACACGTCCCTTGATCCCCCCTGATGGCAGATAGCACATGTTGACATTCGTAAATTGGTGTGCATCTTCCAAATTTGGCTTTTCCAGGGGTGATTTCCCTCCATCTGAACGCTACATCAAACCCAGTTCCTAAATACTGATGTCTGATATAGCCTTCAGGTTTTACCTAATGTGAACTTTGTAAGTTCAAGTTTTTTGGCTTTCTTGTTGGTTTTACACAGGCCTGTTTTATCTGAAATGGATATTTTGATTTTTCATAATGCTACTGCAAACATTGTTATACAACAAACATGTTGGTTTGTTTTAAAAACCTTTGGGAAATGCACATGTGATTGTGCAGGTATAAAAAAGTGCCTTACTCAAGAATGTGTGGATTATTGTCTCAACACTACAACACTTTTGGGGTGATGTAATTGTTGTTTTATGCAAAAATGGGGGTTATTTCCTAAGGGCAAATACTCTTTGCACTACAAGTGCAGGTTCAGTGCAGTTGCAAGTGCACTTGTAGTGAAATGTGTTTTTGCATTTAGGAAGTACCAGCCAACACTGTTTTTTATAAGGTTACCCAATCACAACATTTTCTGCACTCAACACATTTCTGTCAGGGTCAGCTAAAACAAACACAAGCAGTAAATGTCCACCAAGAATTTCTTTTGGTTGTTTTTTATTTGAAAAGGGTGTCACAGATTTCTGGCATATTGATAGCCCCCCTACCCGCAAAGAACTCCAGGTAGCGTAACCGGACATCACGGGCATTCAGGGAGGGCAAGGCAGGACGGCCACTTTCAAGCGCCGTCAGTGTTGATGGATTTGGGATTCCGGCCTCAGGCCCAACTGAGCCAGCATAGTTGGCTGAATGTTTTCTTAAAAAATTATGGAGAACACAGCAGGCAAGTATTATATGGTTCAGTTTATACTCCGCCATATGGATGGGTGTCATAAATAATCGGAACCGGCTGGCCAGGATTCCAAATGTGTTCTCCACCACTCTTCGGGCTCTGGCCAGCCGGTAATTAAAAACCCTCTGTTCCGGGGTGAGGGTCCTCATCGGGAATGGCCGCATCAGGTGGTCCCCCAGCGCAAATGCTTCATCAGCAACGAACACAAATGGGAGACCTTCAACATTGTCCTCTGGAGGTGGCAAGTCCAAGCTGCCATTCTGGAGACGCCTGTAGAACTCCGTCTGGGCGATCACTCCACCATCGGACATCCAGCCATTCTTCCCCACGTCCACATACAAGAACTCGTAATTAGCCGACACCACCGCCAACATCACTATACTATTAAACCCCTTGTAATTATAATAGTACGACCCCGAGTTGGGTGGTGGGACGATGTGGACGTGTTTCCCATCAATTGCCCCTCCGCAGTTAGGAAAGTCCCACCGCTGGGCAAAGTGGGAGGCCACAGTCTGCCATTCCTGTGGCGTTGAAGGAAACTGTTGAGGAAAAAAAAATAAACCTTACTATTTTTTCACAGAAACATGGCAAGCAAATTAGACACAAACATTATGGGGCAACCTCCAGATAGCATTTACTAAGGGGAATTTAACAAGGCCAAAGTATAAGGTACACCTATCATATTCCCCTCCCCCCCTCTCATGGGCCATTTCTAACATTATAGGGGGGGGGGAACTCTTGGACAGGTGGCTTGAACAGTGCTCCGTGAGCTATTGAAAGCTTGGGATATTTTTGTTTATAATCTAACCCTGCTTTAAACTTCTCCACAACTTTATCCCTGACCTGTCTGGTGTGTTCTTTGGCCTTCATGATGCTGTTTGTTCACTAAGGTTCACTAACAAACCTCTGAGGGCTTCACAGAACAGTTGTATTTATACTGAAATTAAATTACACACAGGTGGACTCTGTTTACTAATTAGGTGGTTTCTGAAGGCAATTGGTTCCATTAGATTTTAGTTAAGGGTATCAGAGTAAAGGGGGGTGAATACAAATGCTTTTCAGATATTTTTGTGTAAAAAAGTTTGAAAACCATTTATCACTTTCCTTCCACTTCACAAATATGTGATACTTTGGGGTTGATTTACTATAGGCAAATCCACATTGCACTACAAGTGCACTTGGAAGTGCAGTCGCTGTAGATCTGAAATGAGGGGGAGCGCTGCTGATTTTATCATCCAATCAAAATCCCAATAAAATACATTTACGTTTTTGGTTGTAACATGACAAAATGTGGAACATTTCAAGGGGTATAAATACTTTTTCAGGGCACTGTAACTAGTCTATAAGTAATTCAATAAATATCACAGAACAATGCAATTAATGTATCACATTCATTTTTTGGGATTAAAACTTGTCAAAACCTGTGGAACAACTAAATTGATCTGACTGACATCACAGACACATAAGGGACTAGAGTGCATGCAAGAGATAGGCCGGACGCAATTACACAGGCAAGGTTGTGAGGTGGAGAGATCCTGATGCTAGTCGAAGAGACAGAAAATGTAACAAATAATTTATTTTACTTGGTTTTAATAAAGCTTATAGAAAAGGTGAAGAGAGCCTGCAATGTGTTGTGCGTTTATTGTTATTTGTCTTTGCTTGAAATTTTGATGATAATTCTCTTCCTGGGTCCCACTACAGAACCAAATTTTTAACTTGGGCCCTCGGATTAAAAAGTTTAAAACTCCCTCAATTAGGCAGGTGTAGCAGCTATGGCCCCTCAACTGAGCAACAGGAATATGCCTTGTGTGTTAGAGGGGGGCTGTCACGTACCTGGTCTTGAAGCCGAAGTGATGAGAGGCCTCTCCTTGTGGCTAAGTGCTTTGTGTCCCTGAGGGTGGTGACAAGGAACACTGAGCCCAGAGAAGCAGGGATTACCAACTCTGTCAAGGTAAAAGATATATAAATAAGTTGCGCTCATTAAACCTTAAATATCATAAAAGTCCAAAAATTTGATCAAGTCAGTCCAAATATAAATATGGATTGAATAAATAATTAATAAGGGCATCAAAATAAAGTGCTTTGGGAAGCAAATAAAAAGAAATCCTCCATCATGTGATGTCACCAACATTGAAGTCAGGATGTGCTCTTACCACAATGGGTGGACCCTCTATTATGGAAGGTCAAATGCGCATTGGGATATACCAGCTGTTAGGTATCAAAGGAAGATACAGTGCAGATGATGCACCAGCCATTCGTCCTGCACTTCTTTAAATCGTCCAGATAACTCAGCAGTACCCAAAAATAAACAAGGGACTCCAATAGTGTAAAAACCCTTAGTGTTTATTGAAAAACAATGCACTCAGACACATGGGTGGTTATTTACGAAAGGCAAATCCACTTTGCACTACAAGTGCACTTGAAAGTGCACTTGGAAGTGCAGTCACTTTAAATCTGAGGGGAAGATCTGAAATGAGGGGAAGCTCTGCTGATTTTATCATCCAATCATGTGCAAGCAAAAGTGCTGTTTTTTATTTTCCTTGCATGTCCCCCTCAGATCTACAGCAACTGCACTTCCAAGTGCACTTTTAGTGCACTTGTAGTGCAAAGTGGATTTACATTTAGTAAATAACCCCCATGGCCACAAAATGTGCATGTAAGATAAAAAGCTGCAGTAATCTATTCACAGTAAAAAGTTGCAGTGACTGTTTAGTGAATCCTCGCCCAGGGCGAGGATACACTGAACAGTCACCGCAATTTTTTACTGCACCGTTGTGTCAAGGTAGTTGATGCTGTATCGGTGATCCCTCTGCAGATAGGCTCCAGATGAGAAGGGCAGCTGGACCTGGAATAGGCGCTGGATCATGATGGCAGCACACAGCAGCAGGATGGTACAGCAAGCTGGACACGGCAGACAAGTATATCAAGTGGATCTCAGCAGGCAGGGTAAGACAGGAGGAGTGATCAGGAGCAGGTGCCAAGGTCTGACTACCAGGAGTCAGCAAGGAGAGGATCAAAGCGTGGTCAGGCTAGCCAAAGTCAAACACAGGAAGCAGTCAGGAACAGATCCATGGAACAAGCTGAGGTCAGATCCAGGAGAGAGAGACAAGGGAGAATCCAGAAGCAAGCCGAGTCAGTAATGGGAAGTCCAGAAGTATAAGCACACGGGAACACAGACATCAGGGAGCTGAAGACCAGTCAGCAAGGTCCATGAGCAAGTGTCTCCCTTATAAAGGCAAGAGGGTGCCAAGAACTATCGCACGTGACTTGCATCAGTGCATACAAGCGTATGCGCCCTGAACAAACATCTGTGTGCAGTGAATGAATATTCGTGTGCCATAAACGAATGTGACCATGCTGGGTATTGACAAGCATGCCAGGCTTTTGAGCCAATCTTCTCTGGCTTATCCCCTGACAGGAACTCTGGACTAGCGATAAGCTGGGTTTGGTTCAAACTGAATCAGTTCTGCAGAAGTCCAGAGGTCATGGGAAGCTGTCACAAGATTACATCTCCATTGGCCCAGTCAGCTGCAGTCAGGGCATTCTCCGTTCTGTAGTTGCATGTATACAAATAGGCAGGGATGCTCATTATATAACCTATATAATATGGCCACAGGGCCATATGTGGCCATTGTCAATGGTGTTTGGACAAAACCCAACTGTGGACAAAAATAACAAAACTTTTCCCAGAATACCAGCTAGTGCTAGACAAGAGAGGAGATACAGGACCAGAAGCCATATTAGGAAGTCATAGTCTTCTGGGGGAGAGGTGCTTGAGCACTGGAACACTTTTTATTCACAGTGGAGAGATTGAACTTTCTTGAGAAGAGTTTATTTAAAATTGTTGCAGGATGAACTAATCTTTATTTGAGCACTTTTCATTCATGGTGGAAAGACTGAACTTTCAAGTTTATTTAGAACTGTTGCAGGATGGACCTATCTTTATTTGTCACACACTCTACTACTTTGGTTTTTACAGTGGTGTTTATTTGATACAATGCATCTTTTATGTCCGCAGCGTCCTTTTTTTTTTTGTTATATTGTGTTACATATGTAAAAAATATTTATCTGAAACTAATAAAAGGTCACTGCCATTTTTATTACTGATATACGTATATAGTCTGTTTGTGCTTTTATTTATGTTTTTATTTTTTTATTTTTAGGGCTCATTCACACTACAACACATACGGTAACGCAGGATCGTTGGGCTGCAGTGCATTTCTTTGTAACGCATTGTAATGTGTTGGCAAGTGTTTTACATGTGTTGCCTTTTTTGTTTATTGGGGTTTTTTTTTGCTTTGTTTATCTTAATTTCCCTTGCATTTATGCACCTTTGTGTGCATTTGAATGTGTTGCGTTGCGCTGCACAAGTAGTGCATGCTGTATGTTTTTCAGTGCTGGGCAAACGCAACGCAACAATGTTTAAGTGCTATATTATATATCCCAATATAGCTACGCTAGGTGCAACATCAAAATCTATCTATCTATCTATCTATCTATCTATCTATCTATCTATCTATCTATCTATCTATCTATCTATCTATCCCCACACAATCAAAGAAGTATATAATAAATATAGTGAATATGGTGAACCAATATGCAGTAAATCAAGTCTCCATCAATAAACTGTCCATGCAATGCTCAGTGCTCTTCAGTGTTATTTTGGTAAAACAAACAAATCTTCAGTCAAAATAAAATCACCCTTGTGCCACCACCTTTAACACAAGCAATTCACCGGACCAGCATGACCACCTATTGAATGTGAGTCATGTTATTTTCCCCTTTAAGGGTGGGGAACCCTGGATCAGCCACTCTTTTCTCCTCCAAAAGGACTGATTCTCATCTGATTAAGATGTTAGCCAAAAAAGTAAAAAAGCTTACATAATGTAAAATCCTCACTTTATTGTGAATTGACAATTAAAACCTTACAAGTTCTCGCTCACATTAAAATGTGCACGGCCCTGCACCAGGGGTTTCAGCATGCAAACACCTAAACCATCGGCTCTGCCATTACTACCGTTCTGCAGCGATAGTTTATGGTATACCTCTCTTTCCTGGGCCATGACAGCGGGATGAGGTCACTTCCTGATGGCCCTCTGATTAGTTTAAATGCAACGCAACACACTGGTGTGAATTGCATTCATAGGGAACCATTATTTTTTGATTGCCATGCATTGAGAATGTGCTCACAAATGCTCCTTAGCGCATCTGGTGTGAATTAAACCTTAGGGCTGGTTCACACTGAATACGGTGGGTTCTAATCCATACTGTATTTTTTCTTTAAAGAGATTTCACTGAATTCATTAAAGGGATGCTAGATAATGATCACGCTGAAGTTGCAGGACCACTTGAAACAGACAGGGAACACTGGTATCTACCAATGTTCGGTGTTTACCATCCACACAAACTTGACCAAATCAGAATAGTGTTTGATTCCAACGCAGAGTATAAAGGAGTCTCTTTAAATGACGTACTGTTGAGTGGCCCTGACCTAAACAATACCTTGCTAGGTGTCCTCATGCGCTTCAGAAAAGAACCCGTTGCTTTCACAGCAGATGTGCGCCAAATGTTTTATTGCTTTCTCGTCAGAGAAGACCACAGAGACTTTTTACGTTTTCTCTGGTACAAAGACAATGACAGACAAAGAAACTGCTAAGTCAGCTGATCCCAATTCTCTATCTATCCTCAACCATCTATCTGCTGACTTTGCCAAACCCATACACACTATACCCATCTAGAAATAGGTGGAAGCCTTCACTTTACCCGATTGTTGAGATGCTCTAATCAATGACAGCTCGAGCACTTCCTGATAGTGTTAGGGCTTGCCTGCTCCCTCCCACTTTTCGCATATTCCTATTGGCTAATATGGCAGCCCCGTAATAGTGACAGGCCATTTACCAGTTCCCGGTGTGCATATTTGTGGCCTCTCGACAGGTGGGCTTTTTGTGCTGAGAGCACGCTCCCGGCAAAGTTATGGAGCGGGTACCGGAAAGCTCCCAATGCATACTGCATCCGTAACACACAACTGCGTATGTGACAGGTAAGTGTCACATAATGTGCTAGTATGCGATGCATACTAGCACATTATACTTATACTTTGCAGGAGCAAAGGAAGGAAGTAAAACTAATCAGGGTTTACCTCCTCTTTAAATGAAATTTTAAATGCAAGCATTGTAACCACCCTAATTGGACAGTCAGTCTTATGCAGTCCCTGTACAGCAGAGCTGAAGAGTGAGAGGAAGAAGCAGCACAAGGACCCAAGCAGTTTGTTTACTGGCAAGAAGCGTGTTGATAAGAGAAAAAAAGCAGATTGACAGAGAGATGAGTTCTTCACTATGCTACTTCTCATTTCACTGATCAAACACAGGTTACGGTGGGTCCAAGATGGTCTGGGCTCCGAGCAAGGGAGTTGAATGATGTTGGCCATCAGACGGAGCACACTGAGTGGCAGAAAAAGAGAACAAGAATGTATTATATTGTAGTTTACCAATCTTTAGATGAGGTGGTTGCATTTGTTTTTTCCTTTATTTTCACCGATTGATCCTGCCAGTAACTCACTTTCTGTGTTGAGGTGTCTCCACTCTGCATAGAGAAGCAATAAAGACACTTTGGGCAGGAACATTGTTATGGGGAGAGGGTAGTGTTAGATGCACATTTAGGTGGAGTTGACCAACAAATTAAAACTCCTGTCAACACTTTTTAAGCAGTTACAGCAACGCTTTTTTTCCTTTTGGGATAATTTTTTACATAAATTAATAAAAATGGATCATTGTAAGCACCTCATGAACAGCAAAGGCTCACTCTGGTACCTGTCAAAATTCCTATACTGTTAGTAAAAGTGTAAAACATCCCCCAATGCGTTGAGACTTTAATGGCAGAAACGCACAAACTTACAAAAATGACATCAATCCAATTTGTATCAACAAACAAGTAAAAGTTATAATAAAAGAAAGGTTTAACGGCTGTTGTTTTTTCATACAAATACACTGAACTATTGCTGTCGTACAATCAATTACAATTTTTCTTTTTATGACAACTTGGTCTGCAAAGATTATTTCATGAAATACCAAACACGTTTCAAAGTCAAAAAGGTCCTTCTTCAGGGTTGGCTTTGCTAGAAGTGCAGTGTAGTACAATTAAGAACAAATTGGGGAATAGAAAACCAGCCGTGTCATAAAAGCGGGGTAGTTTGGCACAATTTCTCTCTCTGTGTCAGGGCAGGAGGAGGACTCTAGGGCCCAGCATCTGTCAGGGCAGGAGACGGGCTCTAGGACCCACCGTCTCCACCAGCACATCACACAGGTCTTTCTAAGGAAGCCAGCCCTTGGCTGAAGTGCTGTTTGATCATCAGCTTGTTACCTGTGTTCCCTTGCTCCTGTGATCCTTAGTTACCGACCTGGCTTGTTCCTGACCTCCTCCTGCTTGCTCCAGTCTTCGACCCCGGCTTGTCTTACAGATACCCTATTGGCCTGTACACACGATCGGATTTTCCGATGGAAAAAGTGCGATCGGATTGTGTAGTCGGAAATTCGTGTGTGGGCTCCATCGGACTTTTTCCGTCTGAATTTTTGACACACAAAGTTTGAGAGCAGGATATAAAATTTTCCGACAACAAAATCCAATCATTTAAATTCCGAACGTGTGTACACAAATCTGACGCACAAAGTGCCACGCATGCTCAAAACAACGAGAGACGAAAGCTATTGGCTACTGCCCCGTTTATAGTCCCGATGTACGTGTTTCACGTCACCGCGTTCAGAACGATTGGATTTTCCGTCAACTTTGTGCGACCGTGTGTATGTAAGACAAGTTTGGCCCAAAATCCGTCAGAAAAAATCAGATTTTGTGGTCGGAATATCTGATCAATGTCCGATCGTGTGTACAGGGCATAAGCCTTCTGTGTTTGACCTTGGCTTTCCACCTGACTTGAATGTATTACAGCAGTAGTGCAATGCATTTGTATGAAAAAACAACAGCTGTTAAAACTTTTTATTATAACTTTTTTATATAACTTTTAATTGTTTGTTGATACAATAATGTACAATGTAATTTTATTTATTTTTTTTAAACAATAAGCTTTTATTGATGCTTAGGAATAACATTTGTACAATCATATTAACATTTGTACAGGAGTATCATATGAAAATACAACAGTGTATAATTTAATTCAATGGTAGAGTATTTTACTAGTAAACCAACAGAATGGCTTCGTAATCAGCCAATCGTTACATCGATAATTATTTAGAAATACTCTAAATTTGTATAGAAAAATCTATTATTTAATTTGAAAAAAGGAATAAATTTGTGGTCCTCTGAGAGGTGCCCCTAGAAGTAAATGATATCATAAATGAAAGTAAAAAGAGAAAAAGAAGGATAAATAAAATGGAAAAAAGATATCAACCATTCATGTTTCTCTATGTTTAAAAGGTCTATCTCTATGTGAATGTGGCATAAGAATCAGAATATTTAAAGATGATCCATGGCTGCCATATTTTATTGAAATTTTCTGTATTCCCTTGTGTTGTTGCCCTGATCTTCTCCATACCTTTGAGGAGCTGTATCTCTTGCAGCCATTCCTTGATTGTAGGGGCGGTGGTGCTTCTCCAGTGTCTAGGTATCACTGTTTGCTGCTGTGATTAAGAATCTAGTCAAGGAGTTTTTGTATTTTCTCAAGGTGTAATTGGTGATATTTATAAGACAGCAGGCAGCGTCTAAATGAATTTTCGTTTCTGTAATGTGTTTTCTGATCTTGATTACTTGGTTCCAAAGGGGTTTAATCAAGTTACATTCCCACCAGATGTGGTATTGGTATTGGCCTTCTTCCCAGTTGCAGCGCCAACGACCAGGTATTGTTGAAAACCATTTGTGTAATTTATTTGGTGTGATGTACCAATTTGTTAGGATTTTGAATGATGTTTCTTGCAATCTTGCACTGATTGCACATTTGTGTGCGAACACACAAGATTGTAGCCATTGGTCTTTTGTAAAGGATTTGTTTAGGGTTGATTCCCAGAAAATGTTATGTCTGTTAGGTTCCCTTAAATCATTGGACTTGCTACCAACTGGTATATGTTAAGGAGATGTTCTTAGTGGTCGTAGTAGCCAAAAAACATATAGTTTTGAAGGGTGTTAAGGGTCTAATGAAATGTTTTTGTCTCTGCGTGTTCATGATGTAGTCATATATTTGTTGGTTTTCCCTGGGGTATAGAGGTGTTTGTCCTAAGTCTTTTTGTAAATCTGATTTAAACTTGATTTTGTTATTCTTTAAGCAATGTGCGACTATAAGTGGTGTGTCTCTGTTGCAAAGCGATTGGATAGAGCCATCCATTCCTGAGGGGAAGTCAGGGTTTGTTGTCAGTGGGGTTAGTGGCCCCATTGAAGAGGTGAGTGAGTGTCTCTGATTAATTGTTTGTAGATTTTTTAGTGTTTCCCCTATGAGGGAATGTTGTTTCCATTGTTTCGAACACAGATTCAAGGTATCCATGGAGTATGCGATATCGGGATAGGTCCTATGCTATTTTCCAGTCCCACACAATCTTTATTCTCTTTGTGGCAGGTCCATTCTATGATTCTAGTTAGATGTGTAGCTAGATAATAATTTTTAAAATTAGAAAAACCCATGCCTCCATTTTGTTTATTCATGGTAAGTAGGTTTAGTACAATGTAATTTTATAATAGTTTGTGCATTTATGCCATTAAAGTCCCAAGGCATTGGGGGATGTTTTACACTTTTGCTAATTGTATGCACCTCTATCATTGGTAAATGGTTTGTCTCAACCCTCTAACAACCAATTTCCTCTATCATTGGTAAATGGTTTGTCTCAACCCTCTAACAACCAATTTCGCTGGACAGCTTGTTCTGCGAAAGGAAGTTTAAAAATAACAGTCTTACTGGCAGGTTCAGCAGGTAAAAAATAAAGGCCTTTGCTCTACTTTGGCAGAGAGAAACACTTAGCAACCATCCTATAGCAGTTTCACTGCTACAGGGCGGCAGCTGTGCGCCGGATCACATATATATACATAATTCCAGACTACCCCCTGCAGGTGCGCAAGTGCCGCTGGTGGGCCAATTCTGCTGTGAAAATTTGCAGCAGAAGCCGATCTGCGGGTGTCGAGCACTTGCTGTTGTCCCACACCCCCGATTGCCGGTAAACTACACAGAAAAAGGATCTGCCTATGTAATCAAGGCAGATGCCAGTTCTGACGGGGGACGTCATTAATTCTGTGCTCCTGCAAAGCAGGGACTGGAATCAATGTCTTCCCCTAGTAAGAGCAGCACACATAGTAAACACAAACACTGGCTAGGCACACATTTACCCTTTGATCTCCCCTGACATTTAATCTCTTCCCAGCCAGTGTCATTAGTACAGGGACAGTGCATATTTTTAGCACTGATCACTGTATTAGTATCACTGGTTCCCGAAAAAGGGTCAGTTAAAGTCTGATTCGATTGTCCACCGCAATATCGTAGTCCCGCTATAAGTCGCTGATCTCAGCCATTACTAGTGTAAAATAAATAAATAAATGTATATTCCATAAATATATCCCATAGTTTGTAGAGGCAATAACGTTCATGTAACCCAATCAATAAATGCTTTTTTTTTAACAGAAAAGTTTTTATTCGTCTCCAAAGGGAGAAATTTAGACATACAATCAAACTTATTGCGGCTGTACGGAACATATATACAATTTACAGTAAATAGTGTCATATATGTAACGATCAAACATTTTTGTACAAAGTTATGCATGGATCATATAGCAGATATGTTTATATCATTGGAATAAAGTCATTACTGCTTACATTGGTGCATAGTAATATAGTTAACTCTACCGTATTTTTAACGTATAGTTTGTGCTAGGATCCCATCTGCCATCTGACATCTGAGGAATCTAATTGTAAGGTAGAGGAGGAGAGAAAAGAAAGGGGGGGGTAGGGAGGGGGGGGAAAGGCGAGAAGAGAGAGGGAGAAAGAGTCACCAGAAGCATATTCAAGGGTCTTTATTTCTTAGTCCATGCCTCCCAGATCTTCTCAAATTTCTTAGGGCATTTGCGGTTTATATAAGTAAGTTTATAGAGTGGTAGAGTTCACCAGGACTTTCCATTGGGAGACCATGGGAGGGTCAGGTTGCTTCCACTTAATTAAGATAGCTTTCCTAGCATTGAATGAGGTATAGAACACAAATAGTCTCTTATGCGCGTTAGGTATGACATTATAATCAAAGGTATGCCACCAAGTTAGATTATAGGGGTATTTTATCATTAATAGGTACCATTATCCTTAATATATATAAAGTAGTATTTGGTTGAAAAAGAGGGCAGCTAGGACCTCTCCAATTGAGTCCTACCTCTTTCAGAAGGTTTTTAGGACTGTTGCGGTACCAAGGGAATATAGACCAGAATATATATTAAATCTTTTAGTTTATTAAAGGGTAAGACATTAAGTCCATATAAGGACACATTTTTAGAAGAACAATAACATAATAACAAAAAACTGTTTACAGCAATGTTGACAAAGGAGTTATGTTTGTAATGCCCGCACAGGTAGATGAAGGCAGGTTATTTTGTACTTGCGGACGTGACCTACAGTTTCGCGGTCAAGCCGCTTCTTCAGGAGGCATCTTAGTACATTTTCTACAGAATGAAAAGAATCAACATTACAGAAAATCATCACTAAATATTTAGGTGAGAAGATGTATAGACATATACAGTGTTAACATTGGAGAAAATAATCATTGATTAATATGGCACTCGCCACCCTTGGCCCATGAAGGGCTAGAACGACACTGTGAGATGCCCACAACGGGCGTTCCCCCGGGGGCGAGCAAGGGGGGCACTTAGGAAATACTATTGTGAAAAATAAAATATAGAAAAAATATATATAAATAATTGTACACAAGGGGTTCTTGAAAAGAGGGAACCACCTAGGTGCATGAAATAAAAGTGGTGGGAGTGGGAGGAAAGGGGGGAAGGGAAGGAAAAGGAAACAGGAAGAGAGGAAGAAAGGGACGGGGGGGGGGGAGAGAAAAGGAAAATAAAAGGAAGGGGAAGAAAAAGATGAAAGGAGAGAGGGGGAGGGGACAGGGAGGAAGGACTGGAACAAGAAAGGGAAAGAAAACAGGGGGGGGGGGGGGGGAAGGGGAGAAGGAATGGGGGAGGGAAAGAAAAGAAAAAAAAAAGAAGGGGGGGGGGAAGAAGGCGAGGGGAATTGGAGGGGGGGGCTGGGAAAGGGGGGAGGGGGGGCTGGGAAGGAATAAAGGCAAGAAAAGACAAATGGGGGACCCTTCCACCTTACTGAAGATAGTATTAAGGAAACAGACTGGGGGGGGGGGTTTTACTAGGTACCCACTGTTGCTATGATGTAAAAGTTATAACAGGCTTGATGGCTATCCACACCCAGAAACTATGGTAGGGAACCAGCAGCCGCATAAACCAGGCGCATTATGCCATTACAGGAAGCCTTGAACGGTAAACAAATGGCATAGTATTTGTATCCACATTTGCTGAAAGAGTTTTTCAACAGAAAGAAATGCTTTCAAGTAAATAACAAAAGGCAGCTGGATAGAAATAGCAAGGGGGAAAAAAAAGGACATGGTGAAGTCCCCCCCGTATGATAGTTTACTTACAGGCTTCCAAAAAGAGGGATGCTGGTCAGCCGGGTGTGTGCCTCTCATTGCAGACAGAAAGGTCTGCTACCTTATATGCCCCCTACCCAGAAGTTAAGCGGCGCTGAAACCATCAGCCGCCGCCGTTTCCGGGTCCGGCTCCCCACTACTGCGCATGCGCGAGGAATGATCCAGCGCAAGCGCGTAGCTCCACAACTAATGATGCTGGAGGCGTCAATCTGGAGAAGCAATGGTTGCTCTGCAAAGAGCCCCGCCCACTGCCGGAGAGTCGCAAGCCCGCCGTGTGGGGGAGAATAAACTCCTCACGTCGTTCAGAAGGAGGGGAGCAAGTGCAAGTGCATAAACAGAAAGTAATTGATAATATTTACAATCAGCAGATAAATAGATAATAATTCCCTTGGTACCGCAACAGTCCTAAAAACCTTCTGAAAGAGGCAGGACTCAATTGGAGAGGTCCTAGCTGCCCTCTTTTTCAACCAAATACTACTTTAGGTATGACATTGTCGCATACTCCTAAAAGGAGAACAATTGGGTTCATATCTAATTGTAGACGGTTTATTGATAGTGTCTACCACTTGCGACCAGAATTTTTGTATAACAGGGCAAGACCACACAACGTGCATAAAAGTACTCAGCTCATTATTGCATTTAGGGCATCTATCTGTTTGGTTTGGGTATATTCTAGAGAGTCTCTGTCGCGTATAATATGCCCTATGGAGAAATTTGAGCTGAATATACCTATCCCTCGCTGAGACCATCGGGGGATATACTGTTGGATCCCTTCTTGCCAATCATCATCAGCCAGGGCAGGTAAATCTACCTTCCACTTAGCAAACAGTCTAGTCCCACCATTAGTACCATCGCATGATATCCTAAAATACAAAGAGGAAAGGATGCGTGAGTTTCTCTACCCCATGTGATTGTATGGTAACCCCTGTTGGGAACCTTACCTGTACTGCATGTCGCAATTGTAGGTACCTGAAAAACATTTTGGAGGGGAGCTAAAAGTTAGTCTTCAGTGTATCGTAGGGGAGAATTCTACACCTGACATAACTTGTTGGACAACTTTAATGTCATAGCTAGCCCACAATACCGGGTCCGGAACCATCTGCAGATGGTTTAGTTTAGGGTTGCCCCATAGTGGTGTAAATGGGGAGATGGTGTTGGGACCATTAAGTTTTACAGACATTTGTTCCCAGACTCTAATGCCCCGTACACACGATCGCACCTTCCGACAACAAAATCCATGTTTTTCTTTCTGACGAATGTTGGCTCAAACTTGTCTTGCATACACACAGTCACACAAAGTTGGTCGGAATTTGCGAACGTCAAGAACGCGGTGACGTACAACACGTACGAAGGCACTAGAAAAGGTTCAATACCAAGTGCGCCACCTTTTGGGCTCCTTCTGCTAATCTCGTGTTAGTAGAAGTTTGGTGAGAGGCGATTTGTGCTTTTCAGCCTCGTGCTTTTCAGATCGTTACTGCTCTTCAGTCTGTGCTTGTGAGTTCGTATCTGTTCTTCAGTGCATGTAGTCAGTTCGCATTTGTTTGTCAGTGCGTATTATTATTATTATAGTACGTATATGATTTTCAGTGCGTTCTTGTCCGCTTGTTTCTGATTTTCAGCTCGCTTTTCTCAGGCCTTTCTGTTTTTCAGTGCTTTCTGTTAGTTCGTTCTCACCAGCCGACCATTTTGAAGCCATGTTTCAGTTACGTACTCATTGTAGAGTTCGTGCTATGCGGGGGCTTAGTGTTGGGGTTCTTGCTTTGACCCAAGCCCAGTCCATGAACAGGGTGGGGAGGAGTTCATGGACCAAGAGTTGGTTGCTCCAGCGTGACCAATTCTCTCATATGTCTTTGTTTTCAGGAATTATCTCTGGATGATGGACCCCGTTTTTCACCGTTTGTTGGCTTTGCTGTCCTCTAATGCCCCGTACACACGGTCGGATTTTCCGACGGAAAATGGGCGATCGGTGCTTGTTGTCAGAAATTCTGACCGTATGTGGGCTCCATCGGACTTTTTCCATCTGATTTTCTGACACACAAAGTTTGAGAGCAGGCTATAAAATTTTCCGACAACAAAATCCGATCGCGTCAATTCCGACCGTGTGTGGACAATTCCGACACACAAAGTGCCACGCATGCTCAGAAGAAATTCCGAGACGGAACAGCTCGGTCTGGTAAAATTAGCGTTCGGAATGGATATAGCACTTTTGTCAGGCTGCAATGTTTAAAATTGTTTAATGCAGCACACTCTCTTCTTCTTTATAATGCTAGAAGAATGAAATAGTTTTGCTGCTCATATTCACACAGACTTCTCAAACTTCTTTCTTTATTATTTCTCGTGATTCTCTCAATATATTTTGATTTGTCACATCTGACCAAAAATCTCTCTATATTTTTTTTTGGTTTGTATTTTTTTCAAGGCTGATGGTTTTTTTTTAGTTTTTTTTTTACTCCAGAATATTTTTGTGTGTGTTTTGTGTGTCAAGTGTCCACAACACCATTATTATCTTGTATTATTTAATCTCAAGGAGATTGTTTGGTGTTGGTGTCTCTTGTTAATTTCACATTGTATTTTTGAAATGTACCTGCCTCCTCACAAACAAACTGTCCTTTTTGAAGGAGAACACACATAGGCGAGTATAATTGAACCAAAAATTCCTTTATTAAGGGCTCAGAACCAAACAAAGAGGGAAGCAACGCTGGATAAACATCATAAATTGGCGAAGCCTTTGACCCCCAGGGCACACATCAATTACTTTACAGCAAAATTGGTGGCCTGAGGAGTCCATATCTAAGGGAGTGCAGTCTGGTCCAGAAGTCCAAGAGATCATGAAAGCAGCAGATGACATGTATGTTCCCAGGCTGTGGTACTACAAGAGGCTGCATATTTTGTCAGACCAGACTGAACTCAGGGCCATCACTCTCTGGATTTCCTTCCACGCTTCCTTCCCTGCTGTGGCTCTGGTGTTGGAGGTGTAGCAGGAGGAGGAGTAGGACCTGGAGGAGGAGGAGGAGGAGTAGGATCTGGAGGAGGAGGAGGAGGAGGAGGACCATGGGTGAGGTGACAAATGTGGGTTGCACATGTGAGTTGGCCCCTCAACCCCTTATTTAGAGCTTCCAAAATTACAAACTCACATATGAGTCGTTGGCCCTCCTCCATCTGCATAATTTTGCATGCAGTTATGGCAGCAAAGTCCTCCTCCACACTGTGGGGTGTTCTGAGGGCCTCAGTAGCCTTCCAAAATATGCCTATTGCTGCCTCCTCCAGGTTACTCCTCTTCCTGCCACTTTGTCTTTGAAGGTGGAGGGGAGAGACCTGGATATCAGGCAGCCTGCTTGGCATGGCCACCTCCTGGCTGAGACTTCCCTGTGTATGAAAAAGGGACATGGTTTTAGTTTTTGCTTCATCAATCACAATCATAAATTAGTACTCCAAAATAACATCTATTTAACATCATTGATTGGACAACCAGAAATATTTTGAAGAATGCTATACCTGGCTCATGCTGGGCTCCTCCACATGTTGCTGCCTGGAAGGCCCAGGTTGGGCGTCAGAAGCCTCAGCTGAGGGGGAAGAAAGCATGGAAGGAAGAGCGGAGAGTGCTGGCCTGGGTTCAGTCTGACCTGCCAGAAAATGCAGCCTGTCATAGTACCACAGCCTGGGGAGATAAATGTCATCTGCTGCTCCTGATCTCTGGGAATCCTGGACCTTCTTGCGCTCCCTTAGATAAGTGCTCCTCAGGCCACCAATTAGGATCTTCAAATAGGTGATGTCTGCCGTGGGGATCACCGGCTTCACAAATTCCAGCAATTCATCCAGCGCTGCCTTCCTCTTTGTTTGGTTCTTATATTCAGGGTGGTTTATCTGCCATAGACAAGGCAGCTCCCTAAACATATCTATGAAGACTGGCATAAAGTCATGATCCTTCAAGATATCCATTTTAACTGCATGATACAACACAAGACAAACCCTAATGTCAGCCTAAAGTCTTCTAAACTTGTGCAAATACAGGCTTCAATCTAGAAGCAGTATAGGCCCAATGTTAAATCTTACCTTCGCAATCACGATCGGCGCCTCCGTTACTCCTTCCTCCGCTCACAGATCGTACGTACTACGCGCGCGTTTTACGCTTTATAGACACTGCGCATGCGTGAAACTCCGCCCGCCCCTGACATTCTTGCTAGTCTATTCCCCGCCCCTTCTCGTTCGTCGCAGTGGGGGAAGCCCACATGGCGGAGACAGAGCAGGTGTCTGATAATTACACCAACGAAGAGGAGGAAAGCCCGGAGCCAGAAACATCCCGGAAGAGACGATTTAAGGCCTCAAATATGTCCTTTGGGGAGATGTTGGAGATGGTCGACATCCTGAAGAAGGCCGACTATGACAGGAAGTATGGACCTTACCCCAACCCCAATGTCAGAAAAGCCAAGATCATGGCGAAAGTGGTCAAGAGTCTGCACCGGAATTTCGGGTACGGCGATCCAAGAATCAGCTCAGGAAGCGGTGGTCGGACCTGGAATTAAGGGAGCACAATCAGTATAGAAGGATCAGGAGAGTGCTGCAAAAAAGTAAGTAGTTGTGCTGTGTTCCTATTCTTTATGTTTATTACGTTCGTGCTGCTCCATGTGCTTTTCTTAACTGTTGTACAGTTTAAAATGGCAACTTTCATGTTCATGGGCACATTATTCGTTCGTATGAAACATTGTTCGTTCGGCCTAGAAAACAGCATTGTTTTGGCAATATGCATTTGAATACATTTTTAATGGCCTACTTCTCTTTAAAAAATTTGGTTGTGTAGATGGGTTTGTAACTAGAATGAAATGCAAAGTAGATTCTGTGTAAGGAGAGGACACTCAGCAGCAGTTTTCACATCTGGACGCTGGAGCACTAGTGTGGGACACAAGAACACCCGTATTATTATTATTATTATAGTACGTATGTGATTTTCAGTGCGTTCTTGTCCGCTTGTTTCTGATTTTCAGCTCGCTTTTCTCAGGCCTTTCTGTTTTTCAGTGCTTTCTGTTAGTTCGTTCTGACCAGCCGACCATTTTGAAGCCATGTTTCAGTTACGTACTCATCGTAGAGTTCGTGCTATGCGGGGGCTTAGTGTTGGGGTTCTTGCTTTGACCCAAGCCCAGTACATGAACAGGGTGGGGAGGAGTTCATGGACCAAGAGTTGGTTGCTCCAGCGTGACCAATTCTCTCATATGCCTTTGTTTTCAGGAATTATCTCCGGATGATGGACCCCGTTTTTCACCGTTTGTTGGCTTTGCTGTCCTCTAATGCCCCGTACACACGGTCGGATTTTCCGACGGAAAATGGGCGATCGGTGCTTGTTGTCAGAAATTCTGACCGTATGTGGGCTCCATCGGACTTTTTCCATCTGATTTTCTGACACACAAAGTTTGAGAGCAGGCTATAAAATTTTCCGACAACAAAATCCGATCGCGTCAATTCCGACCGTGTGTGGACAATTCCGACACACAAAGTGCCACGCATGCTCAGAAGAAATTCCGAGACGGAACAGCTCGGTCTGGTAAAATTAGCGTTCGGAATGGATATAGCACTTTTGTCAGGCTGCAATGTTTAAAATTGTTTAATGCAGCACACTCTCTTCTTCTTTATAATGCTAAAAGAATGAAATAGTTTTGCTGCTCATATTCACACAGACTTCTCAAACTTCTTTCTTTATTATTTCTCGTGATTCCCTCAATATATTTTGATTTGTCACATCTGACCAAAAATCTCTCTATATTTTTTTTTGGTTTGTATTTTTTTCAAGGCTGATGGTTTTTTTTAGTTTTTTTTTTACTCCAGAATATTTTTGTGTGTGTTTTGTGTGTCAAGTGTCCACAACACCATTATTATCTTGTATTATTTAATCTCAAGGAGATTGTTTGGTGTTGGTGTCTCTTGTTAATTTCACATTGTACTTTTGAAATGTACCTGCCTCCTCACAAACAAACTGTCCTTTTTGAAGGAGAACACACATAGGCGAGTATAATTGAACCAAAAATTCCTTTATTAAGGGCTCAGAACCAAACAAAGAGGGAAGCAACGCTGGATAAACATCATAAATTGGCGAAGCCTTTGACCCCCAGGGCACACATCAATTACTTTACAGCAAAATTGGTGGCCTGAGGAGTCCATATCTAAGGGAGTGCAGTCTGGTCCAGAAGTCCAAGAGATCATGAAAGCAGCAGATGACATGTATGTTCCCAGGCTGTGGTACTACAAGAGGCTGCATATTTTGTCAGACCAGACTGAACTCAGGGCCATCACTCTCTGGTCTTCCTTCCACGCTTCCTTCCCTGCTGTGGCTCTGGTGTTGGAGGTGTAGCAGGAGGAGGAGTAGGACCTGAAGGAGAAGGAGGAGGAGTAGGATCTGGAGGAGGAGGAGGACCATGGGTGAGGTGACAAATGTGGGTTGCACATGTGAGTTGGCCCCTCAACCCCTTATTTAGAGCTTCCAAAATTACAAACTCACATATGAGTCGTTGGCCCTCCTCCATCTGCATAATTTTGCATGCAGTTATGGCAGCAAAGTCCTCCTCCACACTGTGGGGTGTTCTGAGGGCCTCAGTAGCCTTCCAAAATAGGCCTATTGCTGCCTCCTCCAGGTTACTCCTCTTCCTGCCACTTTGTCTTTGAGTGGTTTTAGTTTTTGCTTCATCAATCACAATCATAAATTAGTACTCCAAAATAACATCTATTTAACATCATTGATTGGACAACCAGAAATATTTTGAAGAATGCTATACCTGGCTCAAGCTGGGCTCCTCCACATGTTGCTGCCTGGAAGGCCCAGGTTGGGCGTCAGAAGCCTCAGCTGAGGGGGAAGAAAGCATGGAAGGAAGAGCGGAGAGTGCTGGCCTGGGTTCAGTTTGACCTGCCAGAAAATGCAGCCTGTCATAGTACCACAGCCTGGGGAGATAAATGTCATCTGCTGCTCCTGATCTCTGGGAATCCTGGACCTTCTTGCGCTCCCTTAGATAAGTGCTCCTCAGGCCACCAATTAGGATCTTCAAATAGGTGATGTCTGCCGTGGGGATCACCGGCTTCACAAATTCCAGCAATTCATCCAGCGCTGCCTTCCTCTTTGTTTGGTTCTTATATTCAGGGTGGTTTATCTGCCATAGACAAGGCAGCTCCCTAAACATATCTATGAAGACTGGCATAAAGTCATGATCCTTCAAGATATCAATTTTAACTGCATGATACAACACAAGACAAACCCTAATGTCAGCCTAAAGTCTTCTAAACTTGTGCAAATACAGGCTTCAATCTAGAAGCAGTATAGGCCCAATGTTAAATCTTACCTTCGCAATCACGATCGGCGCCTCCGTTACTCCTTCCTCCGCTCACAGATCGTACGTACTACGCACGCGTTTTACGCTTTATAGACACTGCGCATGCGTGAAACTCCGCCCGCCCCTGACATTCTTGCTAGTCTATTCCCCGCCCCTTCTCGTTCGTCGCAGTGGGGGAAGCCCACATGGCGGAGACAGAGCAGGTGTCTGATAATTACACCAACGAAGAGGAGGAAAGCCCGGAGCCAGAAACATCCCGGAAGAGACGATTTAATGCCTCAAATATGTCCTTTGGGGAGATGTTGGAGATAGTCGACATCCTGAAGAAGGCCGACTATGACAGGAAGTATGGACCTTACCCCAACCCCAATGTCAGAAAAGCCAAGATCATGGCAAAAGTGGTCAAGAGTCTGCACCGGAATTTCGGGGTACGGCGATCCAAGAATCAGCTCAGGAAGCGGTGGTCGGACCTGGAATTAAGGGAGCACAATCAGTATAGAAGGATCAGGAGAGTGCTGCAAAAAAGTAAGTAGTTGTGCTGTGTTCCTATTCTTTATGTTTATTACGTTCGTGCTGCTCCATGTGCTTTTCTTAACTGTTGTACAGTTTAAAATGGCAACTTTCATGTTCATGGGCACATTATTCGTTCCTATGAAACATTGTTCGTTCGGCCTAGAAAACAGCATTGTTTTGGCAATATGCATTTGAATACATTTTTAATGGCCTACTTCTCTTTAAAAAATTTGGTTGTGTAGATGGGTTTGTAACTAGAATGAAATGCAAAGTAGATTCTGTGTAAGGAGAGGACACTCAGCAGCAGTTTTCACATCTGGACGCTGGAGCACTAGTGTGGGACACAAGAACACCCTTTTTATTAGGGGGTCCCACACAGGTGCTCCAGTGTATACTATAGGGGTGTCTCCATCTGTGAAGCTTGTACAAAACAGGTAAGTATTCAAGCTTGACAAAGGACAAAATATTTCTTCATCTTGGAACTCTGCCATAACAGACAATTGTACCCCACTTCCAAGCAATGTTTCATATTTCTATTTCTGCCATGAAATATCTGTGTGCTAAGTATACCTATTTTTTTTAACATAGGGGAGAAAAGACTCAGAGGACACCCCTCATCCGAGGAGACAACAGACCCCCCACCTCTGGAAGAAGGGGAAATCCCACAAAGCCAACAGGAGGAGGAGGAGGAAGGAGACGTGGTGGAAATAGTCACCACATCAGGTAAGAGATGGATGCCGGCATATTTATAATACATGGTGTGTTTTTGTTTCTATCTTTTTAGGTGATCGTGATGTTGAGGATCCAGATCATTTCACCTCTGAAAGTGCACAGATCCTGATCGGTGAGATCATGGGGTGTAATAGGGACTTGGAAAACATCCAGAAAAATATCAATGATGTTAAAAAAAATTAAGATGTTTTATGGAGAGTTTAAAATCCCTCCAAATCCCTTCCCTTAAAGTAGATGGGAGGAAGGGGCTGCACCCCCAAAACACGTCCCTTGATCCCCCGTGATGGTAGCTAGCACATGTTGACATTCGGCAATTTGTGTGCATCTTCAAAATTTGGCTTTTCCAGGGGTGACTTCATCCCATCTGAACGCAATATCAAACACACTTTGTAAATACTCATGTCTGATATTGCCTTCAATTTCTTTAAAAGTTGAACTTTGTAAGTTCAAGATTTGTGTCTTTCTTGTTGGTTTTAAACATGCCTGTTTTATCTTAAATGGACATTTCTACTTTTTCTAATGTGACCCAAAAAAATTGTTATACAACAAACATGTTGGTTTGTTTTAAAAACCTTTTACAAATGCACATGTGATTGCGCTGGTATTAAAAAGATTGATAATCAAGAATGTGTGGATTATTGTTTCAATGCTCCAAAACATTTGTTGTGCTCTAATTGGTGTTTACTGTGACAATGGGGGTTAGTTCCTAAGGGAAAATCCACTTTGCACTACAAGTGCAGTTTCAAGTGCACTTGTAGTGCAAAGTGTCTTTGCCTTTAGTAAATAACACCCAACAGTGCTTTTTAATGTTACACAATCACGCCATTTTCAGGACTCACCACATATCTGTCAGGGTCAGTTAAAAGAAACACAAGCAGTAAATGTCACCAAAGATTTTAGTAGTTAAAATTATTTTTTTATTTGAAAAAGGTTTCAGACATTGTCTGGCATATTGATGGCCCCCCTACCCGCAAAATATTCAAAGTATCTAAGACAGACCTCACGGGCACTCAGGGGGGGCAAGCCAGGATGGCCACTTTCAAGCGCCGTCAGGGTTGGTTCATTAGGAATTCCGGCCTCAGGCCCAACTGAGCCAGCATAGTTGCCAGAATTTTGCCGTAAAAAGTTGTGTAGAACACAGCATGCCAGGATGATATGATTCAGTTTGTACTCCGCCATGTGTATGGGTGTAAGAAATAGGTGGAACCGGCTGGCCATGAATCCAAATGTGTTCTCCACCACTCTTCTGGCTTCTGAGGGTCCTCATCGGGAATGGCCGCATAAGGTGGTCCCCCAGCGCAAACGCTTCATCCGCAACAAAGACGAATGGGAGTCCTTCCACATTGTCTTCTGGAGGTGGCAAGTCCAAGCTGCCATTCTGGAGACGCCTGTAGAACTCCGTTGGGTGATGACTCCACCATCGGACATCCGGCCATTCTTCCCCACGTCCACATACAGGAACTCGTAAGTAGCCGACACCACTGCCAACATCACAATACTATTGAACCCCTTATAATTATAATAGTATGACCCCGAGTTGGGTGGTGGGATGATGTGGACATGTTTCCCATCAATTGCCCCTCCACAGTTAGGAAAGTCCCACCGCTGGGCAAAGTGGGAGGCCACAGTCTGCCATTCCTGTGGGTTGGAAGGAAACTGTGGAGTCAAACAAGAAAACAAATTAATCATTTTGCACATAAACAGGGAATGCAGACTAGACACAAACATTCTTTCCCAACATCAGTATAACATTTATTTTAGGGAGTTTTGAAAGACCAAGGTATAAGGTCCACCTATCAGATTCCCCCTCCGACCCTCTCATGGGCCATTTCTAACATTATGGGGGGATTCATGGACAGGTAACCCTCTCTACTTCATTGAGAGATGAATGCCTAAATAATGGGTATTACTTTGGCCAGCCCCTCCTTAGTTACACTATTGACAGCCCACTGGACAGGTAAGAATTGTCATAATACAAAGATATAAATACACATTGTACACATTTGAGCACATCTGGAAATTCTGCTATTACCTATCAAGATAACAATAGGATACAAAAACTTTAAACAGTACCATTTGAAAGTATACAGGCAGGCCCTTGCACTACATGCTTTGGGGAATTCATCCATAAATCTGACCACAAAAGAGATGGGTATAGTGTGTATGGGTTTGGCAAAGTCAACAGATAGATGATTGAGGATAGATAGAGAATTGGTATCAGCTGACTTAGCAGTTGGGGGGGAGGGAGGGTTCCATATGATTTGGGGACCCCCCCAAAAAAAACCTCTGGCACTCTGCCTGAATTTAAAGCACACATCACATTTGTAAACATTTTAGGGGGTATTTAGGGTAAAGCACTACTATGGAGCTGATAAAATACATTGTTAAGTGACTACATGGGGTGAATATAGGGTCAGGAGAGCATGCTGGGGAGGTAAGTGAAGGCAAATATGTATTAAGGACAAAAAAATAATTACATAAAAATCCAGCATGCATGAGGACAAAGGGGACATATACAGCATATTACAATCATGGTAATTAGGGAATGAGGAAAGAAATCCAATATATTATCAAACATTAAATACAATAAAATGTGATATTAAAGGATAAAAATCTTACTTTAATATACTCCTTCTGCAGGACCTGGATGATGGCAGAACAGGTCTCTGGGATAATGATTCCCAGAGCCTGGGGGGAGATGCCTGTCGAGAACTTCAAGTCCTGCAGGCTTCTCCCCGTCGCCAAGTACCGCAGGGTGGTGACTAGCCTCTGCTCCGGAGTGATGGCTTGCCTCATGCAGGTATCCTGCTTGCTAATATAGGGGGTCAGCAAAGCCAACAAACGGTGAAATACGGGGTCTGTCATCCTGAGAAATTTCCTGAAATCATCAGGATTATTCTCACGGATCTCACGGAGCAAAGGCATATGACAAAACTGGTCACGCTGAAGCAACCAATTCTTGGTCCATGAACTCCTCCCCACCCTGTTCATGGACTGGGCTTGTGTCAAGGTAAGTACCCCAACACCAAGCCCCCGCACAGCACGAACTCTACTAGGAGTATATATATGCAACATGGCTAGAAAACAGTCGGCTGCTCAGAACGAAGTAACAGAACGCACTGAAGAACAGCAAGGCCTGTGAAGAGCGACCTGAAAAACAGCAACTAGCGGACAAGATTGCACAGAAAACTCCAATACGAACTGACTGCACGCACTGAAGAGCAGATACAAACCCACAAGCACAAGCTGAACAGCAGAAAACAATCTGAAAACCACGAGTCTGAAAAAGCGTGAATCGTCTCTCACCAAACTTTTACTAACATGAGATTAGCAAAAGGAGCCCAAAGGGTGCCGCGCTTGGTTCGGACCTGCCCTTTTCTAGTCTCGTCGTACGTGGTGTACGTGACCGCGTTCTCGGCGATCGGAAATTCCGACAACTTTGTGCGACCGTGTGTATGCAAAACAAGTTTGAGCCAACATCCGTCTGAAAAAATCCATCCGATCAATGTCCGATCATGTGTGCAGGGCATTATATTAGCAGGCAGGACACCTGCATGCGGCAATCCATCACTCCTGTGCAGAGGCTAGTCGCCACGTTGCAGTACTTGGCGACAGGGAGAAGTCTCCAGGACATCAAGTTCTCGACAGGCATCTCCCCCCAAGCTCTGGGTATCATTATTCCAGAGACCTGTTCTGCCATCATTCAGGTCCTGCAGAAGGACTATATTAGGGTAAGTTTTCTCCTTTATCATCATATTCTATGTATTTCATGTTTGCTAATGTATTGTATTCATCATTCATCATTCCCTAATTGCCATGATTGTAATATGCTGTGAATGTCCCCTTTGTCTTCATGCATTCTGCAAGCTTTTAAACTTACTTTTTTGTCCTTCATGCATATTTGCCTTCACTAACCTCTCCAACATGCTATCCTGGGCCCATACACACCTAGCCTAGTCACGTAACAATGTATTTTGTCAGCTCCATAGTAGTGCTTTAGCCTAAACACCCCCTAAAATGCTTGCAATGTTTATGTGCAAAATGACAAATTTTTATTTTTCTTGTTTGACTCCCCAGTTTCCTTCAACGCCACAGGAATGGCAGACTGTGGCCTCCCAGTTTGCCCAGTGGTGGGACTTTCCCAACTGCGGAGGGGCAATAGATGGGAAGCACATCCACATCGTCCTACCCCCCCCAACTCGGGGTCATACTATTATAACTATAAGGGGTTTAATAGTATTGTGATGTTGGCGACATATGAGTTCCTGTATGTGGACGTGAGGAAGAACGGCCGAATGTCGGATGGTGGAGTCATTGCCCAGACCGAATTTTAGAGACGGCTCCAGAATGGTGGCTTGGGATTGCCACCTGCTGAAGAGAACATGGAAGGACTCCTGTTCGTCTTTGTCGCTGATGAAGCATTTGGTCCGGGTGAACACCTGATGCGGCCGTTTCTGATGAAGACCCTCACCCCGGAGCAGAGGGTTTTTAACTACTGGCTGGCCAGAGCCAAGTTTCCATTTCATTCTAGTTACAAACCCATCTAGAAAACAAATTTCTTTTAATACAAATAGGCACGAACAAATGTAGTTAACCTGCACCTGCCAAAAACATCTTATAAGATGGCGAACTAACGATGTTTCCTACGACCGATTACTGAGCCCATGAACATGAAAGTTGCCATTTTAAACTGTACAACAGTAAAGAAAAGCACATGAAGCAGCATACAAGTAATAATAATAATAGGAACACATGACAACTACTTACTTTTTTGAAGAACTCTCTTGATTCTTCTGTACTAATCCTGCTTCCTCAATTTGAGATCTGACCATCGTTTCCTCAGTTGATCCTTGGATCGTCGTACCCCAAAATTCCTGTGCAGACTTTTCACAACTTTAGTTATGATCTTGGCCTTTCACACATTTGGGTTTAGGTACGGTCTTCTTCAAGATGTCCACCATCTCCACCATCTCTTCAAAGGACATATTTGAGGCCTTCTCCTCCGGGATCAGGACATTCGTGGCTCCGGGCTTTCGTTGTTGCTGCTCTCCTCTGCATGCACCTGCTGTGTCTCCGCCATATTCTCTACCCACTGCGCCAAAGGACACGCATGCGCATGGAGGACGGAATAGCAGAAGCGACGATCGTTATAACAAAGGTACAATTTGAAGTCCGAATTTCAGGTATTTTCGTTATCGTTTTAACAAACGATAACAAAAGTGCAGTATCCGAAAGATCCGACAAAAAAAAAATGCTTTATTTTCGTTTTCATTGCTACAACAGTTCGATATAGATAGGAGGTTCGATGATGACAATAACAATCTGTGTCCATCAAACCTGTGGTGGAATGTGCCTAACCTTAATTCTATTAGCCCAAGATTATTCTACATAGAGAGAAAAGATTCGACATAGAGAGAAAAGATTTGACGTAGGGGAGAAAAGATTCGACGTAGGGGAGAAAAGATAAATAAAAATAATGATGATGATGAATGTTATTGGCTGATTGTAACCAAAGAGGAGGAGCAGTAAAATAGCTAGAACTAAGTACACACGTACTTTGGCTTATGGTGTCTGTTGAATGTTCTAAGAAGATTCGACGGAGCAGGTAAACTATACGGCGTCGTACAGTTTACTGTAGCTGCTCCGTCAAATCTTCTTTGAACATTCGACAGACACCATAAGCCTTCAATGACAGTTTCGACCTTAATTTGGATTTTCGGACGACTGTAATTTTTAACGAAAAAAGAAATAAATAAAAACGAATTTCGGGAGTAACTAAATAAATGTATTTTTCGGACGAAAACGAAATTCCAAAACAAAATATTTCAGTCTGCATATGTCTAGTGACCTATACTACTTATAGATTGAGGCCTATATTGGGTCTAGATTAGTTTCGCCTGACATTAGGGTTTGTCTTGTGTTGTGCAGAGAAAATGGATGGGTTCAAAGACACACAGTTTCCTCCTAATATTCATTGATAAATACAGGGAGATGCCCTGTCTGTGGCAGGTCAAACAACCGCATTTTAATAACAAAATAAAGAGGCAGGCAGCGATGGAGAAACTGCTGGAGTTGGTGTTTAATCTGCTTGCAATATTTATGGTGAAGCCGCAGGTCCCCACAGCAGACATCACCTATTTAAAAAAAATTGGTGGCCTGAGGTGCACATATAATCGTGAGCGTACTAAGGTCCAGAAATCCATGAGATCAGGAGCAGCAGCAGATGACATTTATGTCCCCAGGCTGTGGTACTATGAGAGACTTCATTTTCTGGCAGACCAGACTGAAGTCAGGGAATCCCTCTCAACCCTACCTTCCACGTTTCCTTACACCCCAGCTGAGGCTTCCGACGCCCACCCTGGGCCTTCCAGCCAGGAAGAAGTGGAGGAGCCCAGCTTGAGCCAGGTATAGCATTGTTCAACATATTTCTTGTCGTAAAATAAATGATGTGAAATAGATGTTATTATTGATCACTAATTGCTGATTTAATAAAGTGTTATATATATATATATATATATATATATATATATATATATATATATATATATCAATAGATAGTAGTGGCCGAAAATGTAAGGGACAAGAATTAAAAATGCTTGGGTCCGAATGATAGTCTTTTCTATTTATTAAAATTAAATTTGCAACAGTCATTAGCTGAAATCTGTGTGTGATTGATGAACAATAAATTAAAACTATGTCCCTTTTTCAGACACAGGAAAGCCTCAGCCAGGAGGAGGCTGTGGAAAGTGGCAGACAGGAGGAAGCTGGGGAATGTGGCAGCCAGGAGGTGGCGGGGGTAAGTGGCAGCCAGGAGGTGGCCGTGCCCAGTAGGAGCCTCACAGAATCCCAGGTCCCTCCCCTCCGCCTTCCAAACAAAAGGCCAGGAAGGGGAGTAACGTGGAGAAGGCAGCGCTCAGGTTGATTAGGGAGGCTAATGAGGCCCTCAAAGCCAACCCCACTCTCCAAGACTGCATACAAATTGCAGCAAATGGAGGAGGGCCAACGCCTTTTGTGTGAGGAACTTATGGTGATCACCCAAAGTAAGGGGTTGAGGGGCCAACTCACAAAAAAGCCCACCTGTGTGAGTTCGACCATCCTCCTCCTCCTCCACCACCTCCTGCCACACCTTCAACACCACAGCCAAAGCCTGGTAGGAAGCATGTAAGGAAGACAAAAAAGTGATGGCCTGGGTTCTGTCTGGGCTGGCAAAAGATGCAGGCTGTGTATGACCACAGCCTGGGGACATAGATGTCATCTGCTGCTGTTCCTGATCTCTTGGAGTCCTGGACCGGATTGTGCTCACTATTATATGGACTCCTCAGGCCACCAATTTTGGCTGGCAAATAGTTGATTTGTGCCCTGGGGTACAAAGTCTTTGCCAATTTCAGCAGTTTCTCCAGCGTTGCCTTCTTCTTTATTTGGTTATGACCCAGAATAAATGGCTATTTTTTTTTCGGAAATACTTGCCTATGTGCTTTACTTCAAAAAGGACAGTCTGTTTGTGAGTAGGCAGGTACATTTCCAAAATACAAGTTCAAATTAACCAGGGACACCAACACCAACCAACCTCCTTGAGATTAAAAAATACAAGATAATAATCGTGTTGTGGTAACTTGACACACAAAACGAAAAAACATATTATGGAGATCACTAGAAAAAAAAAATAGGAGATCTTAAAAAAAAAAAATAAATAAATAATTATATAGAAACAAAAATTAGAAACATTATTATGGAGAGCTGATGAAAAAAATAAATAATATTATTCAGGAGATCACGAGAAATAATAAAGAAATCAGTTTGTAAGAACTCTGTGTGAATATAAGCAGCAAAACAACTTCATTGTTCTAGCATTATAAAGAAGAAGAGAATGCGCTGCATTAAACTATTTAAAAAACTGCAGTGTGACGAATGTGCTATCTCCATTAGGAACGCTAGTTTTACCAGACCGAGTGCTTCCGTCTCGTAATTTATTCTGAGCATGCGTGGCACTTTCTGCGTCAGAATCGGAATTCACGACAACGGATTTTGTTGTCGGAAAATTTGAGATCCAGATCTCAAATTTTGTGCGATGGAAATTCCGATGGAAAATGTCCGATGGAGCCTACACACGGCCGTAATTTCCGATAAAAAGCTTCCATCAAACATTTTCTGTCGGAAAATCCGACCGTGTGTATGGGGCATTACAGTTGTTCTCATGGGAGTTGTGATTTCGGCATGTGATTTGGGCCCCCTGAATACCAAATTACTCAGTGCCGAGTATGATCCCAAAATGCTTCCAGATTAATCGAGGGGTTTGATTTTGGTTGGGAGAACCACCACCTGACTGTAACAGTAACCGCTGCCCAATAGTACTGCTTAAAGCAGGGGTGTGCCAGACCCCCCCAGTGAAAGGGGGGGCTGTAGGGTGGTTTGCGCAACCCTAGGGGCCACCCCTCCCCAGACAAAGGTAGTTATTATTTGGTCCAGTTTCCTGAAAAATGAACTAGGGACAGGGATTGGAGTGTTGCGAAAGACATAAAGAAATTTACAGTAGGCAGGAATGTCATTTTAACCACTTGCTTACTAGGCACTTAAACCCCCCTCCTATCCAGACCAATTTTCAGCTTTCAGTGCTCTCACACTTTGAATGACAATTACTCAGTCATGCAACACTGTACCCAAATGATTTTTTTGTCCTTTTTTTCATACAAATAGAGCTTTATTTTGGTGGTATTTGATCACCTCTGGGTTTTTTATTTTTTGCGCTATAAATGAAAAAAGACCTAAAATTTTGAAAAAAAACGAATTTTTCCTAATTTCTGTGATAAAATTTTGCAAATTCGTAATTTTTCTTCATAAATTTTGGCCACAATTTATACTGCTACATATCTTTGGTAAAAATAACCAAAAATTTGTGGAAATTATTTGGTCTGTGTGAACGTTTTAGAGTCTACAAGCTATGGTGCAAATCATAAAAAAATTATCACATCTGATACTGGTGGCCTATCTCATTTCCTGAGACCCTAACAAGCCAGGAAAGTACAAATGCCCCCCAAATAACCCCTTTTTGGAAAGTAGACATTTCAATGTATTTAGTTAGAGGCATGGTGAGTTATTTGAAGTTGTATTTTTTTCCCACAATTCTTTGCAAAATTGAGATTTTTTTTTCCCCACAAAATTGTCATTGTAATAGCTTATTTCTCTCACATGGCATGTGTATACCACAAATGACACCCCAAAATACATTCTGCTACTCCTCCTGAGTATTACGATATCACATGTGTGTGACTTTTTCACTGCCTGGCCACATGCAGAGGCCTAACATGCATGGAGCACCATCAGGTGTTCTAGGAGCATAAATTACACATCACATTTCTCAACCACCTATTACATTTTTGAAGGCCCTGGAGCACCAGGACAATGGAAACACCCACAAAATGACCCCATTTTGGAAAGCTAACACCCCAACGTATAATCTATGAGGCATAATGAGTCTTTTGAATGGTTTATTTTTTTCCAGAAGTTTTTGGAAAATGTGGAAAAAAATGAAAACGCATTTTTTTTTACACAAAGTTGTCCATTTATAAGATATTTCCAACACATAGCATTTAGATAGCAAAAATGACACCCCAAAATACATTTTGCTACTCCTCCTGAGTATTACAATACCACATGTGTGTGACTTTTTCACTGCCTGTCCACATACAGGGGCCCGACATGCATGGAGCACCATCAGGTGTTCTAGGAGCATAAATTACACATCACATTTCTCAACCACCTATTACACTTTTGAAGGCCCTGGAGCACCAGGACAATGGAAACACCCACAAAATGACCCCATTTTGGAAAGCTAACACCCCAACGTATAATCTATGAGGCATAATGAGTCTTTTGAACGGTTTATTTTTTTCCAGAAGTTTTTGGAAAATGTGGAAAAAAATGAAAACGCATTTTTTTTTTTACACAAAGTTGTCCGTTTATAAGATATTTCCAACACATAGCATTTGGATAGCAAAAATGACACCCCAAAATACATTCTGCTACTCATCCTGAGTATGGCGATACCACATGTGTGAGACTTCTACACAGCCTGGCCACATACAGAGATCCAACATGCAAGGAGCACCGTCAGGTGTTCCAGGGACACATAGCATGCACATACCAAGAATTACACCCCAAAATACATTATGCTGAGCAAAGCGTAAACAAAAGATTACCTGTGGTTGTAGTAGTGCAGTTGTACACAGGAGGATAGCACTGGTCCAGCCAGCAGGCAGGGACTTGGTCAGCAGCAGCGAACACAATTGTCCAGGCAGCAGGCAGGGTTACTGTCCATATAAATTCCAGGGTCAGTGCAGGCAGAGATATTGTCCGCAGTGCCAAAAATATTGGTCCTGGTAGTAGGCAGGTCCATGTGGTGTGGTCAGTGCGACAGGCAGAGGCATGACGGCAGTAAGTCCTACAGGCAGAAGTAGGGCCTCGTTCAGGACAGAATGGGGACGGGGTAGAGGCTTCTCCCACCCAAATCTCTTTGAAGCCTCCGAGTCTCCAGACCCTAATCTAGGATTGAGAAAACAAAAAAAATTGTTTTCTTCATCCAGAAAAACAATTCTGGAGCCACTCACATATGTGAGACCCCTGTGTTGAATCCCACTAGTCCAGTATCAGGGTACAAGATCAGTCCAAGAGGCAGGCAAATATCATGGTCAAACAGTCCAAGGTCAGTTCCAGATCAGGCAGATGTATGTACAGAATCGTTAGGCAGAAGCATAGTCGAATAACAGTCCAGGGTCAGTTCCAGATCAGGCAGAGGTATGTGCAGAATCGTTAGGCAGAAGCATGGTCGAATAACAGTCCAGGGTCAGTTCCAGATCAGGCAGAGGTATGTACAGAATCGTTAGGCAGAAGCGTGGTCAAATAACAAGCCAGGGTCAGTTACAGAGGAGGCAGTGGCATAAGGGGTGTGAGGGTAAATTGCAGGAACGGAGGCTTACGTTTACCATACTTCACTAATAATTTAGTGAAGTATGGTAACGACGAAAACATTCACCTACGCAGAGGCCTGGTTCAGAAGGACATTGTGCACAATAATAAGATGTGTCTCTTCTGAATCCTGCTCTGGTACACACCTTACATTTTTTTTGCCGTCATTGGCCTGTTGGTTTGGGAGGGATCTTATCGGGAAAGTGGCGTTCGGAGAGTCGACTTAGAACATCTGATCGGATATTTTCTGGTGGGCCGTTCGGGAATGTAAGGGCAGTGAAAACTTCCTCCTGGTAGCCAAGGAAGCGTTTGGGGTTTTGGGTGGAGTTACGATAAATGACATATGAATTGTAGCTGGCCAAATGAAAAAAATAAATTGCGACTTTCTTATACCAATGGTATGTCCATCTTGTAGCAAGGTACGGTTCCAGCGTCTGGTCATTCAAGTCGACTCCCTCCATAAACAAATTATAATCAAAGATGCATTTAGGTTTCTGTATGGGGCCATTTCTTCTGGGGATTTCCATGAAGGTATCATCGTGGATTGAAGACAACATGTACACATCTCTTTTGTCTCTCCACTTCACTGCCAAAATCTCGTTGTTTCGTAGACTTGCCGTTTCTCCTTTTCTCAATTTCTTATTCACCAGACTTTGAGGAAAGCCCTTCCGGTTCTTTTTAACGGTACCACATGCAGGCGTCTTCTTCCGATGAAGGTTGTGGAACAGGGGCAGAGATGTGTAGAAGTTGTCTACATACAGGTGGTAGCCTTTCTCCAGTAGGGGGTATGCGAGGTCCCAAATAATTTTCCCGCTTGATCCCAAGTAGTCTGGGCAGTTAGGGTGTTGCAGCTGGGTGTCCTTCCCTTCGTACACTTTGAAGGCATACAAGTAACCTGTGACTCTGTCACATAATTTGTATACCTTCACCCCATAGCGGGCCCTTTTACTGGGAATATATTGTTTTATTTTTAGCCTGCCACTAAACTTAACAAGGGACTCATCCACACATATGTTTTTGTCTGGGGTAAACAGCAGGGGGAATAGTGCAGAAAAATAATTTAAAAGTGGCCGAATTTTGAAAAGTCTGTCATAGTTTGGGTCATTTCTGGGGAGGGCACTGGGTATTGTCATTGAAATGAAGAAACCCCAATATCATGAGGTATCTGTTTCTGGGCATTACCTTGGAGTATACTGGCATGTGGTGGAGGGGGTGGGTTGACCAATAGGACAGCAAAGTGTTTTTTTTTGTGAGTCCAATGTTAAATGTGAGCCCTAAAAAAACCTTCAACTCCTCCACCGTTAGGTCTCTCCACTCATAGGGACGGGCATAGTAGGACGTTGGATTATTCAAAATGAATTGCTGTGCATAAACTTTGCACTGGGCCACAATATTTGACAGCATGTCCTCGGTAAAAAATAAATTAAAAAAATCTATTGGGGAAAAATTCTCCGTGTTCCCCTGGACTCCTGGCTGGGCAATGAAAGGGGGAATGTTGGCTTCTCCTGAATTAGGAGGAAGCCACAAGGGGGTTCTGCAGGGCATAGGGAAGGCTGGCATGGGTCCTTGGCCTTTCTTGCCGAGGCACTGCGGTGCTGGTGGATGGGACTGCGGTGCTGGTGGATGGGACTGCCATGCTGGTGGATGGCACTGCGGTGCTGGTGGATGGGACTGCGGTGCTGGTGGATGGGACTGCCGTGCTGGTGGATGCCACTGCGGTGCTGGTAGATGCCACTGCCTCCCAACCAGAACGCCTTCATTTGGCGGGCCGAATCTCTTCCTCCTCTGAGTCACTCAGTGTTCCACTACTGAGGACTGGCTCATAATTTATGTCCGACTCAGAATCGGAGTCGGAAAGGGAATCCGAAAAAGAGAGCTCCCCGTTGCTCTCGTCGGCCTGGGACAATATTTGGTACGCCTCCTCGGCGGAAAAGCTTCTTTTGGACATGGTTGCTAAGCCTGCACTGATGGGCACTGATGAGGCGGCACTGATGAGCACAGATGGGCACTGAGGTGGCACAGAGGGGCACTAATGAGGTGGAACAGATGTGCACTGATGAGGTGGAACAGATGTGCAGATGTGCACAGATGAGGCGGCACAGGTGGGCACTGATGAGGCGGCACAGATGGGCACTGAGATGGCACAGATGTGCACTGATGAGGTAGCACAGATGTGCACTGATGAGGTGGAATAGATGTGCAGATGTGCACTGATGAGGCGGCACAGGTGGGCACTGATGAGGCGGCACAGGTGGGCACTGATGAGGTGGAACAGATGTGCACTGAGATGGCACAGATGTGCAAGCACAGATGTGCACTGATGAGGTGGCACAGCTGGGCACTGATGGGACGGCACAGATGGGGCGGCACAGATGGAGCGGCACAGATGGGGCGGCACAGATGGAGCGGCACAGATGGGGCGGCACAGATGGAGCAGCACAGATGGGCACTGATGAGGCGCCACAGATGTGCACTGATTGCACAGATGTGCACTGAGGCAGCACAGGTGGGCACTGATGAGGTGGCACAGGTGGGCACTGATGAGGTGGCACAGGTGGGCACTGATTGTGCAGATGTGCAGCTGGACACTGATCACCGCTGGGCAGACAGGTGGGCACCGATTGGCACAGGTGGGCACTGATTGGCACAGGTGGGCACCGATTGGCACTGTACTGATGGTGCACTGTAATGATGGGCACTGTAATGATGGGCACTGTGGGCACTGTAGGCACAGTAAAACGCACAGTAAAACTCACAGATTGCTGACAGATCTCTCTCTCCTCACACGCTGTCTCTGTGTGAGGAGAGAGAGCCAGCAATGAGAGATGGTCTCAAATGTTTACATTTGAGATCATCGCTCATTGGCCATGGCGATCGCGCTGTAAATGGCCGCTGTGATTGGCCATTTACAGCGATCTGTGATTGGCTGTGTCCAAGGGACACGGCCAACACAGAATTTCCCCGTTGCGCGCTCGTGAGCACACACGGGGAGCGAGGAAAGGGGAGGCCGTCATATGACGGCCTCCCGGGAATTGACATCCGCGCTGTAGCCGTCATTCGGCTACGGCCGGATGTCAGGAGGTTAAGGAGATTAATTCATCCTACAGGGGAAAGGGGAAGAGATTTCCAAGCCTGGCACCTAGCGATAAGTTTATGTAGGACCGGGTATAAATTGTCTGTCAGGTATAAAGAGGGTTCCCTTTGGATCTCGATCCCTAGATACCTAAATCTGGAGACCATTGTAAGAGGTATCAGTGGCCCCAGGGGTAGGGGAGTCTGAGATAGGGAAAAGAGGGTAAATTTAGTCCAATTAATCCGGATGCCTGAGAAGGATCCATAGTGATCGATAATTTCCAGGGGAGCCGTCAGGGACACCGATGCGTCTGGGAGGTACAGCAAAGTATCATCGGCATATAGGGAAAGTTTTTCAGTCAGGGGACCTACTACCTTTTACTGTTGGGGAGGATCAGAGGAGGATGGCTAGGGACGCTATGGCTGAGGCAAATAGCCCTGGGAATAGAGGGCATCCCTGCCTGGTTCCCCTACTCAGGGAGAAGGAGGGGGAAAGCCTGCCATTTGTGCGGACTCTTGCAGAGGGGTGCCTGTACATTAGTTTAACCCAAGAAACAAACTTGGGACCAAAGTTAAATCTGTCAAGTACTTGCCATAGAAACTCCCACTTCACGGAGTCAAAGGCCTTCTCGGCATCTAGAGAGGCCACAACATTCGGGGAGTCCACCCTCTCAGCCTGAGATATATTTGTGCACAAACGACGTAGATTTATATCTGTACCTTTACCTAGCATAAATCCTGTTTGATCACCATGGACTAAGGATAGGATGACCGAGTTCAGTCTAGTTGCAAGGATTTTAGTGGTTATTTTAGTGTCTACATTTAAGAGCGATATAGGGCGGTAAGAGGCACAGGCCACAGGGCCGCTACATTGACTCATATTTACAACCACTAGTCAAAAAAACACCATCATATTTAAAAGACACCACAGATACCATAAGACGGTTGGAGGATGTCCAGCTAAAAGGAGATTATTTGATAGCCACGGCGGACGTGGCCTCACTCTACACGTGTATTCCACACGATTTGGGGATTGAGACAGTCACGTACTATTTAAATAAGGACTTGTCACTTACTTAATACCCAAAGATTATTTATTGTGGAATTATTAGAGTTCGCCACGTCACACAACTATTTTTGGTTTGATGACAAGTTTTTTTTGCAACACAAAGGCGTAGCAATGGGGGCTAAGTTTGCCCCCAGCCTTGCAAACCTTTTTATGGCCAAGTGGGAGGAGGATGTCGTCTATTCAGAACAGAGACCTAATCTGATCCTCTTGGCTAGGTACATAGACGACATCCTCCTCCTATGGGATGGTCCCCTAGAATCCCTTGAGAGCTTCTTCTCTTTTCTCAATAGAAATGATAGGGGAATCTCTCTCACCCTCGAGTACAATTCTACCAAGGTTCACTTTTTAGATCTGGATATAGAGATCAATTCTCGACAATTTAAATTTCAAACTCACTTTAAAGCGACTGATCGCAACAGTTTTATACCTATGGATAGTTGCCATCACAGATCCTGGTTGCGATCAGTCCCTCGTAGCCAGTTTCTAAGGTTACGACGGAATTGTAGCAATACTGATACATTTCAAGTACAAGCATTATCTTTGAAACAAAGGTTTTTAGACAAAGGTTATGACTCTGTCACCCTTGAGGCTGAGATGCAACATGTTTTAGGAACAGAAAGGAGATCACTTCTTAGTCCTAAAACCCCCCGTACACCCAGTGACACCTATAAATATTCTTTGATGACTTCTTTTTCAACTCAACACAAAGATATAAAGACTATTATAGAACTCCGCTGGGAAGTATTGAAAAGTGATCATGTTTTAGGGAACATCCTACCAGCAAGACCCAAAATCATTTACAGGGGGGCTCCCTCTATACAAAATAGAGTTGCCCCAAATATAATTGATCCCCCAATACGCCCCACTTTCTTTCATGAATTAGTGGGCTATTTTCCGTGCAAAAAATGCACAGTGTGCCAATATAACACCAGTGGTAGACGTAAAACACTTGAATTCCGGTCAAATGTGACTAATTAAACATATCCAATAAGAATGTTCTGCACATGTGCAACTAAACATGTTGTTTACCTTATTACCTGCCCGTGTGGAAAACAGTATGTGGGCCGCACCACTCGGACCTTTTCCACTCAGGTAGGGGAACACGTGGCAAAAATCATTGGGGGCAATACCAAACATACGGTCCCCAGACACTATAGACAGTACCACAATCGAGATCCATCTGGAACACAATTTCTTATTATCGATAGATACATCCCTCCATGGCGTGGGGGGGCTCTAACCCGTGGTGTATCACAATTGGAAACTTATTGGATATATGAGATCCAGTCCCACTCGCCATTGGGACTCAATGTCGAGTGGGACATTAACGCCTTCATTAACCAATCTTAAGACAATTTTGCCTTCTTTTATCTGTCTTTGACTTATTCCCCTTTTGATCTACTTTATGTTTTTGTTTAATTTTAACTTTCATTTGTCACTGTACGGTTTAATATTATTAATATTTAGATTGTGATCATATGACATATACTGGTTATCTCTGAAAATATTTGATATGACGGACCTTCATGTTGGGCCGTGGATCCTTTTGAGTTTTTATAAATATTTAAAAAAAAAATAAAATGTTTTCTTTTTATCTGTATCCCTCTGTGTGTGTTTGGTACTATGGTTTATATCAAGCCATGGGCGCCATGCACATATATAGGGGACTTATTAATCTGTATGACATTTAAGAGCCAACAGAGGAGATGTGCCTTTGTGCTGCCCTCAATTTTAATTATATGTTTATATAGGCTTTTTATGGTATTGATATATCTCTTAATCAAAAAATCCTTTCGTTTCATCCTGGTTTCCAGTTTGAGAGATTGACAATTGATTCTAGGGCTTCCCCTCAATTTTCTTCCATTCTCGGATCTGTGATACAGCGTTGTGACGCTTTCCCTCACTCACACACTGATTCACAGTATTAAGATGTGGTTTAGTTTATGTCAGCACCTCCCAGTGAGCCGTGGAGCGCATGATGCTGTGACCCGTGCACTCCATTCCCTCTTGTTGAAAGCGAGGCTTGGGACGCGCGCGGCCGGCGCCATGTTGCTGATACCCGGAGGTTGTATTAGTGACGCTGTGACCTGTGAGCTCCATCTCCTCTGTCTGAGAGTGAGGTTTGGGACGCACGCGGCCGGCGCCATTTTGGTTGATACCCGGAAGTTACCCTAAATCGAGCGACGGAGCTAATTGGAGCCACGGCTCAATATGGGGGCCCTTTAGTATATATAATGGCAATGTTTGGGGTGGTGCAGCACCCCAGATGATGTCCCCTAGGACGAAACGCGTCGGGACTAGCTGCTGACACCACCAACATTGCCTGAGATCTACATTTTAACAAGCGCTGTTTTTTCTTCCAAAATGTGAGTGTTTTTACTTTCAATAAACAAGCTTTAAACCGTCTATACAGTATTATGCTATGTATCTTTGCATTTCTTCTATATACACATTGGAAGCCTGAGTGGATCTATCCCCTATACTATTTACAATATCCGTGAGCACCTGGGTCACCTGGATTAACGCTTACGCAATACAGACAGCATCGTGGATCCCCACAGTTACAAGCTAGATTGACCCAGTGGGTGTACACCCATCTGTGTCCAATCTTTCTGGTAAGCCCCCAACATAACAGGTGGTGGATCTTCTATCAACACACATACAAAAGTTTCTTCACGATTTTTTGGTGCTATATACTTTTTATGAACTTTCCTACTTTTTGCCTTTGAAGATTGTATGATTAGTGTATCATTGGCACTTCCTTTTTTTTTTTTTTTTTTTTTATTGTGGACTCATTGTGCACTGGTTTCTAATGATTACTATATACATCTATGTATCATACACATTATAATTATTGATTATGTTTATAACTGTTAGCGCTACACTTTTTTCTATTTGGTTGTAACTACAGGATTAGGTCACTTGTATGTGTTAGCTGCTTACTTACATTTGTTCTTTCTGACAGAGCGATATTTATTTATATGTATTCTCCACAGTGTCTTTGTTGGGCTTGGGTATTACCACGATCACCGCCTCCAACATAGAGGGAGGAAGGAACCCTTCCTCCAGCATGGTCAGTAGCAGGCCATGGAACTTAGGGACCAAGACTTTACTGTTCGTTTTGTAGAACTCCGCTTGGAAGCAATAAGGACCTGGAGTTTTTGCCAATTGAAGTGCTGCCACTGCGGCCTGCACCTCCTTGACTGTGATGGGGGCGTCAAGGGTACGGCGAGCCTCGTCTGAAAGCTGTGTGAATTCTATTTGATCCAAAAAGTTATATAGGCTATCAGGGGTAAAGTCAGCTCTAGATGTATAAAGGTGTTCATAATACCTAGCAAATTGAGAATTAATAACTGCAGGGTCAGGATGTATCACCCCATTGTCATCCTTAACCATACAGGGCACTTATACGCCTTCCTGCCCAGACCAATTTTCAGCTTTCAGTGCTGTCGCAGTTTGAATGACAATTGCGCGTCATGCTGCACTGTACCCAAACTAAATTTTTCTCATTTTGTTCCCACAAATAGAGCTTTCTTTTGGTGGATCACCTCTGCGTTTTTTATTTTTTGCGAAACAAATAAAAAAAGACCGAAAATTTTGAAAAAAATAAAAGTTTTGCTTTTGTTTCTGTTAAAAATTTTTGTAAATAAGTAAGTTTTCTCTTTCACTGATGGGCACTGATATGGCGGCACTGACAGGCACTGATAAGGCGGCACCAATGAGCGGGCACTGACGATGGGCACTGATGGGTGGCACTGATATGCAGCACTGATGGGCATTGATAGGCGGCACTGATGGGCACTCATGGGTGGCACTGGGTGGCACTGGTGGGCACTGATGGGCACTAATAGACGATACTGATGGGCACTGAAAGGCTGCAAAGATGGGTTCTTATGGGTGGCACTGATGGGCACTGATAGGCGGCACTGATGGGCACTGATGGACACTGATAGGCGGCACTGCTGGGCACTGATGGGCACTGATATGTGGCACTGATGGGCACTGATACGCGGCACTGATAGGCATCCCTGGTGGCACTGGCAGTGGTAGGCATTGTGAGTGGACACTGATTGGCAGCTGCCTGGGCATTTATGGGCAGCTGCCTGGGCACAGATTAGTATTTCCCTGGGGGTCTAAGGGAATACCTGGTGGTCCAGTGTGGATGGCTTCCCTGGTGGTCCTGGGCGGCTTCCCTGGTGGTCCTGGGTGGAATCCAAGGGGGGGATGTGCTGATAAACAATCAGCACAGACCCCCCCCGTCAGGAGAGCAGCCGATCGGCTCTCCTCTACTCACGTCTGTCAGGCGCGTGTGAGGAAAAGCCGATCAGCGACTCTTTCTATTTACATCGTGATCAGCCATGATTGGACACGGCTGATCATGCGGTAAAGAGTCTCCATCAGAGACTCTTTACCTAGATCGGTGTTGCGGGGTGTCAGACTGACACCCCGCAACAACGATCGCTGCGATGCGCGCCCCCGGGGGCGTGCAGCGGCTCAATATCCTGAGGACGTCATATGACGCCCAGTCAGGATGTTGAAACCACTTTGCCGCCGTCATTCTGCTATATGGCGGGCGGCAAGTGGTTAATGTGTGCAATATGTGGTGTGGAAGAGCGCTCCTTGGCCAGCCATGCCAGCAGTCTACCCATTTTTTCTCCTTGTTCATAAATTCTCTGTGACTGAGAGTTACTGTTTCCTGGTGTTCTCCCCTCTTAATAAGGATATTTCTCTGTGGAGGGACTGCATAGCATCATATGTCAGTGCGTCCTTAGTGGTCACATAACTGTCCTCTAGCAACCCAACCTTCTTTTCCGCTTCCTCTAATGCTAGATTCATATCTTTCCTTAACCTCCCAATGGCTGTTTTGTATTGCCCTCTAGTATATGCTTTAAAGGCATCCCAGAGCATCGGGGGAGGGGCCGTGCCACTATTGTGTACCCAGTAGACTCCAAGCTCCCCCTAAACCAGGGGGGCCACCCGCTCGTCAGTAACCCATAGGCCGGATAACCGCCAAAGTGCAGATCCTGCTGGCAGGTCTGTTTGTAATGTCAATAAGAGAGGTGCATGATCTGAAATGCCACGAGGCAGTATCTCCACCTCCTGTATCCGGGAGAGCAGGGAGTCAGTGGTATAGATTAAATCAATTCTGGAGAAGAAAGCATAAGTGGCCCAGTGACACGTAAATTGTTTCTTCCCCGGGAGTCTCAGCCTCCAGACATCGGTAAACCCGTAATTCTCTGCCCACTGAGATAGAAGGGAGTCACCCAGGGGTCCCGCATTAAGTCTGTCCAGAACAGGTTTAGGGGTCATGTTAATGTCCCCTGCTAGTATTACACCAGCTGAGGGATATTGTGCTATCAGTGGGGTAAGTTTCCGTAGAATGTCAGGAGTGGCCGGGGGAGGTATATAGAGACCCACAATTAGAAGTTCCAGTCTATCACACATAGCATGGAGGGCCACATATTTCCCCTCTGGGTCAAGGAGGAGATCCAACAAAGTAAATCCAAGGGACTTGTGAACCAGGATTCTGACACCCCTAGAGAAGGAAGAATGGGTAGAATGATAATGTGCTCCCACCCAGGGCTTCCGGAGGGCCAACGTCCTGCTCCCCACTAAATGAGCCTCCTGCAGTATACATACATGAGGAGTGTATTTCTTTAGGTAATTAAACACCAGTGACTGCTTGATCTTAGAGTTCAAACCATTCCAAAATGAAATAGTCAGGGGAGTCATCACAGTGTTGCTAAATATCTCAGAGGGCGACAGAGCATCATAAGCAACTTGGAGGCTATGAGCATGCACAGAGGTAACATTACATTATTCACTTGTATGAGAACATCACCATGAGGATCTCCCAAGCCACCTGGTGGAGAGAGATCAGACCCGCAAACATTCCTGAGAAAAAAAACATAAGCATAAAGTATCACAAATACATATTGGTGAAAAAAGACCCAACAGGGAGTAAAAACCCATACTCCAGCAACATCCCCCCCCACACCACCCCCCAAACTTCGGTGTGCTTTCTTCCCAAAAATAATCATGCCAATGGGGGAATGAAGAGAGGGACACCTGAGTGTCACAGTACATACAATGAGTCCTCTAGTGTTTATGAATGGATTAACGGTCCCTGCAGAATATAAAATCACCCGGAAAGGAAAAAGATTCCAGGGGTACAAAACTTAGAACTGTTGCAAACTGTTTCAGAGTTAAAAAAAAAAAATAGGTAACGTCTCTTGACGGCAGCATATAGCGCAAAAAGAAAAATTAAAGTTACGTACCGGTAACGTCTTTTCCTGTAGTCTTTCAGGACAGCCACAATAGAGAGATAGTCTCCTCCCCTTCCTCTGGAAAAACTGCGCCAGCCCATAAATTCTCTCCTCCCCTGCCGGACCTCAGTTCTTTCAAGAGTACCTCCGGCCAGCTGGGGAGACACAAGAACACATTAATAACATACCAATCAATATCATTACCATATTGCGTTCTGGTCTTTAATAAGACCCCCCCAAGCTTAGGGTGGGTAACTAGGGCTGTCCTGAAAGACTACAGGAAAAGACGTTACCGGTACGTAACTTTAATTTTCCCTTTTCGTCATTTCAGGACAGCCACAATAGAGAGGATAATCGAGCACTTACCAATTAGGGTGGGACTACAGCTTGCAGAACTTTTCGCCCAAAAGCCTGCTCACCTGCCGCCACCAAGTCCACTCTGTAATGTCTAACGAAAGTGGAGTAGCTGGACCAGGTTGCTGCCTTGCATATTTGCTCTGGCGTTGCTCCAGCCTTCTCTGCCTGGGAAGTTGCCACTGCTCTGGTGGAGTGTGCCTTTATGCCTCTAGGGATCTCCTTCCCTGCTAAAGAATATGCCTGCCCAAAAGCTAATCTAAGCCACCTGGCAATCGTGCGTCGGGACGCTCTAAGACCCTTTCTGGCCCCAGAAAACAAAATAAATAGAGAATCAGACTTCCTTATTGTTTTAGTCATCTCTAGGTATTGTAGGATACACCTCCTTACATCTAAAAAATGAAATTTTAGTTCCCTTTCACCTGAAGGATTGGGACAAAACGAGGGTAGGACTATTTCCTGGCTTCTGTGAAAACCTGACGCCACTTTAGGCAAAAAAGCTGGATCAGTCTTAAGGACTATCCTGTCTGGCAAAATAACACAAAAAGGAGGTCTAATTGATAACGCCTCAATTTCGCTGACCCTCCTGGCAGTTGTCACTGCTACTAAAAATACTGTTTTTAGGGTAAGCTCCCTTAACAGGCACCTGTCCAATGGCTCAAAGGGATTTCCCGTAAGGCTCTGTAAAACCAGAGATAGGTCCCACCCGGGAAAGGGAGGACCCCTGGTAGGTCTCTGTCTTGACAGTGCCCTAAAGAATCTGACCACCCATGGATTGGTAGCCAGAGGCTTCTCCAGATAAGCGCTGAGTGCCAAAACCTGATTTTTAAGGGTACCTACAGATAAACCCTTGTCCGCTCCACACTGCAGAAACTCCAACACAGCTACGGGACTCTGCACCGAGAAGGAGTTTTCTATGCACCATTTGTTGAAAAGGAGCCAGACCTTTTTGTAAATCCTACGTGTCTCCTTTTTCCTACTGTTGAGGAGGGTAGAGATTAAGCTCTCCGAAAACCCCTTGGATCTTAATATACCCTCCTCAGTAGCCAGGCCGCTAATTTCCACTGCTGCACCTGTGGGCAGAGGACTGGACCCTGCGACAGAAGATCCTTTCGAGGTGGAAGGAAAAGGGGCGGCTCCGCTGCTAACTGACTGAGGATTGAAAACCATGCCCTTTTCGGCCAATGTGGAGCTACTAGAATGAGAGAGGTGCTCTCTAGTTGAAACTTCCTCAAAACCGCCGGTAACAGCACCGGAGGAGGGAAGGCATAGCATGTCCTGAAATGCCAATTCTGAGACAATGCGTCCACCCCCAGTGCTCCTTCCCCTGCATTTAGGGAGAAAAACCAGGGGGTTTTCGCGTTGTCTTTTGAAGCGAAAAGATCCACTTCCGGGGGTCCCCATTTCTTGGATATGAGATTGAAGACCTCCTGGTTGAGGGCCCAATCTCCTTCCTTTAGACTCCTCCGGCTGAGGAAATCTGCGATTATATTCCTCTCCCCTCTCAAAAAAACCGCTGAGAGTGAGAGGGTGTTGGACTCGGCCCAGCTTAGAATATCTTTTGCTAGAGCCAACAGACTTCCGCTCCTGGTGCCTCCCTGCTTGTTTATATAGGCCACGGTGGATGAGTTGTCCGACCGTACCTGTACATGGTGGCCCTGGAGTTCCTTTTTGAAAAATCTGAGGGCTAGGCCTACTGCCCTCAGCTCTTTCCAGTTGGAAGACCTTTGCAGTTCGTCGCCCTTCCATGTGCCCTGCGCTAGAAGGGATCCCAAATGTGCCCCCCAGCCTTTGCCACTTGCGTCCGTGGTTACGATCTGCGGGACTGGGATAAGCCACAGACGTCCCTGTGACAAGTTCACTTCCTTCCTCCACCACCAAAGAGATCTTTTTATTTGATGGGGAACCTGTACTAAGGTGTCTAGATCCCTCTGACTGTGGTCCCATACTCTTAGTACATATGACTGCAGGGGACGAAAATGTAATCCTGCCCACTGCACCGCTGGAAGAGTAGACGTTAGAAGGCCTAACGTTGACATTATGGACCTTTTTGACACCAGATGGTTGCACTGGAGGGAGAAAACTGCTCTGTCCAGGTTTAGAATCTTTTCCCTTGGAAGGAAAACCCTCAAAAGCGTAGTGTCCAGCAGGTATCCCAGGTACACAATGCGCTGTGAGGGAATGAGACTGGACTTTTCTAAGTTCAGCAGCCACCCCAACCCTGTTAGTACCCGCTTTGTAAGATCGAGGTCCTTGATCAACTGTTCTGGGGATACTGCGAATAGGAGCAGGTCATCCAGATAGGCTATGACTGACACCCCCTGGAGTCGCAGGAAGGCCAACGCCTCTGCCAGTACCTTTGTGAATATGCGGGGCGAGGAGGATAGCCCGAAAGGCAGTGCTTGAAACTGTAGATGCAGTATTGTACCTTTCAGGTCTATTGCTAACCGGAGAAACTTTTGGGAGGTTTCTGCGATAGGGACGTGTAAATATGCGTCTCTGAGGTCCAGAGACACCATGTAACCGTTGTGTGGCAGCAGGGCCCTGACGGTAAAAAATTGACTCCATGCGGAATCTTTTGTAGCAAATTGACCTGTTTAAGGGTTTTAAATTCAGAATCAACCTGAATTTCCCTGAGGGTTTTTTCACCACAAATACATGGGAATAGAACCCCTCTCCTTCCTGCCCCTTTGGTACTCTGTGAACTACGTTCTTAATCTCCAGTTCCTTCAGGGCGTCTACCAAAGCTTCGGCCCTTGCTGTGCAGGTGGAAAGCTGCGTAACAAGGAACCTTTGCGGGGGGGGCTTTGAGAATTCCAAGAGATACCCCCTTCTTATGACCCCCAAGATAAATCGATTGGGTGAGAGGGTCTCCCACTGTGGAAGGAAGGCCCCCAATCTTCCTCCCACCGTGCCTAGAGAGTCATTGATCTTTGCGGGCTTTCTCAGGAGGGCGAAAAATTGCCCCTCCTCTGCCCTTGCCTCTTTGGCCCCAAGCTTTCTTCCCTCGTTTGGGAGATTCCTTGCCTTTTTTCGGACTAAACCCCTTCCTTGCCTGAGCTGGGGCTTTCCGTTTAAGCGGAAAGGACTTCTTTTTGTCCGCTGTACGGTCTAAGACCGTCTCTAACCCAGGGCCAAAGAGTAGATCACCTGTCAGGGGTATCCCGCACAATTTGACTTTAGAGGCGGTGTCCCCCGGCCAAGTTTTCAGCCAGAGCGCTCTTCTGGCCGAATTTGCCAGCGCCGCTGATCTGGCCGACATACGGACTGACTCTGCCGAGGCGTCTGCAATGTATGCGATTCCTCGCAGAATCGTGGGGAACGAAGCTAGGATAGTTTCCTTGGCTGTGCCAGCTTCAATATGCTCCTGAATCTGGAAAAGCCAATGTTCTAAATTGCGGGCTACCACAGTAACAGCCATTTCTGGCTTTAAATTACCCACAGTTGAATCCCACGTCTTTTTTAGAAGTGAGTCTATCCTCTTGTCCATGACATCCGACAAGGCCCCCATATACTCGAATGCCAGGTCTGTGTGTCTAGAGACCTGAGAGAAGGCGGCGTCCAATTTGGGATTTTTATTCCAAATGGGCCCTGGATCCTCTGAAAATGGGAACCTTCTTTTAAGGGAGCTAGAAAAAAAGGGTTTCCTCTCAGGATCCTGCCACTCCTTTTTAATCGTTTCCACCAGAACTTCATGTACTGGAAAAACTTTTCTTTTTTGATCTCCCAAGCCCTTATACATAAGGTCATGGAGGGATAGGGGTTTCTTATCCTCGTGTATACCGAGGGTTGTATATATTGCCCCTAAGAGGTCTTCCACCTCATCCAGGGACAATTTATACCTGGAGATTTTTCTGGACTCCCCGTCCTGGTCTTCCCCTTCTGACTCCTCATGGGAGTCAGACGTGCCACTGTCCGGTTGCCTCAGCTCCACCCCGGAAGGGCCTGACATTTCCTCTGCCATAACTAAATTAGAAGATCTGGCAGGTGCAGAGCCCTGAGCATGAGGCGGGGTTGTATCCTGCTGAATGGGTTTAGAGGGAAGCTGAAACGTCTCAAAAAACATTTTAAAGGATGAAAAGGTGGATGACAGCTCCTTCACAGAAGCTGCCAAACCAGACTGCTGTTCAGATTCCCTTTCCTTAACCAGGGAGTCTATGCATTCTTTACACAAAACCTTAGTCCATGCTTCCCCTAAACTGTCTCTGCAAGAGGCACACTTCCTTTTAGAGACATGAGTGGACTTTGTTTTTTCCGTAGATTTCTGAAATTACATACAAAAACCACATATTACATTCAGCATGTTTAAGTGGAAACAACCCTGGGAGTGTACCAGAACCACCTTAAGGGAACTGCGCACACCCCCCCCACCCCCTGACCACCCAGGGGGTCTGCCCCCCCTCTAAGTAAGGAACCATACATGAGGAGGAGCAATCCTTAGATAGAGAGGACCCTTCCCCAGGGAACTCTTACCTTTGGAAGGCTGGAGATAGCGTCCGTATGGGTTGCAGCATCTGCCTCAGACATGACTGCAGGTGGTTGCCTGTGTAGAGTCTCACACTGTCTCCACGTGTAGCGACTCACTCCAGCCTGAGCCCGGCCCCCTATCAGCACCGTGACCCGGAACCGGAAGTCGCGGATCAAAGGGAAAGCGTCCGCCCCCCACCGGAAATGACGTCACCCGTCGTCCGGCCCGCTGGTTCCAAATTTTGCAGTACAGGGAGAGCGGACAGTCTCCATGCTGCGGCCCTGTGGACGCGATAGGGGTCCCCCACGACCTGATGCCGCGCTCAGCAAGGAAGGGGTGGCTTCAGCTGCGGTAAGCACCGCCACTCTTTATCCTGGAAGCCCCTGCTTCCCTAGGGATGTTTCTTCAAAAAGAAAGGCCACAGTCTCCCTGACTGCACCCGGCCTGGTTCCTCTGCACAGTGTCTCCCCACCGGAGGAAACACTAATAACTGAGGTCCGGCAGGGGAGGAGAGAATTTATGGGCTGGCGCAGTGTTTCCAGAGGAAGGGGAGGAGACTATCTCTCTATTGTGGCTGTCCTGAAATGACGAAAAGGGAAAAAAGGGAAGGGGGGCAGGGGTGTTGGTCAGGTGCATGTGCAGGTCAAACATGCCGGTCCCTCTCCTGGCATTAATAGAGTTCCAGATCCAGACATGACTGTCTGTAGCAAATATCACCCCTAGCACATTTCAGTCATGCATACCAAGGAAGTCAGGTAGGTAGAGAAGTGAAAAAGGGTAAATCAGACATACCACATAACTCTGGATACTTGTTATCTACTAGGCAGGATCTCCAGCCAGTGTGATGCATCTTCATGGGAAGTAAAAAATCACCATCCTGGACACATAGCCTGCTGGGAAAAGCATGCTGTATTTAATTTTTTTATTGCGCAGATTAACCACTTCAATACCAGGCACTTAGACACCTTCCTGCCCAAGCCAATTTTCAGCTTTCAGCGCTGTCGCAATTTGAATGACACTTGCGCGGTCATACAACACTGTACCCAAACAATTTTTTTATCATTTTGTTCCCACAAATAGAGTTTTCTTTTGGTGGTGTTTGATCACCTCTGCGGTTTTTATTTTTTGCGCAGCAAATAAAAAAAGACCGAAAATTTTGAAAAAACAAGTTTCTTTATCGTACATCACGGGACACAGAGCACCATAGTAATGACTATCTGGGTTATATGCTACCTTTAGGTGATTGGACATTGGCAACCAATAGTAAGAAGGTTTCTCCCATATAACCCCTCCCATACAGGAAGTACCTTTAGTTTTTTGCCAGTGTCTTGAAGGTGATGGTCACGGCTGTGGAAGCTCTTTCTTCAAATAATGTCCCAGTGAGGATGTTATAATCGGATCCATTCGGATGGCGTATCATGCTAAAGTGGATGGTACCCGAGCCCTGGTTCAAGAACAGGGTTTTGCCTGTAACGTGTCCTTATGGAGCTGGAACCTTGTGATATGGTATTCCTGGTCTTTTACTTGCCCAAGGAAACCTAAAGGGTGCTTTACAGGTCCAGGGGTGTGGACCCTAAACAAAAGGGGACCCAGTCCCTGAAGGACCTCAGTGACACTACCCGCGGTGATGGGGGAAGATTGGGCCTATCTCAGGCCCTGCTGCGAGGATCGGTGAGTGCTTCCTTTGGAGGCCCCATTTATTACATTGTTGCTAAATGTTATTATGACCATATTTTGTGCCCACTGTGATAGTTCCAGAGAGACCACAAGATGCACTCAGGCGGAGTTCCCGCTCGGGGACCGCGCGCACGCAGGAAACATGTGCGTGCATTGGATTCCTGTGTGTGCTTAGCGTATGTGGGATGGCGGGGCCGCGTGCACGCAGCATAGCGGCTTGCCGCGTGTTCCCCGCGGGCTTGCGCGTGCGCAGTAAGGTTCCGGGCGTGCGTTCGTCACGTGATGGCGCACGCAGATAGAGGGAAGTCGGGCACCTGCGTGTGTCAGTGCTTGTCATATTGGCTCAGGTGAGCCGGGAGCCTGTTGCAGTGGGACACAGAGGTGGGCACGTGAGTCGGGCATTTGCAACTCTTTAAAGGAGGCTATAGTTTTTGCTTTTGCTGATTCAGCCATATAGCACAGTGAGTTTTCCTCTAAACCTTGTAAGCAATGTCTTCCAGAAAATGAGGCACGGGGAACAGGGCTAGTCCAGGGGTTAAAATGACTCCTTCAAAAACAGGAGATCAACCTCAGGCTACTGCAGCACCTATCTCCCCTGAAAGACCTGTGGCATTTGGCCTGGCTGAGCCATTGCATTTGTCAGGCGTAGTGGCCACCACCAATATCCCTGTGTCGGCTTATGTTACTAAAGATGACTTAACGTCAGCCCTAGCTGGCCTTGAAGGCAAAATAGCGGGTATGATTGCCTCAGTAACACAGGGAGGGAAGAAACGGCATAGATCTCCCTCTCCTGAGTCTGGTCCCAGTGCTGAGTCACTTGAGCACCAGGACTCCCTTAGCCAATTGGATCCTTGTGATTTGGATCCAGAATGGGCAGAGGATTTTGAGGAGGTGGCCGTAGGGAATAAAGAAGCAGAGGCTGAAGAGTCCTCAGCGGGGGAACCTGAAGAACCATCGTCGGCTTCGCAATCCCAAAAATTGTTTATCCAGTCTTTAGCTGAAATGGTGAGAGCAGGATTTAAGTTCCCCCCTGTACAGGGGCCAGAACTTTCCTGTTCTACATTGGGATCCTTGCAACCTCAGTAAGGTTCCCGGGCGTTTCCTATGCATCCATTATTGGAGCAGCTGATTTACGCTGACTGGGACCACCTGGACAGAATATACTTACCTCCAAAGAGGTTCTCTTTTTTGTACCCTATGGAGGAAAAATTCAAGAAAAGGTGGGATACGCCTTTAGTGGCTGCTGCTATTTCTTCAGTAAATAAAAGCTTAACCTGTCCAGTGGATAATGCCCAAGGGTTTAAAGATCCAGCAGGTAAAAAGCTGGAATCCTTACTAAAGGCCTTCTTTGCGGTGGCTGGGTCAGCAGTACAACCGGCTGTTGCGGCTATTGGGATCTGCCAATCCCTGAAGGACCATTTTAAAAGATTGGTCAGGAACTTGCCTGTTCAGGAGGAATATTCTGACGAATTGTTAGAACTTCCTTGCGCTTTATGTTTTGCAGTAGACGCATTAAAGGACTCAATCCAGCAGATGTCTCGCTTTGCGCTATTCTCAATACATATGCGCAGAGTCTTGTGGCTAAAGAACTGATCAGCCGAGATGCCATGCAAAAGGCTGCTTGTGGCTTTTCCTTTTCATGGGGAACGTTTGTTTGGAGAAGATCTGGATTAGTATATCCAAAAAATCTCAGGCGGAAAGAGCTCCTTGCTTCCTGTTAAGAGAAGGAATAAGCAGCCCTCCTTTAAAATTCCTAATGCTCCTGGGCCAGGCGCCTCTTCTCCCAAGAAGTATCGACGGCCTCAACCACCTGCCTTTACGAAACCTCAAGGTCAAAAGAGACCTTGGATTCAGAAGCCGAACAATGCCAATTCCAAGTCCTCCTTGTGAAGGGGCGCCCCCACTCTTACAGGTGGGGGGCAGACTGCGGCGGTTTGCAGATGCTTGGGCAAGGTTGGTGCAGGACAGGTGGGTCATTTCCACTATAACACAAGGTTACAAAATAGAATTCCAGGATTTTCCCCCAAATCGGTTTCTGGTATCAAGAGTCCCATCGGACCCAGAGAAAAAGAAAGGCCTATTCCTAGCCTTAGAACAGCTAAAAAGGCAAGGGGTGATTATCGAGGTTCCGCACAAAGAAAAATTCAAAGGGTTCTATTCGAACCTATTTACAGTGCCGAAGCCGAATGGGGAGGTAAGGCCCATTCTGGACCTCAAGTCTCTCAGTTCCTTTCTAAAGGACCTAACCTTCCGTATGGAATCAGTTCGTTAGGTAGTCACATCCTTAAAAAAAGGGGATTTTTTAGCATCCATAGACATCAAGGATGCGTACCTGCATGTGCCGATTTTCAGTCCACATCAAAGATTTCTATGCTTCGCAGTAGAGGGGGGTCATTTCCAGTTTGTAGCACTTCCATTCGGTCTGGCTACGGCCCCTTGAGTCTTCACAAAGGTGTTGGCTCCAGTATTGGCTTCTCTAAGGTCCCAAAAGATATCGGTGATAGGATATCTAGACGACCTTCTGTTAAAGGACCAGTCCTATTCCACCCTGATTGAAAACGTTTCAACTACTGTTCATTTTCTGAGATGCCTAGGCTGGATTCTGAATATGGACAAATCGGCCCTTCATCAAGTTCAAATCTTGATGTATCTAGGCCTGATCCTGGATACGACCCAGGAAAGGGTGTTTTTACCCCCCGTAAAGGTCAGCTCAATAGTGGAGCTGGTCAGGAAAGTCAAAAGGGTAGAAAGACCCTCAATTCGATTGTGCATGAGACTGCTGGGCCAGATGGTGTCATCTTTCAGCGCAGTTACTTATGCGCAGTTTCACTCCAGGTTGTTCCAGAAAACTATCCTGGAGGATTGGAATAAGTCTGTTCTAACCTTGGATCATCCAATGTCTCTATCCCCAAGGGTAAAACAGGACCTCTCTTGGTGGTCAAAGACCAGCAACTTGAAAAACGGGAAGTCCTTTCCGCCGGTAACCTGGAAGGTAGTAACTTCAGACGCCAGTCATCTCGGCTGGGGAGCGATATTGGAAGAGGCCTCCGTACAGGGAAAATGGTCCCAGGTAGAGAAGACCTTGCCTATCAATCTGCTGGAGATTCGAGGGTCTCCGGTCAGAGTCCAGTCCGACAATTCCACGGTGGTGGCATACATCAACCACCAAGGGGGTACCCGAAGCTGGGCAGCCCAAAAAGAAATAAATCACATATTGACTTGGGAGACACGTGCCGTTTCTGTCAGCAGTCTTTATTCCAGGGGTGGACAATTGGCAGGCAGACTACTTAAGTCGGCAGCAATTGTTACCGGGGGAATGGTCCCTTCACCCCAAGGTTTTCCTTCAAATATGTCAGCGTTGGGGGATACCAGAGGTGGATCTCCTGGCATCCAGATTCAATGCCAAGGTGGACAGCTTCGTGTCCAGGAACAGGGATCCACTTGCCGTGGGGACGGATGCATTGGTGGTTCCCTGGGATCAGTATTCTCTAATTTAGCTTTTCCTCAGATCCAGATGCTGCCGCAACTGTTACGCAGGATACAGGAAGAACAGAAATCAATTATTCTGGTGGCCCCACGGTGGCCAAGGAGGTCTTGGTACTCACAGATTGTGAGGATGGCGGTAGGGGACCCATTGTGCCTTCCATTCCACCCAGACCTGCTGTCCCAAGGTCCCATATACCATCTTTCTTTACGGTTGCTGAATTTGATGGCATGGCTATTGAGACCAGAGTACTAAGAGACCGTGGTATCACAGGTTCTGTTCTGTCTACTTTGATAAATGCTAGAAAGCCAGTGTCTAGAAAAATTTACCATAGAGTCTGGAAGTCGTACATCTCATGGTGTGAGAAGAGAAGATGGCACCCTCACAAGTATACAATTGGGAGGGTCCTTGCCTTTCTGCAAACAGGAATTGATTTAAACTTATCCCTAGGAACCATTAAGGGACAAATTTCGGCCTTATCGTTTTTTTTTCCAGAGGCCAATCGCATCTCATTCCTTGGTACGAACCTTTGTCAAGGGAATACTACACTTAAGGCCGCCAATTAAGCCACCCTTATGCCCATGGGACTTGAACTTAGTGCTTTCAGCTCTACAGAGTCAACCCTTTGAACTATTAAGCATATTCCTTTGATCCTATTAACTAGGAAATTGGTCTTTTTGGTGGCTATAACCTCAGCTAGAAGGGTGTCTTTTCTTGTGAAAACCCTTTTTGTTTATTCATCAGGACAAGGTGGTAATGCGGCCTCGTCCAGATTTTTTACCCAAGGTGGTTTCCAGTTTTCACTTGAATCAGGATATCATTTAACCTTCCTTCTTTCCTAAGGTTTACTTAGATATGTCAGCCCCTTTTCGGAAGTCTGACTCACTTTTTGTTCTGCCTGAGGGTCCTAAGAAGGGACAGGCAGCAACTAGTTCTACAATCTCCAGGTGGATTTGTCAAGTCATTGTCCAGGCCTATGAATTAAAACACAAGGTTCCACCTTGATATCTCAAGGCCCACTCTACCAGAGAAGTTAGTACGTCATGGGCAGTGCGCCAACAGGTGTCTATGCCTCAGGTTTGCAAAGCGGCCTCTTGGTCTTCGGTTCATACATTCACCAGGTTTTACTGACTGGATGTTAGGTCTCAGAGAGAGACTATTTTTGGCCAGAGCATGCTGCAAGCAGCTTTATAGTCTGGAGCCTAAAACAGGGGATCCAGGGATGTTATGTTCCCTCCCCTCTAAGGCATTGCTTTGGGACATCCTAGATAGTCATTACTATGGTGCTCTGTGTCCCGTGATGTACGATAAAGAAAAATGGACTTTTTAAAACAGCTTACCTGTAAAATCCTTTTCTTGGAGTACATCACGGGACACAGAGGTCCCTCCCCTCTTTTTCTGGGATATTCATTGCTTGCTACAAAACTAAAGGTACTTCCTGTATGGGAGGGGTTATATGGGAGAAACCTTCTTACTATTGGTTGCCAGTGTCCAATCATCTAAAGGTAGCATATAACCCAGATTGTCATTACTATGGTGCTCTGTGTCCCGTGATATACTCCAAGAAAAGGATTTTACAGGTAAGCTGTTTTAAAAATCAATTTTTTTCTTTGTTTCTGTTTTATTTTTGTAAATAAGTAAGTTTTCTTCTTCAATGATGGGCACTGATATGGCTGCACTGATGTGCACTGATAAGGCGGCACTGAGGGGCACCAATGAGGTGGCACCAATGAGGTGGCACTGATGAGGTAGCACTGACGGGCACTGATGATGGGCACTGATAGGTGGCACTGATGGGCACTGATAGGTGGCACTGATGGGCACTGATAGGTGGCCCTGGTATGCGGCACTGATGGGCACTCATAGGCGGCACTGATGGGCACTCATAGGCGGCACTGATGGGTACTTATGGGTGGCACTGATGGGTACTTATGGGTGGCACGGATAGGCACTGATGGGCACTGATAGGTGGGCACTGATGGGCATGGATGCACACTGATAGGTGGCACAGATGGACACTGATGGGTTGCACTGTTGACACTGATTGATGGCACTGGTGAAATTGATGGGTGGCATTGCTGGGCATCACTGCTTTATAATAGTGCCAGTCAGTGCCCATTTGTGGGCACTGATTGGCACAGATTGGGCATAGACTGGACACATTGGACACATACCTAGAGAAAAAAAGCACCTAGAAAAAAAAAAGCTTTTGAAAATTTGTTTGCAATAACTCCATCAGTATCACCAGCAAATCAGCTTCATTATTATTCCATTAAAGAAGAAGAGAATATTTGCTGCATTTTGAGATTTTATAATTTGCCACGTCACGAATGTTAATTCTCCACTACGAACGTTAGTTTACAAGACCAACCGCTTCTGGGTCATCCTTGCTTCCGAGCATGCGTGTTTGTACTTTGGACTTTTCTCCGATGGACTTGTGTACACATGCTCGGAAAATCCTACAGTAGACATTTGTCCGCGGAAAATTTTAAAACCTGCCATCCAACATTTGTCCATGGAAAATCCGACAACAATTGTCCGATGAAGCATACAAATGGTCGGATTTTTCCCCCCAACAGCCTGTCATCGCATATTTACCATCGGAAAATCTGATCGTGTGTACGCGGCTTTGGGCTTGGTTCACACTACTGCGAATTGGATGCAGATTTTCCCGCATCTAATTCGTATGTCAGGAGATTGTGACCGGCTCTCTATTGAGCCGGTTCACACATCTCCGAAGCGGCTCTGATGCAAATTGCACAGTAGTCCTGTACATCTTCTCGTTCGTTTCAGGTCTGAATTCAGCCAAAAATTCGGACCTGAAACGATAAACGCGGACGCACCGGACACCTGCTGTGAGCCACTCCGTGCTGCAGTGTGAACCCAGCCTTACCTGCTTAGTTGCAGAAGGTTTGGAGTACTACCTCTTGAGACCTATGATGTGTAGAGACGACTTTGGGTAGCTAGGGTCATTCTATCTGAAAGTATGGTAGGAAAAGTTCTTCTTTAACCACTTGACCTCCGGGAAGATTTACCCCCTTCATGACTAGGCCATTTTTTGCGATACGGCACTGTGTTAATTTACCTGAAAATTAACTAAGATTAAAACCCTGGAAGCCCATGCTGAAGATGCCGAGAACCGGAACAGAAGGTTAAATAATAATGATTTGATTTGTTATATTTTCTATATTTTTGGATGCATAGAATGCACTTTTGGTTAAGTTCTATTGGTAGATAGCATGTCTGATTTTATTTGTTTTCTTTTTTTAATGCACACTAGAAATATTGTGGAGAATAATACTTGGCTATGTGTTTTACTTCAAATGACAATTTGAAAGTAGGCAGTTACATTTAAAAAATACATTGCAAAATTGACAAGGGACACCAACATAGTTGTATCTTTGATCTTAAAAACCACGGAATAATGATGTTGTGGTAACTTGACCAAAAAAAAAAAAAAAGCATAATAATATTATTCTTTAATTTAATTTCCTGTTTTCTAATTATTTTTCTAATTAGAATCTAATTTCTAATAAATCCTTTGCAAGGATTGCAAGAGTAATCTCCAGGTACCCACTCTTCTCAGTGGTGGTAAGGGGGCCAAAGATGACAATCTGTTCGTTAAAAGTATTTATTTCCCATTTTTCACTTAGTACTAATCAACATTTGGTGATTTATTTTACATTAAAACTGTATCAGAATCAAGTGCCTAATTATACTTCTTTGAAAAAATAATCACTCTGAGAGACATGGAAGCCTCCAAAAACTTTTCCTGATTTCCAATATATAAGGAAAGAAGTCTTACCTGTCCCCTAACCATAAGAGTGGCACTTGGTGCCTTAGTGATTTTACCAGGTGTGACTTCTGTTAGGAAGGTAAGGAGCTTTATTTTGTACAGATACCAACATCCTAGCTTGCAAAGAAAATATTGTGTGGTCCAACATTGCTAGATGGTTCTCACAAAAAGGTGCAATCAAGCTTTTTGTCCAAGTATTATATTTGTTACATGTGTCATACCCAATACAGGTTTACTTTAAAGCAGAATTAAATTACATTTTTCATTTTGCATTATCCACATTCTTATTATACATATGCGAGTGGGAGGTGAAAAAATGCTGCTACCATCTGAGAGAAGTGTTTTAATCATTCCCTTATAGAATGTTCTCCATAGGAACCCTTATTATTCATTGCCAAAAATCAGATTTGTAATAGGGGAGTTCTATCCCTCTTAAAGTGGTTGCAAAGGCAGAAGGTTTTTATCTTAATGTATTCTATGCATTAGGTTAAAAAACCTTCAGTGTGCAGCAGCCCCCTCAGCCCCCCTAATACTTACCTGAGCTCCATCTTAATCCAGCGATGTTGCATGAGAAACTCTGCTGTCTGGGACTCTCCCTCCTCATTGGCTGAGACAGCAGTGAAACGCCATTGGCTCCTGCTGCTATCAAAGTCCCTTTCTTCTGCTCTTTTATTAGCCACTTTTCAGTTGCTTGACTAAAAACATCTGAAAATCATATGAGATGGGAGGACACAGGACAGGACTGTGAGTTGTAACACTGTTCTGTGCAGTAATTGTCTTTACTGTTTATCTAAATGTAGGATGCAATGACTTGTACCCATGAATGTGAATGTACCCAATCATTCACATTCATTTTCAAAAAATGTAACTCTTTCATTACATATGCTTTTCTACACACAGCACGCCCTAAAGAAAGACTTCAGGAGTACAGTATATAATGTACTTATTGATGAGAAAAAGAAAAAGTGTAGCGCTATATTGTGCAAAGAAATGTGTCATATATAACACCTGTGTGCATATCAGATACTAGGTCCTGCTAGACCCAGCAGGTGAACAGGTTATTAGTGGCCTGTATATGAAAAAATCAAGTGATCTAAATAGTCATTAGTATCAACATATAATGTAGTGAAAACATGTGGATTGTGTATACACGATATGAATAATCGCAAACCCTTAAATCAAAAACACAAACAAATATGTTGCGAATTGGGTTGGGGGTAAATGGCAAGTCCCTGGGGTATTGAACAGTTCATTCAATTTAACAAAAGAATCCTGGACCATAGATGTAAATATCACAGTAGCATCTATATCACAGTAGCAATCAAAAACACAAACAAATATGTTGCGAATTGGGTTGGGGGTAAATGGCAAGTCCCTGGGGTATTGAACAGTTCATTCAATTTAACAAAAGAATCCTGGACCATAGATGTAAATATCACAGTAGCATCTATTCCTGTTCTCAATAGACTTTTCCAATGCTTGACTCGACAAAAAAGTGATATAAAATGCCCTTACCGGACGAGGTGGACTCACAGGCCGTTGGCGGTGAGTCGTATGAGCTTGCACCGTTATGTACGGTAAGGTTACAGTTGTCCTTGATCCATGACAAAACCCCAGTTGAAGTCTTTTTAAGACGAAACGCGTTGGGTCTATGACGCCATCTCGATCATCTGTACACTGCGCTACATGTACCTTTGTTACTTTTATGAACTTTGTTTTTACCCGAATTTTTATTGGAATTTTTTTATAATGCAATAAAATTTCCTGGTAATCCGGAATTTACACTATGTGGAGCCTCTTTTCTCCTTATCCCCTTGTCTCAATTGCATGAGACCCAAACGTTCGCTGGAGGAGGAATCCGTGGTACCGTTTGGGGTTGGGAACCCTTCCAGGACCCTCTTGTCATGGATCAAGGACAACTGTAACCTTACCGTACATAACGGTGCAAGCTCATACGACTCACCACCAACGGCCTGTGAGTCCACCTCGTCCGGTAAGGGCATTTTATATCACTTTTTTGTCGGGTCAAGCATTGGAAAAGTCTATTGAGAACAGGAATAGATGCTACTGTGATATTTACATCTATGGTCCAGGATTCTTTTGTTAAATTGAATGAACTGTTCAATACCCCAGGGACTTGCCATTTACCCCCACCCCAATTCGCAACATATATGTTTGTGTTTTTGATTTAAGGGTTTGCGATTATTCATATCGTGTATACACAATCCACATGTTTTCACTACATTATATGTTGATACTAATGACTATTTAGATCACTTGATTTTTTCATATACAGGCCACTAATAACCTGTTCACCTGCTGGGTCTAGCAGGACCTAGTATCTGATATGCACACAGGTGTTATATATGACACATTTCTTTGCACAATATAGCGCTACACTTTTTCTTTTTCTCATCAATTAATACAATTAGTCTAATTGTTGGTGTTGGCTGCTTGGTTTTGTTTTGTTTGGTTGGCGCAGCAGATTTTCCTTATTATATAATGTACTTAGTGGATTGTTCAGGAGTATGTCATAAAGACACAGCAGCTAGCCACTTCAGCCCCGGAAGGATTTACCCCCTTAATGACCAAGCCAATTTTTGTGATATGGCACTGCGTCGCTTTAACTGACAATTGCGCGGTAATGCGATGCTGTACACAAACAAAATTGATGTCCTTTTTTTCCCACAAATAGAGCTTTCTTTTGGTGGTATTTGATCACCTCTGCGTTTTTTTTTGCACTATAAACAAAAAAAGACGGACAATTTTGAAAACAAAACAAAATTTTTTACTTTTTGCTATAATAAATGTCCCCCAAAAAATAAATTAAAAACATTTCCTTATCAGTTTAGGCCAATATGTATTCTTCTACATATATTTGGTAAAAAAAATAAGCGTATATTGATTGGTTTGCGCAAAAGTTATAGCGTCTACAAAATAAAGCATTGGTTTATGGCATTTTTATTATTATTATTTTTTTACTAGTAATGGCGGTGATCAGCGATTTTTAGAGGGACTGCGACATTGCGGTGGACAGATCGGACACGTTTAACACCTTTTTGGGACCAGTGACATTATTTCAGTGATCAGAGCTAAAAATAGCAACTGATCACTGTATAAATGGCACTGGCAGGGAATGGGTTAAGACTAGGGGATGATCAAGGGGTTAAGTGTGTCCTAGGGAGTTGTTTCTAACTGTGGGGGGAGTTTAGTGACAGGGAGTACAGAGAGATCGCTAGGAACAGACCATCACTCTGTACTCCCCTGTCAGAACGGGGATCTGTTTTTTAAATTGACAGATCCCTGTTCTGGCTCTCTGTGGAGCGATCGCGGGTGGCCGGTGGACATCGTGGCCGGCGTCACATGCACCTGCTATAGCTGTTAAAGGGACCGACGTACAGCTACAGCGATTCGCGCAGCCGAGCCAACCTGCTGCAGTATAACTACGGTGGCTGGTCGGCAATCGGCTAGAGAAGGATAGAGCACACTGCGCATGCATGCAGTTTAAATAGGCTGGAGTGGCGCACAATTTTAGTTTCCAGCCCATCCTGCAAATTACATGCCGGAGTGGGATTAAGGAGCTAGCAGTTTCTGCAGAGAGCCTCCCCCCAACCTCTACCATGGCTGCATACAGTATGTAAATGGAGGTGCAGCATTTGAAAATGAGGAGTGGTATGTACTATTCAGGAGAGCTGAAACCGTATAGGAGGCTTTATGTAAAATGTTGATAAAGGTGAACTTACACTTTAAATCCCCCGCATGACCCAGAAAACTAAATGTAGCACCCTCCTAGATAGGTGCTAGGGTTAGATAGATTTAGTGCTGGCTCACTGTGTTTGTGGAGCTGTATTTCTGTATAGCTTGTCACACTAATGCCCTGTACACATGATAGGATTTTCCGACAACAAATGTTCGATGGGAGCTTGTTGTCAGAATTCCGACCATGTGTAGGCTCCATTGGACATTTTCCGTTGGAATTTCCGACAAACAAAATTTGAGATCTGGATCTCAAATTTTCTGACAGCAAAATCCGTTGTCGGAAATTCCAATCATGTGTACACAATTCCGACGCACAAAATTCCACGCATGCTAGGAATCAAGCAGAAGAGCCGCACTGGCTATTGAACTTCATTTTTCTCTGCTCGTTGTACATGTTGTACGTCACCGCGTACACCGCGTCACTGCGCCATGTCAGAATTCCTGACAAGATTTGTGTGACCGTGTGTATGCAAGACAAGTTTGAGCCAACATACGTCGGAAAAAAAACATGGATTTTGTTGTCGGAAAATCCTATCGTGTGTACAGGGCATTGGTCTGGCTGCAATTGCTGTGCTAGCAAAAATTTAGTTGCTCACTGTACCAGTGCCTTTGACTAGTTAGGTCTGCTCAGTGTTCTCAGCTGCTGCTAGTCTGTTTACTCTTCCTGCTGTCCAGAAAAGCTGTGAGAACTTGGACTTGGAGCTATGCAGATGGCAGCATAAAAATGTATACAGCCCTGGCCAGTCCAAGGGAGCTAGGCCCATGCTGTCAGATGGTATAGCGTGCCTTGAAAATGTATTCATACCCTTTGAAATATTCCATATTTTGTCATGTTATAACCAAAAAAAGGTAAAAGTATTTTATTGGGATTTTATGTGATAGACCAACACAAAGTGGCACATAATTGGGAAGTGGAAGGAAAACGATAAATGTTTTTTAAAATATTTTACAAATAAATAGTGTGGTGTGCATTTGTATTCAGCCCCCTTTACTCTGACACCCCTAATTAAAATCTAGTGGAACCAATTGCCTTCAGAAGCCACCTAATTAGTAAATAGAGTCCACCTGCGTGTTATTTAATCTCAATATAAATACAGCTGTTCTATGAAGCCCTCAGAGGTTTGATAGAGAACCCTAGTGAGCAAACAGCACCATGAAGGCCAACGAACACACCAGACTGGTCAGGGATAAAGTTGTGGAGAAGTTTAAAGCAGGGTTAGGTTATAAAAAAATATCCCAAGCTTTGAACATCTCACGGAGAACTGTTCAATCATCATCCGAAAATGGAAAGAGTATGACACAAATGCAAACCTACCAAGACATGACCGTCCACCTAAACTGACAGGCTGGGCAAGGAGAGCATTAATCAGCCAAGTAACCAAGAGGCCCATGGAAATGCTGGAGGAGCTGCAGAGATCCACAGCTCAGGTGGGAGAATCTGTCCACAGGACAACTGTTAGTTGTGCACTCCAAAAATGTGGCCTTTATGGAAGAGTGGCAAGAAGGAAGCCATTGTTGAACGAAAGCCATAAGAAGTCTCATTTGAAGTTTGCAAGAAGCCATGTTGGGGGACACAGCTAACACGTGGAAGAAGGTGCTCAAGTCAGATGAGGCTAAAATTTTACTTTTTGGCCTAAAAGCAAAATGCTATGTGTGGCAGAAAACTAACACTGCACATCACCCTGAACACACCATCCCCACCGTGAAACATGGTGGTGGCAGCATTATGTTGTGGAGATGCTTTTCTTCAGCAGGGACAGGGAAGCTGGCCAGAGTTGATGGGAAGATGGATGGAGCCAAATCTAACAAATCTTATGCCGCGTACACACGGCCGGACTTCCTGACAGAAAAAGTCCGACGGGAGCTTTCGGTCGGACATTCCATCTGACTTTTTCTGTCGGCATTTCCGACGGACTCAGATATAAAACATATTCAAAATCTTTTTGTCGGAAATGCCGACGGCGTTTAGCCCATTGGCAAGTCCGGCCGTGTGTACGCGGCATTAGAAGAACCTGTAATGCCCTGTACACACAACCGGTTTTGCCGTTGGAATAAACTCTGAAGGTTTTTACGACGGAGTTCTGACGGAATTCCGCTCAAGCTGTCTTGCATACACATTATGTTTTTGATTGTAACATGACTGTGTAGAATTTCAAAGGTATAAATACATTTTCAAGGCACTGTAAATTCTCTGAGCTCATTTGGCTTTGGGTCTTTTCCTGCAGAGGATCAGTCCAGCCTGGAGGGCTTGCTGCCCCCCAGGGCAGTGCTGCCATGTGTTTGCTGTTTGTGAGGCCTTAGGTGGGTGACCTGAGGGCCTGGATGCTGAAGCTCCATAGAGCTGACTGAGGGGCTGTCTGCTGAAGATCTAGTCTGGTATCACTGGAGAAAGGAGGTTGGAAGGACGCAACCAGCTTTCCCTGGACATTTTGTGAGTACAGACTGCTGAAAGTTCTTAGAGACTTTTGGGCTGCTGCCACCCTTCTTGTGTTTGAGAGTCAGCTGTGTCCTTGCTAACAGCTGGTGTCCTGAAGAGCTTAGTTTATCTAATTCCTTGTGAAGGGACTATGCTCTTATTGTTCTAAAAGAAAGAAGCCTGTATTTAACTGCTTCTACTACAAGCCAAGTCCACAGTTTGCTATATGCAAGGACTTCTGCTTCAGCTCTGCATTTAACTGTTTCTACTACAAAGCCAAGTTCACAGTCTGCTATATGCAAGGACTTCTGCTTCAGCTTTTCAGAAAAGAGTTCACTGTCCTCAACCTGTACATAGTTTCTGGTTTTGGAGTATGTCACTCAGTTCCCTTAGCCCTATCCAAGTTCTCCAAAAATAAAAAGAACAACAACAACGCCCCTAGACTGGTTATTGAGGAAAAGTGTGTCTGAGATTATGTGCCTGGCCATGAGGCAATCCACTGGGGAAGAACCTGGGCAAATTTCCAGTGGCTCCTACAGGAGTAAGCGCTACATAAAGAAAGACTCTGAATACATGAATGCATAGCATCATGGCCATGATCCCTGAGAAGGCATCATCAGGGTGTAACAGTGCAGCAAATGGTACGGTGGTATGGTATGGAATGGTGAGGTTAGCACATCACTACATTATTGAAGGACCACAGAGCTCAAATAGAAGAGGAAGAAGAAAAAGTCTTTAGCATCACGTGACCAACCTTAAGAGTTGGAATCCTGGACCTGGAAAAACGTGAGTATATAAAGAAATTGAAAAACCTACAGCTTAAGGAGCCTTAAGTGGAAGGGGGGGGGCATTATTGGGGGGGATGAGTATATGGTTTGCAATGCTAACTGTCTTTACAATTGCTCATCACCTAGCTGTAGAACTGAGACATTGGCTTCAACACTTTTAGATTCACTGGCCTGTATATCATATATGTGGATAAGGAAATTCAACAAAAGTCATAAGTCCTTATCTGTAAGTGTGATCTGTAACGCAAAGCATTTGAGCCAGTGGGTGAACATGGCCATCAAGTAACTAGCATTTTCAGATGTATGGTTAGGAAAGGCAGTCTTCCTTTAAATCCTTATTCCTTGAGGCCTATGCAATGCTTTCGTCAATTGTACGTAGTGCGAATGAGAATATGGTATGTACAAAAGGGCTGCTATTGTTATTCATATAAGGCTCGATTCACATATGAGCCGCATGCAGCGCGCAGCAGGGGTCCGGTACGTGCTGGTTCACCATTTCAGGTCCGATTTCAGAGCGAATTTTGGACTGAATTGGCACCTGAAACGAACCAAAAGACGCACAGCATTTTTCTGCAAAACGCTTCGGACCTCCTGCGGAGATATATGAACCGGCTCCATAGAGAGCCAATCAAAATCTCCTGCTATTGTGAATTGGATGCGGTGATCCCTTATCCGATTCGCAATGATGTGAACCCAGCCTAAGACTCCTTAGCCATTTGAAATTTTCAACTATAGAAGCAATTTTTTTTTTTGCCACTAGAAACCTTTTAGTCTAACATGACAGATATTTAAATTTGGATTAGATGATTTCAGAAATTGCTTTTATGGCAGAAACTCAAGCTTGTTCTCTTTCATCTTTTTAATTAGTATTTTCTGAGCTCTTTTTAGTTGCTAATTTCACAAAGCCTGGAATAACTTCAGCCATTTTATTGTATTATTGATTGTGCTTAGAGAATTGTCAAGCTAGGCTAATCTATGTAAAATGACATAAAATATGTAAAACCTATTGTGTTTGGAATACAATACTGTGTACCTAGGTGTAACCTGACAAAATATTATAGGAAATTCTATTATCAAGCTCCAAATAGCATTTTCAAACATTACCAAACATTAAAGCATTTCTTTTCTCAAAATATTTTGTAGGATTCACTCCCGGAGAGGCTGCTGGGAATATGCCCAGGTCTCCCCTAGGTCTCCCTTAGGTTTTCCCCTTCCACACGGGGAGGGCTCCATTTAAGTCTGCCTGTTCAGCGGGTAATCTGTCTGCTGACCCCTGCTGAGCAGGTGGATGGCTGGTCCATGTCCACTCCGCTTATGCAGAGTGGACACACATGCAGACCACTCTCCTCTATGGGTAGTCGGATTTACACAGACCGCCTGTTCTTTTACACCCGACTGACATTCAATCCGATCTGCCAGAAGGCTGGGGAATGGGTACCCATCCAGGGCCATCTTTAAGGCGGGACAAATGGGGCACTTGGCCTGGGCCCAATCTTTGTTGGGGTGCGCACACTACCCACGAATTGGGGCCCCGTTGACAGCTTTGCAGTGTGCACAGAGGACACGGGAGGCTGTATTCCCGAGCTGGCCAGCAGGGAGGGGACGGGGCCGGGAGCTCTGCCCCCAGAGCAGAGCAGCTGTATTGAGAGAATGATCAGAGTGGGAGCATCAGTGGAGCTCCCGGCCCAGCCCCACTATAATAGCTGGGGAATACAGAGGTCCGGGGGCGGGGCCAGGAGCTCCACTGACGCTCTAACCCTGCCTCATGAAGCCTGTATGCTCAGGGTGGAGCAGTTGTAGTGAGAGCAGAGAGTGGAAGCCCTGCCCCTATACCTCTAAATGTATGTAGGAAGCTCGGCTGGCCAGGTATGTCCTTACACCCATAAAATGCCTGACTGCTGAAACCCTGAACTGTGTTATTCAACTGTAAAGCTGTGCATTGCTGAAAGTTCTCTGACCATCTCCTGTGGTATGTCTGCAGTATCAGTTTGTCTACTGTAGTATGTTCGCAGTCTCAGATTGTCTCCTGTAGTATGTCCACAGTCTCTGATTGTCTCCTGTAGCATGTCCGCAGTCTCTGACCCTCTCCTGCAGTATGTTTGCAGTCTCTGATGCTCTCCTGCAGTATATTTGTAGTCTCTGATGCTCTCCTGTAATATTTTGCACTCTCTGACCCTCTCCTGTAGTATGTGTATTAATGTGCCACTTTACTTGCTCAATTGTTTGGAATTGCTCCACTGCATAGTGAGTGGTAATGATGTGTATTAACCTGTAGCAACCAATCAGTTAACAGTAGTGAAAATGATGTGTTGTAACCTCTAGCAACCAATCAGTGAGTAATAATAATGTGCTGTAACCCCTAGCAACCAATTGGTGAGCTCTACTAATGTGCAGTAACCTCTAGCAACCAATCGGCAAGCAGAAATGATGTGTTGTAACCTCTAGCAACCAGCCAGTGAGCGGTAAGGATAGGCTGGAACCTCTGGGAACCAACTGCAATCGTTGCATGATCTACTGCAGTAAACTGATTTTGAGTCTACCTGCTATTTTTTGTATGTCTCAGAATGGAGGGGGGGGCAAGAAAATGTTTGCCCAGGGCCCAATTAATATTAAAGACGGCCCTGTCCCCATCCATTTATTTTTAGCAGATAGGATTGGATCGGATGTCAGCTGGTGTCAATCCTCCCTTATTCTATCCAGAATGAAAAAAAGTTTTGCCTATAGTGTAATGTAAATTTTTCAATACCAGTGTAGCTGCAGGTTCATTTACATTTGACTTCAAGCAATCTATAAAACTAACAGGAAATATTTTGCTAACGCAAAAAAAAAAAAAAAGCATTTTAGGCTTCATTCACACGATTGTAAAAATGTTACTGCTGTTGTTACATGTGTTTTCTAGGAGAAAAGTTTCTGCGTAAGAATCAGTAAAGAACTTGTGTATAGATGCATTTAAACATGTAAAGACTCGTATGCTACTTTATTTGTTCTTTGTGGCAATTGCGTAGTAATGGCTTTCTTCTGGCGACTTGAAACAGCCACACCGCATGTTTTCAGAGAGTCCTGTATTTCACCTGAAGTTATTTGTGGGTTTTTCTTTGCATCCCGAACAATTTTCCTGGCAGTTGTGGCTGAAATTTTAGTTGGTCTGCCTGACTGTAGTTTGGTTTCAACAGAACCCCTCATTTTCCACTTCTTGATTAGAGTTTGAACACTGCTGATTGACATTCTCAATTCCTTGGATATCTTTTTATATCCCTTTCCTGTTTTATACAGTTCAACTACCTTTTCCCACAGATCCTTTGACAATTCTTTTGCTTTCCCATGACTCAGAATCCAGAAACATCAGTGCAGCACTAGATGAAAGATACAAGGGTCTGTCAGGAGTTCAGAAACTCATTGACCTTTTATACACACACACTAATTACAAACAAACAGATCACAGGTGAGGATGGTTACCTTTAATAGCCATTCAAACCCCTTTTGTGTTAACTTGTGTGCATGTTATCAGGCCAAAATCACCAGGGTATGTAAACATTTGGGTAGTTTCTGTTGTGATTATGATTTAAAAATAGTAAACACAGTTGATTGATAATAAATGGCTTCAGCCAAACACTAACCATGAGTAAAAGAAAAGTTTTTGTGTTATCAGTCATAGTCTCTAAAAAATGGCCAAGAAATCATAAATTCTGTCAGGGTATGTAAACTTATGAGCACAACTGTATATACACAGTATATACTTACCTTACAGCTTCTCACAAGAGAGGGTGAGATGAAAATCCTTCCTCCAAGAACACGGGAACACTGAGTATCCCATATGTTACAAGAAGACATTGCAGCACAATGCAGAAGCATCTTCTTGTGAGATTTGTGATCCTCCGTATTTCCAGGATCTCCCTGGATGGGGATGCAGAGGCTGTACAAACAAAGATGCAGGTCCCAATTTGACAGGTATCCTGAAGCGGTTGGATGGTCACACACCAGCACCTGCATACCTGTCAAATTAGGATGCGCAGCTGTGTCCATACAGCTGCTGTGTCTCCATAGAGTAACATGCTGCCTGCACATAGCTTCAGGTGCCTCCAACAGCATAAACAATGAAGGCTGTATACAGTAAGGCCAAGTATTTGTCACCTTTCACACAGGAGGTGCATGAAAACCTAACCCATATAGCCATTTTGATTTATTATTTGCTGAATTCATAACTTGTACAATCTATAAAATACATGTTTAGTTAGCAGATCCAGCAATGATCCAAGCAATCCTTTGTAATGCACAACATTTAAAAGACTGCTGATTTGTATAAGAGTCGTTGCCCAAGACATCAGCATAGTTAAGTACACCTCGGAATTCTTATTGAAATATTTTTGAGAACATTTTAAACTAGAAAGCATATTGACAAATATGTTCTCTGAATATCTTTAAAAACGACTGTGCCCATAGAGGCATACATATTCATGATAGCATTTGTAGCTATATAAAATATTTACAGCATTTTCTTCTGAGCTTGTATTATTAGAAAGTGCAAACCTATCAAGCTGTATAAGCAAGAAAAAAGGGAAAGTAAAATGTCTGTATAGGATTTACCATCAAACATTTCATTTTAAAAGCTGCTCTCCAGTAAACTAAAAAGTCCTACTCTGCATGCAGTGGGGCTGTACCCGCACTGCAAGGGATAACTGCTTGTTTAGTCTGGGGAAAATGAAAAGAACTTTTACTTTTAGCATTAACTTTTTAACTTACCCAATCTTGCGCTTCTCAGCAAATAGCGTTCTCCTTCATTCTCGTGGTAGACTGCCTCTTGACGTCCTGATATCTAGTTGAGGGACCTGCATAGGTCTTGATGACATCAGAGGATCTTAGATGACCAGGGCACAGGAGAAGAGGCTGCAGGGACCAGTCAACAGTGTGGAGGAGCCTGCTGGAGAAAGATAAGGAAAGTAAAACTTCTTTACCAAGTTCTATTGGCAAAAAAGATGAGTTAATCCTTGCAGTGCAGGTACAGCCCCAGTGCAAGGGAGGACTTTTTAGTTTCCCAGATTTCAGCTTTAACACTGGGGAAAAAGTTGGAGGTGGGTGCCAGAACAGCAGCAATCAGTTGTTATATTTAAGCAAATTTACAGTTGTGCTCCAACTGGTTACTAATCATCTGCTTCTCACAGTTATTGGAGGCTGCCAAGGACAGGAATCAGGAACAGGTTTATAGTAGTAGCTGGGGCTTTGTGGTGGTGCAGGTCACAGAGGTGTTACTTGAAGGGTATCGGTTCCCTGAGGGTCACCAAGTGGCAGCAGAAGTAAGTGACACTGGGTGACTCTAAATACTCCAAAGTAGAAAGGAACTGGACTCAGAGTGTCTGCATGTTCAATGATGATAAGAGCCCTAAAAAGGGCCAAGCAAGACACAGGCTAAGAAGCCACCTGCTATACGCAACAGCAACCCACAAGGACTAATGAACTTTGCTGCTGATGACTCCCAGGTTGCTTTCCTCTAACTCACCCTAAAAGGAACCTCTTGAGTACGAAGTATGGGAGCATGGGAGTAAGAGAATCTGGGAGCACTAGTGCGCTGGGATCACAGGACATTGACGTGAGAGCCTCTTGCAGCACCAAACTTCTGCACCCCCAGCAAACAGCATTCTCCTTCATTCTGATGGTGGACTGCCACTTGGTGTGCTCAAATCTAGTTCAGGGCTCTGCTTTGGTCTTGATGATGTCAAAGGGTCTTAGAAAACCAGGGCACAGGAGAAGAGGCTGCAGGGACCAGTCTAGCAGTGTGGAGGATCCTGCTGGAAGAGGATCAGGAATTTAAAACTGCTTTACCCGGTCCTATTGGCAGAAATGATCAGTTATCCCTTGCAGTGTGGGTGCAGCCCCAGTGCAAGAGAGGACTTTTTAGTTTTTTCGATTTCATCTTTAACACTGTAGAAAAAGTTTGAGGTGGGTACCATAACAGCTGCAATCAGTTATTGTGTTCTATGTTATGTATGTGATGATAAGAGCTCTAAGAAGCCACATGCTGTACACAAGAGCACCCCACAAGGAGTGATGGACTTTGCTGCTGACGACTCCCAAGTTGCAACCCTCTGACTCACCCAAAAAAGAACCTCTTGAGTAGGAAGTATGGGAACACGGGAGTAAGACAACCTGGGAGCACTGATGCGCTGCAATCACAGGACACTGACGTGAGAGCCTCTCACAGCACCAATCCTCCGCTCCCCAGCAAACAGCATTCTCCTTCATTCTGGTGCTGGACTGCCACTTGGTGTCCTCATATCTAGTTCAGGGCTCTGCTTTGGTCTTAATGATGTCAGAGGATCTTAGATGACTAGGGCACAGGAGAAGAGGCTGCAGGGACCAGGCTAGCAGTGTGGAGGATCCTGCGGGAGGAGGATCAGGAAATTAAAACTGCTTTACCCGGTCCTATTGGCAGAAACGATCAGTTATCCCTTGCAGTGCGGGTGCAGCCACAGTGCAAGGGAGGACTTTTTAGTTTTTTCGATTTCATCTTTAACACTGTAGAAAAAGTTTGAGTGGGTGCAATAACAGCTGCAATCAGTTATTGTGTTTTATGTTATGTATGTGATGATAAGAGCCCTAAGAAGCCACATGCTATACACAAGAGAACCCCACAAGGAGTGATGGACTTTGCTGCTGATGACTCCTAGGTTGCGACCCTCTGACTCACCCAAAAAGAAACCTCTTGAGAATGGGAACATGGGAATAAGAGAATTTGGGAGCATTGGTGTGCTTGGTTCACAGAACACTCATGTCTTTTACAGCACTGGGTTGCTGGGAACACATAACAGTGATGGAAGAGTCTTTCGCAGAACTAGAGGACACTGATATGAGAGACTCTGAAAATACAGAGTGCAGCAATGCTGAGAGCTTATTGGGAGTACACAGGTGCAGGAACACTGGAAGTTCTTTTGGAGTACATAGGGCACACAGTTGCAGGAACGCTGGAAGTTCACTTGAAGTACACAGGGTACATAGGTTCAGGAACACTGGAAGCTCACTTAGGGGTACACAGGGCACACAGGTACAGGAACGCTGGAAGCTCTCTTGGGGTAAACAGGGACCACAGGTACAGGAATGTTGAAAGCTCTCTTGAAGTACACAGCAGGGCACACAGGTGCAGGAACGCTGGAAGTTTTTCTGAAGTACACAGGGTACACAGGTGCAGGAACGCTGGAAGTACACTTGGGGTACACAGGACACACAGGTACAGAAACGTTGAAGTTCTCCTGAAGTACTTAGGTGCAGGAACACTGGGAGCTCACTTGTGGTACACAGAGCACACAGGTACGGGAATGCTGCTAGCTCTCTTGGAGAACACAGCACACACAGGTACAGGAACGCTGGAAGCTCTCTCCATGAGTACACAGGGCACACAGGTACAGAAATGGTAAAAGCTCTTTTGGAGTACACTGGTGCACAAATACTGGAAGTCAAATGGGAACACAAGGATTCACAGAAACAAGAGACAACCTCTCAAGACTGTTGTATCATGTGTTTTTTTTAATGAATTTTTGGTTGATATTCTGTTTCTATCATTTAAAATACACCTAATGCACTTGATAAAAATTATAGACCCTTAATTTTTCTTCCTCCAAATATGGAGGCATTAACTCGACTCGCCGTTTTTGAAGGAAGAAAACTGCTGACTATGACCCTAAGAACACCATCTCTACAGTCAAGCACGGAGGTGGGAACATGATGCTTTGAGGCTATTTCTTTGCTAAAGGTACTGGCCAACTTTGCCGCATTGAGGGGACAATGGATGGGGCCATGTATTGTAAAATCTTGGATGAGAACCATCTTCCCTCAGTCAGAACACTGAAGGTGGGTTGTGGATGGGTCGTCCAGCATGACAATGACCCAAAACATACAGCCAAGGCAACAAAGGAGTGGCTCAAGAAGAAGCACATTAAGGACATGGAGTGGCCTAGTCTGAAGACCTTAATCCTATAGAAAATTTATGGAGGGAGCTAAACTTCAAGTTGCCAAGAGACAGCCAAGAAACCTTAAAGCGGACCTTCAGTCATTTTTTAAACTTTCCATCTATTAAATCTTCTGCCCTTGTTGTTTTAACTTTGGATAGTAAAACATTTTATGTTTTGCCAGTAAATACCTTATACAGTCCACTTCCTCTTTCTTGTCTGGTCATTAGCCTAGGTTTATGACATCATGCACAGCTCTCTCTCTCACTCTTGTGAGAGTTTGCCAGGAAGGGAGAGGGGATGAGTCATAAGAGGGTCAATGAAAGCTGCAGGGCTACAGAGCTGGAGGTGTGCCTCTGTGTGTCTGTGTAAATCCAGGAAGTGAACAGCCAGCAGCTTCAGCTGCCCACATTTAAAATGGCTGCAGCCAGACTTGGTGGAGGGAGATTTCTGCAGCATATTTGGCAAGTACAGAATCACAGTATATATAAAATAATATGCAAAGTGGAAGCTTCAGAATTACTAAGGTGTTTTTATTACAAACTATTCGAGCAGACTGCAGTTCCTCTTTAAGGATTTAGAGAAGATCTATAAAGAAGAGTGGACCAAAATCCCTCCTGAGAAAGTACTGTCATGTTTCGCTCGGGGATCAAATATTTATTTTACTCACTGAAATGCAATTCAATTTATAACATTTGTATCTCTGTGTTTTTTTCTGGATTTTTGGTTAATATTCTGTCTCTATCATTTAAAATACACCTATGATAAAAATTATAGACCCTTCATTTCTTTGTAAGCGGGAAAATTTACAAAATCTGCAGGGGATCAAAACATTAATTTCCCCACTATATGTACATTTTTTTACCGTGATAGTATGAACGAGCCCTGGAGCTCAAACATGTAGCACAGTGCTACCTCATCAGTTCTTTCTCAAGCAGTGAAAAGAGACAAAACGATGAGGTCAGCAGTATCAAAAGCAACAGATACTAGCCTACAGTGATTGTATTGTGGCATAGGCCAAACTTGTTTAAATTGTTATCACTCTCCCTCCCTTATTGTTGGTTTCTGCCTCCTTGTAATATCCTTCATAAACTACGAAACCTCTCCTTTTCCCCCTTACTTTTGTTTGGAACAAGAAGTGCATTTTAGCTGCAGTCGTGTGCCCTGCTCCATGCACACCACATATCTCTTAGCCCATAGTCCATAGTCCATTTTGGGAGGGAGAAAAAAAGGGTGGTTACGTTTTTACATACTGAGGGACTATGGAGAACGTATGTACAATAGCCACCCTCTATCTATCAGATCACAGCAGCAAAAAAATAAATAAATATAGATATATATATATATATATATATAGGAAAGGATAAGGTACTAGCACAAAAAGCAATAATTCATACGAATGGAAATTAAATAAATAAATAAAAATAAAGTCTATAAACATGCGTTATAATTCCATCAACATGCATTCAGATCTTCTGTGTGCCAATAAATGATCTTCCCAACGTGCCACCATAAATCACCAACCACAGTGAAAAGTGGGCACTCACCATCAAACCAGCATCATAACGCATTTTTATGGACTTCATTTTTTTTTTTTCATGTTCATTTGTGTTTCACTTTTTATGAATTATTGCTTTTTGTGCTGCTTTGTGCTAGCACCTTATCCTTTCCTTTATTTTGCTTATAGAGTGTATTATTTTCACTTTAAAGGGGGCAGCTTCACTGGTTTGAATTTAAGGGTATAAAATGTATAGTTTAGATCTTTGGAAGAGGCTGAGAGCAATAAAAGATACTTTTCAGAATCAAGAATACAAACCTAAATAAAACATTAAAAAAAAAAAAAAAAAAAAAAAAAAGAGTTGTTAGTGTCACCTTAAGGCTAGGTTCAAACTAGCCTGCACAGTAAAACGCAGTCTTTTACCATGAAATCTAAAGTCTGTCAGCACCAGCATGGAGCTGTGCCATGTGCGCACCAGTGTATCACGCAGCTATTTTACATTTTTTTTCTTACTAAAACTTTGTTTATGTCACTGCACACCAGTGTGGTGCATTGGGCTGCTGTATGGTGACATGCGATAGCGATCCAGTGTGGTGTGGGGAAATGCAGACATGCTGCATGTTTCTTCACTGCACTTCAGCGTGCATCACACTCCAGTGTGGAAAAACGCAGGTCACATATGCATATGGTGTGAACGAGCCATAAATCAGTGGAGGTTCTGCAGCATCTGTAACTTGTAAGGGCTCATCCGCAGGGGCGTACTACAGCGTGTATACCCGTGAGAGAGCTACATTTGCCCGCACACGGATGCATGGGTGTTCTGTGTATCCCTGTGCAGCCAATCCTATTCATGCCAATTGGGATGTAGCGGTCGTACAGCCACCATAGCCCCCGCTGACAAACATGGCCCTCGCTTGGGTGTACGATGTGCTACACCTATGTGAACGAGGCCTGACTGACAACTGACCTCCTGAATTAGTGTAAAACATTAAAAAAAGGCAGACTTGGGCTATCTCCTCCCAGCAATCAGGCCACCAAGCAGGCCGAGCAGCTTCCTATTCACATGGAATAGATGTATCAGTTGGTCAGGGGAAGTTGTAAGCAGTCTGTTGCTATGGTTACCATGCCTGCACAGCATGTTTCAGTTTCCTAGTGAAATTCCTATGGGAGTTGTGACTAAGCGGAGCTAGAGGGGTCTTTATATAATCCCCATAACTCACAGCAGGCTCAGTCATTTCTATTGCCAGGTATGTGAAGTGTCCATTTCTTTTTGTCTGTCAGGGGAATAGCACAGAGATTGACAGAGTTAATTGCAGGGCAGGGAGCGATACACAAACACACCTTGTGGTCTGTATGTCCCATAGCACGTTACTTAGTTACCAAAGTTTAGACTGACGCTTTAGAAGTCATTCAGCTCAGGCTTGTATCTAGCACAGGCTGGCTAGTTAGACGCGGCGCAGTAAAAAATAATCCTAAATCTAGACGTGTGATGGGACATTGGATAGGGAAGAGTTGCTGATTTGTACTCAGATTTTGCACTTCTGTCAAGAAACCTTCACATTACAATGCAGTCCTCACTGACTCCGAGGCTGCTCAAGGTAAGGCCATCTTCCTTTTATTAGTCGCTGACTGCTTTAATGTTCGCTTTCTGCTTGACCTATAGACCCCTTTTACACTGAAGGCGTTTTAGCGCTAAAAATAGCGTCTGTAAAGCACCTGAAAAACGTCTCCCCAGTCTGAAAGCCTGAGTGCTTTCACACTGGGGCGGTGTGCTTGCAGGATGATAGAAAAAGTCCTGAAAGCAGCATCTTTGGGGCGGTTTGGGAGTGCTGTATACACTGCGAATGGGCAGCGCTGCTGCAACACGAGCGCTTTTAACCCTTTATTTAGCCGCTAGCAGGGGTTAAAGGAGCACAGCTAGTGTCCGAAAAGCACCGATAAAACTAGTGGCGCTTTACCGCTAACACGGCTGAGCGTGAAAGGGGTAATAATGATCTGGTCATATGCAGCTGTTTGCATTTAAAAGAGGCTGCACTAAGGTTGGCACCTCATCCCTTTAAAACCAAACATATATTACACAGGTTCTGTGGCTGATTAAGATGGTAATTAAACTCACCTGGTGCCTTATTTGCAATAAATTAGCCTCAGAACCTGTATAATTCATATGTATTTGGGTTTAAAGGGATGAGGTGGCAGCCCTAAGCTGCACACGTGCAAATGGAAAATGTAGTGCTTGACCAGAAAATGCCACATTTTACTTGCTGTGCCTGCAATTGAAATTCACCTTTAAGTTGAACAAAACTTGAGAAAATATTCACTACCACCTTCCAGTGATGAGATGGTTAAATCCTGTACCGGCCGCTGTCATCTTCCCCCCGGGCTACCTCCAGATACCGAGTTTCCAGTATCTTGATTGGCTGGAGAGGATGATGTTCATGCATGTGCACAGGAGTCCGTTATTCTGCCACAGTTAGGGCTCGTTCACACAGGAAGTGCCCTCTAAAGAGTGATCTGCATTTGGATTGCTCTTCAAAGGGCATTTGAAAGGAGGTGAGGAGGCGTTATGTTATGTCGCCTTATTTAATCCATAAATGTCACACTACTGCACCGTAATCAAATATAGTTAAGGGGTAGTTGCGCCACAGCTCCATAGGCTTGTATGGGTCGCAGTACCCGCCAAATGTGATATGCGGTTACATTTTTGCTGCCACATCTATACAGATCTTAGCGGCTGCATTTCAATGTTCAGGCAGGCAGTTAGGGGGAAGTAAAACCGCTGCTCAACCACCCGTTTTTATTGCCTTCTAGCCTTTAGAGCTCCCATACGCAGCTTGGTATAATACAACAACAGAAGCCTGGTCAGGAGGCAGCGTGTCTCATTGCAGAAAAGACATGGCATATAGAGCCACCACTCAGTTTTTTACATTTACGATTTAGTTCTGCTTTAATAGGCCCCAAAAAAACACAGTGCAACGCAAAGCAGATCAAGCGCAGCCTCTAAACCGTCACATGTACTCTCCACTAAAGTCAATGGCAAAATGCTGATCTGCGTTTGATGTGTGCTTCAATCACATGCAACATCTCCCACTGACATAAGCCCTAAATACCATTATAGGCTCAACTCACTAGGATGAAAGTCATATTAAATTGTTACTAAATCTAAAAATAAAAACTGCTAAAATAGTAGCTTACCTGCCACTTGTTCCAGCAACAACATTGATTTTCACATTAGCCTCCTCCTGTGTTTGGTTTTTTTAAATGCAGGAGAAATATCTGGGAAGAATAAACACACATTATGCTTTCCAGATCGAGTTCTCCTGTGTTTAAGAGCTCATGTACATGGGTGTATTGGGCCATATAGTGTACATTATTACAGTATACAGCTGTATGCAGGCATACGCTTGTATTTGCATAAGCCTCTGGGCTTTAAATCTCAGTTCAGAGCCATACATCTGTATGTATCTCTATGTATCTGTATGTTCTGTATGTGTGTTCACCTGTACATGTATTTACGCAAGCTGAAATATTCTATTTACACTATATATTTATAGTACACTATATGGTGCAATGCGCCCATGTTCATGAGCCCTTAATATGTGTTTACACACATTTAGATGCATCAGAGTATCTTATCTGCACCTGGACGCACATCATTCTATTTCCGCTAAACTGAATGTACCTAATGTTCAATAAACGACGTGAACTGTAGCATTTAAAATCATTATATGCAATAATTTGCATAGAGAAATGTCCTATAAAGTATGTATAGCAGTGCCAGTATAAATGAAGCCTAAATAACATTATAACCTCAGCTCACTTAGGCCCCTTTCACACTGAGGCGCTGATAAACCGCCAGTAAAACACTTTTGAAGAGCTTTTCAGGCGCTTTTTTTAGCGTAAAAGTGTCTGAAAAGCGCCTCAGTGTGAAAGGGGTCTTAGGCCATTTTCACACAGGCTTTCCAATCAGGTCCGCCTGTCAGTATTTCAGGTGAGGTAGGCCAATGAGGAGGGAGCTACAATAGTCAAGGCGCGAGATAACAAGGGAGTGGATAATGTTTAGTGGTCTCAATGGTTAGAAAGGGACGTATTTTGGAGATATTTTGGAGGTGGACAGTGATTGGATTTGGGGTTGAAAAGGACAGGTCAGAGTCTAGGATTACACCTAGTACCTTGGCATGAGGGGAGGCACTGATGGTTGTATTATTGATCTTGATGGAGAAGTCAGGGGGAGGGGCACGGGCTGGAGGAAAGATTGAGTTTTAGAAAGATTAAGTTTGAGGAATTGGTGTGACATCTATATTGATATGTCAGTTAGTAAAAAAAAAAAAAAAAAAAATGTAGACATTTCTAAAACTCTGTTTTCACTTTGTCTAAATGGGGTACTGAGTGTAGATTACCACTTGCTTACTGGGCACCTAAACCCCCCTCCTGCCCAGACCAATTTTCAGCTTTCAGCGCTGTCACTCTTTGAACAACAATTGCGCGGTCATACAACACTGTACCCAAATGAAATTTTTATCATTTTTTTCCCACAAATAGAGCCTTTTTTCATGGTATTTGATCACCTCTGGGTTTTTTATCTTTTGTTAAAAAAATAAAAAAAGACTGATTTAAAAAAAAAAAAAATACAAAACGGTTTTTATATTTTGTTAATAAATTTTGCAAACAGGTAATTTTTCTCCTTCGTTGGTGTACGCTGATGAGGCTGCATTGAAGGGCACCGATAGGCTGCATTGATGGGCACTAATAGGCAGCATTGGTGGGTACTGTTAGGTGACATTGGTGGGCACTGATGGGTGACACTGGGCGGCACTGAAGGGTATTGATAGGTGGCACTAATAGGTGGCACTGATAGCGGGCACTGATTGGTGGCAGTGATGGGCACTGCTAGATGGCACTGATGAGGCACCACTGGTGGACATTGATAGATGGCACTCATGGGCATTGATAGGTGGCACTGATTGCTGGCACTTATGTACTGGTGGGCACTGATTCATGGCACTGTGGACACTGGCAGGTGGCACTGGCGGGCACAGATGAGGCGGCTTCGCCTCTTCCTCTTCGGGACCGATGTCCCTTGCACAGAAGCCGGTGATCGGCTTTTTTTCTCCTCACGCTGAGGAGAAAAAGATGATTACCGATCTTCTGTTTACATCACTTGATCAGCTGTCATTGGCTGACAGCTGATCACGTGGTAAGAAGCTGGGATCAGCCCCTTACTCTGAGCTGTGATCACCCAAGTCTCACCCAAGTCTCATTGACTTGGTGAGCACAGCAGAACTCCGCTTTAATGAGAAAGTAAAATGAATTCAAACAACTGTAGTATCAGGCAGCAACATGACAAAATTGAAAAAAGTGAAGGGGGTCTGAATACTTTATGAATGCACTGGACTGTATACATTTGTCACTATGTTTGAGGAAGGAAACCCGCGTGGCACTAAAATGTTGGCATTAGCTTTCCAATGCAAATTTTTTGACAATAAAACACTAACTTTCCTATGCAGTGCTGGTGACCTTTTGATGCTTTACAAAACTGTTTGCAGAGGAACTTCATCCCCCTTACTTTTTTTGCTCAACATACAGTACTAATATGCCACGAATATCTAGCATAGTCCTGCTGAGATCCGCAGCTCCACCAATACATGCCATTATGAGCCAGCTGTCACTTCCAGGTCTTTACAGCTGCCCCCCAATGACAAGACTCTGGGTCTTTCTCCCTACAACAGATCATTTAACTTTGTGCCACTTTAAGTTGACCATACATTGGTAGATTTTTGAACAAAAATTCTTATGCCGCGTACACACAGTCGGACTTTTTGTCTACAAAAGTCCCACGGACGCCAACAGACCAATCCGATCGTGTGTGGGCTTCCCCGGACTTTCAGCGGACTTTTCCAGCAGCAAATCTGATGGACTTTAGATTTGGAACATGTTTCAAATCTTTATGTTGTAACTCCGCCGGACCCAGAAATCCGCTCGTCTGTATGCTAGTCCGACGGACAAAAACCGACGCTAGGGCAGCTATTGGCTACTGGCTATCAACTTCCTTATTTTAGTCCGGTGTACATCATCACGTACGAATCCGTCGGACTTTTGTGTGATCGTATGTAGGCAAGTGCGTTCGTTAGAAAGTCCTCCGCAAGTCCGCCAAAAGTCCGTCGAAAGTTTGTCGGACGGGCTGTCGAACTTTTGTAGCCGAAAAGTCCGACCGTGTGTACGCCCCATAACAAACTTTCCTACGAAACTTCTCAGTACATTTGATGACTTGACAAATGTCATTTGAAAGTACTTCAAAAATGTGTCTGCTTTTAACAATTGATTTTTGAAATGAATGGACTTTAATAAGCGAAATACACTGTTTGAAACATGTTGTTTCGAGAAACATGTCCTGCTTTTTCGAATTTTCTCGTCACTGTATTAGAAAATGAATGTCGACTTGACCCCACTGATAACTGAAAAATTGAATGAACTTTACTAAAATTAAAATTTTTTAACAAAATTTTACTAGATCATGGCCAGTTTTATTGATTCTTTCCAGTCCACAATCTCTTTATTAACAGTCCCCAGCCCGATGCCCTGTGTCAGGGATACATTAATAAACGTCTTTCCCTTTTGAGAGTCAGCAGTCTGAGAGCTGCTAGCTCCCAATCCTGGCTGTCACTGACAGCTGAGATCTCCATTGACGATTGGAATCCAGTCAGCCCATGGTGTTGAGCACCGATTTATTGTAGAGCAATTGTCCCTGGAAAGTTTCTTCACCTCCATTTTCTGCGTCTCCCGTGGTGCTCAGTGCTCACCCTTTGACCACCTATATTGCTACTGTGTCCTTTAGTGGTATGGGGGGGGGGGGGGGGGGGTAGTGGGAGTAACTGAGTGCTGTGGGAAATACAGGAGATGAATACTGCTGGAAGTGCTGGTTTTTGAAGAGTCTTTGGAGGACATTTTCTCTGTAATGGATCAGTGTTTTGTGTCATGGGTAGCAGGAGTGCTACCTTCTTTTGACTCCTTTCTTACAGGCTTTCCTGTCAGTTTTTCATACAAGGCTATGGGTAGGTGGGTATAAACTAGGGTTGCACCGATACCACTTTTTAAGACCGAGTGCTAGTACTGATACTTTTTTAAAGTACCGATTAGCGATTATTTTTTTAAAATGTCATGTGACAGTGGCACTAATATGCAGCACTGATAGGTGGCACGGATGAGCACTGGACGGCATTGGTGGTCTAAACAGACCGCCGACTATGGTGAGACCCCTGACATCTCCCCTTTGAGACAGAGAAAGGGACTGAGGATAGAGATTCCCCAGTCCCTTTCTCTGCAGCCTCAGCTGCACTGAAGATGAATGGACAGGAGACAGAGGCTCCTCTCCATTCCTAAACGGAAGCCTCGTAAACACAGTTTACAATGCTCAGTTATGAATGGACAGAGTCAGTGACTCTGTCCATTCAGAAAAGAAGGGAGCCGGTAAACGACATATATACCGCCTCCTTCCTCCACTCATCATCCTAAAAGATCTGGGAGGGGGGGGGAGGGAGCACAGAGGGGGATCAGGGAAGGACACGGGGGGACCGGATGAGCACACAGAGGAGCACATGGAGTAGGACAAAGAGGGGGGACCAAAGGAGGACACGGGGGGGGGGGGGGGGACCAGATGAGCACACAGAGGAGCACATGTCGGAGGACACAGAAGGGGACCGGAGAAAGACATGGGGGGGACCGGATAAGCACACGGAGGAGGACACACAGGGGGACCGGAGGAGAACACAGAGGAGGACAAAGGGGGGGACTGGACCGGAGGAGGACACGGGGGGGGGGGGGACTGGACCGGAGGAGGACGGGGGGGGGAGCACACGGAGGAGGGCGCAGAGGGGGACCGGAGGAGAACACAGAGGAGCACACAGAGGGGGACCGGACTGGAGGAGGACATGGGAGCTTGATGAGCACACAGAGGAGCACATGGAGGAGGACACGGAAGGGGACCGGGAGGACACGGGGGACCAGAGGAGCGCATGGAGGACACAGGGGACAGTCAAGAATGATTAGTGTGGCGATGGGGTGAGTTACAATCACCGATCTCCCTGCGCGGCTTTCAACAAAGCAGCTGAAAGCCACAGAGGAGGAGACGGAGCTGTCAGCTGCTTATTTGAAAGCCATGCACGGAGATCGGTGATTGTAACTCTCCCCACCACCGCACCGATCATTCCTGACTGTCCAAGTATCAGGTCAAGTATCGGAGCATTTGCACGAGTACAAGTACTCATGAAAATGCTCGTATTGGCACCGATACCAATACTAGTATCGGTATCGGTGCAATCCTAGTATAAACGGCTGTGGGTCTGCTTACATCCACCTACCTCTGAGTCTGTCCAGGTATTTTTTTGTTTCTCAGTACCTAAACATGACAGTTTAGCAGTATAAACAGACACAATTCCATTTACAAGCCTATAGATCTAACACAGGTCTGCAAATGCACATTGTCAAAATGTGGACAATAAACCTGAATGGACATCTTTATTTGGAATTCCATTTAAGCAAGAGGGTTGCTTTTAAGTGTATATACTGGCAACATAGCGTAAAAAGACTGTCTTCTCTGATCCTTCCCTTCTTCCCCAGTCCCCAAACCATCTCTAGATAGTACAGAGGCTAGGGGACAAGCTCAGCACAAGCACATGCTCAGTTTGGTGTGTATTGCTAGAGGGTTTTTTTTTTTTTTTTTTTTTTTTTTTTGGGAGGGTGCATGTGATTAGCACAGGATCAATCAGCACTGTCCAGACAGCGGGTCAGGGTCCTGCATCCTCATAGGACAATCATAGAAGAATGAAAACTCCTCCTACAAGCTTTAACCAGACACTGATAGAAGTCACAAGACTGCTCTAACTGCTGATGATAAAAGGTATTTAACAGTTTATATTTACTAAAACTATTGCATTTCTATGTTCTGTGTACTGTGGGAGACCAGATATAGTGAAGGCAGGGTCCTGGGTTTAGTAACACTTTAAATAGCATATTGTATTCTGTTTTATTTATTGCTTTACTGCTAAACATACCAGTTGATCCTGGCAGTAAATGAAGGAGTTTGAGCTTTTTGTATAACGGTGACGTTACTTATGCAGCCTTTCTAATTCTCCACAGTGATGTAAGTTTTTAGTCTGTGCAGCAGCCGCAGAACTACAAGATCATGTGGTGATGCATCCTCAAGGCTTTATGGAAAATGAAAATTAATGTTCATGCCTCAATTGGTTTAGCAGCTTGTATATTCAGTAAGATCACTTGACTGTGTCTTTTAAGATCCCCTTTTTTGCCTCCAGGTATCATTTACTTTAATTGAAGGCCATAATGTAATTTTGTTTTCTGACATTCCATAAACGTTTCCTAGCTACTAAACAAATGTCTCAATTACACTGGCTTGTGGTTAGAATGTTGCCTACTTGCTGGTAAGACATTGGGCATTGGAGGTGGAGGAGGAGCTGTAAAGAGGGTTGCTAGAGATGGAAGAAAGAAGCAGCACACAGGGGTGTTTGAACCGGAGGGGGCAAGGGGACATAAGGGACAATGGAGGTACAGGAGGGGAAAGATAGGAAGAGCAGTATTGTGGTGGAGGAAATAGGTAATATGATGGGGGGTTATCAAAGACACGAGGAACGGTATGGTTGGTGCTGGAGGCAGATGGGAGAAGAAATTCACTGGCGGCACTGAAAACAGATCAGAAGAGCAATACCAGGGGGATGCTAAGGAAAGGGGAAGTATCCCAGATAGCAAGCAATTGAGCTGCAAGTTTGAAAATGACTTGCTAAGCTATTGCTAAACTTTCCAGGCTTCACAAGCTTGTTACACAATTGCAGCAAGTCCACATTGCATGACTCCGGGTCAACTTTCTTTGCAAACATTTTGCAAGTCTGCTGCAATTTCTGGTTCAGTTACGTTGTGCAATAGGCATCCCACCACAAGGGTCACTGTGGCTGAATGTTCATGCTGTACACTTGCAGAGCTCTTGCTGTGGACTCACCACTGCAACTTTGCTCTTGCTAGAGACTTGGCACACAAATGTGTTACACATTGGAAAAGTGTCAACTAGAACTTGTGCTTCAAGTGTACAACTTGCCAATGAAATTGTGCAACAAGACTTACAATTCAACACTGCTTCAAATTATTGGCAAGCTATACTTGCTATTTGCGATAGTGGTGCTGTATATAATTTCTGTATTTTCAAAAAAAAAAAATACATTCAATTTCTTTTTCTGCCTTTAAATATTAATAAATTGCATTTATATTTAACCTAAAAATTGTCTGCCATACAGCAGCAAAAACATCTAAAGGATTTCTTTGTCAAATTTTGTTTATTGAAGTTTTATAAGTCAGGGAACAGGTTCAAAAGCAATACAGGAATATACAATAGTAAGGTACAGTATAACATTATTATATGACAAAAGATAAAGTTGTCTCTTACTTTAAACAAAAAATTGTCAACTTACCACTGACCACGCAAATATGCCCTGAGCTAGAAATACAATAATGTAGCAGGGGTTCCCCAAGACATGAAAATGATTTCAAGGGTATTAAAAGTTTGAGAAAGTTTGCTCTAAATTGTGAGGATTATTTTCCTGTAGTGACATCAAGGAATATGCTTCCTGGTTTTGTGTGTTTTGTGTTGAGGAAGCATGGCTGATTTCACAATGCTGTTTGCAGCTGCCACAGCTGCGTCTTCAGTGTCTTATTAGTGTAGCCAAGTCCCGGGGCCCCTGAGGCCTAATGCCCCGTACACACGGTCGGTTTTTCCGAAGGAAAATGTGTGATAGGACCTTGTTGTTGGAAATTCCGACCGTGTGTAGGCTCCATCACACATTTTCCATTGGACAGACAAAGTTTGAGAGCAGGATATAAAATTTTCCGACAACAAAATCCGTTGTCGGAAATTCTGATCGTGTGTACACAAATCCGACGGACAAAGTGCCACGCATGCTCAGAATAAATAAAGAGATGAAAGCTATTGGCCACTGCCCCGTTTATAGTCCCGACGTACGTGTTTTACGTCACCGCGTTTAGAACGATCGGATTTTCCGACAACTTTGTGTGACCGTGTGTATGCAAGACAAGTTTGAGCCAACATCCGTCGGAAAAAATCCTAGGATTTTTTTCTGCGGCTTTTATTTTTTGCAATATAAACGGAAAAAGACCGAAAATTTTGAAAAAAAATGATATTTTCTACTTTTTGTTATAAAAAAAAAATCCAATAAACTCAATTTTAGTCATACATTTAGGCCAAAATGTATTCGGCCACATGTCTTTGGTAAAAAAAATTTCAATAAGCGTATATTTATTGGTTTGCGCAAAAGTTATAGCGTCTACAAACAAAGGGTACATTTTCTGGAATTTACACAGCTTTTATTTTATGACTGCCTATGTCATTTCTTGAGGTGCTAAACTGGCAGGGCAGTACAAACCCCTCCCAAATGACCCCATTTTGGAAAGTAGACACCCCAAGGAAATTGCTGAGAGGCATGTTGAGCCCATTGAATATTAATTTTTTTTTGTCCCAAGTGATTGAATAATGACAAAAAAAAAAAAAAATACAAAAAGTTGTCACTAAATGATATATTGCTCACACAGGCCATGGGCATATGTGGAATTGCACCCCAAAATACATTTAGCTGCTTCTCCTGAGTACGGGGATACCACATGTGTGGGACTTTTTGGGAGCCTATCCGCGTACGGGGCCCCGAAAACCAATCACCGCCTTCAGGATTTCTAAGGGCGTAAATTTTTGATTTCACTCCTCACTACCTATTACAGTTTTGAAGGCCATAAAATGCCCAGATGGCACAAACCCCCCCAAATGACCCCATTTTGGAAAGTAGACGCCCCAAGCTATTTGCTGAGAGGCATGGTGAGTATTTTGCAGCTCTCAATTGTTTTTGAAAATGAAGAAAGACAAGAAAAAACATTTTTTTTTTTTTCTTTTTTCAATTTGTAAAACTTTGTGACAAAAAGTGAGGTCTGCAAAATACTCACTATACCTCTCAGCAAATAGCTTGGGGTGTCTACTTTCCAAAATGGGGTCATTTGGGGGGGGGGGGGGGTTTGTGCCACCTGGGCATTCCATGGCCTCCGAAACTGTGATAGGCAGTGAAGAGTGAAATCAAAAATTTACGCCCTTAGAAAGCCTGAAGGCAGTGCTTGATTTTCGGGGTCCCGTACGCGGCTAGGCTCCCAAAAAGTCTCCCTGTCTCAGGAGAAGCAACGGAATGTATTTTGGGGTGTAATTTCACATATTCCCATGGCATGTTTGAGCAATATATCATTTAGTGACAACTTTGTGCAAAAAAAAAAAAAATTGTCTCTTTCCCGCAACTTGTGTCACAATATAAAATATTCCATGGACTCGACATGCCTCTCAGCAAATAGCTTGGGGTGTCTACTTTCCAAAATAGGGTCATTTGGGGGGGGGGGGGTTTGAACTGTCCTGGCATTTTATGCACAACATTTAGAAGCTTATGTCACACATAACCCACTCTTCTAACCACTTGAAGACAAAGCCCTTTCTGACACTTTTTGTTTACATGCAAAAATATTTTTTTTTGCAAGAAAATTATTTTGAACCCCCCAAACATTATATATTTTTTTAAAGCAAATGCCCTACAGATTAAAATGGTGGGTGTTTCATTTTTTTTTTCACACAGTATTTGCGCAGCGATTTTTCAAACGCATTTTTTGGGGAAAAAACACACTTTTTTAAAATTTTAATGCGCTAAAACACACTATATTGCCCAAATGTTTGATGAAATAAAAAAGATGATCTTAGGCCGAGTACATGGATACCAAACATGACATGCTTTACAATTACGCACAAACGTGTAGTGGCAACAAATTAAATACATTTTTAAAAGCCTTTAAAAGCCTTTACAGGTTACCACTTTAGATTTACAGAGGAGGTCTACTGCTAAAATTACTGCACTCGATCTGACCTTCGCGGTGATACCTCACATGTATGGTGCAATTGCTGTTTACATTTGACGACAGACCGATGCTTGCGTTCGCCTTAGTGCGAGAGCAGGGGGCGACAGGGGTGCTTTATTTATTTTTATTGTTATCTCAGGGAATGTAAATATCCCCTATGATAGCAATAGGTAGTGACAGGTACTCTTTTTTGAAAAAATTAGGGTCTATTAGACCCTAGATCTCTCCTCTGCCCTCAAAGCATCTGACCACACCAAGATCGGTGTGATAAAATGCTTTCCCAATTTCCCAATGGCGTTGTTTACATCCGGCGAAATCTAAGTCATGAATTGCTCGTAGCTTCTGGTTTCTTAGGCCATAGAGATGTTTGGAGCCACTCTGGTCTCTGATCAGCTCTATGGTCAGCTGGCTGAATCACCGGCTGCATTCTCAGGTTCCCTGTTGAGACAGGAGAGCCAGAGAAAAACACGGAAGACAGTGGGGGGGGGGCATTCCCTCCCACTGCTTGTAAAAGCAGTCTAGAGGCTAATTAGCCACTAGGATTGCTTTTACATGAAAGCCGACCGCTGGCTGAAAAGAATGATACCAAGATGATACCTAAACCTGCAGGCATCATTCTGGTATAACCACTCAAAGTCGTGAATTGCATACCTGAAGACAAAAAAATGGTTAACAATAAAACACAGTAAACGGTAAAGTATAAAAAATTGCATACCTGAAAAGCAAACATGATAAAACATAATAACAATAAAACATTGCAGAATAGAATACAGTAAAAAAGAGCAGAACAATAGAGAGAGAGAACAATAAAACGACAACTATTTTTTTTTTATTTTATATATATATTTTTTTTTTTTTACACTTTTTTTTTGTAACTACCGTATTTATCGGCATATAACACGCACTTTTTTCCCCTGAAAATCAGGGGGAAATCGTGGGTGCGTGTTATAGGCCGATCCCCGCCGATTTTGTGTTATCGGAGCGATCGCGGCAATTGCCGCGGTCGCCGCCGACATACACAGCCGTGGGTAGATTCAAATATGACGGAGCCGAGATACACATACCCGAGTGTTCTCGGCTTTTTTCGGCGCCGCTCACAGTCACGCCCAGTCCCGCCCTATGATGGATATAACACAGGTCCAGGGGCGGGACTGGGCGTGACGGCGGCGCCGAAAAAAGCAGAGAACACTTGGGTATGTGTATCTCAGCTCCGACGAATCCCTGCAGTCTCGGCGCCATATTTGAATCTAATCTATCACAAAGCTGCACTGACATGGCTGGATTGGGGCAAAGTTGCACGGGCAAGGCTGCACTGGGGCAAAGCTGCACTGACAAGGCTGCACTGACAAGACTGCACTGGGGCAAGGCTGCACTGACACTGAAAAGGCTGCAGATGGACAGATAAGGCTGCATTGATGGGCATTTTAATGTAAGTTTTTTTCCTTAAACTTCCCTCCTAAATTTTTTTTTCCTTAAAATTCCCTCCTAAACTTGGGGTGCGTGTTATACGCTGGCGCGTGTTATACGCCGATAAATACGGTAACTTTTATAACTGTAACCGGTTCCAGGTTCGGGTCTCTCAAAATGCGATGGCATCTTGGGAGACCCTGTGAAAGTGTGCCTAGTCTGTGCAATGCTGTACCCTACGTTAATACTCAACTAGTGTATGGTAGCGTTCAAAACATTCACCAATGCAAAAACCAGGATTGTCAGGACAGGAGGGACAATAATAGGAGGTGTCACGCCTATATCCGCGCTTGCTGCAGACACAACATCTTTTTTGGGGGGGTTCCTTGGGTAGGGGTACTCGGGAGGACATAAAAATGCCTCTCATGCAGCCGACTGCATTTGGTTGGGGATGTGAATGGGGGAAGTACGTGTGCTGCAGAAGTGGTGGGTTCCTAATTAGGATTGGCGAATGCAGCAGGAAGGGCATTATGGGCACGACGGGCCTGTGTTTGTCTTCTTCTTGGTGGCAGCAGGACAGTACTTGTGCTTGCCACCTCACCAGCTTGAACTGCACTTATGGGACTCGCCACGTCACCAAGTGTTACTGCAGTGCTGGTTTGACTACGACCGGGGTATACTAGGCCGCTGGTGCTTGCCAGTTCACCAAAACGCTGCCAAAAAAACTGTTAGCGATCGCAGGGATCAGGCCTGACTCTGCGAACGCTGCAGTTATGCGTTTAGTGTTCTGGGCGGAGGGGCAAACCGTATACTGCTGGGGACGCTAATATAGATCTGATCGGATCAGATATTGATCCGTTCAGGCACTATACCACTAAGGGAGGCGTATGCTGCGTGCGTGGGTGTTAGCGGTACTGGCGCTAATCTGAAGCTGCCTGGGGCAACGCATATCACCGCCGGGCGATCAGGGGGCTAAACCTTTATTCGGTAATAAACAGCGGGTGCCCTGACACTATAAAAAATAAACGAACTAACCAGCGTCACCCGTAACGGTTATACGGTGATCAGTGGTGAAAGGATTAACTAGGCGGCAATCAAGGGGTTAAAACCTTTTATTAGGTAGTATATGGGGGTCCCTGACGCTATAAAACGCTGACAGCGAACCTAAATATTTACCTCCCTAACTAGCGTCACCAGTGACACTAATACAGCGATCAGAAAAACGATTGCTTAGTGACACTGGCGACGGGGGGTGATCAAGGGGTTAAAACTTTATTAGGGGGGGTTAGGGGGGTACCCTAGACCTAAAGGGGGCTAACCCTAACTGCTCTAACACACTAACTGTCACAAACTGACACCATGCAGTAATCAGAAAAAAAAACTGCTTGGTGTCAGTGTGACAGGGGGGGGGGGAGGGGTCATTGGGGGGTGATGGGGGTGGGGTGGGGGGTGTTTTGTGTGCCTGGCATGTTCTATGGTGTGTGTGTTTTACACTCACAGTGATGTCTTCTCTCCTCGGCGCCAGAACGGAAAATACTGAGCCGAGGAGAGATGACATCATTTCCTTTGCTGCTGTTTAGCATACAGCAGCATAGGAATGATTCGATTGGCCAGCGGCGATCGCGAGGGGGGGGCCACGAATGGATGGCCTCCCCCTCACCTCCGATCGCCGCTGGACAAAAGCCGACCGCCTCGGGCACCGGGGGGGGTCCGATCAGACCCCCCACCCGCGGGAGGCAGATCACGTACAGGTACATGATTCTGCTTGCCCGTGCCATTCTGCCGAAGTACATCGTCGTGAGGCGGTCGGCAAGTGGTTAAACAGAACTGTGGGAGAGAGGGTTGGGGCCAGGACACCCTTAAGTAGGTGCAATGTTAATTGGAAGACTCAGAGACTTCTATTGGTAGACAACCTTGCAGGGAAAGGTATCTAGCCAGACACCACATCCGCATGTCTCCTATGGCAACAGTCTTGTAACAGTTTTTCTAACATAGTTTGGAATGACCTCTTCCGCTTCTTCTACAATCTCCTATTGTAGAACTTCACTTCCACTGAGCCCTCAGTCTTTCACTAGACTTACTGATCCACTGCCACTGGATCCCCTGAGCTCTTCCAATTTAGCACTCAGTATCTTCCTCAAGCGTCACCCCCGCTTTACTGCTAGGTCCCTGGCTTGGCACTCACAGATACTCCGCAAGCTTCACCCTTGCTGACACATTAAGTCCCTGGCTTGGCTGGCACTGATGGGCAGCATTGAAGAGCACTGATGGGCAGCATTGAAGAGCACTGATGGGCAGCATTGAAGAGCACTGATGGGCAGCATTGAAGAGCACTGATGGGCAGCATTGAAGAGCACTGATGGGCAGCATTGAAGAGCACTGATGGGCAGCATTGAAGAGCACTGATGGGCAGCATTGAAGAGCACTGATGGGCAGCATTGAAGAGCACTGATGGGCAGCATTGAAGAGCACTGATGGGCAGCATTGAAGAGCACTGATGGGCAGCCTTGAAGAGCACTGATGGGCAGCATTGAAGAGCACTGATGGGCAGCATTGAAGAGCACTGATAGGTGGCACTGATGGACGCTGTTAGGCGGCATTGATGAGCGCTGATAGGCAGCCTTAATGGGCACTAATAGGTGGCATTGATGAGCACTGATAGGTGGTACTGATGATTGGGGCACTGATTATCAGTGTAAACAATTTACTGATGTTCTTGACGGTTAACGGCAGTCCTTTACTCACACAGACACAGCGTGGGAGGAAAGGGTTGCAGATAACTGGCAAGTATGTTTACATGTGATCAGATCAAATGGTAAAAGGCCGCTGTAATTGCGCTGGATGCAGGTTTCCAGGGGACACGCGGGAAGCAGGGTTCTGGGAGGATGTCCATGCACACCCTCCCAAAATTGGAAGCCCGGGGCTCGGATGGAAGGGGGGCCCATCATGGTTTCTTGCATCGGGGCCCTGAAGGTTTTAATTACACCTCCTAGAAGTGGTAGAGCAGTGGATCCAGGCATTCAGGAGACGATACTGATGTAAATATGTGTTTTTCTCATGAGTGCAGCACAATCCTATTGCGGAATGGAACTGGGGGGATATGGGGAATAATTTTGCTTTGCAGCCTCCGCATGTGTACAACCCCAAGCGACTACATAATATTTTTTTTAGGTGGGTTCAACCGCCTGTGCTTTATTATACATGTTTTTTGTGCATTTTAAAGTACATATAAAAATGTGAACCAGGCCTTACAGCTAATGGATTTAAGATCCAGACCAAAGCAGGGTCCTAAATTTTTTCTTCTACCCCATGCATTTTGGAAAAGCATATGTGCTGCTTAATAGGTGTTTACATATGTATGTGCATCCAAACTGTATGTATGTGTAGGCTTGTAGGTGTGTATGATGGTAATTATTTTTTTATACTTTCATATTTTTTAATCCCCCCCTAGTGTGGGACAGATTGAACCTTCTACTGGTGGGGGGCACCAACAAGGGGAACAATGTAATTGAATATAAATGATTTAGTTGGGCTACTTCATTGTGCTACTCCCAGTAATGCAAGTGTGAACTATGTGGTGTGATTAATTTCAGCCCCATTGTTCAGGTGGAAAGATTCTGAACTGTCTGCCAAGCACTTTCATTTGCCACCCATGTAAGTCCAGCCTTAGTGCCAAGCGACCCAGACAGTTTAGTTACTTGCTACAGTGTAATTTAACCTCTTGTCTGCAACCATGTAATTTAGAGCACAATGAAAGTAGTGTTTTGAAAATAAAGTGACCCCTGACAAGTGCTCATTAGCAAATGAATTAAATTTCCTGTGTAGTTTAGCTGGCACAAACAGCAAGGAATATCAACGCAAACCAGAACAATTAGTTTTTAAAGCTTTACTTCGGACAGACACACACACATATATACAGTCAGGTCCATAAATATTGGGACATCGACACATTTCTAATCTTTTTGGCTCTATACACCACCACAATGAATTTGAAATGAAACGAACAAGATGTGCTTTAACTGCAGACTTTCAGCTTTAATTTGAGGGTATTTACATCCAAATCAGGTGAACGGTGTAGGAATTACAACAGTTTGTATATGTGCCTCCCACTTTTTAAGGGACCAAAAGTAATGGGACAGATTAACAATCACCCATCAAACTTTCACTTTTTAATACTTGGTTGCAAATCCTTTGCAGTCAATTACAGCCTGAAGTCTGGAATGCATAGACATCACCAGACGCTGGGTTTCATCCCTGGGGATGCTCTGCCAGGCCTCTACTGCAACTGTCTTCAGTTCCTGCTTGTTCTTGGGGCATTTTCCCTTCAGTTTTGTCTTCAGCAAGTGAAATGCATGCTCAATCGGATTCAGGTCAGGTGATTGACTTGGCCATTGCATAACATTACACTTCTTTCCCTTAAAAAACTCTTTGGTTGCTTTCGCAGTATGCTTCGGGTCATTGCCCATCTGCACTGTGAAGCACCGTCCAATGAGTTCTGAAGCATTTTGCTGAATATGAGCAGATAATATTGCCCAAAACACTTCAGAATTCATCATGCTGCTTTTGTCAGCAGTCACATCATCAATAAATACATTGGCAGCCACACATGCCCACGTCATGACACTACCACCACCATGCTTCACTGATGAGGCGGTATGCTTTGCATCATGAGCAGTTCCTTTCCTTCTCCATACTCTTCTGTTCCCATCACTCTGGTACAAGTTGATCTTGGTCTCATCTGTCCATAGGATGTTGTTCCAGAATGGTGAAGGCTTTTTTAGATGTTGTTTGGCAAACTCTAATCTGGCCTTCCTGTTTTTGAGGCTCACCAATGGTTTACATCTTGTGGTGAACCCTCTGTATTCACTCTGGTGAAGTCTTCTCTTGATTGTTGACTTTGACACACACACACCTACTTACTGGAGAGTGTTCTTGATCTGGCCAACTGTTGTGAAGGGTGTTTTCTTCACCAGGGAAAGAATTCTTCGGTCATCCACCACAGTTGTTTTCCGTGGTCTTCCAGGTCTTTTTGTGTTGCTGAGCTCACCAGTGCGTTTTTTCTTTTTAAGGATGTTCCAAACAGTTGATTTGGCCACACCTAATGTTTTTGCTATCTCTCTGATGGGTTTGTTTTGTTTTTTCAGCCTAATGATGGCTTTCTTCACTGATAGTGACAGCTCTTTGGATCTCATATTGAGAATTGACAGCAACAGATTCCAAATGCAAATAACACACTTGAAATGAACTCTGGACCTGAAAGTCTGCAGTAAAAGTACATCTTGTTCGTTGTATTTCAAATCCATTGTGGTGGTGTATAGAGCCAAAAAGATTAGAATTGTGTCGATGTCACAATGTTTATGTATGCGTGTGTGTGTGTGTGTGTGTGTGTGTGTGTGTGTGTGTGTGTGTGTATATATATATATATATATATATATATATATATATATATATATATATATATATATATATATATATATTTATTATATGTTATGTACTCATTAAAAATCAATAAAGCAGAGCAAAGTTTTTTTTTTTTTTTTTCTAAATGCAAACATTGAACTTGCAATTTGAAAATATAGCATTCACACTAACACAACTCAGGGGTATTCAATAAAGCCCCAAGGACACTTTTTCTGGTGGTATGGCCCTTTTAAAATGGCCTATGCCAAAATAAGATTCCTGCTGCCTTTCTCAGTAGCTTAGATTTTTGGGTCAAAGCTTAATTGAACAAGCTGACGTTAGAAGCTGATTGGCTACCATGCATGGCTGCATCAGATTTAGCATTCTCCATTTTTAGTAAATCAAACTAATGTCTCAGCTGGGAGGATTCCTTTTATCCACCTTGCTTGTGTGGATAGAGGAATCCATTTGTTTTTATGCTGTGTAGCAGGCAGCTTATTTTTTGCCTCTACCTCCTCCCATTCCACTTGTCACTGGACATTAAACCCTTCGCGCCTAAAGGGTAAAACAAATCTTAATGCCTAAGCCCAATTTTGCAAATTTGACGTTTTAGTAAACCTGTACATATCATAACAACTACTTTTGTGCATCCAGTTGGATCATACCTTGTTTTTTCAGGACAAATTTGGCTTTTATTTGGTGGTAAATGATAATGGATATCTCCTGATTTATTATTTTATTTTTTATCTAAGGAAAACTGGTCCAAAATAGTAAAAAAAAAAAAAAAAAAAAAAAAAAATTTTAAATGTAACTGTATATTTCTTGATCTAGGTATTTTTTTTATTTTTATTATTTATTTAATATATTTTTTACACACATTTTTTTTTTTTTCCTATCGCTGCAAGGACAGGGAAAAATACAATGCATCTGACTCATCCATTCACAGAAACAGAAAACACGGGGGCGGGCTTCACAGTGACTGATCACTGTGATCGCTGTGCTAGCCTCTGATTGGCTATCGGGTAACCCGGAATTGGACATTCCAAGTCCCAGTTGTTGGAACGGGGCCCAGGGCTCTCGGTGAGACCCCAGTCTCTGTACTGGGAGTGCGCCATGCGGAGCGCTCCCAGCACAAAGGGAGATGCGCAAATATGTGGCCCCACGAAAAAAAGCCCAGTCCAGTGGGGGCCGCATATTTGCGTACAGTCGGCACAAAGGGGATAAGAATGCTGTCAGCTTCACAGCCGAAAGCCTCCCATAAACCACTAATGTAGTGGGTGGAGCCACATGGGGAAGCTAAGACATTAGTTCCCAGTCAGTTCTGCTCTCTCCTTGTTATTCACAGCAAACAGTGGGTGGATTCTATATACATCAGGCCATGGATCCACCCATTGCTTTCAGTCACTCACAAGGGGAGTAGACCTGATGGGGAACTAGCATCTGTGAATTCCCATCAGGCTCCGCGCACCCCACCTTTAAATCTCCTCGGCACTGTGCTGTGACAGCTGCAGCAGCAGGAAGAAGCTCAGCTGGACTGAGGTTGACGTATATTATCTGGGAACGTCAGAATTCTAAAGAGTCTTAGACACTTTTTATGAATGCCCCCACTGTCTTGTACTATTCCATAAGGTCTCCCAGCTGCTGTGCGATCACCCGTCGGAATAAACTCTGAAGGTTGTTCCGACGGAATTCCGCTCAAGCTGTCTTGCATACACACGTTCACACCAAATTGCGACCGTCCAGAACGCGATGACGTACAACACATAGGATGGGACTATACAGTACAATAGCCAGTAGCCAATAGCTTCCGTCTCGTACTTGCTTTAGAGCATGCGTCGTTTTTGGTACGTCGCAACAGCATACAGACGAGCAGTTTTTTCCCGATAGGAATTGGTTCCGTCGGAAAAATTTAGGACATGTTCCATTTCTAGGTCCATCGGAAATTTTTGACATAAGAAGTCAGATGGGGCATACACACAATCGGAATTTACGATGAAAAGCTCCCGTTGGACTTTTTCTGTCGGAAATTCCGCTCGTGTGTACACGGCATTACTATAAAAGTGTAAGGTCAGACCGGCCATACTGACAATATACTTTGCCTGTGATAGAGAAAGCATAGGGAGATCTGGCGACAAACTGCAGGAGAGATTAGTGTAAGGCTTGCAGGTCCGTTAAAGTAGATGCGCACCATTACTGAATGTCATCCCTTGGTGAATATAATGTAGGTAGCAAAATGCTGCATATCTTATAGAACTTGGAATGAGGTGAGGGAAGGGTTTTTCCTTTTTTTTCCATTCATTTTTTCATCCTTTAATTCTCAATGCTGCTGATGTCCTGCAGATGCTTTACAGCCTGTCCCTGACCACATGCACTGCTGTGATAACAGGCTGCATATGTTTTGTTTCACATGACCTATTTCCTAATTGTTGCTGGTTGCAATTGCTTTTTTTTCACAGGCCTAGCGATTTTATATAGGAACAGCAGCCTATAGTTTTCATTGGCGAGCCTATACAGTGATTTATAGGCAGGAGAATATGCAATACAGGGACAGAACCTGTTAAACCCATTACACAAAGTGTCCACACTAGGACCTTTTTATTAGTATAACCAGTTATTTTTTTTAATGATATATAACAATTAAAGTGAAAATAAGAATAAACTTTCTAAAAAATTTAATAAAAATAGTCATGTTTTCTGCTCCAGCAACTGGGGAAAGGAGAACCTTTCCCCAGTTGCTGGGGAAGGTTGTTACTAGGGATGGAGGGGTGTTGGCGAATGCTGCTTTGAGCATCAAGGCTTCACCCTGGAGAAGGGTGGGCATCCTATGGTTGTAAGATTTTATATATAATTTTGTTGCTACCTGACCTTCCCCTTATGAACCTGGAGAAAGCCCTACAGGAAAAAGCCAAGTAGGACTGAAGGGGGATGAAACTCCCACCAGTGGGTCCCACTTGTAGCATTGGTCCCAGCTGCCAATATTTTACTCAGTTTAGTTTGCTGTGTCTGGTAGCTTGACCATTGCAGAGATGGCCTTACAGGGGAAAAAATAAATTATCCCTAATCACCACTGTGGTGAACGTGGGTGTCAGATCCCTGCCCTCCTCGTAACTTGTGACAAAGGACCGGCCAACCTCACACCACGCTCTCACTTACGTAACAACAATGCCACTCTCAGCTGCACCCAGCACAAAGATTTTCCAGCTTGTGGGACCACAATCTAGGTGCCAACAGCCTGAGAGCGATTGTCACTGGGCTAATTACACAATTAACCCTTTAACTGCCACCGCCCCCATTTTAAAAGACAGCAATACCAATTATGATTTTAGAATAAGCGTCTGCAACACACACTGCCACCACAGACAGGTCTGCTCAGAGGCCTTACTCTACAACAGTAGCGCTCTTAAAGAGGCAGGTTCGTTTTAAAGCTTGCACTAGGAGCTTTAGAGACAAGGTTAGCACTTTTCAACATAAGGGTTTATTATGAAAAGGTCAAAGTTGGAGCAAATAAAACATTTACAGAAAAAAGATGTGTCAAAGAGATAGACAATATACAGCCACAAGAAAATAAGAGAATTGGGGAAGAAGAATACTTGGGAGGGGTTGCAACACAAGGAGCTTGGACAAAGTGGGACCTAGACCACCAGACTTGGGACAGTTTTTTTGTGTTTTTTTTTTTCTTTGCAGCTCCAGATAGCAGCTGAATCCCACTGCCATTTGGAGCTTCACTGTACAGCTACCCATTTGCATCCTTTCTAAGTGCTCATGTACTGTCCTAACACTATATCAACTATACTAATAAACGGTTTTGCCACTGGCTAATTTGCAAAAGTTTCGAAATGTAGCTTTTTTTTTTTTTTTTAAGCGTAAACTTTTCTAAAGTTTTTAGATTTGTTGTGACTGCTACTTCCACTGATTTATTCAGGCCTATTGCCACTTGATTTGCCTTGCCGCAGCCAAAACCACCATAAAAAAGCTTTTATTTAAGATGATGGAATTAAATCCGGTAGCTGCTGTTGCAGGTATTGCAAACCAAATGTAAATATTCTTGTACTTTTAGCTGCAGTCCAGTCACAGTGGTCCAAAACGTATCTGACAAAGGTGCCTGGACCAAAAGACAATCCAAAAGAGTTAAAAATTGACATGAATAAATGCCTAAGAATAATGCATATTGTTTCCTTATGCGCATACCTTTAAAATTATTTTAAGTCTAATGGAATTCTCTGACATAAAACTGTTGGTACATAGATGAAAAGCAGAAATGTCAAAGTATTTTTTGATTAGAAAAACTGCTCTTCCAGCATCTCGAGGCTGTACAAATCAGGACTTGGGGGTGGAGATCGACTTGAGTGACTGGTGGAAGTGGTCTCCTCGTATGTCTAAGGGTATCATGAATACATCCCTGGTAGAGGGAGGATATAAAGTACCTTCTAGATCAGGGGTCTCAAACTTGTCATGACTCCCACAGGCAGAGAAATGATGGGACTTGTAGTTCTGCAACAGCTGGAGGGCCGCCATCTTGAGACCCCTGTTCTAGATGATACCTGGTGCCAGACTGCCTCTTGAAAATGTACCAAGGGGCTTCCTCTCTGTGCTTTCAGGGATGTGGTCAACCTGGTACAATGTTCCACATGTGGTGGACCTGTTCCAAGGTGCCCTGGTTTTGGAACAGAGTTCATTTCCTGATCTATTCAGTGACAATGAATGAATATAGTTAAAAACCCTAGGGTGGCACTTAACGAGCCTGTTGCTGACGCTCCTAAATATGTTCAGACGTTAATCTACTTTATGTTTCTTGCGGCAAAAAACGATGTAGCGACCGCTTGGATGAAACCAGTGGTATATTTGGCTATTATGAAAAATAAGTTGACATAGATCATGCTCACTGAAAAGCTGGTCAGTATCTTGAAGGATAAGTCTGCTATGTTTGACCGTGTTTGGGATCCTTGGATTAAGTATCACCAAAGTCCAGCTGACTGAGGGAGTGTGGACAATGGAGGTGGGCGTTCGGACGGTCTTTCTTCTTTCTCCTTTTGTGTTATTTATTCTTTTTCCCTCTTTCTTCTTTCCTGGTCATTTTCCTTTCTTTGTCTCTGCTTGCCTTTTGTTCTCACTTCTCCCCCCTTCTTTGTTGAACTTGCACTTCATTTTCATTTACTTATTTTGCTCACACCTATGTGCATTTTGTAAACTCACAAACATACCGGCTAGCCGGTGGGTGGTGGCGAAGCATAGGTTCTAATATTTCCCCTAGCAGGGTTTTCTTAATAGGAGCGTTGTATGCTTTATAAGAACTTTTTATCTTTTGTTGACCTTCTACTTTATACGGCAACCCTTTGGGGTTGGTTTAGTAAAGGCAAATCCATTCTGCACTTGAACATGCACTTGTAAGTGCAGTCGCTGTAGATCTGAGGGGAAGCTCTGAAATTAGGGGAAGTTCTGCTGATTTTATCATCCAATCATGTGCAAGCAAAAATGCTGTTTTTTATTTTCCTTGCATGTTCCCCTCAGATCTACAGCGACTGCACTTCCAAGTGCACTTGCAATGCAAAGTGTATTTGCCTTTAGTAAATAAACCCCTTTGTGTTGAAAATTACTGGTGGCATACTATTTGGATCCTTCTTATACTTGTTCCTAATGTTTTGATATGTTCCACCTGCATTGTGGACCTTATCCCTGATGTACCGTAATTCTTTGCCTACAATTTGTGTCCCCTTTGGAAAAAACTTTCAATAAGCATATTAAAACAGAAAAACTGCTATTCTGCTTCCCCAGGCTGGTAATAACTTGATTTTTTTTTTTTTAAGTATTGAAAGCTTTAGGATGTTTTATATGTTTATTGTGGCAATGGAAAATGGCAGCACACAAATATTTTATCTGTTAGCGAAAGATCAGAGTGCATTGCAGCTGAAAAGGTGTCATGCTAGGGGTGGCCTAGCATGCTGGATTAGCTGTTCTGGGAGAGACCACTGCATCTCAATCTGACACATGCTTCCCCAAAATGGCTACTAGAGCAGCAATTAGGGTGGCTACCTGGCTTGTATTTTATTGCCCTACATGCTAAAATTAGGACTTCTAGCCAATGTTATTAGTAGGAAACAGATCATAAAGCTTGTCCCCCCCCCCAAAAAAAATAAAAATAAATAAAAATAAAATACAACTGGCAATCAATTGAATGCAATCTGTCCATTAAGCTGATTTACTAGGATTAATTCCATAAAACATGGCCCCTGCTGCAGCATTACACAATGGCCAATAGCTGCATAAAGGAGCAGAGTGGCAGAGCCATTTGTGAAAGTCTGTTGGGCATTGAGGTGGTACCAGTGGGGCAGAGTGCATATTACCCACCTGAGGCAAAACTTAGCTCTTTATCTGACACATTTAAGTACATTTGCAATATTAATGCATATTTCATTATTAAGAAATTCTGTCTTATACCTCACTTCGAGTGAGGATGATCAAATCCCTACAGTACTGAATGAATCAAAAATTTTGTGTTTGACCTAATTTTCCTTTTCTGTTAAACAGTGACTCATTTCCTACTAGCTGCTTTTTTCAGCAGTTATTAACACAGAAGAACTAAGTGCATATGTAATATAATCTCATTCTTTTAAAAAAAATAAAATGTCTTTTCTTATTCAGTTCTGTTATAATTTTGAATAGAGTGGGGAACAGTTAGAAAGTCTGTTTTCGGTTTTATTGATGTCTGTGTGTAATGATTCTTGTGTGTTTTCCCATTTAAAGTTGTACGTTTGGTATGTTTTCCACATCAGGGCTTTTTTGTCATTCTGTATTTGTGTCTTTAACCTGTGGCTTGCACATTTTGTTTTTGATGCTATGCATCTTAAGGTGTCTGGAGTCATGAGAGAGTTGCATCTAATATCACTTTAAGGTGAACACTGAAATAGCTGAAAGGATGTGCTCACTGAAAATACATTGTAATTTTGATTTAAACTGTGCTATTTGTTACCACATATCATCCCTGTCATAAATCCTTTTGCACAGCAACTGAAAGACAGAGAGCAGGACTGATAAACCGCAGCCTGCATTGTCTGCTTTAATAATCTCTGGTTTATCATACCAGGAGGGACAGATAGATGTTAAGTCTGTATGCAGGTAGGGTAGGTTGGATTAATGTGTCAGCTGCATTGTGGAAATTGATGGAACCAATGACTGCCTGCACAAAAAAAAATTACACAATGGCCATTGTGGAAACTAGAAAAGACTATTGATTTTATTTTGACAGGTGGTCCCCTTTTTAAAAAAGTTTCAGGCTGGGTTCACACTGGGACTACACCACTGTTGTACGACGGTCATCCTACTTTGCACTGTGACATGGGTCCTACATCGGTCCTACTTCGGTCCTACTTCCATCCGACTTGATTGAACAAGATAAGATTTTGCTCCGACTTTGAGATGGTCTGACTTGTCCTTTGACCAATCAAAACAATCCCAGTGTGAGATAATTTCCTTTTTACTTCTGCTGTAATCACCATGTCAGATGTCACAAGTCGGATGGTTAATACAAGGATCCGACTTCAATCCGGCTTCAATGATATTCAATGGGCTGAAGTAGGACCAAAGTCGTACCAAAGTAGGGCAGGAACCTTTTTCAAAGTCGGACTGACTTGTGTCGTCAGACCAGTTAAGATGGCTCTCGTAGGGAATCATTGATTTACACACGTCATGTGACAGGAGATCCCAATGTCGGAGCGTTTGTTGAAACAAGTGTGAACCCGGTCTTACTCATATCAGAAGTAAAAATTTTAACCCGATTCAAATCCTTTCATATTTACGATGGTATCATTTTTGTTAGAAATATGACGGCCCCAGCGGAAATGTGGTTTCACGTGTTTTTTGTTTTTTTTTTTACTTTTTCAATTACATGTAAAGCCACACCGCCATGTCAAGGCACCGCTCTAAAGTGTGGTACCTAACTCTAATCTGAGCAACAATACATTGAAAGCAGGTATGTCTAGATCAATCCTTCAGTCCAGTAATATACCAGAAGACCAAACTCACTCAAAGTAGATAAAGTCAGTTTTCTCAATGGTTGATGTCACAGAGATGGTGCACGCACGCCCACAAACTAATCTCTTCCTTCCCCAGTGGTTTCTTCACATGCAGGACATCTTTCTTCAGTTCTCCCTCCTCACATTGCCTGCAGCCTGCAGCCTGCTTTTTCAGGGCAGTGGGCAGCATTCCAGCATTCAGGAGTTTTCTGGTCCTCTGACTTCAATGACATTTGGTCACACAACCATACCTCTCTATGCACCTTTGATCCAGAGATTCTGCTCAGCTGTTTCTGCATTTATGTATACTTGAGTGTTTTTTTGTTTTTTTCTTGGCTTCTGCTACATGTCTGTCTGTGGCCATCGGAGAACTGCTCTAAATTTTTGGGCAAACTGTAGACTCAGTACCCCTTTTGCAACATGTTTAAATCTCAGTTAGGCCCACAAAATGATTGTGCCATCTGTGATTCTTATAGAACCAAACTTCAGATCCTCACAGGTCTTCTGTACCAAGGTGTTCTTGATCCTAGCTGCTATGGCATAATGGATTCAGGGCTTTTACCCAAGCCTCTAGCTTCTGTGAACATCAAGGACACTGACCTACATGTGCATGTCGCAGTTTTTTTTCCAGCACATCAGTGTTTTCTATGCTTTGCTGTCTGACCTCTACTCTGCCCTTTGACCTCTCATCTATACCTCTAGTGTTCACTAAAGAGCTGGTCTAAGTATTAGCCCTACTGCACTCTCGGACAACCCCATTTTGGGATACTATGACAACCTTCTGTTGAAGAGAACAATGTTGTGGGCCCAATAAGACAATGTGGCTTTGAATATCCAAACAAAAGATTTTGGATGGATCCAGAAATTTCAGAAATCGTTGCTTGAACTGCTTATCATTTGGACTATTTGGGTCTAGTTCTGGACACAGCTGAAGCAAAATGTTTCTTAACAGGAGAAAATTCAAATTCTTCAATGTCAGATTCAAGTTCTCCAGTCCTCTTGTCATCCAACTTTTTGTTTTGGCATAAGAGTTCTGGGTCTGATGGCCGCCTTCCTCCAGGTAGCCCTATTTACCCAATTTCAATCCAGACCACCAACATGTAAAATTCTGTTATCCGTGGGCAAGTTAATGGAATCCCTAAATAAACCAATTAGTTTGGTACCAAAAACCTGGTTGTCCCTGGCCTTGTGCTCAGGAATTTAGGTTGGAAGTCCTTCATTCCCATCTTTTTGAGGAAACTCTTAACAGATGTCAGCCAGGTTTAGAGGAGTCCTATGCACCCTGTTGTGTAGGTTTAATATTCTGTTCAACATCCTGGACCTTTGGGCAATTTGGCTGTTTCTGTAGCATTGGACCATCCTACTGGAACGTAATCTGATTTGGATTCAGTTGGAAAATACCATTATGGTGGAATACATTAACCACCTTGGGGAAACCAGAAGGTAGACCGGATCATGCCCTGGGCAGAAATTCACATTCCCACCTTGTTCTCCATGTATATCCCAGATGTAGACCATTGGCATGCAGACTTCATCAGAAGATAGTGCTTGGACCCAGGGTAGTGGTCTCTACACCTGGAGGTGTTCTTCCAAGACCTGTGTCCTAGGTGGGGGATGCCAAATGTGCACCTTCTGACCTCCAAATTTAACAACAAACTGGACAGGTTTGTCTACAGGTTCCAGTATCCTCTAGCAGAAGCAGGATATGCTCTAGTGGCTCCATGGGATCAACGCACCCTGATCTATGCTTTTTTCTCTCCTGAAACTTCTACCATGTCTGCTTCACAGGATTGAGATGAAGGGCATTCTAATAATCCTAATTGCTTCGAACTGACCCAGGTAGATGTGGTGCGGCAGCTTAGTAAGACTCTTGGCAGACGCTCCATGGGCTCTGTCAGATGGCAAGGATTGCTGGCCTGGATGTTGAGGACCTGTTGTGCTTCTTTTTTTTTTTTTTTAATCAGAGGCATCTCTAAATCTGTTAGCTATAATGCTAACAGCTACAAAGGCTACTTTTACCTGTAAGGTCCATCATTGGACATGAAAGGCATACCTCACTTAGTGTGAGTCTCTGACCTTCCACCCATAGAGTTTCTCAGTGCAGATTTTTTCCTTTACTTCTTGTCTAGAAAATACAGCAGAAAATTAAAAGAAATCTGAGTGAAGTGAAAGAAAACTGCACTTTTTTGATAGCTGTTACTGAATCAGTTTCCCCTGCTCCATGACAATTGTGAATTTTTAAGTTTACCATCACCTTCTATACTTCTGACAAAGGTCAAAAGGAGAGTGAAGCTCCCCAACCAGGACACAGTTAGAGGTTCTAATACTTTCAAGACAAGAAGATAAAAATTATTTGCAGCTATTTCAAGTTTTTGTGTGTTCTTTGCTTTTCAGATTTCCTGCTCCGAGAGCTGTCAGATCTTGCCTTTAAGTCTGACCTACCCTTTAGTACGTATCTATGAGCAGCCTTAGATTCTGTTTTCAGAGCTCCATTATTTCTTGGAATCAGAACACTCAGGTTTGGTGATAATCATAATACAGTATCCTGGAGGAATATCCTAGTAGCACATTTTAGGTACATTATATGACATCCTTAGGACATGACTTTTGCATCCTTGGCCTGCTTTTTGATTTAACTGGTGATAATGAACAACACTGAGTGAACAAATCACATCGAAAACTATTGTATTAATAAATTTGAACATCTTCATGATTTTTGTTATATTTGATTGTTTTAATGCCAGTTGGAAGGACATAAAACAGAATTTCTCAAAAGGACTATGGGCTCCATTCATCCCATGCGGTATTTAGGTGTCCAGACACATTTTCCCTAAATATTGCATGCGATCCTGAAACTGTCAATTCACTCTGCTGTTTTGCAGTATTTACAGCAAAACGCTGAAACCGCTTGCTACTTGCCGCTTAAAAAGGCATTAATCTTAATTCACAGAAGAAAAAAAAAAATATTTAAATGTGTGCAGTAATTAAGCAGTGGTCCAGACATGCAATATTTAAGGAATATTTAAATATAATAGCCAAGTTCTCTCATAAATAATGCGTATAAACCTAAATATGGAAATCTTTGGGGTTGATTTACTTACTGTATAACTAAAAGAAAACCTTTTTCTTTTAGTTTTGGATAGGGTGGAGGTGGGGTAAAACACCTGTCATGTTTTTATTGTTTTCTGTGCCCCCATTAGGGAGATTCACCCTCTGTATTTGTCCTGTTTACCATTATGATTAAAAGTGAAAGTAAAAGAAAATCCCCAATTTTGGTTCACAGATGGCAAAAACTTAAAAAATAAAAACATGACAGGGGTTATAATCCTTTCTTACTCTATCCTTTATAATCCTCCCTTACTCTATACTTTAAGACGAATAGACTTAATTTTTCAAGTTGCTGGGGGTCTGTGTGTGGGGCGATTTTTTTAAAATTTGGAAGCCCCCTTTAATAAGGGGGCCCCCCAGTACCCCCCCATGTGAATGAGTATGGGGTTCATAGTACCCCTACCCATTCACCCCAAAAAAAAAAAATGTGTAGTGTAATAAAAATATGAGACGTTTTTGACAAGTCCTTTGTTAAAAATGACTAATGTCCCCTATGATAGCGCCAAAGTCAATCACGATGTCTTCTTCATCCGCCGCTGCCGCCGACCCACTGAAAAAAAGAACGCTCCTCCGACGCTGGCTCTCGCCATTCTGTCAGCTCCAGTGTCAGACTGTTCTTATAGAACTTTGAGGCGTGGCCATGCGGTGATGGAACTCGGAGACCCCACCCCCTTGAGACATCCCAGACCCATCATGCCTGGGTCTGTGATGTCATCACAAGGGGGCTTGGTCTCTAGGTTACAGCACCGCACGGCCACGTCCCATAGCTATATACGAACTGTCGGACATGGGAGCTGCCAGAACTGTGTTATCATTTGGGGGGGTGGAGCATTTTTTTTTTTTATCGGGTCGGCGGAGGAAGACCTTGTAATTGACATTGAGGCTACATCAGGCGACATTTATTTTTAATTTTTAAAAACTGCCTCATGTTTTTTGTTACACTACAGTTTTTGGGTGAATGGGTGGGGGTACTATGTACCCCCTACTCATTCACATGGGGGGCTGCGATCTGGGGGGCCCCTTTCCTAAAGGAGGCTTCCAGATTTCGATAGAACACCTTCCTGTGGGCAGGGGGCTTAACTGTGGGGGGATGGGCTTCCACTGACATGACAGCTATCACTGCTCCCGATGACAGGTAGCAGTAGATCTCTGTCATGTCACTAGGCAGAACAGGGAAATGCCTTGTTTACAAAGGCATCTCCCCGTTCTTCCGCTCCGTGAAACGATCACAGGCCCCAGGCGGACATCGAGTTCGTGGGACCGGCGGGCACGGTCACAGAGCACGTGGTGGGCACGCGCCCACAATGACATGATTTAAAGGGGACATACCTGATATTACCATTTGCCCAGCCGTGCCATTGTGCCGACGTACATCGTCATGCGCTGGTCAGCTAGTGGTTAAGTAAATACAAAATATATAAAGTATAAAAAAATATCAAACACATATGAATACCCTTCTTCCACCAATAAAAAAGACAACGTTTAAGAAGAAGCATATTTTTATGTGTGTGTGATGGTTGATACTGTTTTCATTCAATATTTGACATTTATAGAGATATTTTGTATTTACTTAATTTAACTAGTTGTTTTTGATACACCACGTGTGCCCCGTGAAAGCAGCTTCCCTTTGATTGGTGTCCTAGTCATCTTTTTTCTTTTGTACTAATACATATGCTGCAGGGACCACACTGACTTAGTGAGTTGGCATATTTCTACGGTTTATACCATTTTACCTCTTTATTAGCAATAAAATCTGACAGGGGTTCTAATTCTTCTCCACTGTATCCATGCCACATGATATCGATGAGAAAATACTGCATTGTTTAATGAGATAAATATTGCATATTTTGGAAAAATACTGCATGCAGTACCACTTCAGCCACAGAAGATTTGGCTGCTCAATGACCAGGCCATTTTTTGCAATATGGCACTGCGTCGCTTTAACTGACAATTGCGCGGTCGTGCAACACTGTACCTAAACAAAATTTACATCCTTTTTTTCCAACAAATAGATCTTTCTTTTGGTGGTATTTGATCATCTCTGCGGTTTTTATTTTTCTGCGCCATAAACAAAAAAAGAGCGACAATTTTGAAAAAAAACACAATATTTTGTACTTTTGGCTATAATGAATATCCCCATTTTTTTTTTAAAACAAGCACATTTTTTCCTCAGTTTAGGTGTATTCTTATATGTGTATTCTTATATGTATTCTTCTACATATTTTAGTAATAAAAATTGGAATAAGCGTATATTGATTGGTTTGCTCAAAAGTTATAGCGTCTACAAAATAGGGGATAGATTTATGGCATTTTTATTATTTATTTATTTATTTATTTATTTTTTTTTTTTTCTGCGACCTTTTTTTTTTTTTTACCGGGACTGCGACTTTATGGCAGACACATCGGACACTTTTGACACATTTTTGGGATGATTGACAATTATACAGTGATCAGTGCTATAAATAAATGCACTGATTACTGTGTATATGTCACTGGCAGGGAAGGGGTTAACACTAGGGGGCGACCAAGGGGTTAACTGCATTCCCTAGTTTGTGTTCTAACTGTGGGCGGAGGAGATTGACTGTAGGAGATGAGAGATCGTAGTTCCTAGCTATTAGGAACTCTCGATCTGTCTCTCCTCGCAGAACAGGGATTTGTGTGTTTACACACACATGTCCCTGTTCTGCCTCTCATGCCCATGATTACTCGTAGCCGGCGGTCATCACAACTGCTGGTCACGAGCATTGGCACCCCCGCAATGCTGCGGGCACGTGCACCTGCTATCCCACTTAAAGGAGCCTACGTACAGCTACGACGGTTCGCGGGATTGCGCCGACCTGCCGCCGTATAATGGCAGTGGCTGGTCGGCAAGTGGTTAAAAGCATTTTTTAGTGAATGCCAACATTTTTTACAGCATTTCTTAAAGCGTTAGATACCGCTTTGTGAATGGAGCTCTACGTTGGCCAAAACATCTTGTCAAAAGTGCAAGTTTTACTATACTGCTAAGGACTCAAAATGACAACCCTTCTTCTTTTTTATATGTCACACATACAGTAGATTTTGTGACCAGCATCAATATTCCATAAATAGATTCACTAAGGGTCCTTTCACACTGGGGCGGTTTGCAGGCGCTATTGCGCTAATAATAGCGCCTGCAAACCGACCCGAAACAGCCGCTGCTTTAATTTCAGTGTGAAAGCCCCGAGGGCTTTCACACTGGAGCGATGCGCTGGCAGGACGGTAAAAAAAACGCTCCTTTACCGCTCCTGCCCATTGAAATCAATGGGACGGCGCGGCTATACCGCCGGCAAAGCGACTCTGCAGAGGCACTTTGTGGTGGTTTTAACCCTTTCTCGGCCACTAGTAGGGGGGTAAAACCGCCCCACTAGCGGCCGCATACCGACGGTAAAGCGCCGCTTACAATAGCGGCGTTTTACCGCCGACAACGCCCCCGCCCCAGTGTGAAAGGACCCTAAGATGATAGAAAAGTAAACAAAGTCCCTTAGCTGATTCAATTAAAGTATTTTGTAAAAATTGTGAAATGGAACAGGGGTTTTCACCCCAGGCCCCACTTGGTGGGGAGACTAATCATTATCCATGCAAAAATCAAAGTGTCTCAGGTGTCCTCCATACATGTGTCTTGTGAGTTCTTCCTACAAGACCTCCTTCCACAAGGAGCTCCATGCTAAAATTCTCACTACATCACTTTGGATATATTATGGTATTAAAGGCCTTCTGTCTCTTGAAGTATCACTACGCCCTACTTCAGACAACAGGTATGATTCTCTTTACAATCTTTGTGTAATATGTACAGTTTGGAGGTGTTTTTATCTTAAATTAGAAAAGTGAGGAAAAGTATTTTTTTCTGAAATGTCTAGCACTGAAACTCAGTTCTGTTCAAATGGAACTTGGAGCACTTCTAGATTTTGATCTGCTAAAAGCTAAAGCTCGGGCAAAAAATAGAAACTAATCAATCAAAAGTTCAGGTCCCACATTGTGAGATCCATCATCCCAAGTCTGCATGTCATGGGTTGGAAAATAAACCTCACTGGATTCTAGTAAAATCAGGCAGATGACCTTTTAACACAACAATGTTAGTTATATGGGATCTGCATTAGATGAGGATGAATTCACTGCATGCAGCAATGAGCAGGAGCCTGTTTTAATAGTTTTAGATACTGGAGGAGATTTGCTAAAACTGGTGCACTCAGAATCTGGTGCAGCTGTGCATGATAGTCAATCTGATTCTAACTTCAGCCTGTTCAATTAAGCTTTGGTAATGAAACCTGAAACCTGAAAGCTGATTGGTTTCTATGCATAGTTGCACCAGATTTTTTCACACTCCAACTTTAGTAAATAACCTCCACTGCATCCTAACAACTTGGATGGATTGCACTTTTTTAATTGATAAGCACTTTTCTATAACAATTCAAGACAAAGACCTTAAAAAACCCTATACATTGCATTACACCGTTCTAAAAATGAATGCAAAATTATTGGTTACAGAAATCTTTAAAGTGTTTGTTACCCCAACACTTCATATTCCTGATATGTGCCTGCTGTTCCATGTACTTGTATGAAAAAGTATCCTGTTCTCTTTGTATTGCTTCCTTTGTGTGAAATCTCTGGTGTTCCTGCCAGTCCCTCTGATTTCCTATTAAAAACTGACCACACTAAGCAGGAGAACACAACGTGGTCAGTTCCCTAGCTGTGCTGGGAGCTTGGTGTGCTCTTCTCCAATGATCAGACTTGTCGTGACATGCCCCCCCGCTGCACAGCCATTCACTGGGAAGCTCAGTGTGCTGCTGCTTCTCCTCCTCCCCTAGCTCTTAAGCAGCTGAGAACAGAGAGAATGTGATCGCTTATTTAAAAAAAAGGGGGAAAACTGTATTTCTAATTTTTTTTTTTTTTTTTTTATAGCTATACAAAAATATTTTGCCTTTCAGTTTTGTTTTAAACTGAATGGATTGTTTTACAAGGTGATCGTTTACAATCACTTAAACAATTGAAATCATGCACTTAATGGCCTTGAAGCCATTTCAGACTACTCCATGACCCTTCCTCTTGGCTGCCTGGGTAAAGAAACACAGCTTTGCCAAACACCCCATACTTCTGGTTGTTGAATCTAAGGGTGGATACACACTATAAGAAAATTGGGCAAACAATTGTGCGGTTTTCCTTATTGTTTCACAGCAAGTCAAAACTGAGGATGGAGGTAATGTACTAAAATTCCTGTACGACAAAGGCTTTTTTATTATATACACAAACATATTTGGGGGGGCACACCCTAAAATGCGTTTAAATTCAAGATGGTGCTGCTATAAGACCAACAAACAGTACAAAACAGATTACAGCGCACACATTCAAGAATGACATTTCCTGCAAGGCTAGTTAAAAACACCTGAACATATTCAACAAAATACGGGGGTTTGGTCACACTATATGGTCATATAGTGCTAAGCCCACTTACTGCAACAAAGTACCCCGAATTAGTGGGTCCTACACTAGTAATAGAATGGAAGATCCTTTGTCTCAACCATGGGAGCTGAACTCCTCCATGTGGGAGAACTGAAGGGGATTGACTTTGTTTATTGTTTCTGATCATGCAAAGTCTTTTGTATCGTATTTTTCTCATATGACAGCTATACAAAAACAGTACACATTTAACAAAAATCATTAGTTTTGTTCACGTACGAGAAAAATTTTGGAGTTCGTCCCTTTTGAAAATTTTCATTTGGAAAGTCTGAATTGGATGTTAATAGTTGTGTACAAACTATTAAGAAAATCAAACAATCATGCCTTGTACGGAATTATTCTTCAGACTTATAGTGTGTACCCTACTTAAGAAGTGTTTGCTTTGGCAAGACTGATTAATTGATCAGTTGATGTTGGTGATTGGAGAGAGGTTACAGTTGCAAAACATTTTTCTGTTTAGGGCCTTTAAGGTTGCATTTACCCCTGAGCGTAGGGTTTTTGAGTGTTTCTTCCGACGTTTTGTTGCGCGTTTTTTCTGGCATATTTGCACGTTGTCCGGCGTTTTTGAGCTTTGGCATTTTTTTTATTAGCCAAAAGGAAAAATGATCATCTGTTTCATCATTTGTTACTATGTTGTTAGATTTTGTCATCTGCTTCCTGCTCCAAAAACGCCCAAATCTGCCCGGTTCGCGCGACAAAAAAAGGGTCCAGAACTTGTTTGAGCTTCAGGCGTAACGCTCAGGTGTAAATGGGCTCTAAAGGGCCGTACACACGATCGGACTTTTTGACAACAAACATGCAAATTAGCTGTTTTGGAGCAACATCCGACCATGTATACGCTCCATTGGACAAACTTTTTCTGTTTCCATCGGACTTTTGTTGGCTGTGCAAACGGACAAACTTTCCGGCAACAAAAGTCCGATGGAGCAAAGCCTGATCGTGTGTACACAAAGCCATCGGACTTTTGTACAAACTACAGTACGCAGCCGCGAGAATGTTTCCAGCGCAATTGGCGGCAGGGTACTGTACATCTCGCGCTAGCTGCAATAGGAAAAACACATTTTCCTACTGCGGCGGGCGCGAGAGGGAATTCCCCTCTGGAGAATACCAAGCCCTTCGGTCTGGCATGGATTTTAAGGGTAACCCCCTACGCCGAAAAAACGGCATGGGGGTCCCCCCAAGATCCATACTAGACCCTTATCCGAGCACACAGCCTGGCCAGTCAGGAAATGGGGTGGGGACGAGCGAGCGCCCCCCCCCTCCTGAGCCGTACCAGGCCGCATGCCCTCAACATGGGGGGTTGGGTGCTTTGGGGGAGGGGGGCGCCCTGCGGCCCCCCCTCCCCCAAAGCACCTTGTTGACGAGGACAAGGGCCTCTTCCCGACAACCCTGGCCGTTGGTTTTCGGGGTCTGCGGGTGGGGGGCTTATTGGAATCCGGGAGCCCCCTTTAATAAGGGGGCCTCAAGATCCCGGCCCCCCACCCTATGTGAATGAGTATGGGGTACATCGTACCCCTACCCATTCACCTAGGGAAAAAAGTGTCAATAAAAAACACAGTACACAGGTTTTTAAAGTAATTTATTAGGCAGCTCTGGGGTCTTCTTCCGACTTCGGGGGTCCTCTTCTGACTTTGGGGGTCTTCTTCCGACTTCAGGGGTCCTCTTCCGACTTCGGGGGTCTCTCCGGTGTCTTCTCCCGGTGTCCGCATCTTCTGCCGGCTCCACCGCTATCTTCTGCCGCTCTTTTGCAAGCGGTGGCCCGGACTTCTGGATCGTCTTCTTCCCTCTTCTCTTCCAGAGATGTTGACACGGCGCTCTCTCCGGCTGGAATGCTCTCTGAGCGCTCCGCAACAGACTTATATAGGCAGTGACCCCGCCCCTATGGACGCCCCGGGGCATGCTGGGACTGTGAGGTCATAAGGGGGCGTGGTCATAGGATGACATAATGATTTTCAGAAAATATGCATTATGAAGTTGGTCACAAAAAAGAAAAAAATGATTGTCATATGAACAGTCAGACTCCTTTTTTCAGAGAGCATTCATGCCTGATGAGTGAGCTCATGCCAGACAGTAAAATTTGGTGTAGGCTTATCTCTCTATTATCCGTCACAAATTATGTGAGAATAGAAAAAAATTTCCTGCCTATTCAATCAGTGTTTCTTGGAATGTTGTCTCCAGAGATGTAATAATTTTTACTCTGTATGTCATGTTGTTGCTTAAAGCTGAACTCCAGGCAGCAAATTTATGACTCTAATAATGGAAGCAAAAAAAAAGTCTTTGTTGCTCCTTTTTATATAGATCATACAGTATTTGAAGATCTAATCCCTGTAACACCATCACTGGGTCTCCAATCAAATTATCACTAGCTGAAGTCAGTGGGAGGTGCTGGAAGGGTGCCCAGCATGTCTTCCTGTGCCTATAGGGCACCCTATAGAGCCAGTAAGAGCTGGACTGTGTTGGCAGAGACAGCAGTGCCAGGACAAGGCACTCTGGCACCCAAGGCAAAGATGTTATAGTGCTCCCACCAGCTCTTTAATAATTTTGGCACTCAACTCAGCTTGTCCCTGAATAACGGGGGAAAGAGAACTCCCCTTTCAACAATGCAGCACCTTGTTATTTAAATGTGAACTGTGTCCTAAAACCAACTCTGTGCCCCTGTATAGCAGGCCCAATGTAGAGGTGATATGTCAACCACAATACTACTATTCTTTTACCCTGTTTAGCCTGTAAGAGACCTGGAATGGTCCGTGATTCCCGCCAAGCTGACTCAGGTCTCACCCTGCCCTACTTTTTTTTCAAGATGGGATATTGACATTCCTGCATTTTTGGAGGAACTCCACCATCTTTTGCCACTAAGTCTCCTTGTTTGAGGCCCACCCCCTCACACATTCCTTGCCTAAGGCCTGTTACCTGAAATAAAGAATAAACGGGGAGGGGGAGGCGCCGACCTGAGTGTAGTATTAAAATGATGACTTTAATAGAATAAGATTAAAAACACTGACAAGATGATAGAAGATGCATGCTCGTCAAAGTAAAGTGCAGTCCTGGCATTTCACATGGCTCTGTATGTCAACGAGCATGCATCTTCTATCATCTGTTTTTAATCTTATCCTATTAAAGTCATAATTTTAATACTACACTTAGGTCGGCGCCTCCCCCTCCCTGTTTTTTCCTTACATGTCTTGCAGAGTTCTGGACACACTCTGAAGGATGGCTGCCTTCCTTTTTAACCCCTTATACCCCTTTCTATGGATACATCACCATCCAGCTATTACAACCACAGACTATACCCCTAAGGATTACTCCATCTGGAGCGCCAGATAAACACTGACTATACTGCTAACTGAAATAAAGAATGTCCAGTCCAAATGATTTTTCATTGATTTATTGCATCAACTAAAGCACACAACACATCTCCTTTACAGTGTATTGTCTGAGCACAAAACACTTAGTATCACTATACAGTTTCATAATATGACTTCCGGAACTTTACAGTGTCTTTACAGTGCAAAGCACAGTACCTCTATTACACGACCTACCAAGCAATAGTCTTTACAGTGAAAGAACACTTTAATGAAGCTAACTCAAGCTCAGAATACAGCCATCTTCCCAGTTGTTTCCAATATGTCCCCCTAAGGTGGTACCACACACCAGGTGCTCCTCGGTCCTAGGCCCCAAGGCTGTCCTAAACCAAGTCACAAACCTGCTAAAGGGGCGCTACACCTGTCAGCAAGCCTTGGTGATGTTTTTGCTCCCTACTTACCTTCCCTCCCCCACCACCCTATATGGCAGGCACATTATGTGGATGAGCAAAAGGGAACAAAACCACTGTTATAGTGAGCTAAAGGTTGGGAGAGAGAGGTAGGTGATGGTTAGCAGACATGCATATTGCTGTTCTGCTGCGTCTGCCTCATTCAACAATGTCAGTATTCAGGCAACTACAATATTTTAGCAGCACTGGGCAAGGCAGCAGAACAGCAATGTTGTTGGTCCCTGTTCACCTTTCCCTTCCTCCCCATTATGGCAGGCTCATTGGGGTTGATTTACTAAAGGCAAACAGACTTTGCACTTTGCAAACTGCAGTTGCTCCAGAGCTTAGTAAATGAGGTAAACCTTCACTTTGCAAAGAATACCCAATCACATGCAAGGGAAATAAAAAAAACAAAAAAACAGCAGTATTGCTTGCACATGATTGGATGATGGAAGTCAGCAGAGATTCTGTTCATTTACTAAGCTCTGGAGCAACTTCTCTTACAGAGTGAAACTGCACTTTGCAAAGTGCACAGTCTATTTGCCTTTAATAAAACAACCCCATTGTGAGAACGAGCAGAATGTAACAGCAGAGGCCAGGAACAATAAGACTAATGTCAACTGGGTGACTTGGCTGCTAGCAATCCTGCCACTGGTGATTTGCTGAAACTACCAGCAGCAAGATTGCTAAAGGGCTGCCTGTTGTTCCCTAAGGAATCAGTCCCTCTGTAGCTGAAGCAGTGAGATGTTGCTCCCATTGTTGGCGATCGAGATTCAGCAGTGCTCAGGCAAATGACAGAGCACCCTTTCACATCTACATCTGACAACAGAGGGAGCAATCTCATATAGGGTTGCCACCTTTTCTTCAAGCCAAACCTGAACACTTTAGCGGTGGCATTTTGTTTTTGGGGGTATACGCTATACGATTGTAAAAGACCTGGGACACTTTTGGTGCTCCTGAAAGAGAGTAGTAATGTGGTGCACAGCGCACCGCGGCAAACAGTGCGCGTGGCTGAATTTTAAGTGCTATGCACGAAATGCAGTGGTCAGAAATATTTAATGTACAAAATGCAGGGGTCAGATATGTCCTGGGGAGAGGGCTAGTGCTAGCAGGGGGGTGGGGGAAGTTAGATATGTGCTGAGGGAAGTCTTTGGGAGGGGAGAGGGCTAGTGCTTACGGGGGGGGGGTTGGATGTGTGCTGGGGGGATGATTTTGGAGGGGAGAGGGCTAGAGCTAGCAAGGGAGGGGCTTAGATATTGGAGCAAGAGGGTAGGATATGTGCTGAGGGGGTGCTTGGGGGGCAGGATATGTGCTGGGGGTAGGATATGTGCTGGGGGTAGGATATTTGCTGGGGGGGTAGGATATGTGCTGGAGGGAGTCTTTGGGAGGGGAGAGGGCTAGTGCTTACAGGGGGGGTGGATGTGTGCTGGGGGGATGCTTTTGGAGGGGAGAGGGCTAGAGCTAGCAGGGGGGACTTGGATATGTGCTGGGGAGTAGGATATGTGCTGGGGGGGCGCTTGGGGGTAGAATATGTGCTGGGGGCGCTTTGAGGGTTGGATATGTGCTGGGGGGTAGGATATGTGCTGGGGGGTGCTTGGGGGGTTGAATATGTGCTAGCGGGTGCTTTGTGAGGGGAGAGGGCTAGTGCAAGGAGGGGTAGGATATGTGCTGGGGGGGGTGCTTGGGGGTTGGATATGTACTGGGGGGTAGGTTATTTGCTGTGGGGGTTAGATATGTGCTGGGAGGGCGCTTGGGGGGGTAGGATATGTGCTGGGGGGTAGGATATGTGCTGGGGGTGGGATATGTGCTGGGGGGGTGCTTGGGGGTTGGATATATGCTGGGGGGTAGGTTATTTGCTGTGGGGGTTAGATATGTGCTGGGAGGGCGCTTGGGGGGGTAGGATATGTGCTGGGGGTGGGATATGTGCTGGGGGGGTGCTTGGGGGTTGGATATATGCTGGGGGGTAGGATATGTGCTGGGGGGTTACATATGTGCTGGGAGGGCGCTTGGGGGGGGTTGAATATGTGCTGGGGGTGGGATATGTGCTGGGGGCGCTTGAGGGCTTGGATATGTCCTGGGGGGTAGTATATGTCCTGGGGGGTAGTATATGTGCTGGAGGGTGCTTTTGTGAGGGGATAGGGCTAGTGCAAGGAGGGGTAAGATATGTGCTGGGGGGGTGCTTGGGGGTTGGATATGTGCTGGGGGGTAGGTTATTTGCTGTGGGGGTTAGATATGTGCTGGGAGGGCGCTTGGGGGGGTTGGATATGTGCTGGGGGGTAGGATATGTGCTGGGGGGGGTGCTTGGGGGTTGGATATGTGCTGGGGGTTAGGATATGTGCTGGGGGGTTAGATATGTGCTGGGAGGGCGCTTGGGGGGGTTGAATATGTGCTGCGGGTGGGATATGTGCTGGGGGGGGCGCTTTGGGGGTTGGATATGTGCTGGGGGGTTAGATATGTGCTGGGAGGGCGCTTGGATATGTGCTGGGGGTGGGATATGTGCTGGGGGGCGCTTGGGGGCTTGGATATGTCCTGGGGGGTAGTATATGTCCTGGGGGGTAGCATATGTGCTGGGGGTTCGATATGTACTGCGGGGTGGGATATATGCTGGGGGGGTGCTTGGGGGGTTGGATATGTGCTGGGGGGTGGGATATGTGCTGGGGGGCGCTTTTGGGGTTGGATATGTGCTGGTGGATTAGGATATTTTTGGGGGGGGGGGGATATAAGGTTGCCACCTTTTCTTCAAGCCAAACCCAAACACTTTACTGGCATATGGCATTTTTTTTTTGTATACACTATAGACAATAGTATTTTAAAGACGTTGGAGTGAGAGTGGATGAGGAGGTAGTGAGATGTACACCAACAGACTTTGAGGGATGGAAAGATAGGACGGCGTGATTGCTTTATTGTCAATCAGCTACAATTTTTTTTTTTTAAAAATAAAAATTCTTGATGGTATTTCACTATTGTGAGTTCTGTTTCTCCTTGAAGTGCTTATATGGATTTTTATCTGTGAGATCTGCTTGCACTGTCTGTGGTGCTTAGTGTGGCAGTTGCCCCATGGATAGATGCTGAAGCGCTGTATTACATTACATTCTGATTTGGGGGGGTCAAAATTATGGGGGAACTGCTGTCTTTAGGTGTGAGGCATGGAAGAAGAATTTATCAATTTTAATATTTTTTCACATGAATGGACTTAAGTTATTGCACAGTTGGTGTTCAGTTGTTTTTAGGTATATAGGTAAATTATTAGTAATTAATTGTATGAATTATCAGATGTTCACATCAATGGAGGATTATAAATTACATACTTAGATATATAAATATCTTTAGTTATTCACATGCATAAACACACACTCAAATGCGTACAGATACTGTGGGATACACATATGCTCAATTACATACAGTACATGCACGCACATATATACACACTCAGATGTACACAATTACATGTGTGTATGTGTATATTTATTTATTTATATATATATATATATATACACATACATACATGCACTCAGATACACACAAACATGCATAAATACACTAGACACAACCACAACACACTATCAGAGGAATACATACATATGTAGTTTGGTAATGGACAGCCAGCTCCTGTCCTCCCCTCTCTGTCTTGCTGTTCCCACACTCACATCCCAGTCCATGCAGCTCCTTCCTCTTCCTGCCCACACTCACAGCTCCTCTTGCTCGGATCGGACTATCAGAGTGAGCAGTCCTGAGAGGGCTCCAGTAGCCGGAACTATAAGCAGAGCAACAGAAACTGCAGCCAGGAGGTTCTGTATCCCTCCACAGAGACAAACAAGTCCCTTGTAACTAGAACTGTTTGCATCCAGACAACTAAAAATATGTAAAGGTGACATTCTGATACATGTAATAGATGCTAGATTCTGATTAAGCTTTCATGGGGGTGTTGGAAAATTTTTTGCGAGTTCCTTGGTGTCCGGGTGTCAGGCAGCCAGAAACCTGTACAGAGGATGTAAAAAACAGACTGTCCGGGTGAATCCTGGACAGGTGGCAACCCTAATCTCATAGGGACAGACAGGCAGTCTCTGTAGCAAACCGACTGATGGCAATTTGTCTCTAGCAGAATTGCCTGTCTGACATCATCCTAGAGCTGGCCATACACTATACAATCAGATTGGACATTATCAAAACTATGTAACTATAGACAAACCTAAACAATCCATTTAATTTGTATCCAATCAGGCAGGCCTTTGTACTTTATAGTTGATGGTAGATCTATAGTACAGTAATAGATAGATAGTATAGTAGGCAATAGTACAATAAGATTGTATAGTGTATGGCCAGCTTAACACTGTTCTACTACCTTGCTGAGGATCCCTGACAGATCAAAGCAAGGGAGCAGAGCATCAGACTACCATCTACTTCCAATCACTTTTGGATCAAATGTGAAGTACACAAGAGCGGGATGGTGCTGGGCACAGAGAAGCAGCGTAAACCCTACCCATAGCTCCTCCTAACAAAATGTGACGTCCGTGCTGAACAGCAAAGGGAGCAGTGAGCCAGCCTGGCACATTTGCCTTTAAAGGTTTGACTACATCAAAAAATTGATTAAACGCATGTTCTACCTGTTGTTCAGCTTTAATTGCACTAAAACATATGACGTACAAAATTCTCAGGGTATGGAAATCTTTAAGATCAAAGACAGTAGCTACTGCATATCTGCATAACAACAATTAATGGAATGTCAAAACATAAAAACCTCTTACTCTAATAGAGAAGCCTAACATCAAACGCTGAAGCAAATGTGTCACATTGAAAAAAGATCACTGTGTTTTAGACACACTAGGAGAATTCAGACATTGCGTTTTAACTTTTTAGATTCATGCTGGTATTGCCAAGAAAACTGCAACAAAAATGAATCAATTTTCCTCACCCTTTATTTAATTCTTCATCAAAAAGCTGCAGAGTCAGAACGCTGAACACTGTTCCGTGCCTGTGCACTACAGACTATTGTTTAACATACTCAGAGTGAATGTATCATTACATTAGAAATTTAAATCAGTGTCCCTCGGAAAAACTGCTACCTTCTCTAAAAATAAAATGCTTTGACTGAAGTTAGGCTTTAAATGAAAACTAACACCTTTTGAGGACACCTTAAAGTGGTTGTTACCCTAAAACCCCCCGCCCCCCCCCCCCCCCCCCAAAAAAAATTGCAAGACAAAGGCATAATGAGCCAGTATGCATAGCTTACTAGCTTATTATGAATTACTTACCTGAGATCGAAGACCCACATCGGTCCTCGTTCACCACTCTGGCGGCCGACAGCGCTCCCGGGGGTTGCTTACGGGTATCGAGGCTCCGGCGCTGTGATTGCCCGGAGCCGAGATGACGTGCCATTGCTTCAGTTTGCTTAAGTGCGCATGTGCAGATGACGTCAGCACATGCAAATACAGGGGATATCTCCTAAACCGTGCAGGTATATCCAGTGTAGCTTCAGGTAATCCCAATTATAGGCTTGCTTGTAGTAAAAAGTGGTTGTAAAGGGTTTACAACCACTTTAAAGCTTTAAAGACTAACTCTCCACCCCTCGTTTTTGGATATTAACATTTTTTTTTCTTCTATCATACCTTTTTATGAAGTACAGCCTGTACTTCCAATCCATCCGGTCCATGGCGCAGGACTTAATTTCCTTTTGTGCGCCGAGCCCCCCCCCCCTGCTGTCTTCTGGGACCTGTGTGTGTCCCAGAAGATAGCTGGCCATTCACAAAGTGCCACGCAACTCGCGCATGCGCAGTAGGAAACAGGCAGTGAAGCCGCAAGGCTCCACTGCCACTTCCCTTAGTTAGAATGCCAGCGCTTGCACCTGATCCGATGGACGGATCAGCCTTGGGGAGCCGACATCGCTGGTTCCCTGGACAGGCAAGTGTCAAAAGTCAGCAGCTACAGTGTTTGTAGCTGCTGACTTAAAAAAATAGCTTTAAAGTGGTTGTAAAACCTTACTTATACCCAATGATGTGATTGGCCTCAGGTGATGCACAGAGATTAATCCTCCTACATAAGTTGTACCTGTTTATCTGCAGCTCTCTCTCCTCTACATCCATCCAAACTTCAGAATTTCTAAGTTTGTCTGAGCTTTCAGAAAGTGGGGACGCAGAGACGAAGAGCTCAGTGAGGAGAGCTGAGCGCTGATTGGAGGGAAAGGACATGATTCCCTTCACATATCACACAGAAACAGAGTAGGGTTGCCACCTGTACAGGATTCACCTGGACAGTCCGGGTTTTGAATCTTGTGTCTGGGTTTCAGGTGGACTGAAACCCGCAAACATTATTCAGACCAGGCTGTGGCTCCTCAAGTAACCCAGATAGTCAGACACAAATCTGTTGCTGCCAGGCAGCTGCAGACGGCTGTCTGGGGGCAGGTCTGGCATCACTGGGGGGCAGGGTGATGATGTGAGCAATTTGGCCACACCCACTGTTCGCTGCGGCATGCTATGCGCACCACATTACTACTGTCCTTGGGGCACCCATAGGTGTCCCAGGCCCCTAAAGTGTTTGGTTTGAAGAAAAGGTGTCAACCCTAGAACAGAGATGAGGCTGTCAATCACAGGATGTGTGCTGGAGCTCCCTCCCCGTCACCTTTTTTTCTTTTGGTGTCAGGAAAACTTGTCAGAAATGACTCATGCAGTCAGCAGAGGAACAAGGCAGCAGACAGAAATTACACTTAGTGCTCTAGATTGAGACACCCTTTTGAGTGATATGCTTTGTTCATATTTCATGTCAGAGGTGTACAAAAAGTAAAGATTATATATTAATGGTGCTTGAGCAAAAAAGACCCTTGTTGTCTTGAATTCCTCCTAAATAATATTGATGTACTTACAGTACTGTCAGCAATGCCTAGCAAACAGCCTAAGGGTTTACACACATGAGCAGTTTGGCCCATATGGATTTAAAAAAACAGTACAAAACTATGATACCCCTTTCACACTGGGGCGGGTTTCAGGCTCTTTAGCGCTGGAAATAGCCTCTGCTAAGCGCCTGAAAACCGCCTCCCATTCATTCAAGTGTGACTTTCCACACTCGGGCGATGCGCTTGCGGGACGTTCCGAAAAATTCTGCAAGCAGTATCTTTGGTGCAGGTTGGGAGCGGTGTATTTAGTGCTCCCAAAACGCCCTGCCCATTGGAATGAATGAGCAGCACTTCGGAAGCACCACAACACGGGAGTTTTTAACCTCATCTTTGGGGTTAAAAGCGCCCCTGCTAGCAGCCAAAAAGCGCCGCTTAAACAGCAGTAAAGCGCCGCTAAAACAAGCGGCGCTTTACCGTGATCGCAGCCATGGCCCCAGTGTGAAAGGGGTCTAATAAAAGTTTTGCCTTTTAGGACATTTTAGTTGACTAAAATGTTCTGGAGATTTAGTCGACTAAATACGACTAAAACTAAAACAATTGCAGGAGACTAAAATGGGACTAAAACTAAAATGGCATTTTAGTCCTAAGACTAAAATTAAATCAAAATTTGCTACCAAAATTAACACTACTGTAGGGTGACGTATTTCTGCTGCACACTGGGCTCTTTTTATATATCATAGGATGTACCCATCCTGACATAGAAGGAAATGTTATTTTCACATCGGGCCCTGTCTAGTTGCTTAGTTGATTACAGGCAACCAAATACATTTATAAAGGCAGATGAAATTGGAAGGTAATATCGGGCTGTTGAAATCTGGTTGAATCTCCTTTCCTGGCATATTTTATGCTTCTGGCATTATGTTTATTGTGTTACTTGTAACTGGTTGTCTGTGTAGATGTAGCTTGCCTGCAGTTTTATTATGCATGTGAAAACAAGCAACTTCAATGATTCCAAAATAAAGACATACCCATTTTATGCTAATACTGAGAAATGAGATGCAGCTGCTGAATGATTGATTTATGCATTGAATGCAATTATTCTATTATCGCCAAAAACTCTTATAAAAAAATTCTGTCTTGTTTGTTCACCAGGCACTAGGGTTAGAAGCTGAAACGAGGTTTTATTGAAAAATTAGCTAACTAATAAGCTAATGGAACATTACAAATGCAAAATATTTCTAGAATATGTTGCACACTTAGGCGTTATCTATAATTACGTACTATATACCGTAATAACATAACACATGCCGACATAATGGCGCATGTGCAGTGGGCAAGCGGCTGTGAAGCCGTAAGGAGTCACAGCTGGCTGCCCACCAGTGAAGAGCAGACACTGAGGTGTAAGGATTCAGGATGGCAGTGGGTGACGTCAGGACGTGGCTCCTCCCCTGTACGCGTTACGTTTGCAAGAACTTTGTTCTTGCGAACCCGCTGACTAAGTTCTTGCAAACGTAATGCATATGGGAGAGAAGCCACGTTCTTATGTCACCCGCTGCCATCCTGGATCCTTACACCTCAGTGTCTGCTCTGATATGCGCTGTTGCAACAAGCCCTTGTGAGTAGCCATTTTATATCAATAAAGCTTTTTGAAATACGATACCAGTGAGCACTTAGATTTGCTTTTTTCTCACCATACATACCCCTGGGGACATCATTTGGAGGTCTTGGACAATTCCTGTAGGATATACCCGCATGAGACGTGTTGTTGACCATCTGTTATTTCAGTGGTGGGGAGGTCAGCCTGTCAGTGCTCAGATTATACGCCTCCTCCCTCTCTCCCTTTCTACTGTCTCTCCCACAGCTTTATCATTTAACCACTTGCCTGCCAGGCACTTTCACCCCCTTCTTGCCCAGGACAATTTTCAGATTTCAGCGCTCTCACACTGAGCCCTGGTTCACATTGGAGCAATTTGGCATGCGATTTGACATGGCACTGATGGGCGGCACTGATGGGCGGCACTGATGGGCACTGATAGGCAGCACTGATGGGTGGTACTGAAGGGCACTGATGGGTGGTACTGAAGGGCACTGATAGGTGGCACTGATAGGCGGCACTGATAGGAGGCACTGATAGGTGGTGGCAATGATGGGCACTGGTAGGTGGCACCGATAGGCGGCACTTATGGGCAGTACTGTTTTGCACTGATGGTTGGCAATGATGGACACTGAAAAGCAGCACTGATTGGTGTCACTGATGGACACTGATTGGTGTCACTGATGGGCACAGACTGGCATCACTTGCTGGGCACTGCCTGTAATCAGTGCCTGATTATCTGTACAGTCTCCCCTGTGAGGAGATGCTGCTGATTGGCTCTCCTCACACTCTGTCATTTACCTGTGATTTGCTATTACTGGACACAGCTGATCACATGGGTAAAGAGACACGTCATTGGCTCTTTCCCAAGATTAGGGTCATGCTGTGTCATATTTGTCTTGCTTCATAACATCAATATCCATTATAAAACCAGGTGGGCATGGATGGTGAGCTGATACGGTGGTACAATGGGCCACTCGAATGGACTTGCCACTCAGGCTTAAAGCTGTCAGCCCTCCCCTGAAGACAAGTGTGTCTTGCCTACAGTCAAGCATGGTGGTGGGAGTGTCATGGTCTGGGGCTTCATGAGTGCTGCCGGCACTGGGGAGCTACAGTTCATTGAGGGAACCATGAATGCCAACATGTACTGTGACATACTGAAGCAGAGCATGAACCCCTCCCTTCGGATACTGGGCCGTAGGGCAGTATTCCAACATAACAACCCCAAACACACCTCCAAGATGATCACTGCCTTGTTAAAGAAGCTGAAGGTAAAGGTGATGGACTAGCCAAGCATGTCTCCAGACATAAACCCTATTAAGTGTCTGTGGGGCATCCTCAAACGGAAGATGGGGGAGCGTAAGGACTCTAACATCCACCAGCTCCGTGATGTCGTCATGGAGGAGTGGAAGAGGACTCCAGTGGCAACCAGTGAAGCTCTGGTGAACTCCATGCCCGAGAGGGTTAAGGCAGTGCTGGAAAATAATCGTTGACACACAAAATATTGACACTTTGGGCCCAATCTGGACATTTTCACTTAGGGATGTACTCACTTTTGTTGCCAGCGGTTTTGACATTAATGGCTGTGTGTTGAGTTATTTTGAGGGGACAGCAAATTTACACTGTTATACAAGCTGTACACTCACTACTTTACATTGTAGCAAAGTGTAATTTCTTCAGTGTTGTCACATGAAAAGATATAATAAAATATTTACAAAAATTTGAGGGGTGCACTCACCTTTGTGAGATACTGTATAAGATCGTATCACCAGACTCCCTAATCAAAAAGTATACACTCTCATATAAACACAATGTGTTCAGTGCAGTCCCTTCAAACAATACAGTGCAAATCAAGTAGTGAAATGTCAAGGGCCACATAGGGCCATCCAAACACACATGTGCTTCTAGTGTTACACAGTCTCTTTGTGTGTAAAAAAAAAAAAAAAAGCTTTCAATTACACCTGGTGCCACTCAAACTGTTCACCTTAAAAATAGACCCCTTAAATGATAGGAGGTCCATTAGTGCTTGGTTAATACATGCAATAAGTCCATTCACAGTTGGGCTCAGATGCAATAAAGGATTAACATCAGATTGCTCCAAGGATAGTATCACTCATAAAAGGGAACAGAAACCGCAGAATAAAACATTCACAAGATCGTCTTTTGGGTCATACCCTGTTATTTTAACATCTACTCCACAGTGGAGTTTTGGGGTTTGAGTGTCCATGCAATGGACACACCATCCTCAGAGAATGCAGCCCTTTGCTAACTAGGATACTGTTTGCTCTACAGCCAACTGCCCCATAAAGCTGAAAGGTTTATTTAAAGCACTTGTAAGAATTCTTATTTTCACTTCTTATTTTCACTTTTCCAATGTATTGGAGCCTTTTAATATAAATACTTGACAAATACAAGGGGGTACCAAAAAGTAACGCCTTTGAATTATGGAATATTTAATTATTCATAGATGAAAACAATGAATAGGCTATAAATTCATAGGCTATAAATTCATAGGCTATAAAATGCTCTACTCAGAGCTACCCTTTTACATAGTCACCACCTGTTTAATGAATTTGCACCATCATTTTGCCCATGCCTCAAATCCCAGTTTAAAAAAATCTACAGAGTACCCTTTGCTCCATTGTTTCAGAGCTGTTTTAATTTTCTACAGGTCCTCAAATCTTGTGCCTCTGGATGTAATCCTTCAATGGCACAAACAAGTAGAAGTCAGAAGTGCCAAACTTGGGCTGTACGACCAGCCTATTTTGCCATTCACCTGACTGGTGTCCTAAGAACTGTGTGGGCATGCATTATCATGATGCAGCTGTATAACATGGATTTTTTTCTGATGTTAACTGCTTTGGAATCCACTTCGCACAGACTTTGTGATTATCCTAAACTCTCCACCATGGCCTCTGCTGATCCATAAGACATGCACTGCATCAGAAATTTCTTGAGTGGTGATACATCTCAAATGAGATGCCGAAATGGCTCAGACTATGTGGTATCTCCTCTTTTATGGTTATATGTAGTGTTGTTGTTTAGAATCACAATTGTATGCGAATTGCACTTTTATGAATATTTTTTTCTATTAAAAGTGAATTTTTATAAAACAATTTTATTCTTTTTCTGTTCCATACCCATTATTGTATACTGATATTGAGTACCGTAATAGTCCCCTCCCTTCCTCCTGTTGGGGGTTGAGACGCTAGCTGACAGTAGCAGCAACTGCGGCTACCGCTCTACCCTCTTACTTTCCTTGATTATGACATCTCAAATGAGCTCATCATGAGGAATGAGCTCAAGCATGCTTGGATCCTAGTCCAAACCTACCTGAGTGATCCTTCCAAGAAGCTGTCACTGTACTTGGCCAATCTTACATGCCCCTTGTATATGTGCAGCTGTGGGGTGGAGAATGACTCAGCCACTTATGATTGCCATGGTACAGGTGATGGCTTCATGGTATGATTGCTCAAGTGGGCTCGAACTAGGATATGGACACACCTGAGCTCATCCTTACTTTTCAACCTTGCTGCAGTTTTCATTGGCTGAAGTTGATGAGCGACCACTCCTCGGCTTGTGAACAATTTCAGTTTCTCCCTTTTTAAACCCAATGCCTAACATTGCTGTTTGTATGGCTCTTGACAGTCGACCGTCTTTGTTTCAACCTTTTAATCCATGGTTCACTTGGTTAAATCTGACAAACAAAAGTACAGAATGGTTGAGTTACAGCATATGTATGACATATATCAGGCATTTTATCATTGTAACACTGTCCCCTTGTGCTTGCTGAGTGATGGCTTCAAAGGTCTCTCCCTGGTTACCTGCAGCTGGTTGCCGATGGTTCCCACTTTAGTACAGAGGGTTCCCACTTTGGTGCAGAGAGTTTCCCACTGTTGCTAGGGAAATTTCCACTTGGTTGCTAAGGCTTTCTCACTGTGTTGCTAGGGGTTCCTGCTGTTTGGGCTCCTACTTAATCCACCCCTTACTCCTGTTTGCTCATTACTCAAAGACCAGTCCAAGGTATTTGGGTTTTTGTATTTTATTTGGAACTTGGATGGGAGAAAGTATGAGTGGGATACTCCAACGTAAACTATTGATAAAGGATGAGCACAACTCTCATTTGACCTCACTGGATTAGTAGTAGAAGCAGTCACACTGCTTTGACCATACAGCCACATGTATGGAAGCGGTTAAGTCTTCTTGCTCTCACTAGCAGCAGACTTTATGAACTATCTTATCTTGAGGACACTCTCTAGCATCTCCTTTACCAAGACCTGTCCACTGACTCTTCTAGATGAATGGGGGGTGGCCCTCACTGGACAGGCCCCCACTCGACAGGCCCCCAAAGACACCGATCTGTACTCACAATAGGCAGAAGCAGATTATTCCTTGTGTCTCCCTTCTAGTCAGCTTTGCAGGACTTCTGGGTTCAGCTTCTCTGGCACTCTAGGCCTCTGGTTTGAGCACCCAGGGCTGCATGGCCTCCACAGGGGAGATGGCATTCGCCCCTCTCCCTCCTAGGCTTTGTTCCCTGGCTCAATGCACACTCGGCACATGTACTCTGGTATTTTATACAATATCCCACAATGCAATGCAGCACTTTCCCTCTGCCAATTGCCAGGGCTGTAATAAAGCCTGTGCACCCACTTGCCAGGTTCACTCCCACTGTCCAATATGCCTCCCTATTGGACCAGTGGGGGACAGTCAGAACAATCTGAGCTGCACCTGAGTACAATGAGCAGACCTAATTAATAGATCATACTCCCTGGTAGGCAGAGAGCACACTAAGTTTTACCTAACCATCTTCCTGGTAAGCAGAAAGACCAAAAACTATACTCTCTTCTAGCACCTACCTAGGAGGGTGCTACATCACAAATTCACATGAACAACAGATATGACACAACTTTTTGATACTTTTGTGTGTGTATATATAGTCATTAATACAATTGTTTATTCCCTTAAAAATTATGAAATGTATCTTGCATACAGCAAGCATAAGAGCCATAATCTGGCTTTATATCAATATCTGTGATCATTTGTACAACAGTATTCAGACTAAGTACGAGGGAGCACACTGAGCCAATCAGACTCTATTATATGACTATAGGTCCTTAATTCTTAGGGCTTGTTCACGCGGGGAGCTAAGGGGTGGTAAAAGCAGGCGATTACCAAGCTAAACCAACCTAAACAAAGACATGCAACTGCCCAAGGCTATGATGCTTTACTTTGTGGCTGCCATGCAGCAACTGCCTTGCAACCACACGCAATCCACATGCTTGCAACGCAGTGGTTCAGGCTTTTTAGGGTAAAACAGGCAGTGTTTTAATATAATGTATCACCTCCTTGCTGCCTGTCAAATACCCTCTGAAAAGTAATCCACCAATCTCTTTAATGGGACACAGATAGCAAAAAAATCTTACAGGGGTTATAACCCTCCTTTACTCTATCCAAAATGAAGTAAAACATTTTGCCTTTAGTTACACTTTAAAGCAAATATGTAAAAATGTTCTCTCTAGCAACATATTACAAATGTAAGTGGATATTTAATAATTGCATAACAGTAGGAAAACCACTATTGACTCATCTAGTCATTGTACCAAGATGGAATGATAAAGATCTTTCTTCAGAAGACCTAGCATAACAAAAAACATTGCTTTGTTTTCTGTTATATTGGATTTGTACTTTGGACTGCTAAATTAATGCATTTTCATAAACTTGCTATTTACAACATAATGCAGCTAGTGTTCATTTGCAAAATTTATGTTATATCAGCAGGCTGCAAAGACTAAAAAGATCTGATTTGAAGCAAACATTTTACTTAATATGAAGAACAAGTAAATAAAATGGACTCCAAAAGTAGTTTAAGTATCCCTGTACTGTCTCTAAGGCCACTTTCACACTGAGGCGCTTTACAGGCTTCACAAAAGTTTGGAACTGAATGACAAACCCCATTGAAGTCTATGGAACCTGAACGTGAAAAATAAAACGTTCTAATCTTGAAGGCTTGCAAGTAATTGGGCATACAATGGCTATGGGAGTCCGGGTCCTGCCCTGGGGGACATGTATCAATGAAAAAAAGTTTGTGAAAAAAACGTCATTTTTAAATGAGCAGTGAGTTATTGATGCTTAAAGTGAAAGCATAAAAATGAAAAATTATTTTTAATATAGTGCCTGAGGGGTCCCCTTATTCAACCTATAAATTGACACATCTGCATTGTGTCTAGAAGCTGCTGCAGCAATAGTTGCATTTTTAAAGCTCAAAAATTGAATTTTCCCTGCAAGCTTTCTTTATTTTGTAAGCAATGGCTTAGGGAGCCAGTCTGTATGATGAGGCCACAATGTAGTGTGCTGGTAACAAGATTAGAGATTTTTTGTATAAATTTGGGTCGAAAAATTGGTCTTTAGGTGTCGGTGGCACCTTCACACCATAGAGATACTCTTGATGAAAGTAAGAATTGCCCTTGCTGTCAAAAATTGCAATTATATGCACCTGTCAAAAAAAAATTGGTCTTTGGGTGTTAATTGTGCCCATGAAACCTACACCAGAAACATTCTTCCAGATAAAATCAACACCCACAACACTAGGCAGCCTAGAAGTCTTGCAGAGATTCCACGTCCCAAAAACACTTAATCGGTGACATCGGCATCAGGGGCTTCATAGCTGCTGGTAATCCAGGACTGATGCATTTTGATAAAAGTCAGATGGTCCACGGAGTCTGTGGACAGATGTGTTCTATGATCAGTAAAAAAACTCCAGCAGCACTGAATACCTTTTTCCGAAAGCACGATGGATGCAGGGCAGCCCAGTAGCTCAATAGCATACTGGGCAAGTTCTGGTCAGAGGTCTATTCTCATGACCCAGTAAGCCAGTGGATCGTCTACTAGAAAGCTCTCCATCTCTGTTTTTGCCCCTAGATAATCATCCACCATGTGATGCAGTCGCTGCCGATGGGATGTGGAAGTTGACAGCCCTGGGCGGCGAGGACTAAAAAAATTGAGAAATGCATCATTTAGGCGGCCACCTTCATCACCACCACTCTCTTGACCAACAGAAGCCTCAAAACTACATTTTCCACAACACTGTAACCTACCAGAGTTGGGAAAAGCATTCAATAAACTCCTCTTTAAGGTGTCCTCAAGAGATTTCAACTTCTGAGGACTGACCACGTTCATCTTTGTCTGTGGACACATACGCTACTGGCCCCCTTACAGTGCCATGGGAACGTCTGCCTCTCCTTGCTGTCCTTTCAGACGTGATTAGGGGGGGGTGCTTATTAACAAAATGTATTAAAGATGTGTAAATGTGTACATGTATGCACTTTAATCAATGGAAAGTGGTGTTTGGTGCACTTTAATTTGAGTATTCACTTCCCAGACACACTCCACTCAAAGGTACAGTGTTGCACAGAACTATATGGCATTAAACTTGCAGTAATGCAATGAAATATATGGCGTTGAACTTGCAGTAACGCAATGAAATGCACAGCGTTAAACTTGCAGCAATGCACAGAACTATATGGCGTTAATTTGCAGTAATCCAATGAAATATACAACATTAAACTTGCAGTAATGCACAGAACTATATAGCATTAAACTTGCAGTAACGCAATGAAATATATGGCGTTAAACTTGCAGTAACGCAATGAAATAAACAGCTTTAAGCGTGCAGGAATGCACAGAAATGTACTGCATTAAACGGCAGGTAACGCACTGAAATATACGTTGTTAAACTTGCAGTAACGCACTGAACTGTACGGTGTTAAATTTGCAGTAACGCCACTAAAATATACTGTGTTAAGCGTGCACTAATGCACAGAGATGTACTGAGTTAAATGGCACGTAACACACTGAAATGTACTGCGTTAAACTTACAGTAACGCAATAAAATATACTGTGCTAAGCGATCACTACACTCGCACTGACTGAACTATCCCTACATTCACACTAATGTAAAGATAAATAGTGGTCGCACTACTCACACTGAACTATCCCTAGATTCACACTAAACTGATATTCTACACTGACAATAGAATCAGAATAGCACACTAACTAATAGAACTGAACAGAGCCCTGTTCTATCTCTGTCCACACCGCTATCACACTACAAATGGCCGCTATGGAAAGAATAATTTTATAGGTTGGGGCGGGATTAAGAGCAATGAGCCATGATTGGATACAGTCATCATGACAGCGTCCAATCATGGCTCTGACAGTGCTATGTGCCCTAATTAGGTGAAGCTTTCATTACTTCAGCCAATAAGGACTTTCAATGCACTGTGCGGTGGCGCAGTGCATTGTGGTTGTTCGGTGGGCCGAACAAACGGTCGAACGACCCGATAATTCGGTTGTTCGGCGAACGACTGAACAGCCAAAGTTCGGCCCAAACTCATGCTCGGGCTGAATGGTTCGCCCATCCCTATTCCACAGGTTAGGTCATTTACTGAGTTATCGCTAGGAAAGGTAAGTTGGAACACCACTATGAAAGAGGACCATCATGAGATGCAAGAGTTTCCAAACGGTGAAAAAAAAGAAGCTAAGTTTAAAAAAAAAATTAAGGCCAAAAAGACAAGTTACAGGGAAGGCTTAAGAGAGCAATAGAATTTCCAGATTTGTTCTATAAAGTTATGTGATACTGTTATACTAACTCCGAGTCTAGGAGACAGTGTGTGAGGTCAGACATTTAACATAGGTAGCAATTCTCGGACTTCAGCTGACCTGCTTATTACTGTCCATTTTACTGCTTACCAGAACAATATCCCCAAATAAGTTGTCAGCCCAATTGGACTTTATTGGCAAATCTGTTTGGCTACCTAAGCTTATCAAGGCTACTGCTGTGCTGATGTAAACAACCATGGTTGAGTAATGCACAGTATGTGATACTTTTTATTTGGGCTGACAGGTCATTTTTCAGGACAAAGTTTTCAAGAGTTCCACTGCCTCGTTTTGGGTATACTAATATACAGGGGTTTAATAGGAAAAGAAAATTCTATGTTTAAAATAAAAAATTCTACAAGTTTGTTAAGAGTACTAAAATGAGCTATATAAGGATTAAAGCTAATCTCCAGACTCTTGCATGCCTCACACACTCCCCCCCACACTTTTCTAACTAATCACTGGCATATAAAAAACCATACCCAGATGCCCTTTTTACCCACCTAGATCTGCAGTCACATGACATATAAGTCCCAAGCCTGCTCTTTTTCTGTGTACAGGAGGTAGGGTTCTTTCTTTGGGGGCCTGCATTATGTGGGCACTTCCTGTTGACTATCCAGCGGAGGGGTTTTCTCCAGAAGAGGAGCCTGCAGCAATGATGTCACCAAAAAGGGGACCAGCACATACGCATTGTTGGATTACAGGTGCCTAGCAACCAGAAACAATGCCAACAAGGGACATGGATGGCAGACTTAGGTGAGAAAAACAGTGCTTCAAAAGGTATTATAAAAAAAATACCAGAGGAGTGAGGAGGTACTTGCATTTTGCCTGGAGATAGGCTTTAAAGAGTGTGCCATGGAATGAAAGAAAAGAACATAATCCTAATTCTAGTTGTCACAAAATATAATGGACTCAAAGGTTTTCCTTCCCTGAAAGGCCCTGGTTGTTGGACATTGCCTAATAACCATACCAGCCGTATGAGGTTGCATTTAGCATAAATTCATAGACTGGCCCACTTATGTAAGGGGAAGGTGTGCTCCCTGTTTCAAGCATATTTTTCTACTTAGAATATGCAATAGCCACACACTACTAAATCTTTTTTTTTTTTTTTTTTTTTTTTTTTAATCGTTTTGTTTTTGTTCAATGTATTTTTTATTGCTCATCGAAAAGGGCATCTGGTAGGGGGCTTCCTCCTCAAACAATAATGTTTATTAAAAAAAAATTTTGAGTCATGTGTGGCTGCTGTGTATTCTGTGGATTGTCAGAAGTAGATGGACCCTGCTTAGTCTTAGTACCTGTGCCTGGGAAGGGAAAGCCAGAAGTCTGCTTACAATATCGAGGAATTGTTTACAAGTTTTTCTATCTACCTGACCAGAATAACAGTAATTAAAAAAGATGTGTTAAGAAGCTTTTTAAGCTATAATAAGTATGCTACAAAAGTTTTACCGAGTTTGCCAGAACTAAATAATAATGAGGTTGTTTTTATCAATGTCTCAATAAAAATACAAAATAAATTGCGTACCAATAAACCATCACACAGTTATACTATAGTCATGTTAACTGATCTCTTTATGCATTCAGTATATTAACTCTGAAAAGTAGTCATTAACTTGGTATGGTAAAGTTTTTATTTTCTGCCAAAACTGTGTTGATTGTTGTTTTAAGAAGTTAGGAGTTCTAAAAGTATGAAAAGAAAAGGGAAATCATTGCACAAATAACATGTTGATTTCCATACCAAAGGCATCGTCTGCATTGAGTGTTACAATAGTTGCCCCCAAGCTCACATTGGTTTTCTGGAACTACTCTGGTTTTCTCCCACAATCCAAAAATATACTGGCTGGTCATTGATATCTGCACACGTCAGCTCTTGAGGACATTATCTGATTTTAATGGGTTAGGGTAAAACACTGCAAAATTTGGTAATGACATATGCATAAAACTAGATTCTTTTTATGCCTGTGTTTAAAGACCAGTCACACTTGAGTGTATTTTATATGCACTTTCAACATGTACAATTTGTACGTGGACCAACCCAAAAATTCCAGTGCAAATATGTCCACAACAAAGGCACATGATCGAGTGACGTAACACATAGAGAGGGGCCGATGGCGTCACTCCACAACTGGAAGATAGCGGAACACTATCTTGGAGCAGTACCTACAGGCTTTACATTAAAGGGAAATACAAGCTGTTATTTCTGAAGTGCACCAGACTTGTGTACAACATTATGTGAGTGAAATTTTAAAAGAAAAAACAAAGGTGAAAATACAGTGTGCATTATCAGTATTATTCTGTTTTGGGTGGGTTGTGATATTATCTCCATAAATGGCTAAGGATAGCGGTGGATAGAGTTTCCAGGAATTGGTGCAGGAGAGACCAGCTGGAAATAATAGACCCCTTTAAAGGGGACAGTGCAATAGGCCTGATTAATTTTGAGTCAAAATGAGAAAGTGAGAGCAGAGGAGTGTTGGTGATGGAATAGCATGGTGTATGAGCACATAAATTGTATATGAATAGAATTCACACGGTGTGGGTTTATATTCACAGGCACAAATAAATAATATTGCATGGAAGGATATTTATTGTATGATTTTAAAGAAAGTTTTCTGTATACCGTAATTGTATCATCATTATTTTCTTTTGTGCTTATGAGGTTTTTAAAAATTTTTTATAAATGTCTCAGTAGATATATTTGAGATATTGCACTGCACTGTTTGCTATAAATTTTATATGTTATAAAGAAAGCTTGTGTTTATAGTTTTATTAAGCAGGCCTTTAGTCATGCCTGCAGACAAATTTAAAATTCTTCTTGCATGCTTTGGGAGCCCTGAGACACTTTAAGATCTTTCTAACATTTACTTGTAATGTCTAGAGCTGGTCAGCCTTCTGCGCTTTTTTATTCTGGTGTTTTCTGTGTCACTTTGTTGCTTATCTTCATGTGATACTGATGTGGAATGTCCCTCATTTTGAAGTGTTTGTGTTAGTTCATGAAATTTTGAATACCCTGAAGTTTCAGCGACAATTACACTTATACTGATTTTTACCTTGTTTTTTGTCTTGGTGTTGAATTATGTATCCCTTTTTGAGATTCACTGTACTACACAAGTACACCTTCCTTTGCGCAAACGTCCCATTTTGTACATTTTTCTTTTGGGATGTGCACATAGGCTTTGATTCATTCCACCGTTCATATGAAGTTTTCTCAATTGCTTTTCCTGGTAGTCGATTTTGGTGATAGCTTGCAGTCATAATTGCCCCTTCCCCAGTATGTGGTTGGCATATCTCCATCAAACAGCATGGTTCTTCCACTCTCGCATAAAGTACTATTCATTCTTTTTGCAACCCTGTTTTTTCTGGGTTGTATGATACAGTAGTTTGAAATATTATGCTATGCTTTCTGAGAATCACTTGTGTGTTATCGCCTGTATATTCAGTTCCATTGTCTGTGCGCAATGCACTCAGCAAATTTGTTGCTTTTACCTGAGCCAAATACTGTTCAAGTTTTTCTGGTACTTCACTTTTGTTGTGTAAAAGATATAGTGTAGTATACCTGGAGTAATCATCTATGAAAGTGAGAAAATACCTCTTCTTTTCTGGAGTAAATTTTTCCATTGGACCGCAAAGATCTGAATGAATTAAGTCCAGAGGTTTCTTAGCTTTGCTGTTACTCTGCTTTGGAAAGGCTTTTCTTGGATTTTTTTCCTTTTAAACAGCTGGGGCACTTCATTGTTTGATCACATGTACTTATTGTTATTCCACTTGCATAGTCATTCTCAGTTAATTTCTTTATTATGTCAGGACTGTACCCAGGATGTCTGTGCCATGTGTGAATGCAGTTTGAATGTTTTTCCTCCTTGGCAGTATTCCTCATTCCTGGTGGCAGTTCAGCTGCTGCAGTTCATCTGTAATTGTAGGCTTTGCAAGTAAGATATCCCCCTAGGGGACGTTTTTTACAGGTATCTTTCTGGTGACACTCTGGGAAAATAGGACAGTAAAGAAAACTGTCTCCCCTGCCTTCTGATTCCATTATTTGCCCATTGGCTGTGGTGATTTTTTTCTGTTTTAGTCTGGTCAAGGTGAATAAACAAATTTCTGTCATTTGTTTTGTGACTCGTAGCTCCTCAACACACCGTGCCTGCAAAGATGAGGTGCAACTTTTGGATTTAAAAACATATTCATTATCTGAAGCAAATCAGTTTCTTCCTTCACACTTTTGGCCTTTTGTAGTTTAGTTTGTTTATGCCTTCTAGCTATCCAGATTCTTGGATTTGCCTTTAAATGACCTTGTTTCTTGCTCACAAAACATTCACGTGCTTTATTTTTGCATGTTACTGTTTTTATTCCTATTTTTCATCCTTAAAGCAGACTCTGCAACAGAAGCACCGTCACTATTAATGCTTTCTGTTTTACCCTTATATTCATTCACAAGCTTGCCTTTAACATATTCCAGTGTCAGATCATCATTTGGTCGTGCATCAAGTGCTGTGACAAGCATTTCAAAACCTTCTGGTAAGCCGCTGTGTATTAGTGCTGCAACATGAAACTCTTTTTATGTTTTAATGCTTGTTGCTTGATTGACTGCTTCCTGGGCAAACCCTGCTAAATGATTTCTGCATCACTATTATTACCTGTATACTGGAAAACATTTACTAGCAACTTGTTTGCTTTTCTGTTCATCTATTTAAAACCTAATCAATCCTAAATTCAACTCTTGATGCATGCCAAAAAGAAGAATAAAAAATAAACTGATAGAGCTAGCCTGTGGTTCATTTGATAAAGAATATACAAGACAACAATATCAGTAATGACTACAGTACTTTGCTTGCATTTTGCCTGTTATAATTGGACAGCTGAGACTCTAATTACTTTTTTGCTAGAATGGCAAAAGGGCAAAATCAGAGCATTTTGCACTGGACACAAAGAATTTCACAAATGTAATGGTAATTAAAGCTTTTTACTAAATTGAATATTTCAATTATTTATCTCTGAAAGGCATACAATACGCTTAAAGTCAGAGTGTCTTTGGCTTGATCGACTTCACTTGTTTCTCCATCTATGTATATTTTTTACACAGGTATTATTTGTAATAAATTATTCTTGCAGTTTATTCATTTTTGATGTATTGTAGGAGACAACATTCTGCACCTACATGCGTAATTACAAGCCTATCTTGTTACAGGACCCACCAAATATTTACATTTAATAACTTACTTATCACTGGGAGATTCATAAATTATTAATTTGCTGACGTCCTGAGATTTAATTGAAACATATATTTAAACCCATAATCCAGGAAACTGCTTATGTTGCTTTCTGCTGTGTTAACTGTGTTAACAAATGTTTATTGCATTCTAAAACTTCCCTGGTGATATTTTATGCATGTTGATATCATCTCTGCTGGTACATAATGGTGGGGTTTTGTTCAGCGTATGATATCTGGTTGTATAGTGAGGGACGACTACAAACCGTTATGTGACTTGGTGATTTGTCTTATAGTATGTATTGATTTGGAGCTTAGTATACAGCTAACATGCTTTTTAGGGGAAGTAGCCTCCCCATTCTTCAGGGCTAAGATAAAAGAACAGTAAACAATCAGAAAAATAATAGAGTTTGAGTTTTGGTGGAAGAAGTATGATATGATGGAGGATAGAAGATGAATTGAATTCCTGAGATAATTGGATCTGGAGAAACATCTGAACTTATACCTTTCTGGTTTAAAGGGAAAAGCATTTTTTGACCTAACATTAATTTGGGTCAAATACTGAAGGTGAAGGTATATATTTGTCAGTGAAGGGAAGAACACAACAGTTGGAGGAATAATCACGAGTTAAATACATGGATTTCTCATTAATCGATTAATTTGCATGAACTAATTAGGATATGAATAACATCTTTGGCACATTTATATATCAGCACTAACTTTGAGCCACACAGACTACATAGGAGGACTATACAGCTCTTACTGATTGATTAATGACATTCATTTATAAAGAAGGACATTATGCATGTTATTTAAAGTGGATGTAGACCCTCTCCTATACTCAGTGAAGTAAACAGCCTCAGATGATACACGGAGATGAAACAAATCTCCCAAAATAAGTTTTACATGTATATATGCTGTCTTCAGCTTGCTATAGTCTTTAGAATTCCAACATTATGTTAGAATTTTTACTTCCTCATTGTGCAGTAGGAGTGGTGTCTTGACATACACTGTGTGACAGCTGATTGGAGGAAAGGAACACCCCCCCCCCCCTTCCACATAGGCAGAGGAAGGAAGGAATGTGCAGAGCTGTGCTGTGAATAGACCAGCTCTCTGCTAATCTACCGACACAAATTTCAGGCTGGTTTTATCTCGGTTGTCGGAGAATTTGTCAGAAGTTATCATGCTGATAACAGAGGAATGAAACCGCAGAAAAACACAAGACTTAGGGCTTTGGAGAGAGATAAGTAAACACTGCAGATATATGTGCCCGGGTCATTTCATGAATCGGGTTTATATGCACTTTAAGTGAATATTTTATTAATGGAATTTGTTATTTTGATGTAGGTTTTGTCACACATGTTATGCTTTGAGCATGTTTGATCACATATCATAGGACAGCACTGCACTGAGATGACGGTATATTCTGATGCTTCTGTGGGAATGCATGTAGTGCTAGCTGCAGTCTAAACGCATGTCAGTTACAAGATAGTACATAACTGCGCTGAAGTTTAAAGAACCACATGGAATAAAGAAGTGTGTATGAGGCAAATGTCTTTTTTTTTTTTTTTTTATAATGCATTTTATTAATAAGATTAAGATTCATATTATTATAGGAAGAGATATAGAATGATAACAAACAATATAAAACAATATAAAATAACACAATATGAAAACAATAAACAACCTCAACTAGTTATTGTGCTATAATCAATGCCATTCAGTTCCACCCATCAGTGCCACCTATTAGTGCCCACCAGTGCCACCTCATCAGTGCCCACCAGTGCTGCCTATTAGTGTCCATCAGTGCCGCCTTATCAGTGCCCATCAGTGTCGCCCTATCAGTGCCCATTAATGCAGCCTATCAGTGCCCATCAGTGTAGCCTCATCAGCATACATCAACGAAGGAGAAAAATTACCTGTTTGCAAAATTTATTAACAAAATATAAAACGGTTTTGTATTTTTTTTTTTTTTTTATTAACAAAAAATAAATATCCCAGAGGTCATCAAATACCACCAAAAGAAAGCTCTATTTGTGGGGTAAAAATGATTAAAATTTAATTTGGGCACAGCATTGCATGACCGCGCAGTTGTCATTCAAAGAGTGACAGCTCTAAAAGCTGAAAATTGGTCTGGGCAGGAGGGGGGTTTAGGTGCCCAGTAAGCAAGTGGTTAATCCCTTTTTACTGGAGTATTCTGTTTCTCATAGGAACACACTCTACCGATTCACCTTATATTTTATTACATTATTTTGTGCAACCACAATCTTCATAAGTGTTTATAGAAAGAGGAAGCATCTTCTCTACTAAATAAATGCTTCAAAGCATTGATATGTATAACTTTGTCAGATGTCCAATAAATGCCTCTACTTAATCAAAAATCATACATAGAAAATTCATAATAAAACGTAATTGATAGTAATAAGTGGGGATTCATAATACATATTTCAGGTTATGAGACCCCTAATCTCCCAGGCCCTTTAAGCTTTCATCCTGGATTGCTGTGGTTATAGCTATGCCCTTTAGCATCCTACCCAGTACTGTGTTTCCTGTCCGTTTTTGACAGGCACTCACTCCCACTTTGAGCACATGAGTGGTAGAGTGCCAGCTGTGAAATAAACCAGCTACAGGAAGACAGCGCTGGACTCCAGGAACTGGTAAGTACCTCATTTTAAAAAGTCAGCAGCTATAGTATTTGCAGCTTTTTTTTTTTTTTAAACGGTGAAGTTCCTCTATAAGCTTTAGTCTGTAGTATGTTTTCATTCTCAGTGTATTGGAATTGCTTTCTCCCTAATTAAATCATAAAACTTGCCCATGATATTAAACTATATTTTAGAAACCCTTTCTTATTCTCATATGACTTATTTTTTTTATATATGCCATTTGTTGTTCCAGTGTTTTTTTTTTTTTTTTTTTATTATTTAAATTTATTTTTTACATTATTATTCTTTGACTTTGCTGATATTGTATTGTATATTGATATTGTTATTATATTGATATTGATATTGTAGTAATATAAATAAACTTTTTATTTTTTTTCAGCCAAAGGTGGACTCCGAACACAACATGAGCCTCAACAAAGGACTCTCAGGGTTACCTCCTTTGCATGAAATATCCACTAGAGAGCCATCAGATTTATATCAGGTCTGTAGAGCAACTAATATTTTATTTGTTAGTCCTCATGCACACGGACGTTTTTACAGCTGCTTTTTTGAGCTTTTTTTGCAGCTTAAAAAGGCCTGTCTATGTTAGTCTATGGCTTCATGCCCACCTAGGCGTTTTTGAGCTGCAAGTGGCATAGGCGTTTTTAAGCTGTAAGAAAAACCCAGGACCAGTGGGTTCTGAGAGACGTTTTTCAGCTGTAAAAACGCTCTAACGCTGAAAAACGCTCAAAAACGCTCAAAAACGCTTAAAAACGTCATTCACCAACGTTTTTTAGCGTTTTTGATCCATTGAAAAAAAAAAAAAAAATAACGCTCAAAAACGCTAATGCGGAAAAACACTCAAAAACGCTCAAAAACGCTAAAAAACGCTAATGCAAAAACGCTGAAAAAAGCTGAAAAAAGTAAAAAAAAAATCACTGCAAAGATACTGGCGTTTTCATAACGTTTTTTTAACAGCCTGTGTGCATGAGGGCTAAAATAAGAACTTAAACTGTTCTACACTTTTTTCAAATTGAAGGTCAAAGTCACAAAAATAGATATTTAGGAATATATTGTGTAGTCCAGTAGGCACCAGAGAATGATCCAGCGTACTATGTATTTTAACAGACCTAGTCAGACATGTTTACTTACAATTCTGTGTAAGGATGCCTGTAATGAGAGTGTGGCTGCTATATGCCAGTCATAGAGCTCTGGAGTGGAAGGTAGGAAGAGTATTTCTACTAAGAATAAAAACATATTTAAAGAAGAATCCCAGCCTTCTGGAAGTGACATGTATTTCTGTGAGCTCAGATTGTGTAAGAATGTATCCCCAGACAGAGATGAAGCTAGACATTCTTTCACCCGGGGCAAAGACTCAGTTTGGCTCCCCCCACCCGAAGAGGACGGTGTCAGTAGGGCAGAGGTTGGTGTCAGTAGGAAAGAGAATGATGTTAGTAATTTTTTACAATTAAATTATTTTTTAATAAGAGTCTCACAGATATGTATAATCCCTAGCACAATATTAAAAAAATAAAATAAAACTCTTCCATTACAAATGATTTTGCGTACACTGAAAATACTTAGAGCTAACATTTTATGTAAACCTACCTTAAAGAAGACCTTCACTAAAATAGTAAGGGACTGCTTAACTACCAGTAACTGTTGAGACAATTAACACTTTGGTGAGAAATACTGTATGTAATGTACAATATAGTGCAAGAGTGTGTAATGTACAATATAGTTTATATAGTGCAGGAGTGTGTTAAACGAGCCATAGATGGTTTGATTTTTCACAACTACCCTGCCCCCTTAGCTCAGCCCACACAGCCCCCTCCCCAGTTCGGCTCACACAGTCCTCCCCATCTTAGACTGCAGAGCATCCCCATCTCAGTCTGCAGAGCCTCCCCATCTCATACTGCACAGCCTTCCCCCCTTTTCAGTCTGCAAAGCCTACCCATCTTACTCTGTCCGCAAAGCCTCCCCATCTCACTCTGCACAGCCCCCCAGCTCAGTCCACACAGCCCCCATCTTAATCTGCACAGTCCCCCAGCTTTGTCTGCAAGATCCCCTAATCTTACTCTGAACAGCCCCCCCAGCGTAGTCTGCACAATCCCCTAATCTTACTCTGAACAGCCCCCAATCTTATTCTGCACAGCCTCCCCATCTCAGTCTGCACAGCCTCCCCATCTCAGTCTGCACAGCCTCCCCATCTCGGTCTGCACAGCCTCCCCATCTTACTCTGCGCAGCCCTCCCCATTCAGTCCACACAGCCCCCATCTTACTCTGCACAGCACCATCTTAATCTGCACAGTCCCCCAACTTTGAACAGCTCCCCAGATCAGTCTGCACAGCCTCCTTATCTTTCTCTGCACTCCCCCCTCCCCCCCAGTCTGCATAGCCTCCCCATCTTACTCTGCACAGCCTCCCCATCTCAGTCTGCACAGCTTCACCATCTCAGTCTGCACAGCCTCCCCATATCTCAGTCTGCACAGCCTCCCCATATCTCAGTCTGCACAGCCTCCCCATATCTCAGTCTGCACAGCCTCCCCATCTCAGTCTGCACAGCCTCCCCATCTCAGTCTGCACAGCCTCCCCATCTCAGTCTGCACAGCTTCACCATCTCAGTCTGCACAGCCTCCCCCCTTCTCAGTCTGCACAGCCTCCCCATCTTACTCTGCGCAGCCCTCCCCGCTCAGTCTGCACAGCCCCCCAGCTCAGTCCTCACAGCCCCATCTTAATCTGCACAGTTCCCCAGCTTTGTCTGCACAATCCACTAATCTTACTCTGAACAGCCCCCCCAGCCTAGTCTGCACAATCCCCTAAACTTACTCTGAACAGCCCCCCATCTTACTCTGCACAGCCGCCCTAGTTCAGTCTGCACAGCCTCCCCATCTTACTCTGCTCAGCCCCCCTGCTCAGTCTGCATAGCCCCCCAGATCAGTGTGCACAGCCCCCCCATCTTACTCTGCACAGCCCCCCATCTATCTCAGCACAGCCACCCTAGCTCAGTCTGCACAACCTCCCCATCTTACTCTGCGTAGCCCCCCTCACTCAGTCCACACAGCCCCCCATCTTACTCTGCACAGCCCCTTATCTTACTCTGCACCAGCCCCCCAGCTCAGTCTGCACAGCCCCCCATCTTGCTCTGCATAGTCCCCCAGATCAGTCTGCACAGCCTCCCTATCTTTCTCTGCACTGCCCCCCCATCTTACTCTGCACAGTCCCCCAGATCAGTCTGCACAGCCCCTCATCTTTTTTTCACTCAAATAATTGTTATTGAATTTTTTTATTATACAACAAAAAACGCATAAAACGTTTTTTCCATCTTATATCCCAACCCAACATCAATGCCTAAAGAAAAAAAACAAAAAAACTTCCATATCTGCGCTCACCAAACTATATTACAATCTTTACTCAGACCCCTCCAACACATTACTCTGCACAGCCGCCCCTCCAGCTCAGTCTGCACAGCCCCCCCATCTTATTCTGCACAATCCCCCCCAGCTCAGTCTGCACAGCCCCCCATCTTATGCCCCGTACACACGGTCGGATTTTCCGATGGAAAATGTGTGATAGGACCTTGTTGTCAGAAATTCCGACCGTGTGTGGGCTCCATCACACATTTTCCATCGGAATTTCGGACACACAAAGTTTGAGAGCTTGTCGGAAATTCCGATCGTGTGTACACAAATCTGACGCACAAAGTGCCATGCATGCTCATAATAAATTAAGAGACGAAAGCTATTGGCCACTGCCCCGTTTATAGTCCCGACATACGTAATTTACGTCACCGCGTTCAGAACGATCGGATTTTCCGACAACTTTTTGTGACCGTGTGTATGCAAGACAAGTTAGAGCCAACATCTGTCGGAAAAAATCCATGGATTTTGTTGTCGGAATGTCCGATCAATGTCCGACCATGTGTACAGGGCATTAATGTAACTTCCGCAAACCTACTACTATTATTATTCTTTTGTTTTGTTTTTAGGGTTTGTGATTTCTTTGTGTGAGATATATGTTTTTAATACTACTAATAATTCTGTTATTTGCTCATTGCGACTGTTTTGTGCAACCCCCCCAGCTCAGTCTGCACAGCTCCATCTTACGCTGCACAACCCCCATCTCAGTCTGCACAGCTCCCCAGCTCAGTCTACACAACCCCCATCTTACTCTGTGCAGCCCCCCATCCTAATCTGTGTAGTCCCCTAATCTTACTCTGCACAGTCCCCTAATCTTACTCTGCACAGCCCCCCATCTTACTCTGCACAGCCCCCCATCTTACTCTGCACAGCCCCCCATCTTCCTCAGCACAGCCGTCCTAGCTCAGTCTGCACAACCCTCCCATCTTACTCTGCGTAGCCCCCCTCGCTCAGTCTGCACAGCCCCCAGATCAGTCTGCACAGCCCCCATCTTTTTTTTTCACTCAAATAATTGTTATTGAATTTTTCCATTACATACAATAAAAAACACATAAAACATTTCCATCCCATATCCCCACCCAAAATCAATGCAAAAAGAAAAAAAAAACTAAAAACTTCCATATCTGCGCTCACCAAACTATATTACAATCTTTACTCGGACCCCTCCAACACATTGCTCTGCACAGCCCCCCAGATCAGTCTGTATAGCCTCCCTATCTTTTTCTGAACTGCCCCCCAGATTACTCTGCACCAGCCCCCCAGCTCAGTCTGCACAGCCCCCATCTTACTCTGCACAACCCCTAAGCTCAGTCTGCACAGCCCCATCTTACTCTGCCTAACCCCCATCTCAGTCTGTACAGCTCCCCAGCTCAGTCTGCACAGCCCCCATCTTGCTCTGCGCAGCCCCCCATCCTAATCTGTGCAGCCCCCAAGCTCAGTCTGCACAGCCTCCCCCAGCTTACTCTGCACAGCCCCCCATCTTTCTTGGCACAGCCAGCCCAACTCAGTCTGCGCAGCCTCTCCATCTTACTCTGTGCAGCCCCCCCCCTCAGTCTGCACAGCCCCCCAGATCAGTCTGAACAGCCCCCCAGCTCATTTCACACAGCCCCTTACTCTCTTACTCTGCACAACCTCCCATCTTATGCTGTACAAGACCCCCAGCTCAGTCTGCATAGCCCCCTCTCTTACTCTGCACATTTCCTATTACCCGAGCATAGGAGTAGTAATACCGCTGTTCCTACTCTTGTCAGCAGTGGCACCCTTTTCAGTACAGTGCCCAGGGCATATACCCCTCAGTTTTGGCCCTGCCCCTATGGATGTGTCCATGACAGCCAGTGCCGGCACTCCCACTAGAAAAACTAGACAGCCACCTAGGGCACATTGCCACCTAGGGGCGCAACCACAGCCGCTGGATCGCCTCCAGAGGATCGGATCCCCCCCGGTGGGTGGTGGCTGGTGCGGTGCGGAGTGTGGCGTAAGGCGGCTCCCATGGCTGGATGCAGAGTGGCTGGGTGGGGAGAAGGTGCAGGCAGATCCCCCTCCCCTTCCCCGGAGCCAGGGGCGACCATGCTGATGTCCAGCAGCCGTGGGTGTCAGATCTCTGCCCACCCCGCCTCCCTACCTGGGTGATGTATAGCCACTGGAGGAGCAGGGCGGGCAGCATTGTGCACAGAGACAGCCGGGGCAGATCCACCTGACTCCATCCCCCCACCTGACGGCACACCCCCTCCTATCCACCTGGCTTATCCCTCCACCTGACTCCACCCCCCCCACCTGGCTGTACCCCTCTCCTGTCCACCTGGCTCCATCCCTCCACATGGCTGCACCCCCCTCCTGTCCACCTGGCTCCATCCCCCCACATGGGTGCACCCCCCTCTCCTGTCCACCTGGCTCCATCCCTCCACCTGGCTGCACCCCCTCTTTTGTCCACCTGACTGCACCCCCTCTCCTGCCCACCTGGCTCCATCCTTCCACCTGGCTGCACCCCCTCTACTGTCCACCTGGCTCCATCCCTCCACCTGGCTGCACCCCCTCTTTTGTCCACCTGTCTGCTCCCCCTCTCCTGTCCACCTGGCTCCATCCTTCCACCTGGCTGCACCCCCTCGTCTGTCCACCTGGCTCCATCCCCCACCTGGCTGCACCCCCTCTCCTGTCCACCTGGCTCCATCCCTCCTCCGGGAGTTCTGGTACTAAAATTATTGAATTCACTTTGATTTTTTTGGGGGGGGCGCACAAGTAGCTGGTGTCGCCTAGGGTGCAAAATAGTCTAGCACCGGCCTTGATTACAGCCTGGGATCACAAAAAGTGCTGGACGTCATTCAACCTAGAAGATGAGCACTACGTTCCATTCTAAATGTTTGTTAACTTTATATATTAGACACTATCATTAGTATAATTTTATTTGATCAGCAGTTTGAAAGTACAGAGAATATATTAACAATGAATCTGTGTGCTTCACATAAACCACTAAGTTCTATATTAATAATATATTACAGTATGTATTATCCAGACTGGTTAGACTGGTAAAGCGGTGTGCTGCATGAATTGCCATCAATATGTAAATCCATCCTTAAGTGTCTGTATTAGACCTTTTATTAAAATTCATTTAAAAGCCAATGCAACACAGAAAGATGCTCCCAGGAGACTGCAGGCAATATTAGAGGAAAGCAACGCTTATCTTCAGTAAAGTCATAGGAGAACTTACCAGATGTGCTGGACCGTGCAGGTACAGAACTTCATTTCATAGCATTACGTCACTAGGTAGTCCAACATGGAATCTTACGGAGCTACAGGGGTGAACAGAGAAGAGAGAAGAATATCAGGGGCAGGGGGTTCCTACATACAAGAAAACCTTTTCCCTGAATAGGCAAAGTGTCAGACTCGATTTACCTTGATATTAATGCTACATATTTGCTTTACTTAAAAGCTGTTATTTTGTATATAAACTTACTAAAAATAATATATAGATATTTGAAATTTCATTGATAAAATCATCAAAACTAGTGAATCATTGAATTTCCCCCAAAAAAATTATCTAAAGCTTAATAATTATGTGGTGCTAACCCAAAATATTTATGAACTATAATAAGTGTTATATTTGTAACCAACTATATAAATGAACTATAGATATTAAATGATTATTATTGATCATATTCAAAAGAAGTTTGTATTTTAATATTATGCTGTATTCTGCAGTACATGCAGTACTTTGGCCCATCTTCCTAGGTACTGTCTAAAGGCTCGTGCACACTATAAGAAAATCGGGCGAATATTTTCGTCAGAGGAACTTTCGTACGGTTTCCGTATAGTGTGTGCACAACTTTCGACAGCCAATTCCGACTTTTCGGACGAAAATTCCCGAAGGGACAAACTCCAAAATGTTTCTCATACAGGAACAGAATGAACAATTTTCTTTTTAACCACTTCAGCGCAGGAAAATTTTACCCCCTCCCTGCCCGGATCACTTTTTGCGATTCGGCACTGCCTCGCTTTAACTGACAAATGCGTAGTCGTGCGACGTTGCACTCAAACAAAATTGATGATTTTCCACAAATAGAGCTTTCTTTTAGTGGTATTTGATTGCCTCTGCGGTTTTTATTTTTTGCGCTATAAACAAAAAAAGAGCGTAGATTTTGAAAAAAACGCAATATTTTTTACTTTTTGCTGTAATAAATATCCCCAAAAAATATATAAAAAAACATATTTTTTTTCCTCAGTTTAGGCCGATACGTATTCTACATATTTTTGGTAAAAAAAATTGCAATAAGCGTATATTGATTGGTTTGCACAAAAGTAATAGCGTCTACAAAATAGGAGATAGTTTTATGGCTTTTTTATTATTATTTTTTTTACTAGTAATGGCGGCGAGCTGCGATTTTTATCGGGACTGCGACATTATGGCGGACACATCGGACACTTTTACACATTTTTGGGACCTTTGGCATTTTTACAGCGATCAATGCTGTGAAATTGCATTAATTACTGTAAAAATGTCACTGGCAGTGAAGGGGTTAACCACTAGGGGGCAGTGAAGGGGTTAAGTGTGTCCTACTCTGTATGAACAGACGATCTGTCTGTTCTCCCCGCAGAGAACCAGAAACTGTGTTTACACACACAGATTCCTGTTCTCAGTGTGCCCCGAGCGATCGCGGGAGCCCGGCGGTGATCGCGACTGTCGGGCACATGCAACGGCTCTGTGGGCGAGCAGGGGGCGTCCTCCCCCCCGCTAGTGGCCGTCTATGGTACCGACGTACAATGATGGCGACATGTTGCCGCAGTACAACTGTGACGGCTGGTCGGCATGTGGTTAATGTGTACCATTTTCATACAAGAAAAATCAGAAAAGAAAGACTATGCATGATCTACGAGAACTTTCATACAAATTTTTGTTCATCGGTTCCAATTTTCTGTGAAACAACAAGGAAAATCAGACGATTATTCGTACGATTTTCTTAATGTGTACTCCACATTAGGCTAGCTCCGAGGTTGAACCAGATGGAACATTTCTTAATTTATGTGATATTTGAAACGCTGTATCCCTTTCTCACTGCCCAGCTGATGCTGCTTTTAGCAGAGAGATGAAGCAAAGTGACATCTTCAGGTACAAACTTCTACTGATCACCACAATAGAATGTCACGGTCACTAAATTTTCTGGAACCACACTATTATTTCCCAATAATAGACCCCAGAAGAGGATGTTCAGGGCCACTGTGCAAAACGAGCTGCACAGTGGAGGTAGGTATGATATGTAAAAACGAGCCTTTACAATCACTTTAAAGCGGGGTACCCACTTAAAAAAAAAAAAAATTAAAAGAAGCAGCTACAAATACTGCAACTGCTGACTTTTAATAATCGGACACTTACCTGTCCCAAGGTCCAACGATGTGGGGGATCAAAGCTCCGCTCATCCCCCCCTCTGCTCGGCAGCGCCGGCATTTTAACTGTGGGTGCCTGGCTGTGGCTTCACAGCCAAGCACCCACTGCACATGCGCGAGCCACGCCACGCACCGTCACTGGCCGCGCAATCATTTGGGACCGGTCACGTGTGCCAGATGATTGACAAGAGGGAGGGGGGAGAGGCTATCTCCCTACCTGCGCCAAGGGAATTGACGTCAGGAGCCCAGGCGCTGAAAGAGGCAGACTACAAGGGACCCCCTAACAGGCATTTAGAGGTGAGTAAAAAAAAAACATTTTTTCTCCAAATGTTTTTTTTTATTTTTTTTAAGCACATTCATTTTTTTTTTTTTTTGGAGGGTGAAACTCCACTTTAAATTTAGCTGTATATTTTTTACCACCAAAGAACAGCATAAAATAAATTCTCCTGCTCCTATCACAGCGATACCACATGTGACGGACCCCAAGAGTACTCAAGAGTATGTCCATCGTATAAGCTTCCCTTGCACGGTACCAGAACAATCCAAGATCCCCAAAAAAAACAGAGAAACACGTGTGAGAGTACCTAAGGCTGCACAACCCAAAAAAAGTTCAAAAAATGGAAAGTTTCCCCAGGGAGTTTTTTAAGCAGCAAAACATTTAAATATAGATATAAGAATATGAATAGATCAGAAATTCAAGAGAGATTCAAATATGCAAGGGTTTATTATAAAATACAAACTCCGGTTCACGTTAACAAACAACATAAAACATCACTCGTGTTGCATTTACAACATTAATATCCACATGAATACCCCAATGCATTTCGACCCATTCTGGTCTTCTTCAGGGGGATTTAGATTCTAGGGAAATGTATAAAAAAAAAAATACCCTTGCACGGTACCAGAACAATCCAAGATCTCTTAGCCCACCCAGTCACTTGCCTGGACACATCATAGGGTGGCTTGAAAACATCAACTGTTTATTGAAACACAGGCACAAAGAGATGTACACTCTGGGGACAATCCCCCCTTCTTTGCATAATGACACAGGACGGCGTAAACTGTATATTCAGTAACATGAGACATAGGTATATTCAAACATTTCAACAAATACTTAGTTAGTAACTGGGCATGTAGACGGGGATATAAGTCAGTAACTGGGCACGTAGACAGGGATATAATTAACATGGACTAATTAACTAGGCACTTAAACCAGCCTAGATGACCAAACTATTCGGCCCTGCAACCCTGAATACAACTTTCTGTACAATACACATTCTTATAAGCATAAAACATAACATCTCACGCTAGTTCCATAACAAGTTTAAGTGATCACAAGATTAATCTCATCTACAAGAGATGCTCGCAGACAGAAACAATAGAACAATGGGAATGACCTACTTTACAATAAACACATAACAAACCCCACCCCACTGCAATGAGACAAAGCTGATACAATGTCCCAGCAGTCTGATAAGGTGGAATTAATTTATCTTCATATATTTCTTGAGGGATATTGTTGATAAATATTACTGTCCCAAGTGAAGGAGCCTCTCCAACTTTCAACACAAACCACACATATAAGACCCAGCATAACAGGGGTAAAACAAATTGCTGGCTCCATTGGGGTTGTACTGGTTAGGGCAGACCAGACTGGGCTTCTCGGTCACCCTGTGCCCCTAATAGACACAGGGTAACTTGCACATAAAATAAGCCTGGGGAGCTGAAAAATACGTTTCCCGACCTCTCTAAGGTGAGCTGGGTTCCACGCCCCCCCCTGCCCAAAATGACTCCCATCACACCACATAATTGTAGGTTAGTTGTTGTTTGTACCCGTAGTAAAGCCCAGAAACAATGGTGTGCATTTTGCATTTTTTTTGTCCTGCCGAAGACATATTGACACTGATACTAATTTATTATTTTAATTCCACCCAAAATATGCTGACCATGACATTTGACCCTGACCTTGACCTTTGACCCCGACCTTGACCCTAGCACTAACCCTGGCAAACCCTGATCTTGCTCTGTTTTCTTTATCATTTTATTTTTATTATTCTTTATTTTACATTTAAATTTTTTACACACTTTTTTTTAATTTACAGATTTTTGTATTTACAATATATCATCCTCTCCATTCAGAAGAGGTAGTAAACATGGGGGCGGGCTCACAGTGACTGATTACTTTGATAGCCAATCGGAGACTATCTTAGCGATCAGGTGACCCGGGACTGGGAGTTTTGGGTCCCGATCGTTAGGATGAGACCCAGTTCTTTCCCAGCACAAAAAGAGATACCCATATACAGTATATGGCCCCAGGGAAAAAGACCCAATTCCGTAAGGCTGCATATATGCATACTGTCAGCGGGAAGGGGTTAAAGCAGAGCTAAACCCAAGGGAAAAAATGTATATATTTTTAGTGGAATACTGTGCCTAATGCCCCGTACACACGGTCGGACTTTGTTCGGACATTCCGACAACAAAATCCTAGGATTTTTTCCGACGGATGTTGGCTCAAACTTGTCTTGCATACACACGGTCACACAAAGTTGTCGGAAAATCCGATCGTTCTAAACGCGGTGACATAAAACAAGTACGTCGGGACTATAAACGGGGCAGTGGCCAATAGCTTTCATCTCTTTATTTATTCTGAGCATGCGTGGCACTTTGTCCGTCAGATTTGTGTACACACGATTGGAATTTCGGATTTTGTTGTCGAAAAATTTTATATCCTGCTCTCAAACTTTGTGTGTTGGAAAATCCGATGGAAAATGTGTGATGGAGCCTACACACGGTCGGAATTTCCGACAACAAGGTCCTATCACACATTTTCCTTCGGAAAATCCGTCCGTGTGTACGGGGCATTAGGGTGTAGCTTCATGTCTTGGAGTCATCTAGTTTGGTGAGATATAGTAAAGCATGTTTAAGACTTGCAACCTCCAAAGTAAGAGGGGGATTCTAAATATCAGGAGACAGGTACAGAGACACCCGCGATGGGTACCATTAGATGCCTCAAAATACTCTGATCTTATCTCAGTTACTTTAACCACCATAACTTATTTGGAGCACAGTGTATTTGTTCTGCAAACAAATACACTTACCTGCCTGTTCACAGGGTCCGCCAGCGTGGAAACAGAGCTGCACATGCGCAGCTGAGCTTACTGTGGCCAGCCCGATCTCCAGTGTGCCAGAATAGTGGTCTTCTGCACATGCGCAAGAGTGGCATCATCCCGCGCTGCCCAATGAAGATGGACGATAACTGGCATACAGGAGAAGGTATTGGCAAGGGACAGGACCATTGGAGAAAGTGAGTATAAAAGTCACGTGCAAGGAAAATCATAGAACAAAAACAAGGTTTTTTCTTGCATATGATTGGCTTTGTGCACACTGGGCATTTGGACTTGGTGCATGAGGCTCTGTCTTTTATGTACAGGTGGAAGGCATGGGTGCACCATGCAGCCCTGCAGCAGATATCCTCTAAAACTCAGCTGACAGCTGTGACTGGTTGGAGCTGATAAATACGTTTGGGGCAGTATGTGCCCAGGAACAAATGCTTGGCGCACAGACTGCTGCGTTCTAAGCATTCAGCCCTGGGTGCATACTGTCCCAAACGCAAGTACCGTTAGGTGCACCGTCCAGCCATAGCAGCTGTCTGCTTCTCATAGACTTGTAGAGGCTGTCAGGAGCAGGGCTAGGCGGTGCACCTGTGCCTATCACCTGCAGCTAAACACCGGAGCTGCCTGCATTAGTGCTAACCACCCAGTGTGCATGAGGCCATTAGATGATATAAGTCCACAGAGCTTCACCTCATTTGCAAAGTGAACAGCCTATTTGCCTTTAGTAAATCAACTCCTAAGTGTCAATTGTCATTAGACACATGGTCTGCCAGTAAACCATAGCTTGGCCATATAGCTTATTTTCAATTTTTGCACTCATAGTTGTACTGTTAATGAAAAGTTAAATGAATACACACAAAACATGTTTATATTTACTGTTAACATGTACTCAATAGTAAACCAGACATACAGTTTCAGTGTGATCTCTGTGCTGGTTTCATTGTGCTATGTCTGGGCTCTGGGTGTTAATTTCAGATGCCCGCATGGTCTGAATTATCTGTTGTTGCAGAGCTCTGTGGATTTTCTTGTCCACAAAGAAAATAGTTTTAGCTCATTTAATGTTTTTTTTAATTATTACTATAATAAACTTTGATAACACTGCTGATTAGATAATATTTAACACACTTTACTTCAGTTATACAATATGTATACTATAATGCGATATACTAGTGTTCCATGCTACTATTCCCTGACTGTATCGTCAGCTGCTATAATATTATCCAAATATATTAATATACTGTATGTAAGTCACAAATACAGCGCTCATAACCTGAACCCTTCAAATACAAAATAACTATTGACTGTAAATCATCCTTATATAAAGTGCGAATGAAAAATGTGCATACAGTATATGATTTCTCCAATAAATTAGAACAAATTAATACTTATAAAGTGCAATAAAAAGCATTAGTGTAGTCTAAAATAGTGTATTAAATAATAATAATAATGATAAAGTCTATAATTAGAGCAGTCCATATAAAGTGCCAAGTCCATCTAAAGTGAAATAAACGTTTTCCATGTAAAACATAAATACTCTTCTTCAATTTAATAGTGCTTCCACTTCAGATTCAAACTTGGGACTTTTGCCTGCACACTATTTTCCTTTCAGAGATAAACTCACCAAAATATACTGACCTCTTAATTTAATATATAGGTCACAAAAACTTTTGGATATCTCCAAAAGAGATGACGTAGGTCATCATCTACTTCACTTTCCTCCAACATTCCAGCTTTTCTGGCATATATACAGTGCATTAACCTACCATAAAAGAAAGCAATTTTAATCACGCAAAAACATCTTCATTAACCTCCCTGGCGGTATGATTATTTCGGATTTTAGGTGCTGAAAGCGGTACAATTATTTTGCATGGAAATTTGGCGTTTTATATTGTAGGTCTGTAATTCTTAACAATAACACACTTAAATCTGTCCAAACAAGAGTCTAGTAGATATCCCGGGTATGATTAAGTTTGAAACACAAAAACATAAATTATAATATAATAAATAAAAATAAATAAATAAAAAAAAATTAATAATAAAATAAATTCACTATCGCTCAATTCTGCAAGTGTTCTAATTTACTATCGCTGTTTTCTAGCTGGTCTAAAGCCACTTTTGATGTAAAGGGACACTTTTTGGTTGCTATGGACAATCTCCAGTTTCCAGGCAGAAAGAACAGTATATATAACATAAAACTGCATGCAGGGCATGGGCCAAAGCACTGGGGACAAAAGGGATGTGAAATCATTTCATACAGTACTGTAATCTGTAAGATTACAGTACTGTATGTGTTATGATTTTACACTTTTTTTAATTTGCTGCCAGGCTCCGCCCCCGCAGGGAACGGAGCCTGGCATGGAGAGGCTTCGGAGGAGGACAGAGCCCGCAGACACAGCGGGGGACATCGCAGGATCCCGGGGACAAGGTAAGTAAAGCCATACCAGGATCCTGCGATGTAATCCCGAGTGTGGCTCGGGGTTACCGCTAATGGTCCTGAATTTTAACCCCGAGCCACACTCGGGAAAACCGCCAGGGAGGCTACAAGCATTCCTTAAAATGATTCAGTTTAAAACTCACCCACCCCACAAAACAGTGTCCTAATACATGCCCTGTACAGCAGTGCTCATCAACCTTGTTGTCAGGGCCCACTAACAGGCCAGGTTTGCAAGATAACTGAAATACATCACAGGTGATATTATTTGCTGCTCAGTGATTGCAGTATTCTAGTCTGCATCTCCCCAAGGTAATACATAAAACCTGGCCTGTTAGTGGGCCCTGAGGACAGGGTTGATGACCACTGCCGTACAGGATGATGTCACTATGCCATTATTCCACCCATTTATTGCTCTTTATTAGGAATTTTAAGCTTTTTTTTAAAGTCAAAATTCTATTTTTATTAAAATAAAAACGTTTTTTTACTTACCTGCTCTGTGCAATGGTATTGCACAGAGTGGCCCCTTACCTCCTTTTCTGGGGTGCCCCGTCGGTGGTCTCTGCTTCTCCTCTTCTGCGTGTGCCCTCATAGCAAGATTCAGAAAACTAGAGGTGCCGCTGCAGGCTCATTCACCACTGGTCCCATCCGGTGGCTCACACTTATGCCCCATACACACGATTGCACATTCCGACAACAAAATCCATGTTTTTTTTCCAACGGATATTGGCTCAAACTTGTCTTGCATACACAAGGTCACACAAATCTTGTCGAAAATTCCAATTGCCAAGAACGCGGTTATGTACAACACGTACGACGAGCCGAGAAAAAAAGTTCAATAGCCAGTGCGGCTCTTCTGCTTGATTCCAAGCATGCATGGAACTTTGTGTGTCAGAATTGTGTACACATGATCGGAATTTATGACAATGGATTTTGTTGTCGGAAAATTTGAGATCCAGATCTCAAATTTTGTTTTGTCGTAAATTCCAACGAAAAGTGTCCGATGGAGCCTACACATTGTTGGAATTTCCGACAATAAGCTCCCATCGAACATTTCCTGTTGGAAAATCCGACCATGTGTACGCGGCATTAGGGTGCTGGCTGGGGAGAACCTGCCCCAGCTCAGTGCACTAGATCCAGCAAGAGAAATGTTATGATTGCCACACACCAACATGCCAAACAGTCACTTAGGTAAAAGCAGCCTCTGTCCATGCGGGTGTGCTTCCAAGCTGAGCTGTGTGTGTCTATAGACAATACACAGCATGGCTTGGCCCCACCTTCTGCTCCCTCCCTTATAGATTCGACTGACAGCAGCAAGAGCCAATGGCTCCAAATGCTCTCAGTGAAGCCTGTGAGAGAGGTGAGAGCTACAGTGCTGGATCGATAAAGGAATGTTTATGGGATTGGGGGGGGCAGCTAGTGAAAGAATGCATTGGGGTAAAAAATCTTTTTACTTTAGAACCACTTTAATTTGTTCTGGTTTGTTGGAGGTATTAAATATAAACATTTTTGCATTTGTACTTTGGAGTGTAGGGATAATTTAAAGGTTACTAGTTATCTTGTATTTGAGGGGTTCAGGTTATGAGCCCTGTATTTCTGGCTTATATTTACTTCAGTTATGTTTTATCATAATATAAAATAATTTTGTAGACATGTGACTATCCATCTTCTGAGTACCACTAAAATGTCTCTTAGGAAGCTGACCTTCTTCTTTTTTGTTTTTATTTTTTGCTTGTTTGTTCAAGTAGTCTAAAAACACATTGACAAAACAGGAACACAATGAGACATTTATTCCCAGGTAAATTATTTATCTGCAAACTCATTTTTATTTGAAACGTTCAGTGTCTAAAGCAGTGTTTGAAGCATTGCAATGCAGGAAGTTCTAAATGTACTCAATAGCACTTGGTTCTGTCATCAACACTATCTATCCATATATCAGGACAGATTCAGTTGCAACTCTCCTGAATGGGAAGTCAAAACTACTGCATTAAATAATTCATTGACACTGATGTGTTTATTATTCACCCAATAGACCAAAACAAAGCTATTGCTACCTATCTCAACGGTACTTAGGATGAAGGTTTATTTGAATCATGCTAGGCAATGGTGGCAGTGATGCATACTTGATAACAATTCCCTTTTAGAGATGATTACTGATAAGCAGCGCCTTCTAGAAACTGCCAAGTGACAGTTCTGAACTGCATTGTTAAAAATGTGCAGACAACTGGAGTTGGCACAATAGCTATAGAGCATCCCAAAGGCAACATATAGATAAATAGTCTGAGAAAGATGTAAGATGACAATATCTAAGATGCTCAAAATGACAATAAGAATTTAAAGATGTTGGCTTATTTTTTATTAAATTTGAAAAGTGTGGTGGTTTTGCTTTATGGAGTAACACATTTATTTGATTATAAAGGAACATTGTTCTACCTTTAAAAAATAACAAATGTAATTTTATTGTGTTCTAAGTACTAGAACGCTCTGAGGTTTTCGAACCCACACGATCAGACCCTTTTTGTATTTTTGCAGTGCATCACATAGGACTGAACTACAGCTAAAATATTAAAATCAAACTACAGTTGACTGCAGACAGTGACATTAATTTTATGATTAATTGCCAAGATCTGCATTTGATTATTTATAACACATCTCATATCATCGTGATTAACCACTTGCCTACTGGGCACTTTTACCCCCTTCCTACCCAGGCCACTTTTCAGCTTTCAGCGCTGTCGCACTTTGAATGAAAATTGCGCGGTCACGCAACACTATACCCAAATTAAATCTTTATAATTTTTTTTTTCACACAAATAGAGATTTCTTTTGGTGGCATTTATTCACCTCTGTGTTTTTTACTTTTTGCTAAATAAACGAAGAAAAATACTGAAAAAAACAAGCAAACATTTTCATAGCTTGTTATAAAATTTTGCAATCAGGTAATTTTTCTCTTTCACTGTTGTGTGCTGATAAGGCTGCATTGATGGGCACTGATAGGCTGCACTGATGGGCACTCATGAGGTGGAACTGATGGGCACTCATGAGGTGGCACTGATGAGGCAGCACTGATGGGTACTGATAGGTGGCGCTGATGGGCAGCACTGATAGGTGACACTGACGAGGAGGCACTGATGGGCACAGATTGGCAGCACTAGTAGGCACTGATTGACAGCACTGGTGGGCACAGATTTGTAGCACTGGTGGGCAAAGATTGGCAGCACTGGTGGGACTGCACTGATAATCAGGACACTGAAAATTAGTGCCCTGATTATAATGGTAGATGTCCCTTTTAGAGAAGCCGGTTATCGTCTTCCCCTCTTCTCATTTCCTCAGCATGAGGAAAGGAGTACCGATATCCGGCATCTGTGACTGGACACAGCTGATCACGTGGTAAAGAGCTGCTAATTGGCTCTTCACCTCAATCTGTGATTAGCAGAGTCTGGAGGACACTACGATCACAGAGCGCGCTGCCCACGCCAAGCAGCGGGCAGGATCACGGGAAGCTGTCATATGAACGGTGGCGATCTGCGATTTTTATCAGGACTGCTACATTGCGGTGGACAGATCAGACACTTTTGACAACTTTTTTGAAACCATTGACATTTATACAGCGATCAAAGCTATAAATAGCCACTGATTACTGTTTAAATGTCACTGGCAGGGAAGGGGTTAACACTAGGGGGCGATCAAGGGGTTAAATGTGTTCCCTGACTGTGTGTTCTAACTGTGGGGGGAGGGGACCGATCGGTGTTCCTATATACTAGGAACACACAATCTGTCTCCTCTCCCCTGACAGGACTTGGATCTGTGTGTCTACACACACAGATCCATGTTCCTGCTTTGTCAGGAGCGTTTGCGGGTGCCCGGCGGACATCGCAGCCACCGGGCACACGCATCAGCTCCTCAGTGAGGCGACTGGCGCGCCCCCTATGCCAGCAGGAAGCTGAGGACGTCATATGACACCCGCCCAGGATGGGAGATCCCACCTGCAGACGTCATTTGACTATATGCGGGATATGAAGTGGTTAAAGCATATTCCCTTGGTAAATTAATATAGTCCTTTTACTAGCATATATTCATCAATAAAGAAAGGTTTGTACTTTAACCACTTCAGTTCCGGAAGATTTTCCCCCTTAATGACCAAACCATTTTTTGCGATACGGCACTGCATCTCTTCAACCGACAATTGCGCGGTCGTGCGACACTGTACCCAAACAAAATTGACGTCCTTTTTTTTCCCTCAAAAAATAAACGACAATTTTGAAAAACAAAAAACAATATTTTTTACATTTTGCTATAATAAATATCAAAAAAGCAAAAAAAAAACCACATATGTAAACAACATTGAGCTCCAAACCCTGAGAGGCGATCTTGCTGTTTTTTTATTCCCTGCAAAGCTGGGGAAAAAATCTGCAAAATTGCTTAGTAAAAGCAGCACATAACACACACAGTGAACATTGTTAGGCACACCTTTAACCCCTTGATTGCCCCTAGATGTTAACACCTTCCCAGCCAGTGTCATAAGTAAAGTGACAGTATATAGTAGTAGCACTATTAGCAATAGTATTAACAATAGTGCCACTATTGATGTCACTGTCAGTTTGTCAGTGTACCACCCAGCCACCATCAGCTAGTGTGAGATTGCCCGCCATACTATCACTGTCCCACTATAAGTCACTGATCACCGCCATTGCTAGTATAAAAAAATTAATAAATAAAAATTCTAGCATCTACGCTATAAGACGCTATAACTTTCAGGCAAACCAAATGATTTTTTTTTTTTTTTTTTTTTTACCAAAGACATGTAGCAGAATACATTTTGGCCTAAATTCATGAAGAAATTAGATTTTTAAATTTTTTTATTGGATATGTTATGTAGCAGAAAATATATATATATTTTTTTCTTTTTCAAAATTTCCCATGTTTTTTTATATTGCAAAAATGAATGAAAGCTCTATGAAGGGGTAAAATATTTCCAGAGGACAAGTGGTTAAAACAACAAACATTTAAACGTGTACAATATCTTTAACATACCACCTACAATATTTATTAAATTGCACATTTACCAAGCTAAGATGGGAAGTCACTGCACATTTCAAATAAAATGATGGTTACCTATAGTGATCCCAGTGTCCAGAGTTCTGAAAGGAGTTGTAAACCCTCATGGTTTTTCACCGTAATGTATTCTATGCATTAAGGTGAAATACCTTCTGCCCTGCAGCTGCCCCCCAGAGCTCCCCTTTTTCTTACCTGAGCCCGAGCCTGAGCCCGAGGTCGAGCACAGCAGCTCCAACCGCTGTCTTGTGTTCTCATTGGATAGAATGATAGCAGCGAGAGCCATTAGTTACCGCTGCTGTCAATCAACTCCAGTGACACAGGGGACGGGGGGCAGGACAGAGTCCTGCTGTCTGTGTCAATGGATACAGCAACAGGACTCAGGACCGCGCCCGCATGTGTTTTCCCCATGGAAAGTTGCTCTCCGTGGTGGCACTCAATGAAGAGGAGGAGCCAGGAGCGCTGCTGGGGGACCCCAGAAAAGGAGGATCAGGGCTGCTCTGTGCAAAACCCTTGTACAGAGCAGGTAAGTATGACATGTTTGTTATTTTAAAAAAAAGAACCTTTACAATTACTTGAAGCTCAGCACTTGAAAGTTCCATGTGTGTTTTTTGTTGTTGTTTTGTGTGTGTTTGTTTTACTGATAATAAAATGTCTTTCATCATTCAGTCCAAAAATAGAGTAGCCCCTTTAGGCAATGGTGACTGATGCTGAGGGACACCTGGCTTTGCATGATCATTAATGCCTAAGACAGAGGTGCTGATATGGGGGGTTTATGTACCTCCTGTATGTCACTATAGCAATTAAGGAAGTTATTAGCTTTTCCCCGTAAAATATATAACGTGAAAAAGTTAAAATGAACCCATTAAGCACCAAACTGTCATTATGCAGGAAATTTGCATGGGTCAAATGTGCAGTAAATGTTATATTGTCCCGAAGTCTCTGTTGTAATTAAATTTGTACAGTATGTATATACTCCTGGTACCTTGTTTCCATATAAATGTCCATATAAATGTCTTGTAGTGCCATTGCTGTCTATGTGAGTATAAAACAAAATATAGCCACCATTAATTGACCAGTAGTCATTGTCTGTTTAATGGTGCATGATTCAAGCTCACAAACATCTCTAGGCTTGTTTACAAAGGTATAGTAACTGTATGTAGCGCTAGCCTGTTTAGGTGAGTGCTATAATATAAAGTTAGGAGTAAAATAGGCCAAAAATGTCAATATTTCACCCTGTAGTGTATACTGGTGGGTTTGATGGGCATGGGTATTTTGCTAGAGTAGAGGAGGGTGTGACCCCTTGGCACTCTGCTTGGACAGCTTTATTTTCTAGGGGTTGGCTTGGAAGATAAGAGGAATACAAGTTTGGAGTGACAGGCAGATTTGGAAGACCCCTTTGGACCAATCATTAATTTGTTTGGGCGGAGGTGGGACTTCTATTTAAGGCTTGGTCACATGTTCCGGAGGTAGTTGGGTGGTTGGTGTTCTGTCTGTTTGGAAGATGTAGGAGTCAGGAGAATCCGTGAGTGCTCTCCCCTTCGGGGGAGAGGGACATGCTTTCTGGGCCCTTACGCTCATGGGAGTTGGAGAGATTCAGATGGAGGATGCGTATATCGGTACAGCTTCAGTGCTTTTCCCCTGCGGAGGAGAGGGAAGGCCAGATATGCAGATGAAAGAGAGACTACAGTAAACCCTTCTAAAGGTTGCCATTACTGACACACCAGGACTGGGGAAGGATCTTCTGTGCGCGGTATGGATGATCACTTGGAAACACATGTGAGTGTAACCCAGGGGAACAGAACTTCTGAGGGACTTTGTTGGGATTAGTGTGCGGGTTCAGGAGAACAGAGCTGGGCCTTAGAGAACTAATACCCTGGAGGAATCCGAAAGTCATCTCCTGAACGTTATTCAGAGTATCGTTCATGGAGTTAGAATCAGAAGGACTGTACAGTCAGGAAGTGGTGGCTAACAGGAGGTAGGAAAGATGCATTACCTTGTGAGGATCCAATCCAGATAGAAGCTTCACTAACGCGGGGTTTCACTTATTCTGGAGTTAAAGTTGTGTTTCTCATCTCTCAAAAAGATGCATTACCTTACAAGAATTCATGCAAGAAGGAAGTTTACTAATAAGGGCTTCTTATAATCTGGATGCAATGTTGTGTGTTTTCATCACTCTAAACACTGGAAGTTATTCAGAGTGACTTCCAGTGCAGTGCAGCATTTTACGTGGAAACCGTAATAAAGATGTACATAGTTTAACCGTTTAATGACTGTCTGTGTGTCATACTTGGCTGGGAAAGAAGGGTAATGGAAAGCGCTTCAAGCTAGAACAAACTTTTAGCCGCTCCTACGGGAGTAGGGCGCTTCATGTACATCAGCAGAATAATTGTAAATCTTCATAGTAATTGTAACTCTGTTTTAACCACGCCTTGAAGTGGATCATCTCTTTCAAGTTTAATTTTCCAGCAGCAGTTTTCTTAACATGTTATTTAGGCACAGTTACCAATTCCACTGGAATTACTTCTGTTAGAATTTTGATTTGCTATACTGTATTCATAAAAATATACCAAAAGAAAACATGGAGATTGTGCTTTCCTCAGGTGTATTCATTGAAAGCAGTGTGGAATTTGATTTTGCATTGTTGGCTACTATCACTATTGACGGTGTTAGTTACTGTACTATACAAAATTAGATCACTGTATTTTTTACCAACTGACCATTGCAATTAAACCATGCCCTCTGCCAGCCTCACAATCTCTCTTTTAACATTAATTTCAGGCTCATTGACTATATAATTAAGTGAAACTCCCATGAAAATAGAAAATTAGCTTGGCTGATAGCCCTGCACCAGGTACATAAACAGCAGCAAAAAATACAGCATTTAATTAAAAATATGAAAAAATGACCTTGCAAATTAGCTTCCAACACTCGTGGGAAGCATTATGATGTCCCCTTGCTCACTACTACTTGCAATAAGAGCTGGGTGGTTGACATCCCACGAAAATGTTTTTCATACTGTTTATGTACCTTTTTTCTACAGGTGGTGCAAGGCTGTTATAAATATACAGTATGTCACAAAAGTGAGTACACCCCTCACATTTTTGTAAATATTTTGTTATATCTTTTCATGTGATAACACTGAAGAAATGACACTTTACTACAATGTAAAGTAGTGAGTGTACAACATGTATAACAGTGTAAATTTGCTGTCCCCTCAAAAAAACTCAACACACAGCCATTAATGTCTAAACCGCTGGAAACAAAAGTGAGTACACCCCAAAGTGAAAATGTCCAAATTGGGCCCAAAGTGTCAATGTTTTGTGTGGCCACCATTATTTTCCAGCACTGTTTTAACACTCTTGGGCATGGAGTTCCCCAGAGCTTCACAGGTTGCCACTGGAGTCCTTTTCCACTCCTCCATGATGACATCACGGAACTGGTGGATGTTAGAGACTTTGCGCTCCTCCACCTTCCGTTTGAGGATGCCTCACAGATGCTCAATAGGGTTTAGGTCTGGAGACATGCTTGGCCAGTCCATCACCTTTACCCTCAGCTTCTTTAGCAAGACAGTGGTCATCTTGGAGGTGCGTTTGGGTTCGTTATCATGTTGGAATACTGCCCTGTGGCCCAGTCTCCGAAGGGATGAGATCATGCTCTGCTTCAGTATGTCAAAGTACATGTTGGCATTCATGGTTCCCTCAATGAACAGTAGCTCCCCAGTGCCGGCAGCACTTATGCTGCCCAAGACCATGACACTCCCATCACCATGCTTGACTGTAGGCAAGACACACTTGTCTTTGTACGCCTCACCTGGTTGCCGCCACACATGCTTGGCACCATCTGAACCAAAAGTTTATCTTGGGCTCATCAGACCACAGGCCATGGTTCCACCAATCCATGACCTTAATCTGCTAGTCTTCAGCAAACTGTTTGCAGGCTTTCTTGTGCATCATCTTTAGAAGAGGCTTCTTTTTGGAACGACAGCCATGCAGACCAATTTGATGCAGTGTGCAGCATATGGTCTGAGCACTGACAGGCTGACCCCCTACCCTTTCAACCTTTGCAGCAATGCTGGTAGCACTCCTATGTTTATTTTCCAAAGACAACCTCTGGATATGACACTGAGCGGGTGCACTCAACTCCTTTGGTCGACCATGGGCAGGCCTGTTCTGAGTGTAACCACGATATGGTCTTGGCCACCGTGCTGAAGTTCAGTTTCAGGGTCTTGGCAATCTTCTTATAGCCTAGGCCTAGATTATGTAGAGCAACAATTCTTTTTTTCAGATCCTCGGAGAGTTCTTTGCCATGAGGTGCCATGTTGAACTTCCAGTGACCAGTATGAGAGAGTAAGAGCGACATCACCAAATTTAACACACCTGCTCCCCATTCACACCTGAGACCTTGTAACACTAATGAGTCACATGACACCAGGGAGGGAAAATGGCTAATTGGGCCCAATTTGGACATTTTCACTTAGGGGTGTACTCACTTTTGTTGCCAGCGGTTTAGACAATTATTGGCTGTGTGTTGAGTTTTTTTGAGGTGACAGCAAATTTACACTGTTATACAAGCTGTACACTCACTACTTTACATTGTAGCAAAGTGTAATTTCTTCAGTGTTGTCACATGAAAAGATATAATAAAATATTTACAAAAAAGTGAGGGGTGTAATCACTTTTGTGAGATACTGTATATACTATGTATGTGTGTGTGGGCAGGACCAAAGAGTTGGTAAGAAATGTGGAAGAACGGTACACAGAGACCCAAAGAAATTGGCACAATTATTAATTGGTTAAATTATAAGCAAACAAAAAACAAGTACGGTACAGCACGAAAATTATTGAATTAACAGCTCCATGAAATCTATAACACCAGGAGCACAATATCAGAAGAACACAGTTGCAGAAGTTCCAGCAATGTTAGCTTTACATTGGCAAGAGTCCAGCAAATAACAGGTTGTCATTTAAGTAGGCTTACATGACCAAAGCAGCATCTGAGTAAAGGGGGTGGCTGTAGGCTAGTGGCAGAGTATCGGCAAGCAGCAGATTGATGTTAACAAATCACAGCTCAGGAGTTCTGATATTACCAGTGCTGGCAGCAGTCACCTGTTTTGTCCCTCCTCATCAGAAACCTTTACCTAGGCTATCCACTTTGCAACTGCACTCCAACTACAGCAGGGTGATGTTATTTATTAACATTGCCCTCACTAAAGATGGCTGCTGGGGCCAACCAGTGTTGCAGCATCCAATCGGAACACCACTCTCCTGGTGACACCTACAGAGGTTGCAGAGGAACAATGCTCCTCTAATCCTCAATTCCTTCTGTACATCAGTCAGCACCACATACAGAGAGGAGAGTAAACAGCACCTTCTTAAATGTTTGTTGTAGCCCCTACATGTCACAACATCTACATAAGAGAGCAACAAAGAAGTAAGTAACGTGAAACCTCCTGTATGAGTGCCTCACATACTAATGCTAATCCAGGGCAGCTTAATAACAAGTCCCTGGTGGGTGTGTCCTCGATGCCCTGGATTCACAAGAAAGTGTATAGAATAACTTTTAAAATACACAACGTTATCACTATAAGAAAGAGGGACAGTATCTACCATCCTCTTCTTTTTCTTCACAGCATTATGCTTATTATGCAAACCCTCCTATGAAATAACGCAAAATCTTTACTGCTGTTAATGGTAAAAATGTAATTTGTGTGTAGCCAGGTGCTTGGCTAGAGACAGGGAGCAATTAAGGGCACTATGCTGCAGTGCTTTGTATGTCTTCGCTGGACTTCAGGCTGAATAGGTTAACACTACCTTGCCTGCATCCACCACTCGGAGCTGACAAGCAGAGGGAGCTCAAGATAATTCATTGTGGGCAGCTTTGAATCATGCCAGATCTAGTTCAGGGGAAAGATCATGCTATGAGAGTTAATAGACTATAGAACTACAATTTCCAATGGACAGTTGCAATAAAAAGTATGTGAACCCTTTTGGAATTATATGGATTTCTGCACAAATTGGTCATAAAATGTGATCTGATCTTCATCTAAGTCACAACAATAGACAATCACAGTCTGCTTAAACTAATAACACACAAAGAATTAAATGTTACCATGTTTTTATTGAACACACCATGTAAACATTCACAGTGCAGGTGGAAAAAGTATGTGATTGGAAAGTATTGGATTTAATAACTGGTTGAACCTTCTTCGGCAGCAATAACTTCAACCAAACGTTTCCTGTAGTTGCAGATCAGACGTGCACAATGGTCAGGAGTAATTCTTGACCATTCCTCTTTACAGAACTGTTTCAGTTCAGCATTATTCTTGGGATGTCTGGTGTGAATCGCTTTCTTGAGGTCATGCCACAGCATCTCAATCGGGTTGAGGTCAGGACTCTGACTGGGCCACTCCAGAAGGCGTATTTTCTTTTGTTTAAGCCATTCTGTTGTTGATTTACTTCTATACTTTGGGTCGTTGTCCTGTTGCAACACCCATCTTCTGTTGAGCTTCAGCTGGTGGACAGATGGCCTTAAGTTCTCCTGCAAAATGTCTTGATAAACTTGGGAATTCATTTTTCCTTCGATGATGGCAATCCGTCCAGGCCCTGACGCAACCATGATGCCCCCACCACCATACTTCACAGTTGGGATGAGGTTTTGATGTTGGTGTGCTGTGCCTCTTTTTCTCTACACATAGTGTTGTGTGTTTCTTCCAAACAGCTCAACTTTGGTTTCATCTGACCACAGAATATTTTGCCAGTACTGCTGTGGAACATCCAGGTGCTCTTGTGCAAACTGTAAACATGCAGCAATGTTTTTTTTCGACAGCAGTGGCTTCCTCTGTGGTATCTTCCCATGAAATCCATTCTTGTTTAGTGCTTTACGTATCGTTAATTCACTAACAGGGATGTTAGCATATGCCAGAGACTTTTGTAAGTCTTTAGCTGACACTCTAGGATTCTTCACCTCATTTAGCAGTCTGCGCTGTGCTCTTGCAGTCATCTTTACAGGACGCCCACTCCTAGGGAGAGTAGCAGCAGTGCTGAACTTTCTCCATTTATAGACAATTTGTCTTACCTTGGACTGATGAACAGCAAGGCTTTTGGAGATACTTTTATAACCCTTTCCAGCTTTATGCAAGTCAACAATTCTTAATCGTAGGTCTTCTGAGAGCTCTTTTGTGCGAGGCATCATTCACATCAGGCAATGCTTCTTGTGAAAAGCAAACCCAGAACTGGTGTGTGTTTTTTATAGGGCAGGGCAGCTGTAACCAACACCTCCAATCTCATCTCATTGATTGAACTCCAGTTGGCTGACACCTCACTCCAATTAGCTCTTGGAGAGCTCATTAGTCTAGGGGTTCACATACTTTTTCCACCGACACTGTGAATGTTTACATGGTTTGTTCAATAAAAACATGGTAACATTTAATTATTTGTGTGTTATTAGTTTAAGCAGACTGTGATTGTCTATTGTTGTGACTTAGATAAAGATCAGATCACATTTTATGACCAATTTGTGCAGAAATCTATATCATGCCAAAAGGGTTCACATACTTTTTATTGCAACTGTAAGACAGGTATAAAAAGAGCGAGAGAACTGTATTTTCACAGGCTGAATACTGAAGGATTTCCTCTTTGGCTGTGAGCTGATTTAGGTGTGCACATCGCTGCTCCTGTGTGCGCATCAACCTGCTACATGCCTGCAGCCTTGTTGCTGAGGACTGGAGTCACTCCAGGCAGATTTACAAGTGAGCGGACATCTGACCAGCAGGAGCCCTGTTGCTGTATCACTGGGACTGGTGGAAGTACACAGCTGCATTAACCTGTTGATGCTAGCAGAGATTGAGCACATAGGGACTGGCCATCTAACTAGCAGCATTATTTATTGCATGCAGACTTTACTGGGACTGTATTCACATGCACCACCGTAAATAATGGGTCTCAATGCCTACCGGCTGATGAACTAGGGTTAAAGACTGCTCACTCAGCTGATTCACAAAAACTTTGCAGTTTGTCTATAGTAAGAGAGACCTCTTTAGGGAGTCTTAAATGTTATTGCTGCCATTCATATATAGAGTGCACTCCAAAGTTACATAGTTACATAGCAGGCGAGGTTGAAAAAAGACACAAGTCCATCAAGTCCAACCTATATGTGTGATTTTATGTCAGTGTTACATTGTATACATATCCCTGTATATTGTAGTTGTTCAGGTGCTCATCTAATAGTTTTTTGCAGGGCTTTTTTTCAGGGGGAACGTGGGGGAACGCAGTTCCGGCACCTCCAGTACTAAATTTATATAATGGCAAGGGGTGTTGGGGATGTGCTGGAGGGTCTATTGATGATTGCCGCTGGCGGATCTATAGTCTATAGCGACTACACTGGTGGGGTTCTATTTTTGCGCAGGGGTCTATTGTTGCTGGTGGAGGATCTATTGTTGCTGGGGGGGTTCATATTCCTGGGGGGTCCATTGTTGCTGAGAGGAATCTACTGTTGAGAGAGATGTCTATTGTTGCTGGCTGCTGGGAAATCTGTTGTTGCTGCTGGGGGTCTATTGTTGCTGGGGTGGATTTTTGTTGTGGGAGGGCATTGTTGTGTGAGGGATCTATTGTTGCTGGGGTATCTATTGTTGCTGGCTGCAGGGGATCTATTTTGCTGCTAACAAATTCTATACAATTTACTTAGCTCCACAGAATGATACTTGGTTCTGTATTCTCTAAAAGGGGCGGTACTGGGAGGTGGGTAAGGGGTGGAACCAAGGGACGGTGCTCGGAGGTGGGTAGGGGGTGGAGACAAGGGGTGACTTAGGGGGGTTCCTGCACCTATTCTCTGAGAAAAAGTTTTTTGAAATTATCGATGCTCCCCGCTGAAACCACTGCCTGTGGAAGAGAATTCCACATCCTAACCACTCTTACAGTAAAGAACCCTCTACGCAGTTTTAGGGTTAAACCGCTTTTCTTCTAATTTTAGTGAATGGCCGTATGTCTTATTAAATTCTATTTAACGGAAACCTTTTATCCCTATTGTGGGGTCACCAGTACGGTATTTGTACATTGAAATCATATACCCTCTCAAGCGTCTACTCTCCAGAGAGAAGTAGTTCAGTGCTTGTAACCTTTCCTCATCATTAAGGTCCTCCAGTCCCTTTATTAGTTTTGTTGCCCTTCTCTGGACTCTCTCCAGTTCCAGCACATCCTTCCTGAGGACAGATGCCCAGAACTGGACAGCATATTCAAGGTGTGGCCGGCCCAGAGTCTTGTAGAGTGGGAGAATTTTTCTCTGGAGTTAATCCCCTTTTTAATGCATGCCAATATTCTGTTTGCTTTGCTTGCAGCAGCTTGGCATTGCATGCCATTGCTGAGCCTGTCATCTACTAGGACCCCCAGGTCCTTTTCTATCCTAGATTCCCCCAGAGGTTCTCCCCCTAGTGAGTAGATTGCATTCATATTTTTGCCACCCAAATGCATTATTTTACATTTTTCTACATTAAACCTCATTTGCCATGTAGTAGCCAGATCTTGTTCAGATCTTCTTGAAAAGTTTCCACATCCTGCGGAGAAGTTATTGCCCTGCTTAGCTTAGTATTGTCTGCAAAAAAAGAGATTGAGCTGTTTATCCCATCCTCCAGGTCGTTTATGAATAAATTAAATATGATTGGTCCCAGGACAGAACCCTGGGGGACCCACTTTCCACCCCGGACCATTTGAGTACTCCCCATTTATCACTACCCTCTGAACTCGCCCTTGTAGCCAGTTTTCAATCCATGTACTCACCCTATGGTCCATGCCAACGGACTTTACTTTGTACAGTAAACGTTTATGGGGAACTGTATCACATGCTTTTGCAAAATCCAGATACACCACATCTACGGGCCTTCCTTTATCTAGCTAGCAGCTCACCTCCTCCTAGAAGGTTAATAGATTGGTTTGGCAAGAACGATTCTTCATTAATCCATACCGATTTCTACTAATGATACCGTTGTCATTACTAAAATCTTGTATATAGTACCTTATCATCCCCTCCAAGAGCTTGCATACAATTGATGTTAGGCGAACTGGTCTGTAGATCCCAGGAATGTATCTTGACCCTTTTTTAAATATTGGTACTACATTGGCTTTTCTCCAATCAGCTGGTACCATTCCAATCAGTAGACTGTTCATGAAAATTAGGAACAATGGTCTGGCAATTACTTGTCTGAGTTCCTTAAGGACCCTCAGGTGCAAGCTATCTGGTCCCGGGGACTTATTAATGTCCTCTTTTAGCCATGAGGGTGCTTCCTGTGACATGTCATGAGGATAAACATTGCCCTTTTGGTTACTGAAGCCCCCCGATTCCCTCGTGAAGACTGAGAAGAATACATTCAATACCTTCTCCATCTCTCCATCTTTAGAAACCAGATTCCCTTCATCATTCTTTATGGGACCAATATGATCTGACTTTCCTTTCTTACTATTTATGTACTTAATTATGTAAAGAATTTCTTGGGATTTTTTTTTTACTCTCCTCCACTATGTGCCTTTCATATTCTATTTTAGTCGCCCTGATTGTACTCTTACATTTCTTGTTGCATTCCTTGTAAAGTTGGAATGCTGATGATGATCCCTCAGCCTTGTATTTTTTTTACAAGGCCTTCTCTTTTGCTTTTATATGCATTTTTACATTGGAGTTAAGCCACACAGGACTTTTATTAGCTCTTTTAAATTTATTTCCCATTGGGAAGCACTGGCTAATGCCCTTATTTAATATGCTCTTAAAACATACCCATTTTCCTCCGTGTTCTTTGTTCCTAAGATTTTATCCCAATTAGTATCTTCTAGCAAGGATCGTAGTTTAGGGAGTTTGGTTCTTTTGAAATTCAGTGTCTTTGTTATGTTTCAGTGTCCCTTATGTTTCCTATTTCCTATAAAGTTGCTATAGCCTAATGTTTACAGAGGAGTTTCAGTATCTATTATCAGTGCTGTTACTTTTTTCTAATGCCATTACTTTCACTGATTTTGTGTGCCTTTTTGGATGAAATTCAAATGCAAATTTAAGAAGTGGTATATAAATGTAGGTTCATTAGAAGTACACTTAAAGAGGAAGTCCTACTACACTTTCTATGCTTTTGTCTCCCAGGCGACAAAGTGCATGTAGCCATTTGTTACATCTTTCTAGCTTGTCCCAATGTGTAGTCAGCAGTATGCAGAGGTACGGACACGTAAGCTCCTCTGTTCTATCCCAAATATTGGTTACCAGGATGCAGAGGACCATTGGAACCACCTGCTGCATCCTAGCAAGCAAGTGCACTAGATGGCAGGAGCCACCTGTGTCCTAACAACAAATAAAAAATCAGAGGTAGTGAAAGAGGGGAACTGCATGGGAGCTCAGTTCCCCTCACTTAACTTAACAGGAGGAGCTCAACCTTAGTGACGCCACAAATCGGGCTTCTATTAGGGGAAGAGCAGAAAAGCTGGAAAGCAAGAAATAAGGTGTGTTCTTCACATTTGAATACCATTTCACTGGAGAAGATAATATAAGTATTTAGACATGAATGTATGGACCTATATTTCGTTTTTAATGCTCATAAAAGCCCAGTTGTTTAGGTTAATTGTGGTTGTTTTCCTAGCATCCTAGTTTTATATATCTTACTGTACATGTAGTGCTACCCTGCAGGAGCCACATGGTAGATTGGGTTCTATGTTCCTCTTCCTTGACTCGGAGAACAACCTCCGCCCCTCTCACACACCAGGGTAAGCAAATGGTTAAGCAATGCTCCAAAAGGCTCCATGAGCTACTTTGCTGCATTTGTTGCACGTAGCACGACAAACACAGCAAAGTAGCCCATGACATGATTTTGAGTGCATTGTGGTTTGCATATTTTTTATTATGCGTTTATGACATGTTTTTGCACTCCACAAAATGCTCACTTGTTTCCACGTTTGGGGTGCAAGAAACAATTAATGGAACCAAAAGTTACAACTAGTTTTTAGATGCATAAAGGTGTCCTAAGGATGAATACCCGGAAGTAGGAGAAGTTTTCTATAGGCAGTGGCATTGCTATGGGGGTGCAGAGGGGTGACACAAGGCCTGGACAGACAACGGATGATGTTGCAAGGGCTGTGGAGGCACAGGGGCAGCACACTGCACTTGCTGGTGACAGACAGCACCTCATGAGGGCTGGAGGTCAGTAGGGGGCCGCGTAAAAGTCAGAGATAATTTAGGCAGCAAGGACTTAAGAAACCATGGAGGAGGCTGACCGGGAGCCCAGGAAAAGGGAAAAGACTGGAGAGGAGGAGCCGATGAAGGGACTGAGTGAATAATCCTTCATCCTTACAATACCTGACACTGTACACAGCTTGGTCCGGGGGCGCACACACACACAGCACATGCCATTCCCTCAGATGAAGTCTCAAGCTCTGCTGTCTTTGACCCCAATGAGGATGGCAGAGCCAGGAGTGTGCCTGGACAGGATGTGCAGGAAACCACTGAAGGGTAAGGCGAGGGGGGGAGGTGAGTAGGGGGAAGAGTCTCATCCCCCTCTCTCTCAACCCCCCTCTCTCTCAACCCCTCTCTCTCTCTCCTACTCACTCTCTCTCTCTCTCACCACCCCTCACTCACCCCCTTCTCACCCCCCCCACCCCCTCTCTCTTTCTCACCACCCCACCCCCTTCTCACCCCCTTCTCTGTTACCCCCACTTTCCTCTCTCTCTCTCTCTCTCTCTCTCTCTCTCTCACCCCCACCCCCTTATCTTACCTCCCTATCTCTCCCACACCCCATCTCTGTCACCCCTCACCCCCCACCCCCTCTCTCACCCCCCAGGTCTCTCTCTTTAAGCCCCCTCCCTCTCTCCACTTCATCCATCTCTCTCCTACTTTCCTATCTCCCCATCTCTCTCCCTTCTATCCCCCCTTCTTTATCCCTCTACCCCCTCTTTTTCTCTTAGGGCAAATTCACACTGAAACATCATGAAATTGCAGAGCAGTAGAAGCAATTTGGCGCTTTAGCCGCTCTGTGTTGTGGGCTGCTAGGTGCAGTGTGATGCACAATTCAGTGCTCTCCCTTTTCTTTTGTGCACAAGCTTTATTTGCAGTGTACAAAATGTACATTTCATTCCCCACAATGTCAGGCAGCATTTCAGGTTCTCAGTAAAAAAGGCATTCTGTCAGTAGATTTTCCATGTTTTCCCAGTGGGTAAAAAAAGTTGTGAAGTGTTGGCAATGCTGTGTTGGGGGTGGCGTTTCAGAATTCTCTGCCTATAGGCTCCTGAGATGCAAATCCAGCTTTGGAGAGAGAGGGGGAGGGGGCAACAAAGAAAAAGGGAGAGAAAGAAGTAGCGACAGAAAGAACAAGAAAGATGGATAGAGAGAGACAGAACAGGGAAAGAAAGGAGAACAGAGAGATAACAGTAGGGCAAAAAAAGATGGGAACAAAATTATTTGGGGGGTGACACCACGTTCTACCGCATCAGGTCACACCAACCCTAGTGATGCCACTGTCTATAGAAGACTTTGGATGCTGAAATTAAGCCTGCTCTAGAATATAAAGAAAGCGTTTTGTTTTCTAAAACAAAGGTACTGTAGCGCACAGATTTGTCTTGTGGTTTGATCCCTGGTTCCACATCCCACCCACTTGAGTCAGTAAACACACGGTGCAGTTCTTCTTTTGGGAGGGTTTTATTTTTGGGTAAGACTTGAATAGGGTAATGGTGAGGGCTACACCAATAACTGTAAACTTGAAAATGAAGGCACCCCCTTTTAAGTATATAGATGAACAGTACAAAACAGGGGACACGACTGGAATACAGTCCTGAGTCTACACATACTAACTGCTGATCTCCCAGAAAAGCCAAAAAAAAGCCTAAAAAAGCCTTTAGGTCCAGAAGACTAGTACTCACTGTTTCCTGATCACAGTGCAACCACATTCAAGGTTAGTCAACTTCTGTACTCCAGTTGCCTGTGCCCTGGGTTCTTATAAGGCTTAAATGCTCCAGGAGGATAGAACAGAGTTCCTTCCACCCAATGTGTCCCAGAGTCCCCGGGGAGACAGGGCGAAGTAATTGAGCCCATACATACAAAGCCCAGGGCAGACCTAACTAATCAAATAAAAAAAGATAAATTTAACAAACTGTAGCTATGTGATATATGTTCTATGATATATTGGTACATAGAGAAGCTGAAATTGGAAAAAAATAGGTGAACGTAGCCTTTAACCTTTTACAAACTCTGGAGTAATGGGTAATTTTTTTTTCTTTGATCTAATCAAAGCATGTTTCCCTTCTGTTTGCTTTCACATCAGAATAATGTTAAAGCTTGAACTTTGTGAAGCCTTTGCCTTTCTGTTTCTCAAAAACGTGTCACTATCTGGTAACGATTACCTTTAATAGTAAAACAGGTAATTCGTTTATTTGTACCCCAGAGTAACTCTTTACAGCTGTAGCCTTAGGTGATCTAAAGTGAAGAAGTTTAAAATTACTTATCTCCAAATTGGTCTCTGAAGGACAGTAAGAGCAATGGGTGAAGTTTAATCAAACTAAAAAGTAAACCGCATTGTATTTCATTCAGATCTTTTCTGCTCCTTTGCCTTCAGAATGTACCATTTTGATCAATAGTCTACTTTTATCTTTTTATAGCTCAGTGGAGTGACAACAAAGGATACCCTAGGGGCTTAAAGTGGGAATGAATTAAAAAAAGTATAGAACTGTTGTTATAGAGATAGAAGAAAACCCGCTCTAAGCGTCTGTACCTGAAAAATCACCTTCCCTGCTAAAGGGTGCTGGCTCAGAATGTATGATGCACATGAGCAAATAGGATCCGGATAGCCGCACTGATAGTGATTACCCAAACAGCAAAGCTTGAACTTAACTGGTTGACGTAAAAACCCTCATAGTTTGGATATGGTACCACAATCAATCTGAATATATGGAGGCTAAATGATATGCAAAATGCAAAAAAAAAAATAAAATAAAACTTTATTCAGACAGAAAATGTAAATATAAATATAAGCACCTCTATCATTGTTATAGAGAAAAACTCCGAGCTCAGGATAGCAACAATATTATAACAATATTATAACAGGTTGCAGCCTCCCCTAATCAGTTCCTGAGATGGAACTGAAGAAAGTAATGATATGCAGGTGTGGGGTTGGTGGCGCTACCTACTGGCTAACATATAAGGATAAATATAGTTTACATAATATAATTTTTTCCATTTTTCCTTTCTTGCACACATTGGTATGGATGCACAGAGCCTGCATTATCAGGGCAATCACAGAGCACAATGTGATAATGTCACATGTGAAATACTGGAGTATCTTGAACATGTGTGTGTCTTATGTGGTAATGATATTCTTCAATTAATCTTATCACGACATTGCAATAAAGTGTGTGCTATTTATAACACACTATAAAAATATAATCTCCTACTAATATAAGCGTCGCCATATTCGAATCCACATGTGGATATTCATTCATAAAAATGGGAAACGTCCCATTCAAAGTTCATACCCGCTGGTTTCCTTGTATTGAAAAAATAGGATTTCTTCGTCATACTTACCTGTAAAACCCTTTTCTTTGAGTACATCATGTGACACAGAGTTAGGCTAATATTCATTGCCTACTGGGTTATACGCTATCTCTAGGTGAATGGACAAAGTCTTAGACAGGAAGTGATCCCCTATATAACCCCTCCCATACAGGAAGTACAAGTATGTGAAGGATCAAGTATGGTTCCCTGCACGAAAGGGCCACCAACTCCACCAACTCCGACACCCTTCTAGCCGAGTTGATGGCCATCAGGAAGGCTAGCTTGTGTGACAGCAAGTCTAATGGAATTTCCTTGATAGGCTCAAATGATTGTTTCTGTAACACAGACAGCACCAAGTTCAAGTCCCAAGGACACATAGGTGACCTAATGGGGGGAAGCAAACGAGTTGCCCCTTGCATAAAGTTTCGGATCAGCAAATGGGAGGCTAAAGGCCTTTGGAAGAATACTGACAGGGCCGAAATCTGACCTCTGATTGTACTCGAAGCCAATAGGTCGACCTCTGGCCATCCCCAACGCTGACAAATTTCCTGGCACACCCCTGTGTGTAGGGACCATTCCCCCGGGCAGATTTGCTGGCGGCTGAGATAATCTGCCTTCCAGTTCTCTACTCCCGGGATATGGACTGCCAATAGAATCGGCACATGTCCCTCTGCCCAGGCTAGTATGTGGTTCACCTCCTTCAGAGCTGAACGACTCCTGTACTGCCTTGGTGGTTTATATAGGCAACTGCAGTGGCATTGTCAGACTGAACCCTAATAGGGTAACTCCAGGATGTTGATGGGCAGGATCTGTTCTGACCATTTCCCCTGAGCTGTGAGCCCCTCTAGGGTCGCTCCCCAGCGTGAGAGACTGGCATCTGTGGTCAGTACTCTCCAAGTTACCGGGAGGAAGGATCTTCCCTTTTGTAGGTTCTGATTCTGCAACCACCAATATAGGCTTAAGCATGCCCGAGGAGATAAGAACATTGGATAATCCAGGGCTTGTCCTCTTCTGTTCCAAGCCAAAAAGATGTCTTGATGTGCATAGGCCTGGAATGGAACTGGGCATAAGGCACTGCCTCGAAGGAGGACACCATCTTTCCTAGAAGACTCATACAGAGCCGAATGGAGGGTTGTCTGGTGCCCTTTATCTGACACACCTGATCCTTCAGGGCACAGATCCTTACGGGTGGCAAAAATACCCTTGCTTGGATCGAATCTAGGATCAGACCTAAATACTTCAGACTTTGAGCTGGTCTCAAGGCTGACTTTTCGGTATTTATGACCCAGCATAAGTTTTCCAAATAGCCCACCGTGCAGGTTATGTTGTGTTCTAGAGCTTGTAGTGAGTGATCTCTGAGCAGGAGGTCGTCCAGATACCCAAACACCAAGATTCCTTGGGCCCTTAAAAGACAGTACTGGTGCTAAGACCTTTGTGAACACCCGGGGAGCTGTGGCAAGCCCAAAGGGTAGAGCCACAAACTGAAAATGACGGCTAGAAAGTCTCCCATCTGGAATGAGGCTACAACTGAGCAGACAGACTCCATCTGAAAGGACTGGATGAGTAGATACTGGTTCAGGGATCTTAGATCCAAAATGGGCCTTGTGCCCCTGTTTGGTTTTTGAACCGTAAACAGGTTCGAATAAAACCCTGCGCCCCTTTCGGATACAGGAACCTGTAAATCACTCCTTGATGCACTAAATGTTGTAGTGCCTGAAGCAGTAAGTTTCTTTTTGGAGGATCTGAGGGAATGCTGGATTTTGGAAACCTCTGAGGTGGAACCCCCCATAACTCCAGCTTGTAACCGCGGGATATAGTCGAGGTGACCCACTCGTCCTGAACCACTGTTCTCCAAATGTCCGCAAAGTGCAGCAGCCTTCCCCCACCCGATGGAGTGGGGGAGTACCCTCAAAAGGAGGGCTTGGTGCTGGGTTTAGAAGAGCTTTGGAGCCAGGGCTTTTTCTGGCCTTGGCCTTGCGGCTTGCCCTGGCCCTAATGCCCTGTTGGCGGTGGAGCTGCCTTGGCGCTGAGGCACCTGAGGAAGCAGTCCCTGAGGTTTTAGGTGGGGGACGCCTGGTGCTTCTCTTTACAGGAAGTAGAGAGCTCTTCCCTCCGGAAATCTTTTGGATATATTTGTCCAAATCATCGCCAAACGTTCCCCATGAAAGGGGAAACCTGCCAATAACAACTTATAAGGAAGCTTGGCTGACCAGTTCTTAACCTCCCTGGCGGTATGATAATTTTGGATTTTAGGTGCTGAAAGTGGTACAATTATTTTGCATGGAAATTTGGCGTTTTATATTGTAGGTCTGTAATTCTTAACAATAACACACTTAAATCTGTCCAAACAAGAGTTTAGTAGATATCCCAGGTATGATGAAGTTTGAAACACAAAAACATAAATTATAATATAATAAATAAATATAAATAATTAAAAAAAATAATAATATAATAATAAAATACATTTCCCAACGATTCACTATCGCTCAATTCTGCAAGTGTTCTAATTTACTTTCGCTGTTTTCTAGCTGGTCTAAAGCCACTTTTGACGTAAAGGGACACTTATTGGTTGCTATGGACAATCTCCAGTTTCCAGGCAGAAAGAACAGTATATATAACATAAAACTGCATGCAGGGCATGGGCCAAAGCACTGGGGACAAAAGGGATGTGAAATAATTTCATACAGTACTGTAATCTGTTAGATTACAGTACTGTATGTGTTATGGTTTTTACATGTTTTTGAATTTGCCGCCAGGCTCTGCCCCCGTGCGTCGCGGCGCTCGCAGGGAACGGAGCCTGGCATGGAGAGGCTTCGGAGGAGACAGAGCCCGCAGACACAGCGGGGGACATCGCAGGATCCTGGGGACAAGGTAAGTAACGCCGCACCAGGATCCTGCAATGTAATCCCGAGTGTGGCTCGGGGTTACCGCTAATGGGACTGAAATTTAACCCCGAGCCACACTCGGGAAAACTGTCAGGGAGGTTAAGCCTACAGTCTGTGCATATGTACAGATGAGAGCCAAACGAGAAACCTGCTGTATTGAATCCTTTAAGGCATCAACAGCAAAACACAGCGCTCTAGGAGTATCTGTCTTATTTTCAGCAAGATCAGCCTGGTTAGGCCTGTCAGGGCAGAAAAGGAAGCTTTTAATAATGACTCCAGTTTTTTGTCAACAGGGTTTTTCAAACCCTGTGCATTATCCACCAGACAAGTTAAGTTCTTGTTCAAAGAAGACACTGCTGCATCCATGGCTGGCATGCTCCACTTCTTAGAGCCCTTTCACACTGGGGCGGGCGTCGGCAGTAAAGCGCCGCTATTGTAAGCGGCGCTTTACAGTCGGTATGCGTCCGCTAGCAGGAGCGGTTTTACCCCCCGCTAGTGGCCGAGAAATGGTTAAAAACCACCGCAAAGCGCCTCTGCTGAGGCGCTTTGCCGGCGGTATAGCCGCGCCGCCCCATTGATTTCAATGGGCAGGAGCGGTGAAGGAACGGTATACACTCCGCTCCTTCACCGCTCCGAAGATGCTGCTAGCAGGACTTTTTTTACCGTTCTGCCAGCGCATCGCTCCAGTGTGAAAGCCCTCGGGCTTTCACACTGGAATGAAAGCAGCTGCACTTTCGGGTCGGTTTGCAGGCGCTATTTAGCGCAATAGCGTCTGCAAACCGCCCCAGTGTGAAAGGACTCTTAATGAACTTTTCATCCATGGGATATAAAAGGGAAAACCTCTTAGGAAGAAGAAAAATCCTGTCAGGATGTTGCCAATCAGAATACACCGCCTGTTCCAACAGTGAGTGTAAGGGGAAAGCCTGTGCGGCCTGAAGAGGCCTCAGGGACCCCAAAGAGTACCAGGGGGGCTCAGTAACCTCTGCAAGAGGAAACTTAAAGTGGAGTTCCACCCACTTTTACAACTCTTCAGCATCCCTCACTAAACTGTGCACTGTAAACAAATTGGATATTTTTAAATTTTTTTTCTCAGCACCTACTGTATATCTACTGTATTCATTATTCACTTCCTCCTCCCTGGCCGCGGCCCATCGCATCATTTCCTGTTTGCAATGCCTTCTGGGAAGGGGCGGCAACTTCCTCTGAAACTGCCGTTGCTATGGAAACCTGACCTGAAACCTATTACACTGCTTGTGCTGCACTGAGCATGTGCGAGATCTGCAAGGATGAGATCCAGGAAGAAATACAGTCTGGCTTTAGATGCCCACACTTAAGATGGCCACGGCCTGCTATAAGTTTATAAAATAACAAACTACTGCTATAAACTAACAAAACAGACCTTAGTTTACAAACTAACTTTACTAGAATACATTAAGCTTGTGTATTATAGGGGTATTTTTATTTAAAAAGTATAATTTCGGCCGGAACACCACTTTAAAGGCAGAATGAACCATCTCGGTAAGAGTCTGGATCTAAAGCCTTTGTGACTGAGAGGCAGACACCAACTGGATATCTTCTTGTGCAGATTGCTCAGAAGCAGACTCATCCACCAGGCCCTACACCGAATCCTGAGCTTTTAGCTCTTCCCCATCCTCAACCCATTCCTGCTCCAAACTAGGGGGCTCAGGGGAGGGGGACCTGTCACGCTTCTTGCCACCCTGCGGGATGGAGGCAATCATGCCAGCAATCCTGTGCTCTAACTCGGCTAGGGCAGAGGACAGTTTATCCTTGGTGTTAAAGGGTGAAGCAGCAGCATTGACTGTAGGCACATACCAGATAGGTGCAGCGGCTCAGATTGCCCGGAAGCCTCTGGTGTTTTAGGGGATACAACACTAGGGATACGACTAGGTTCATCAGAAGCTACTGATGACATCAGTGTGCCCTTCCCTGTAGTGTTAGTCCCGCTCCTCTTTTTTGAAGACATTTACAAGCCACAAAAACCGAGTACCTGGGTGTAGTATTAACCAACCACAGAAGGGAGACCCTTTGATAGGACTCACCAAGCCCCTATGCAACAATCCTGCTAAGCACCTTAGCCTGCCAAGCAACACCTGGTGACTCACGTGACCCAGGTAAGGAGAAATGAAACCGCTGCAAATACCTGTTTCAGAGCCTGCTCTGTGTCCCACAGCTTCCTTCTGGAAGCACCGCATGCTTGGCATACACCGCTTAAATAAGCTATCTGTGCACCGGTACGTTCCATGTGCACGCACGCGCACGGTCCCGGCAAATGGGCGTGGCTGTATTCGCGTATGACGCAAATCTTTGTGCACCCAGAGTAGACTATGGCGCATGCGCGGCTTCGAGTGCGCATAACGCCCATGGTGAAGCCGCGTGCACCATGGCTGCCAAACAAACTGCTGAGCACAGCAGCACTCTTGCGAATGCACATGTGCCATTGTGAACCAAGAGGCGAAGAAACATACAGGTAAAAAACAGCCAGACACAAGCAAAAAAGGTACACTTTGCAAACACCCACAGCTATCCCAAAACTCCCCCCTTTGGTCACCACACACAGGTATCCAGCCTCTACCTAGCTTTACTGATTGTTACAATCACTGGGACACCCCACAATATGTAAATAAAGGGGTTTCACTTACCCATGCAGGTGCAGAGCAGCTTAGAAACGAAGAGCCTAATCTTCACCCATCACGGCGGGTTCCTGTCACTTGAGGACCTTCAAGGTCTGGGTACCCTTTTCATGTTTAGGGTCCACTCCCTTGGACCTGTACAGCACCCTGCAGGAATGCCTTAGTGCTGTGGTGTCCAAGGTTCCACTTCGCAGGGTCCAGTGCCCGGAGGTCACATTACAGGCAAAACCTTGCAGGATTTTGAGTGGTCTTTGCGAGGCTCGGGTACCATTTATCTAAGCATACAGAGCCTGTGTCAAATGGATCCGATTGGTCAATCCCTTGATTCATTTAAGAACCGTTTGTGGGAATAGAGACCTGGAGCTCAGAGAGCTCAAACAAATGTGCCCATCCACCTTGCAGACACTGGTAAAAAAAATGATGTACTTCCTGTATGGGAGGGGTTAGATAGGGGATCACTTGATGTCTAAGACTTTGTCTACCAGTGTCCATTCATCTAGAGATGGCGTATAACCCAGTAGATAATTAATATTAGCCTAACTCTGTGTCCCATGATGTATGAAAAATAAATAATATCCAATATACCTCTTGTTTACATTAAATTATGAATTTGTCTCCACCTCTAATTGGCATCATGATCTTTTATCTTTTCAACTGCTTGAATGCCCAAATCAGACACATCCTTCTGGCGTATGTCATTCCAATGCCTAGCTACATTGGTGTTATGATTTTTTTCAATATTTTATAAATGGTCATGAAGACGATCTCGCAACCGGCTAGTCATCCGACCGACATACTGGATTTGACATGATTTACAAGTAATGACATAAACCAGATATCTTGTGTTACAATTGATAAATGATACGATTTTAAATGATTTGTCAATAGCAGTGGCCTGGATAGTCCCACCTTTTAAAATGTGGGGACAATATGAACACCCATTGGACCCACACCTTAAACTTTAGCCAATGTGCCCGTGGTTTACTGCTTGTAAAGAGATTGGGTGGTAACGTTCCACCCAGAGAAGGGGCTCTGCGTGATACTGTCATTACTCCTTTTGAAAGAATCTGGGCATAAATAGTGTCATTAGATAAGACAGGTAGATATTTAAGGATAATGCTCCTAATTTTATCAAACTCTGTGATAAACGAAGTTGAAAAAACTGGAGTTTGGATTTGAAAGGGAAGTTTGTTCCTACCACCATTCTTATTTTTATTTTTTTAATCGTTTTTATTTCATAACTTATTCTCATGTAATACATTTTCACGTAGTGCTTTATTGGCAATCTTCATTGCTCTATGCAGAACGTGCTTAGAATAGTCTCTACTGACAAAGTGTTGAAACATATCCAATGCTTCTTGTTGGTAGTCACTTTCTTCACTGCAAAATGCGCTTTAACCTCAGGAATTGTCCTACTGGGATGCCCCCAGAGTGTATGTTTTGGATGACTGGAATCTGCTCATAAGAGCGTGTTGCCTGCCATTAACTTCCTGAAAAGACTTGAAACTACCCTATTCTCTTTTCCTTTCAAATGTACATCTAGAGTTCTAGAAATGTCAGTTGTGCCTAAGCATTACCCTGAAACATTTACCTTTTTCTCTTGAGTTTCTTCTGAAAAATATATGTGCACTTCCTGTGCCTTAAATCTAAGGGTTCATGCACCAGGGTTACACAGGTATTTTAGATGCCTAGAATAGTTTCTCTGTGCTTTCCAATGTTGGGAGGCCCTTACATGCTGCATATAGCCTGCCATACAAGTGAATATCTGCACACTCCCATGTGCTTGCAAATGCTAGTGCTTCTCTGCACGTGCAGGTAAAAGTCAATAAAAAGAAGCATCTTCATATACAAAAGTACAGTCACAGCTATTTGTACTGCAGGCTGTATTCAGCATGTGCAGTTTACTGCACACAGGAAACTGCACCAGGCATCTAAAATGTCTTTGTAAGCTCTAAGTGCATGAACTCTAATAGTGGCCAAACCTATATCGATATGATCATTCAATCAATCATTTATTGCAACTAAACCAAACATGTTGGATAATAGTTGCAAACCATTTCAAACCCTCCATTTGATCGATTTAGTGAGTTTTCAATAAATTTTGACTCTGCCAAGTCAATCGGCCATAGCAGAATTTTTACGATCAATTGAACAAATACTGTATCTACATGTGTGTCAGAGTACTGATCATAATTTAGAACAATGAAATGACAATTTTTTAATAGAATGTTCGAATTTGTAACTGAGAAATTGTATTTTCTGGCAATCTGTATGCTTTGCATCATTTTAATATTTGAATGCTAAATCATTTGTTTGCAAACCCTCATACCTGAATCAATCACAAATCACTATCTGTATGGCCACCCTAAGGTGCTAGTCCCATATGTGGAGAGGCAACCCTGTGTCACTGGGTATATTAGCAATTTCAGCCTGGTTTTTACAAAGACAGGCATGCTGATTGCACACCTGTGGGCTCGGTTTATATTCTTCGCAGGATTAGATCTCAGGGCTCAGATTTGGAGACAGCTCCACCCGGCAGACAGGAAGTCTGGCCTAGGAGGTCAGGAGTGTCCCAGTAGGAGACGGCTCCAGGAGAAAGATAGGAGGTCTCGGAGTCTAATGCCCCGTACACACGATCGGACATTGATCGGACATTCCGACAACAGAATCCATGGATTTTTTCCGACGGATGTTGGCTCAAACTTGTTTTGCGTACACACGGTCGCACAAAGTTGTCGGAATTTCTGATCGCCAAGAACGCAGTGATGTACACAACGTATGACTAGAAAAGTTTGGTGAGAGACGATTCACGGTTTTTCAGACTCGTGGTTTTCAGATCGTTTCTGCTGTTCAGTTTGTGCTCGTGGGTTTGTATCTGCTCTTCAGTGTGTGCAGCAAGCTACGCGTGACCCTGTCATTGTGTTCTTGTTCGTTCGTTACTGTTTTTCAGGTCGCTCTTCACAGGCCTTGCTGTTCTTCAGTGCGTTCTGTTACTTCGTTCTGAGCAGCCGACCGTTTTCTAGCCATGTTGCGTATACGTACTCCTCGTAGAGTTTGTGCTGTGCGGGGGCTTGGTGTTGGGGTCCTTACCTTGACACAAGTCCAATCCATGTACAGGGTGGGGAGGAGTTCATGGACCAAGAATTGGTTGCTCCAGCGTGACCAGTTCTGTCATATGCCTTTGCTCCGTGAGATCCGTGAGAATAATCCTGATGATTTCAGGAACTTTCTCCGGATGACGGACCCTGTATTTCACCGTTTGTTGGCTTTGCTGACCCCTTATATTAGTAGGCAGGATACCTGCATGAGGCAAGCCATCACTCCGGAGCAGAGGCTCGTCGCCACCCTGCGGTACTTGGCGTCGGGGAGAAGCCTGCAGGACTTGAAGTTCTCGACAGGCATCTCCCCCCAGGCTCTGGGGATCATTATCCCAGAGACCTGTTCTGCCATCATCCAGGTCCTGCAGAAGGAGTATGTTAAGGTAAGATTTTTATCCTTTAACATCACATTTTATTGTATATAATGTTTGATAATGTATTGTATTTCTTTCCTCATTCCCTAATTACCATGATTGTAATATGCTGTGAATGTCCCCTTTGTCCTCATGCATGCTGGATTTTTATGTAATTATTTTTTTCTCCTTCATACATATTTGCCTTCACTTACCTCCCCAGCATGCTCTCCTGGCCCTATATTCACCTCATGTAGTCACTTAACAATGTATTTTCTCAGCTCCATAGTAGTGCTTTACTTTAAATACCCCCTAAAATGTTTATAAATGTGATTTGTGCTTTAAATTCAGGCAGAGTTCCAGAGGCTTTTTTGGGGGGGTCCCCAAATCATTTTAACCCTCCCTCCCCCCAACTGCTAAGTCAGCTGATACCAATTCTCTATCTATCCTCAATCATCTATCTGCTGACTTTGCCAAACCCATACACACCATACCCATCTCTTTTGTGGTCAGATGTATGGATGAATTCCCCAAAGCATGTAGTGCAAGGGCCTGCCTGTATACTTTCAAATGGTACTGTTTAAAGTTTTTGTATCCTATTATTATCTTGATAGGTAATAGCAGAATGTCCAAATGTGCTCAAATATGTACAGTGTGTTTTTATATCTTTGTATTATGACACTTCTTACCTGTCCAGTGGGCTGCCAATAGTGTAACTAAGGAGGGGCTGTTCAAAGTAATACCCATTATTTAGGCATTCATCTCTCAATGAAGTGGAGAGGGTTACCTGTCCAAGAGCTCCCCCCCCCCCCCATAATGTTTTTTTTTTTTGTTTTTTTTTAACAGAAAAGTTTTTATTTATAACAAATACGAAATAATACAAAACAAAACAAAACACGGTACATCATAAGTACATCATAGCAATGTATCCTATCTAGAAATAATATATCACATTTAATTAGTACGAATGAAAGTTGACGATGCTACATAATACTACTCTGGAGTATGAGACGGAGCATGACATTCCTGCCTGACATTTGTGCTGGCTTATAACCCTAGCCTACAATTGGTAGGGGGGGATGGGAAGAGGAGAGAGGAAGGGGGATAGAAGGGAAGGGGGCTACATTGGACCCAGTTATAGTATTGCACCGTCTTGGACGTATACTTGATCATGGCAGATCAATCAAGCTCGCCGGTTAAATGCATAAAAAAAGAAAAAAAGGGGCTCACCAGTCAAACAAAACTTTAAGGGAAAGAAGAGGGCTTCATTTATAGGTCCCGATGGTTCCTAACTCATTTATATCAGCATAACGTTACAACCCAGAGTAGGTAGGCAAGCAAGGACTATCTCCATTATTTAGTTTTTATCTATGTTTCAAGGTCTGGACAATCAACTCATGTAACCCAGCAGTATCATTAGTTATTAAGCTATCTTCGGAGGCCGCCTCAAACCGAGAGTGATCTAGTGGTCACCCATGTTTTCCACACCCTATCAAATTTTTGAGGGCATTTACGGCCCAAATACGTCAGTTTATATAAGGGTAGCACCGCATCTACCATGGCACGCCATTGAGTCACCGTGGGGGGAATCGCTAGTTTCCATTGTTGGAGGAGAGCTTTTCTGGCATAGAAGCATAAATAAAATAATAGTAATTTGTCATACGTAGAGTGAGTTATCAATTCTGTAATTCCTAAAATAAGGATCCTAGGATCCAAGGGCACAGACAGGTTGGTGACACCCCCCTATAATGTTAGAAATGGCCCATGAGAGGGGGGGGGGGAATCTGATAGGTGTACCTTTATACTTTGGTCTTTAAAAACTCCCTCAAATAAATGTTTTCTTGATGTTGGCCAAGAATGTTTGTGTCTAATCTGCTTTCCCTGTTTATGTGCAAAATGACTACATTTTTTTTTGGTTTGACTCCACAGTTTCCTTCCACGCCACAGGAATGGCAGACTGTGGTCTCCCACTTTGCCAGTGGTGGGACTTTCCTAACTGCGGAGGGGCAATTGATGGGAAACACGTCCACATCGTCCCACCACCCAACTCGGGGTCGTACTATTATAATTATAAGGGGTTCAATAGTATTGTGATGTTGGCAGTGGTGTCGGCTACTTATGAGTTCCTGTATGTGGACGTGGGGAAGAATGGCCGGATGTCCGATGGTGGAGTCATCACCCAGACGGAGTTCTACAGGCATCTCCAGAATGGCAGCTTGGACTTGCCACCTCCAGAAGACAATGTGGAAGGACTCCCATTCGTCTTAGTTGCTGATGAAGCGTTTGCGCTGGGGGACCACCTTATGCGGCTATTCCCGATGAGGACACTCACCCCGGACCAGAGGGTTTTTAATTACCGGCTGGCCAGAGCCAGAAGAGTGGTGGAGAACACGTTTGGAATCATGGCCAGCCGGTTCCGCCTATTTCTTAAACCCATACACATGGCGGAGTACAAACTGAATCATGTTATCCTGGCGTGCTGTATTCTACACAACTTTTTACGGCAACATTCTGCCAACTATGCTGGCTCAGTTGGGCCTGAGGCTGGACTTCAAAATGAAACAACCCTGACGGCGCTTGAAAGTGGCCGTCCTGGCTTGCCACCCCTGAGTGCCCGTGATGTCCGGCTAAGATACGCTGAATTCTTTGCGGATAGGGGGGCTATCAATATGCCAGACAATGTCTGAAACCTTTTTCAAATAAAAAAAAAACAAATAACTACTCCAATCTTTCGTGACATTTACTGCTTGTGTTTGTTTTAGCTGACCCTGACAGAAATGTGATGAGTCCTGAAAATGGCGTGATTGTGTAACCTTACAAAGCACTGGTGGGTGTTATTTACTAAAGGCAAAGACACTTTGCACTACAAGTGCACTTGAAACTGCACTTGTAGTGCAAAGGGGATTTTACCTTAGGAAATAACACCCATCGTCACAGAAAACACCAATTAGAGCACCACAAAAGTGTTGGAGCATTGAAACAATAATCCACACATTCTTGATTAACAATCTTTTTAATACCAGCACAATCACATTTGCATTTAGAAAAGGTTTTTAAATCAAACCAACATGTTTGTTGTATAACAATTTTTGGGGTCACATTAGAATAAGTAGAAATGTCCATTTAAGATAAAACAGGCATGTTTAAAACCAACAAGAAAGACACAAATCTTGAACTTACAAAGTTCACATTTGGTAGAACTTGAAGGCAATATCAGACATGAGTATTTACAAACTGTGTTTGATATTGCATTCAGATGGGGTGAAGTCACCCCAGGAAAAGCCAAATTTTGAAGATGCACACAAATTTACGAATGTCAACATGTGCTACCTGCCATCACGGGGGATCAAGGGACGTGTTTTGGGGGTGCAACCCCTTCCTCACAGCTACTTGATTATTGAGGAAGAGGTTGCACCCCCAAAACGCGTCCATTGATCTCCCGTGATGGCAGATAGCACATGTTGACACACTGTGTGCATCTTCAAAATTTGGCTTTTCTCAAATTTGTCAACAAATGTCAAAAATTTTTAGCACACAAAAAACAAAGGGATTTTAAGGGGTTTTAATCTCTCCCTAAAACATAAATTTTTGAATAACATCATTGATGTTTTTCCTGATGTTTTCCAAGTCCCTATTACACCCCATGATCTCCCCAATCAGGATCTGTGCGCTTTCCGAGGTGAAAGGATCTGGATCCACAACATCACGATCACCTAAAAAGATAGAAACCAAAAAACACCATGTATTATAAATATGCCGGCATCCATCTCTTACCTGAGCCTGTGGTCGCAGACACTCACCTGTTGTGGTGCCAATTTCCACCATGTCTTCCTCCTCCTTCTGTGTTTGTTCTGGGTGGATTTCCCCTTCTTCCAGAGGTGAAGGGTCTCTGGTCTCCTCGGATGAGGGGTGTCCTCCGAGTCTTTTCTCCCCTATGTAAAAAAAAATAGGTCTACTTAGCACACAGATATTTGATGTCAGAACTATAAATATGAAACATTGCTTGGAAGTGGGGTACAATTGTCTGTTTTGGCAGAGTTCCAAGATGTTGCATTTTTCTTGTCCTTTGTGAATCTTCAATACTTACCTGTTTTGTACAAGCTTCACAGATGGAGACACCCCTATAGTATACACTGGAGCACCTTTGTGGCCCCCTAATAAAAAGGGTGTTCATGTGTCCCACACTAGTGCTCCAGCGTCCAGATGTGTAAACAGCTGCTGAGTGTCCTCTCCTTACACAGAATCTAGTTTGCGATTCATTCTAGTAACAAACCCATCTACACAACCAAATTAGTTTCACACAAGTAGGCCCTAAAAAATGTGGGCAAATGCATATGGCCAAAACAATGGTGTTTTAGAGGCTGAAAGAAAATGTTTGATACGAACGAATAATGTGCCCATGAACATGAAAGCTGACATTTTAAACTGGATAACAGTTAAGAAATGCACATGGAGCAGCACAAACATAATAAACACAAAAAGACTAGGAACACAGCACAACTACTTTTTTGCAGCACTCTCCGGATCTTTCTGTACTGCTCATGCTCTCTTAATTTTAGGTCCGACCACGGCTTCCTGAGCTGATCTTTCGATCGACGTACCCCGAAATTCCTGTCTGTGGTCAATTAATAAAATTACATAAAATCGCATAATAAATCGCATAAATAAGTGTTGACACTAAAAAACATTCAAGTCTTAATAATCAGCATCATGTGTATGTGAAAAAAAGTGCATAAAAAATCCTTTTCAATTGGTATATACTAAATGACAAAAAAATTACATGTTAAATCGCATAAATAAGTGTTGACACTAAAAACATATAAATCTAGATAATCATGTGTTGGTGCACAAAGAGACATAAACACTACTTCATGTGAATAATTCTAAATAAAAATACATAGAATAAATCAGAAATAACCATCAAAAACATATCCTTATAAATGGTGCAAAACGTACAAAGTGCCAGTGCTTAAAGGCGATCTAGATATCGCAAATAAAACACATCAATCCAACGCAATATGGATAATAAATAATATAAATAAATGTCCCAATAATAGTGATATAAAATATATTGTGCTGGCCTGCGAAACAAATGACCAATGACATGCCAGTAAGTGCAGCAAACTTAAAGTGTCAGTGTAAAAGTCATTGAAGGTGCAAAAGCAAGTTCTGGTGTATTCAATAAAACAACAGTGGGGTGTCTGGGATGCAATTCACTCAGTGTCCTCTTCGTGCATAAAACACTAATGTAAGCAGTGGCCCCTTACCTAGCGGTGCTAGGTCAACCGCATGAATTGTAGCTAAAACGCCAGGTCCTGAGCCTCAATCGCGTCCCTATATCCACGCTTGCCGGTGTTGGGTTATCCTAATGGCAGCTGATTACAAGTGGCTATGGTCCTATCAGGGGTCCTGGACCAGCGTGGATCCTAGCTCAGCCTCCACATCTCAGGTATGTATGTACAGGAATATGCAGGACAAAAGTACTTGATAGTGAAGTATGTATTAACCAGGTAATGCTTTATTAAAAGTCTTTAAGTAGATGTACTCACATAAAAACAATGCAGAGCAAACCTCTCTCCTACGAGCAGCGAACTCGTTCTGTGTCTAGCAATGTGAAACAGCCTATTCCGTCCCTACGCGTGACATCACCGATCACGTGACTTCTTCAGGGGATGAGCAAAATAGGCTTATTGTGGTCTTAAATAATCTCTCCCATAGTGATTAATGGGCGGCCATTTTCTCGTAGCCACGCCGGCCATTACATCACATGGGTGCAGCCATTTTGTAGGTTAGAAACGACTACCTGATCATAACAAAGCTAATAACTAGGTGTCTGATGGGCGCCGCCATTTTATAGGTTAGAGAAGACTTTATACTCATACCAAGGCAAATAGATACCGAATTGGCTGTATGTTTATGTAACGATATATTGCGTTGCTCATAAATATGGCTTAATGATATACAGAGGGGCTAATTGGCCAGAGACGGACGCATAGGTGGGCATATATTAAAAAAGAGAGAGAGATCCCGCTGTATTGGAAGCTAAAAAATGCCAAATGGTCGGAGGCTACCACTAAAAGTGCATACATGGAAATTTTAATTCGTAAAATATATTGAAAGGTAATAAAAAGGCTAAAATTAAATTATTTAATGAAATATGATTAAAAATATATGCGGGGTTAAGGTGCAAATAGCTGGAATATCCAGTAAAATTCAAATTAAAATAGCCGCGGAGGGATGATGGAATGGGCTATTTCATATCATGTATACTCGTATAAATATCACATGGAATACCTACAATCTCAACTACAGTGCAATCATAAGGAAAGGGAGGGGAGGTAAACGGGGGGGGGGGGGGGGAAGGTGGTGGGGGGAGAGGGGAAAGGTAGAGGGGGGGACGGGAAAGGGAGGGGGAAAAGGAGGGGGGAGACGTAAAGAGGTAATGGAAGGAGGGGGGGGGCGGGGGGGTAGCGAATAAATCTATAATGATAAATCACAACATGTACTATTAATAACAATATCCAAGGGCATAAGAAGAGAGAGAAGGAGGGCCAAAGCATATTCTTAAAATACTGGTGAGAGAAAAAAGAGCTGGTAATGTACACTCCTATTAAAAATCGCTTAAAAAGCAGTTCAAATCAAATTCGATGTTCAAACCTCTGGGTGCAAAAGTATCTAGGGTGAAAATCCACTTAGATTCGAGCTGGCTGAGGGTCCTAACCTTATGTCCCCCCCCGCCAGTGTCTGACATATGGTTCAATTCCCTAAAATTTTAATTGTGTGGGGTCTTTGTTGTGACACAGCAGGAAGTGTTTAGAAACACTATGTTTGTCATACCCATTCAAAATATTCTTCACGTGTTCTTTGATCCTAACTCGAAGGGGTCTTTTTGTGCGGCCTATATACTGTAGGCCGCAACTGCATTCTAGGGCGTATACCGCTCCTTCCGTGTTACAACAGATAAATTCTTTTATTTCATATGTCTCCCCTGTACTAGTCGACGTAAAGTGGGACTTCTTCTCATTGGGGCGCCTAGTTCTCAAACATGCAAAGCACCTTTTGCAAGGGAAGAAACCATTCTGGGTAAAGAAGGAGATTACTTTCTTTGGTGGATCAATTATGTTTTTCACAATTTTGTCTCTAAGGGTAGGTGCTTTCTTGTAAATGAACCTGGGATTGGGGGGTAACTTATCCTGTAATTCCTTATCTGCCAGAAGTATATGCCAGTGTCTCTTGATAATCTTCTCAATTCTCTTGTGTTGGGCGTTGAAGTCCAAGATTATCGGTGCTACCGCTAATGTCGTTTCATTTCTGGTTTTATCTCTGATTAATTCTTTTCGGTCCATTTCCTTGACTTCCAGTATTTTGTCTCTTATGAATTGTTGGTCGTAGCCTTTCTTGGCGAATCTCTGCGCAATCAGTTCTGCTTGTTCTAGATAAGGTGGGTACAGTTCCGTCTTACCCTCATAAGTTGACCTTTAGGGACATTGAACAGCCAATTCCTGTGGTGGCAGCTTTCAATAGGGAGATAACTGTTCCTGTTCACCGTTTTAAAGTGCGTGCGTGACCATAGTATACTGTTTTCTTGTATGATGTCTAAATCTAAAAATGTCACTTTTTCATCACTGGCCTCCCAAGATAATTTAATATTTCTATCATTGATGTTAAGGTTTTCCAAAAAACTGGTGAGCTGATCCAGTTCATCTTTCCAGAGTATAAAGACATCATCGATATTTCTCTTGTAAATGGCTAGTTCGGTGGGCCTGTCTCTAAAAACATTCTGTTCCTCCCACTGGGCCATGAAGAGGCATGCCACGCTTGGGGCAAATTTAGCTCCCATCGCTACTCCTGTTTGTTGATAGTAGTAATTCTTGTCATACCAGAAATAGTTGTTCTTGAGGCAGAAGTCTAAGCATTTCACTATGAACTTCCTTTGGACGCATGGTAGCTTGGTGTATGACCTAAGGCCCCATTTTGCGGCTTCGCATGCTTGATGGTGAGGTATCACTGTATATAGGGATGAAACATCCGCGGTAGCCATAATCCTTGGACCTGTTTCTTTTGGGACATCTTCTAGTATTTGCAACACCTGCTTGGTGTCTCTGAGGTATGCCTCTGTGTTCTGGACCGCTGGCTGTAGGAAATAATCTATATATTGCCCGATTCTCGACGTCAGTGAGTCTATCCCATTTACAATGAATATAGAAGGGGGGGAGATTTGGGACTTTAGATGAGGCACAATAATGTGCCTCCATCCCGATATATCGGTACACATAAAGAGGGAAGTTGGGACTTTAAATGAAGCGCTTGGGTAGTGGAGGGGAGATAGACCATAGTAGAAATGCATTAAGAAATGTTTATTGATTATAAGGAGTACCAAACAATAAAAGAGTAATCATTTCATATACAGTAAACAATTCATAAATATATGCATAGGTAATGTAGCATAGCATAAATGTAGTAAAAATTGTATATACGTGTAGCAGCACAGGGTCCAATATAAATATAAATACAGCAGTAATAAGGCGTAGTATTGCTAGCGATAACAAGCCTGATACCAACACATGCACCCACATGATAAATATGCATTTCTTAAATAAGGAAAGAGTTGATGTAATAGAGGAAAACGGATGGTAACAATGGTTCCATGTAGGATGTAGCTGGGGCATCATAAATGTAAAGCTCGACGCGTTTCGTGGGTATGTTCCCACTCATCAGGAGCTGATGCGATTGGGTTTCCTAAAGGATATATATATAAGAGTATAGTGAACCATAAAGTTCATATAAGGTAAAAATCAATATTCGATATCTATAGCTGTTTATACCAAACGGACTCACCGACTCAAGCAAAGTGCAGTGTGCTGTGGTGGGAGCAGGGTGGGCCAGGGCCATAGCCTCTCCACGGGAGCTGAGGCGGCATAAATGTAGATGCGACATCGGGCAGGAAGAAGGAGATAGAATGGAGTAGAGAGTGTCCACAAGTGAAAATGTATTGTCGTAAGAACAGGCAATTCTGGGAACAAAACAATATGTTTCATTAGGTGTATATCTAATTAATAATGATATTAAGTAAGTAATAAAAATAGATAATGTACCCAGGGAGTTCCAAAAGCGGTGATAATGTGAATAGAGAGTGTGTGTATATAGAGATCTGTGTTTATAAGTGAAGGCATAAGAGTGGGGGTAGAAGTGACCAAAGGAAGTGAAGGCGTGAGAGCAAAGAGTGTGGGAGAAATTAGAAAAGAATAGTGACAGATAAGAGAGAATAAGATAAGACCACCATAGAAATAAACACATATACCAAGAGAGAACCAAAAAACAAAGCAGGAGGGGAAAGAGAGGAAAAGGGGACATAGAACCTACCCAGATGCAGCATCAAAGGCACCAGCAACCAAACATGCAACGTAGGGCTGGTCTGCATAGACCCCAGAAAGAGACTGGCCGTGTGAACAGCCAGTTCCAAGTGGGGAGTATAAATATGCCGCCAACGCCACGTGGGTGACGCAGAGGAGGAGTCGCCGCACCTGAACCGAGTTACACTCAGCCGTCGGTGTGGAGAGGCTCCTCCCTAAGGGCACCGAGATGGAAACACGCTGAACGTCGGAGCAGTGACGTCAAAAACTGACGTCACGCGCACGACGCAGGGGGCGTGGCGCCGATGCGCAAGGGGGCGTCCGCCCGATCCCCCGATCATGCAGTAGATGGGGAGAATGGGAGGACCCACTGGCGCATCGCAGCTCCCGTAGAGAGGAGAGCCCAGCACCACCTGCACGCCCAACCATCACACACAGAGCACAAATGCTGGTCAGGTGGCAGGTGTGTCTGGGGCATATGTAAGAAAAAAACCAAGTGGGGCATGGGATCAGTGACCAAGTTGCTGCATGAAAAAAAGGTTGAAATAAAGAGTAAATTAGACAATAATATGTCCACAACTAGGGAACGTATGTGTCTGTTCACGTATAACCGGGACACTGTCCTATACATAGTGATCCCCTATGAAATAGGGGCGAACCTCACACAGGGATGGTAGGGGAACACTACCAATCCCATATAACCAATTGCTTCCATCCCGGTAATATTTGAATATAAAAGGGGGGGAGATTTGGGACTTTAGATGAGGCACAATAATGTGCCTCCATCCCGATATATCGGTACACATAAAGAGGGAAGTTGGGACTTTAAATGAAGCGCTTGGGTAGTGGAGGGGAGATAGACCATAGTAGAAATGCATTAATTAATTAAATGCATTATACTCCCCACTTGGAACTGGCTGTTCACACGGCCAGTCTCTTTCTGGGGTCTATGCAGACCAGCCCTACGTTGCACGTTTGGTTGCTGGTGCCTTTGATGCTGCATCTGGGTAGGTTCTATGTCCCCTTTTCCTCTCTTTCCCCTCCTGCTTTGTTTTTTGGTTCTCTCTTGGTATATGTGTTTATTTCTATGGTGGTCTTATCTTATTCTTTCTTATCTGTCACTATTCTTTTCTAATTTCTCCCACACTCTTTGCTCTCACGCCTTCACTTCCTTTGGTCACTTCTACCCCCACTCTTTTGCCTTCACTTATAAACACAGATCTCTATATACACACACTCTCTATTCACATTATCGCCGCTTTTGGAACTCCCTGGGTACATTATCTATTTTTATTACTTACTTAATATCATTATTAATTAGATATACACCTAATGAAACATATTGTTTTGTTCCCAGAATTGCCTGTTCTTACGACAATACATTTTCACTTGTGGACACTCTCTACTCCATTCTATCTCCTTCTTCCTGCCCGATGTCGCATCTACATTTATGCCACCTCAGCTCCCGTGGAGAGGCTATGGCCCTGGCCCACCCTGCTCCCACCACAGCACACTGCACTTTGCTTGAGTCGGTGAGTCCGTTTGGTATAAACAGCTATAGATATCGAATATTGATTTTTACCTTATATGAACTTTATGGTTCACTATACTCTTATATATATATCCTTTAGGAAACCCAATCGCATCAGCTCCTGATGAGTGGGAACATACCCACGAAACGCGTCGAGCTTTACATTTATGATGCCCCAGCTACATCCTACATGGAACCATTGTTACCATCCGTTTTCCTCTATTACATCAACTCTTTCCTTATTTAAGAAATGCATATTTATCATGTGGGTGCATGTGTTGGTATCAGGCTTGTTATCGCTAGCAATACTACGCCTTATTACTGCTGTATTTATATTTATATTGGACCCTGTGCTGCTACACGTATATACAATTTTTACTACATTTATGCTATGCTACATTACCTATGCATATATTTATGAATTGTTTACTGTATATGAAATGATTACTCTTTTATTGTTTGGTACTCCTTATAATCAATAAACATTTCTTAATGCATTTCTACTATGGTCTATCTCCCCTCCACTACCCAAGCGCTTCATTTAAAGTCCCAACTTCCCTCTTTATGTATCCCATTTACAATCGGTCTTGGTGGTGGGTTAATTTTATCTTTATGAATTTTTGGCAATGAATATATGATCGGGGTCCTACAGGAATCGGGTATCAGATATCTGGCTTCTTTTTTATTCAGTATGTTTCTCTTTACTCCTAAGCACACCACCTTTTCTAGTGCTTTTCTGCACTTGAACAATCTGCTGTAAGTCGTCTCATCTCCCAGCATCTTGGTCATACTGCTGTGGTATTGCTCTTTCGATAAAATAACAATTCCCCCTCCCTTATCTGCTGGTCGTATAACCAAGTCTTTCCTTCTTGTTAGTTTCTTGATACCACTCTTTATGTGGCTTGGTTCTTCTCTTTTCTGGCAGATAAGGAATTACAGGATAAGTTACCCCTCAATCCCAGGTTCATTTACAAGAAAGCACCTACCCTTAGAGAAAATTGTGAAAAACATAATTGATCCACCAGAGAAAGTAATCTCCTTCTTTACCCGGAATGGTTTCTTCACTTGCAAAAGGTGCTTTGCATGTTTGAGAACTAGGCGCCCCAATGAGAAGAAGTCCCACTTTACGTCGACTAGTACAGGGGAGACATATGAAATAAAAGAATTTATCTGTTGTAACACGGAAGGAGCGGTATACGCCCTAGAATGCAGTTGCGGCCTACAGTATATAGGCCGCACAAAAAGACCCCTTCGAGTTAGGATCAAAGAACACGTGAAGAATATTTTGAATGGGTATGACAAACATAGTGTTTCTAAACACTTCCTGCTGTGTCACAACAAAGACCCCACACAATTAAAATTTTGGGGAATTGAACCATATGTCAGACACTGGCGGGGGGGACATAAGGTTAGGACCCTCAGCCAGCTCGAATCTAAGTGGATTTTCACCCTAGATACTTTTGCACCCAGAAGTTTGAATATCGAATTTGATTTGAACTGCTTTTTAAGCGATTTTTAATAGGAGTGTACATTACCAGCTCTCTTTTTTCTCTCACCAGTATTTTAAGAATATGCTTTGGCCCTCCCTCTCTCTCTTCTTATGTCCTTGGATATTGTTATTAATAGTACATGTTGTGATTTATCATTATAGATTTATTCGCTACCCCCCCCGCCCCCCCCCTCCTTCCATTACCTCTTTACGTCTCCCCCCTCCTTTTCCCCCTCCCTTCCCCGTCCCCCCTCTCCCTTTCCCCTCTCCCCCCACCACCTCTTCCCTCCCCCCCCCCCCCCCGGTTTACCTACCCTCCCTTTCCTTATGATTGCACTGTAGTTGAGATTGTAGGTATTCCATGTGATATTTATACGAGTATACATGATATGAAATAGCCCATTCCATCATCCCTCCGCGGCTATTTTAATTTTAATTTTACTGGATATTCCAGCTATTTGCACCTTAACCTCGCATATATTTTAATCATATTTCATTAAATAATTTAATTTTAGCCTTTTTATTACCTTTCAATATATTTTACGAATTAAAATTTCCATGTATGCACTTTTAGTGGTAGCCTCCGACCATTTGGCATTTTTTAGCTTCCAATACAGCGGGATCTCTCTCTCTTTTTTAATATATGCCCACCTATGCGTCCGTCTCTGGCCAATTAGCCCCTCTGTATATCATTAAGCCATATTTATGAACAACGCAATATATCGTTACATAAACATACAGCCAATTCGGTATCTATTTGCCTTGGTATAAGTATAAAGTCTTCTCTAACCTATAAAATGGCGGCGCCCATCAGACACCTAGTTATTAGCTTTGTTATGATCAGGTAGTCGTTTCTAAACTACAAAATGGCCGTGCCCATGTGAGACCTAGTAATGGCCGGCGTGGCTACGATAAAATGGCCGCCCATTAATCACTATGGGAGAGATTATTTAAGACCACAATAAGCCTATTTTGCTCATCCCCTGAAGAAGTCACGTGATCGGTGATGTCACGCGTAGGGACGGAATAGGCTGTTTCACATTGCTAGACACAGAACGAGTTCGCTGCTCGTAGGAGAGAGGTTTGGTCTGCATTGTTTTTATGTGAGTACATCTACTTAAAGATTTTTAATAAAGCATTACCTGGTTAATACATACTTCACTATCAAGTACCTTTGTCCTGCATATTCCTGTACATACATACCTGAGATGTGGAGGCTGAGCTAGGATCCGCGCTCGCTGGTCCAGGACCCCTGATAGGACCATAGCCACTTGTAATCAGCTGCCATTAGGATAACCCAACACCGGCAAGCGTGGATATAGGGACGCGATTGAGGCTCAGGACCTGGCGTTTTAGCTACAATTCATGCGGTTGACCTAGCACCGCTAGGTAAGGGGCCACTGCTTACATTAGTGTTTTATGCACGAACAGGACACTGAGTGAATTGCATCCCAGACACCCCACTGTTGTTTTATTGAATACACCAGAACTTGCTTTTGCACCTTCAATGACTTTTACACTGACACTTTAAGTTTGCTGCACTTACTGGCATGTCATTGGTCATTTGTTTCGCAGGCCAGCACAATATATTTTATATCACTATTATTGGGACATTTATTTATATTATTTATTATCCATATTGCGTTGGATTGATGTGTTTTATTTGCGATATCTAGATCACCTTTAAGCACTGGCACTTTGTACGTTTTGCACCATTTATAAGGATATGTTTTTGATGGTTATTTCTGATTTATTCTATGTATTTTTATTTAGAATTATTCACATGAAGTAGTGTTTATCTCCCTTTGTGCACCAACACATGATTATCTAGATTTATATGTTTTTAGTGTCAACACTTATTTATGCGATTTAACATGCAATTTTTTTGTCATTTAGTATATACCAATTGAAAAGGATTTTTTATGCACTTTTTTTCACATACACATGATGCTGATTATTAAGACTTGAATGTTTTTTAGTGTCAACACTTATTTATGCGATTTATTATTCGATTTTATGTCATTTTATTAATTGACCACAGACAGAGATTTACAGGTCTGGTTAGCGCAGCACCTCCCCCCCTATACCTCAGTTTGATTTTGGGCTTATGTCTGACCATTGCTTCGGTGCATGCAGCTGTCCAGTCGCATACGTGCGTTTTTACTATTTTTCTGAGTTCTTGTTTTCTTTTCTTTTTCCAATCGGGACGTTTCTGCCTCTGAGCTTTCCTCCTCCTCGTTGGTGTAATTATCAGACACCTGCTCTGACTCCGCCATGTGCTCTTCCCCACTGCGACGAACGAGAAGGGCGGGGATTAGACTAGAAAGAATGTCAGGGGCGGGCGGAGTTTCACGCATGCGCAGTGTCTATAAGGCGTAACACGCGTGCATAGTACGTACGATCTGTGAGCGGAGGAAGGAGTAACGGAGGCGCCGATCGTGATTGCGAAGGTAAGATTTAACATTGGGCCTATACTGCTTCTAGACTGAGGCCTGTATTTGCACAAGTTTAGAAGACTTTAGGCTGACATTAGGGTTTGTCTTGTGTTGTGTCTTGCAGTGAAAATGGATATCTTGAAAGATAAGGACTTTATGCCAATCTTCATTGATATGTTCAGGGAGCTGCCCTGTCTATGGGAGATAAACCACCCTGAATATAAGAACCAAACAAAGAGGAAGGCAGCGCTGGATCAATTGCTGGAATTTGTGAAGACGGTGATCCCCACGGCAGACATCACCTATTTGAAGATCCTAATTGGTGGCCTGAGAAGCACTTATCTAAGGGAGCCCAAGAAGGTCCAGGATTCCCAGAGATCAGGAGCTGCAGATGACATTTATGTCTCCAGGCTACTATGACAGGCTGCATTTTCTGGCAGGTCAGACTGAACCCAGGCCAGCACTCACCAATCTTCCTTCCACGCTTCCTTCCACCCCAGCTGAGGCTTCTGGAGCCCAACCTGGGCCTTCCAGGCAGCAACATGTGGAGGAGCCCAGCTTGAGCCAGGTATAGCATTCCTCTAAATCTTCATGGTTGTCCAATCAATGATGTTAACTAGATGTTAGTTTGGAGTACTAATTTATTATTGTGATTGATGATGCAAACACTACAACCATGTCCCTTTTTCATACACAGGGAAGTCTCAGCCAGGAGGTGGCCGGCCCAAGCAGGCTGCCTGATATCCAGGTCCCTCCCCTACACCTTCAAAGACAAAGTGGCAAGAAGAGGAGTAACCTGGAGGAGGCTGCCATAGGCCTCTTTTGGAAGGCTACAGAGGCCCTGAGAAGCCCCCACAGTGTGGAGGAGGACTTTGCTGGCATAACTGCCTGCAAAATGCTGCAGATGGAGAAGGGCCAATGACTCCTGTGTGAGTCCTTAATTTTGGAAGCTCTCAATAAGGGGTTGAGGGGCCAAATAACATGTGCTACCCACATTTGTAACCTCACACATAGTCTTCCTCATCCTCCTCCCCCAGGTCCTACTACTCCTCCTACTCCTCCAGGTCCTACTCCTCCTCCTGCCACATCTCCAACACCAGAGCCACAGCTGGGAAGGAAGCATGGAAAGAAGACCAGAGAGTGATGACCCTGGGTCCAGTCTAGTCTGGCAAAAGATGCAGCCTCTTGTAGTACCACAGCTTGGGGACATAGATGTCATCTGCTGCTTTCATGATCTCTGGGACTTCTGAACCAAACTGCACTCCCTTAGATATGGACTCCTCAGGCCACCAATTGTGCAGTAAAAGAATTGATGTCTGCCCTGGGGGTCCAAGACTTCGCCAATTTATGATGTTTCTCCAGCGTTGCCTCCCTCTTTGTTTGGTTCTGAGCCCTTAATAAAGGATTTTTTGTTTCAATTATACCCGCCTATGTGTGTTTTCCTTAAAAAAGGACAGTTTGTTTGTGTGGATTCAGGTACATTTCAAAAATACAATGTGAAATTAACAAGGGACACCAACACCAAGCAATCTCCTTGAGATTAAATAATACAAGATAATAATGGTGTTGTGGTAACTTGACACACAAAACACATAAAAAAATATTATGGAGTAAAACTAAAAATAAAATAAAACAAAGATCAGCCTTGAAAAAAATACAAACCCCCCCCCCAAAAAAAAAAACGGCCTTGAAAAAAAATAAATAAATAAAACAACAAAAAAGAAATTTGGTCAGATGTGACAAATCAAAATATATTGAGGGAATCCTGATAAATAATAAAGAAAGAAGTTTGTGAGAAGTCTGTGTGAATATGAGCAGCAAAACTACTTCATTCTTCTCACATTATAAAGAAGAGAGTGCGCTGTATTAAACCATTTTTTACATTGCAGCGTGACGAAAGTGCTGTATCCATTGCGAACGCTAATTTTACCAGACCGAGCTGTTCCGTCTCAGAATTTCTTCTGAGCATGCGTGGCGCTTTGTGCGTTGGAATTGTACACACACAGTCGGAATTGACATGATTGGATTTTGTTGTCGGAAAATTTTATAGCTTGCTCTCAAACTTTGTGTGTCGGAAAATCCGATGGAAAATGCCCGATGGAGCACACACGGTCGGAATTTCCGACAACATGCTCCGATCGCACATTTTCCGTCGGAAAATCCGACCGTGTGTACGGGGCATAAGACTGTAGGTGGCAGCATGTGTGTGCAAGTTTGTAGCAGGCAGATGTGGCCCGCGACCGAACAGCACAAAGCTGATGGTGAGTAAGCCAGGAGGCTGAAGTTTGTGTTTATACAGTGATGGTGGAACCCCCCTGCGAGGGAAGATTACTGTTTGTTTGAACTTTTTTGTTACCTTTAAATAAAAATGGGCTGCCATGTACTAAAAATACAGTCTGGAGTGGCACGTTTCTGGAAAACTGCATGCACCACTTTACCTAATCACCACTATATCTTACACACTATATTTGGAGTGAGACTTGGTGATGTCACTACTGTGCTTCTTGCTGTTTTCCTTGCTGGAGAGAAGGCTTCATAGCAGGCATCTCCCTGCTTCATTCGTTCTGTGTATCTGTGCTTTCTGAACCATGCTTTTGCTTCTTGACTAGTTGCTTATCAGTCATTAGATCATTAATCATCTGACATGAGGAAGCAAAGCCCTGCAGTGCAGAACAAAGTATTGTAAGCCAATAATAGGAAAAAAATTAGCTGTAGTGAGCCTACAAGCAATACATGCAACTAGCCATCTGCTTACTTTTTTCGCTACACTTTTAACAGTTTTGCTCCTCTTTACACATCAATATGCAATGACTGCTTGAATGATACAGTGGGGACGGAAAGTATTCAGACCCCCTTAAATTTTTCACTCTTTGTTATATTGCAGCCATTTGCTAAAATCATTTAAGTTCATTTTTTTCCCTCATTAATGTACACACAGCACCCTATATTAACAGAAAAACACAGAATTGTTGACATTTTTGCAGATTTATTAAAAAAGAAAAACTGAAATATCACATGGTCCTAAGTATTCAGACCCTTTGCTCAGTATTTAGTAGAAGCACCCTTTTGATCTAATATAGCCATGAGTCTTTTTGGGAAAGATGCAACAAGTTTTTCACACCTGCATTTGGGGATCACTTCGCCATTCCTTCTTGCAGATCCTCTCCAGTTCTGTCAGGTTGGATGGTAAATGTTGGTGGACAGCCATTTTTAGGTCTCTCCAGAGATGCTCAATTGGGTTTAAGTCAGGGCTCTGGCTGGGCCATTCAAGAACATTCACAGAGTTGTTGTGAGGCCACTCCTTCGTTATTTTAGCTGTGTGCTTAGGGTCATTGTCTTGTTGGAAGGTAATCCTTCGGCCTAGTCTGAGGGCCTGAGCACTCTGGAGAAGGTTTTCGTCCAGAATATTCCTGTACTTGGCCGCGTTCATCTTCCCCTTGATTGCAACCAGTCGTCCTGTTCCTGCAGCTGAAAAACAGCCCCACAGCATGATGCTGCCACCACCATGCTTCACTGTTGGGACTGTATTGGACAGGTGATGAGCAGTGCCTGGGTTTTCTCCACACATACTGCTTAGAATTAAAGCCAAAAAGTTTTATCTTGGTCTCATAAGACCAAAGAATCTTATTTCTCACCATCTTGGAGTCCTTTAGGTGTTTTTTTAGCAAACTCGATGTGGGCTTTCATGTGTCTTGCACTGAGGAGAGGCTTCCGTCGGTCCACTCTGCCATAAAGCCCCGACTGGTGGAGGGCTGCAGTGATGGTTGACTTTCTACAACTTTCTCCCATCTCCCAACTGCATCTCTGGAGCTCAGCCACAGTGATCTTTGGGTTCTTTTTTACCTCTCTCACCAAGGCTCTTCTCCCCCGATAGCTCAGTTTGGCTGGACGGCCAGCTCTAGGAAGGGTTCTGGTCGTCCCAAACGTCTTCCATTTAAGGATTATGGAGGCCACTATGCTCTTAGGAACCTTGAGTGCAGCAGAAATTTTTTTGTAACCTTGGCCAGATCTGTGCCTTGCCACAATTCTGTCTCTGAGCTCTTCAGGCAGTTCCTTTTGAACCTCATGATTCTCATTTGCTCTGACATACACTGTGAGCTGTAAGGTCTTATATAGACAGGTGTGTGGCTTTCCTAATCAAGTCCAATCAGTATAATCAAACACGGCTGGACTCAAATGAAGGTGTAGAACCATCTCAAGGATGATCAGAAGAAATGGACAGCACCTGAGTTAAATATATGAGTGTCACAGCAAAGGGTCTGAATACTTAGGACCATATAATATTTCAGTTTTTCTTTTTTAAGAAATCTGCAAAAACGTCAACAATTCTGTGTTTTTCTGTCAATATGGGGTGCTGTGTGTACATTAATGAGGAAAAAAATGAACTTAAATGATTTAAGCAAATGGCTGCAATATAACAAAGAGTGAAAAATTTAAGGGGGTCTGAATACTTTCCGTCCCCACTGTATATAGATATGTGAGTACTGTGCTACCAAAATGTTTGCACATTTTCCTATAATGCCTGCTTTGTCTATTAAGCGTTTTCCTGTGGCCTTTTCTTACATTGGGGAAACCTCACAACTTGTAAAGAATAGAATATCATATTAAAACTATAATATAATATTAAAAGCTTATATATTCTATTTCATTTTTCTTTGTTTGATACGTTATTATTTAAGTAAAAATTGTTTAACGTGCAAAACTGATTAAATCCTTCCTTTCAAATTAGTGTAGTATGCTTTGTATCAAAAGATCAGCCTGCCTTTTATATTCTTGGTATATGTAGATGTTTATTGTGTATATCAAGCTGATCATTTCAGTGTGGGTAACATTTGTAATGACATCCAAGATCATTACATAAACTTAAAGAAAGCGTTTTTAACTTGTTATATAATCTTTTGCAGACGATCCTCAAACACAGTAACTACCCTCCACTAATGCAAAGCCAGTCTTGGACTTTGGCAGCCCCTTTCAAAGAGCAGCGTTTTCACCGCAACCCCAGCAACTCCATAGCAAATAACTACTCACCCACGGCACGTGACCTAAAGCTTGGAGAAATATACAAGAAGATGCCCTCTCCGAGACCAGGAACAGCTAGAACATCTCCTAGGCATAAAGCCTTAAACTGTATCCTTGTATTAATAGTAATACATTACTTTATCAATGTGGCTTAAGGTTACACCATTTTATCACAATGTATTATTGGTTCACAATGAAAAAGGGTTACTGCATGAATTGTGCAGTTGTGGGAATTAAGTAACCCTGTGTTTATGCATAGTTTGCAGAGTGCAAAGGTATAATGGAGCAAGGTAAAGAAACCCTGTCAGATCTCAATTATTTCCAATGGCAGGTCCTTGTAGGAGAAAAGGTAGTATACACACCTCTCACCTTCCCTCCGTTCTAGCGCCAAAGCCTCCATAAGACTCATCAGCATTCAACACTTTTAACCACTTCAGCCCCGGAAGAATTGCCTGCCAGGCCATTTTTTGCGATGCAGCACTGCGTCTCTTTAACTGACAATTGCGCTTTCGTGCGACGCTGTACCCAAACAAAATTGACATCCTTTTTTTCACACAAATAGAGCTTTCTTTTGAGGGTATTTGATCATCTCTGCGGTTTTAATTTTTTGCGCTGTAAACAAAAAAAGAGCCTCAATTTTGAAAAAAAAAACACAATATTTTGTACTTTTTGCTGTAATAAATAGCCCCAATTTTTCTTAAAAAAGCAAATTTTTTCTTCAGTTTGGCCGTTATGTACTCTTCATATTTTTGGTAATAAAAATCGCAAAAAGCATATATTGATTGGTTTGCACAAAAGTTATAGCGTCTACAAAATAGGAGATAGATTTATGGCATTTTTATTATTAATTTTTTTTTACTAGTAATGGCAGCGATCAGCGACTTTTATCGAGGCTGCGACATTATGGCGGACACATCGGACACTTTTGACACATTTTTGGGACGACTGACATTTGTACAGCCATCAGTGCTATGAAAATGCACTGATTACTGTATAAATGTCACTGGCAGGGAAGGGGTTAACACTAGGGGGCAATCAAGGGGTTAACTGTGTTCCCTATGTGTGTGTTCTAACCATGGGGGATGGGACTGACTATAGGAGATAAGAGATCGTGGTTCCCAGCTTGTAGCAACTCACAATCTCTCTGTCCTCTCCTCACAGAACAGGGATGTTTGTGTTTACACACACACGTCCCTGTTTTTCCTCTCGTGCCCGTGATCGCTCGTGACCGCCGGCCACGAGCATCGGCACATCCGGCAGCGCGCACGCACGTGCCTGCTATCCCCTTTAAAGGGACCGACGTATAGCTACGGTGGTTCATGGGATCGTGCCGACTTGCCACAGTATAATGACGGTGGCTGGTCGGCAATTGGTTATTCATGCACCTTGGCACCCGGAGAAGGGTGAGGATGCCACACACAGTGGGTATGGTCAAAATTTTGCTAACAGTGGAAGGACATAAGAGTATGATTAAATATAACCTGAGCCTACACTGTGCAGGAGTAAGTAAGGCACAGTGTGCAGGGTACAGGAGTAAGTAACGCACAGAGATCAGGAGTAAGTAACACACGGTATGCAGGGGTCAGGAGTAAGTAATGCACAGTGTTTAGGAGTAGGTAACACAGGCCAACAATGTACACACATGCCAAAGCCAAAATACTCCTAATTACTCTGCTACATGGGAAAATCTCATATAGACACATAAACATAAGTAAAAAGGATCATGATTTAAAAAAATAAACTCTTACATTACATAAGCTTTTCTGCACAAAAAATCTATCACTTTTTCTAAGCCTACCTTAAGGGTTCATTCACACTTGCGAAAGCATCGTAGTACAAATACATGTGAGAACCCCAGTAGGGGTTCCCGCAATTACCTGCGAGAGACAGCCCCATTGAAAGCAATGGGAGGGTGTCAACTCTCACAGCTAATCTCGCTCACTTGCATGTAATCTCTCATGCAGCAATCACATACAAGTGATTGGCCCTGGACGCAGGCAGGTATTAGCTGCGAGAACCGGCTGCCTTCCATTGCTTTTGGAATGGGGCTGCCTCTCACAGCTAATTCAGGGAACTTCCGATGGGGATCTCACATGTAATCAGACTGCGGGTGCATTTGCAAGTGTGAATGCACCCTAAAGAAGAACACCTTCTCAAACAGCAGCTAGATAGGGAGAGGGAAAAAGAGGGGCAAGAGGAGGCTGGTAGGGGATGGGGGGGTGTTCAGAGAGGGGGTGAGAGTTAGAGCCCATTCACACAGGGGTAACACAACTTCCAGTGTGACTTTGGGAGGCAACTTAGACACGACTTGAGTATGAATCACAGCACGACTTGGGTCAACTTTAGCGTGACTTACAACATGACTTGAAGTCACCTCCAGGGCAGGGAACTGAACATACCAGGCTCTTAGGTCTGGTATGGATGTTAAGGGGAACCCCCTATGCCGAAAAAACAGCGTGGGGGTCCCCTCAAAATCCATACCAGACCCTTATCCGAGTACGCAGCCCAACCAGTCAGGAAAGGGGTTGGGAACAAGCGAGCGCCCTGCGGCCCCCCCACCCCAAAGCACCTTGTCCCCATGTTGATGAGGACAAGGGCCTCTTCCTGACAACCCTGGCCGTTGGTTGTCGGGGTCTGTGGGCGTGGGGCTTATCGTAATCCGGGAGACCCCTTTAATAAGGGGGCCCCTAGATCCCGGCCCCCCCAACCTATGTGAATTCACCTGGGGGAAAAAAGTGTCAATAAAAAAACACACTACACAGGTTTTTAAAGTAATTGATTAGGCAGCTCTTCTTCTTCTTCTTCCAACTTCGGGGGTCTCTTCCTACTTCTCCTCACTCTCCGGCCTCTTCTCCCTGTGTCCGGTTCTTCTCCCGCTCTCCGGTTCTTCTGCCGGGCTCCTCCGCTATCTTCTGCCACTCTTTTGCTAGCAGTGGCCCGGTTTTCTCCGTCGTCTTCTTCCCTCTTCTCTTCTTCCGATGTTGACACGACGCTCTCTCCCGCTGTAATGCCGTGTACGCGGTGTGCAACGACTTATATAGGCACGGGGCGTGGTCACCGGGTGATGTCGCCCGGTGACCCCGCCCCTTATGACGTCACAGTCCCATAATGACTGTGGTGTCATAAGGGGCGGGGTCACTGGGTGACATCACCCGGTGACCACGCCCCATGCTTATATAAGTCGTTGCTCACCGCGTACACTGCATTACAGCGGGAGAGAGCGTCGTGTCAACATCGGAAGAAGAGAAGAGGGAAGAAGACGACGGAGAAGACCGGGCCACCACTAGCAAAACAGCGGCAAAAGAGCAGGAGATAGCAGAGGAGCCCGGCAGAAGTACCGGAGAGCGGGAGAAGAGGCCGGAGAGAGCGGAGAAGTCGGACGAGACCCCCGAAGTCGGAAGAAGACCCCCAGAGCTGCCTAATAAATTACTTTAAAAACCTGTGTAGTGTGTTTTTTTTATTGATACTTTTTTTTTCCACCAGGTGAATGGGTAGGGGTATGATGTACCCCATACTCATTCACATTGGGTGGGGGGTCAGGATCTGGGGGCCCCCTTATTAAAGGATTAAAGGATTCCAATAAGCCCCTCTGCCCGCAGACCCCGACAACCAACAGCCAGGGTTGTCAGGAAGAGGCCATGGGGACAAGGTGCTTTGGGGTGGGGGGGCCGCAGGGTGCCCCCCTTCCCCAAAGCACCCACTCCCCCATGTTGAGGACATGCGGCCTGTGACAGACTCACCAGGGACAGAGGCTATTGGAGAGGACTGAATGCAAGCCTCTTGCCCACCGATTATGGGCCCTAGCATTTGGGAGAATGGTGCTCTCTGTGAGCTGTATGCCTGGGGACCCTGGGGTTGGTGTTACTTTGGATTCAGCTCCATGTCCCCCCAAAACATACAGACTCTGGGAACCCTTTATATGCCATATTAGAATGATAAGACTGAATTATACTGTTGGGACACATCCTGTGAGGAGATGTTGGTGTCATCAACTCCAACTACCTGTGTTTATGTTAATTGAGTGAGCTGATCACATTAGCCACCAGCACTGGCTAGGAGACGAACTGTTGATGACTAGGCTGAGGAGGGGGGAGATTGTTGTTTGTATTGTTAATTGTAATTAGCTCCAGCTATTGTGTTTATACTACTGTGTGAAGCTAGGTGCCCACAAGTCTGTCATCTGGTCTGGGTAAATGTTTTAGTAAATTAGCTCATGTTAATTAGGTTAGCTTTGAGTCAGCCTGCTGTATAAATGTGTGTGAGATCTCAAATAAAGAGTTAGTTCTGATGTAAAAAAAAAAAAAGAAAAAAAAGTGAGTTCATGTTAGCAACAAGCAAGTGTCGCCTTGTTTTGTGCTCAGAGAGGTTGGGATATCTGTATACAGACTGGGAGGAAGTGGGATATGACGGAAGCACTCAAGCGGAGTGTGGGACGTTCCGTGGCACGGCCTGGTACAGTTGAGGAGGGGGCAGGTGCTCGCTCGTCCCCACCCCCATTTTGGGGGGACCCCCACGCCGTTTTTTCGGCATAGGGGGGTTCCCCTTAAAATCCATACCAGACCTTAGGGCCTGGTATGCTCTTGGAGGGCAACCCATGCCGGTTTTTTATTTAAAATTTGGCGTTCATGAGTTCACCCTCATGATTCATACCAAACACATGTCAGTATTGCTTGTCGCTCATTGGGAAAGGAAAAAACAAATTTTTCCTTTCCCGATGAGCGAGCCAGCTCGACGCTGGCATATCGCGGTCACTCTTCCTGGATAAATTCTTTTCTTTTCCGACTTGGAGGCGACTTCCATTGAAATCAATGGGTACAAGTCACCTAGAAGTCGGACTGAAGTAGTACAGGAACCTTTTCTGAAGTCGGAGCGACTGCAGTAGTGTGCATTTAGACGGATCCATTCACTTACATTGATTTTTTCATGTAGCGCGACTTGGGGCGACTTGAAGTCGGATCCAAAGTTGCCCCTGTGTGAATGGAGTCTTGGGGGGGGGGGGGGGGGGAGAAATACTATGGATACAATGTTTGTTCACTTTATAGACTGCATTGAAGAGGCTGTTTTTTTTAGTATTGAGTTCTCAGACAACTTCATTGCATCATCAGTTAGAAAAGTGAAAATCTATTCAAATACATTTCTGGCTTATCTGCCACAAGATGGTTTTCATGAAAGAAACCAAAATATCTGCGGCAAGCTGCTGCAAATCTTAAAGACATCTTCACTTACATAACAATGTGTTATGAGTTTTATTAAAATCTCCTGTTAAAGAAAAAAAATTGTTTTGAAAGATTATTTCCTCCATGTATTGTCCTGTGAAAGCAAAAGGGAATCTTTAAAAACTAATATCAGGGGAAAGAATAGCTTAAATAGGAAAACCAGATGCATCATACACTAATGTAAAAACAATTATTCATTCATACTTTACTGAGAGTTTGAGCTGCTGTAGATAACCAAGTAAAAGTAAACATTAGAAGGATCAAATCTTTCTTGGCTTGTGTACTAACACTTGTTACCTAAATCAATAAGTGTTCTGCAATGTCTGGCTGTAGGATGGTTGCAAAAGTATCAGTGGCTATATCCTCTGGGAGATATCTGAGATCTGTTTTGGTAGGCATGCTCCCTGCTGTAAACCTCACCACTGCTGTTGAAAAAATGATAGTATCTACCACACGTCCCACCCCCACAAGTTAAAGAAAAAGAGAATAAAGTGTACATTAAACACAAAGCCCAAAAAATGTTATGGTTGTAGTGCAGCTCAGGAGCTTGCCGTTGAAGTCCAGAGGGAGGCTTCCCATAGGAAGATTTTTTATTTGTAGCCAATCTGCAGCCTTCCAGAGTTTACACACAACTAGGTTTTTGTTGGGCTTACACTTTAACAACATACATAATCCTAGTGTGCTAGATCTTTCTGTCCTAGTGGCAGTGAACTACAGGAACAGAAAGTGATTAAAAAAATCAATGGGGACAGATACAGCAACAAAACCACATTTTAGCGGTAGCTTGGAGAAAGGTTAGAACACCTGTGAGTGAAGTTATTCGTTTATCCTGGTCATGGTATAGCAGCAGCTAGTGGTATTTTGTCCCATTCAAAGGACATATTCTGTAATATTGAACATGTTATGTAACTTCACTAAGGATAACTTCTATAGATAGAAACATGGCTGTGTTATGGGATCACCTGTATCTCCCTTTGTAGATAACCTATACTGTATATGGAGAAGGAGGAGTAAAGAGTCTTTAACTCTTTCAGGGGGAAAGTCATTGGTTCAGGTAGGTGGACAACATGTGTCAACATTAGAACATCAGAAATACATGCTTTTAGTGAGCAAATAAACAAAGTGGCAAAATACATCAAGTTTACATGGGAAGAGGTGACAAATTACTCTTTTAAACTGTATGTTACATGCACCCACACAGACCAGTATCTGCTTTTTGACTTCCACGACCCATTGGAACACTAACTGGTGTTAGAAAGCTGCAAAATCAGGATGAGATGGTAACAACAAACAGAGTCTAAAGATAAATAGCACAGAGTTCTCAGGAGTGCTGTCAAAGTTTTTGACTACCCTCATTAAAACATCCACAAAGTCCATCAAAAAACATAGGACCAGAGAACAGAAGCAGAATACATCCAATGCCCCATCATCCCATGTAGCTGGAATGTCAGAAAAAAAATTGCAAGAGTCTTTAACAAACATCAAATCTGTGGGCGAGATATACTAAAACTGGTGTACACAGAATCTGCAGCAGCTGTGCAGAGTAACCAATCAGCTTCTAACTTCAGCTTTTTCAATTAAGCTCTGACAATACAACCTAGAAGTTGATTGGTTACTATGCACAGCTGCACCGGTTTTAGTGAATCTCCCCTAATGTGTCATTCAAGCCCAGCAATACTGTCAGAGAAAAGCTTGCACAGACGACCCAATACCCAAACACAAGAAAAGTAACTTAAAAAGGATGTAAACCTGATTCATGAAATTTGTATCTGCAGTGTTTTGTTATCTTTCTTCAAAGCAATATGTCCCGTAGCTGTCTCCTGCTCTGTTCTTCTACTATCAGCCTGATAACTCCTGACATGTTCTCCGTCACATATAATAAAAGCAGCCAGAGTTTTGTGTTGGGGAGGATGCTATAAATAGATTAGTACAGAGCTCAACTATTCAACAAACACTACAGAGCTGAAAGTTTCTACCTATGAGGAGAGGGGGTGTGTGCCTTTCCTACAATCAGCTGTCTTGGCTGTATGCCCAGGCTTCACTGCAGCGTTAACCAGGAAGAGAATATCTCCTAACACAATGTGCACTTTCTAAACAGTATATAAAGCTGAAGACAACAGATATACAAGTAAAACTTATGTAGGGAGATTTGTTTTTATCTCTGTGTAACATCCAAGGCTGTTCACTTCACTGGGTATATGTGAGGGTTTACATCCACTTTAATATATGCAGTGCAGTATGCATAGACCTGTATATTGGGGAGACAAAACAAAATTTCAAGGAACTAAAGGCCCAATATAGAATGCCAAATTCAAAAGGTCAAGACCTAGCAGTTTTCTATACCTTAAAAAGATTGTAAATGATCACCTTGTAATACAACCCATTGAGTTTAAAATAGAAAAGAAAGTCAAAACATTTTTGTATTGATATAAACAAAAAAAAACATTATAGATACTATGTTTCCCTTTTTTTTATCAGTGTGTACCTTCCCTCTGTTCTCAGCTGCATAAGAGCTGGGGGAGAAGCAGCAGCAGTACACTGAGCTTTCCAGTGAAAGGCTGTGCATTGGGGGCATGACAGGGCAGATCTGATCATTGGAGGAGAGCACACTGAGTTCCCAGCATAGCTAGAGAACTGACCACGGTGTGGTCAGTTTTTAATGAGAAAGCAGAGGGACTGACAGAAACACCAGGAATTTCACACAAAGGAAGCAATACAAAGGGAAGAGCATACTTTCTCATACAAGTTCATGGTACACCAGGCACATATCAGGAATATGAGGTAACAAACACTTTAAAGAAAGGAAAATCATGTCAAAAACAGTGGACTGTACATCTTAGCCAGAGGGGGCAACTGGTTCACAAGCGGCTTGACAAAGAGGTGTGGAGGCCTTTGACACCATTTGGCTTCCACATATATATCTGTTTTAACAGTTCTATCACAGCTGGAGTATCAACCTAACGTGCACTAGAACAGAAGAAGTAGCTTGAAGAAGCTACATCTTCAACATTACAGAAGTGGTCCAGTTAATTGTAACTAACCAGCTACAACACCTGTCAGTTTTATGTTTGTCTGTATCATTCTGTCCTGATGAAATCTGTTCCACTCATGTCTTTTCCTGGTGTCACTGGGAAATGAAGCAAGCAAAAATCTGCCTTATGGGGGTCACAGACACTACTAAAAAACAAACAAAAGCTCTAATTTTCCACACTCTACTCAATAATCAATGATATACTTTGGCTTGAGTTTTAAAGAAAGTTGAAATCTAGTTGCTATGGTTAACTTGCACATCAGAACTGTTTAGAATGTTATTAAACAGTCAATATATGACAATTCATAGTTGTCAAACCTTACCTTATCATTTTGATAGATGTATAGAGAGTGTATGATGTGTCATGTGTTTGTGTGTTGTAATCAGGTTCACGCCAACCAACCAAGTAGTTTAATTGGTATCCATATCAAACTGTCAATTCCTTCATACTGATCTTATCAATTCTGGGATGGTGCGTTATCAAAGGGTGATCTGTTCAACCCCATGTAATTTGTTCCAAATGTAAACAGAAAATGATGTGTGTCTAGTTAACATTTCTAACATTAACACATTCTAAAAGATTATAATTCAAATCTAGTGTTATTTGTTCCAAATGTAAACAGAAAATTATGTGAGTCTAGTTACGTTTCTAACATTAACACATTCTAAAAAATTTGAATTCAAACCTAGTGTTATTTATTAGAGGAAGTGTTGACTAGTTCCCTGCATTTAAAACATTTCCTGTGTTCACAGTAATAATTCTGACACATACAGTGTCCTCTAGGTGTTCATTCTTTTGTAGTATCAAGATGTCTGTCAGTTTCCTTAACTAGTGAATTCAGCTTCAAAGGATGCATCAAACGTCCAGAAAAAGTCAAAGCTGTCTCCCAGGTATAAAAATAAGTATGGCAGGTGAAAAAAAGCTTGAAACTCAAACAAGCCCTAAGCATCTACATATTCTTCTAAGGAAATATTATGTGATACAAACCATAGAGAAAACGGAAAATTTATTATCAAATACATACCGTAATTTTCCTTTCCTGATGGACTCCATAGCAGCCTACATGTGGGTTAACCCCACCTCCTATCCAATGCTATAGGACCCCACTCCCATAAATTTGAGCTTACCGCTAGAGACTGCGTTCCTTAAATGGCCAACTCTTGACCAATAGATGGGACCTCTGTCTGCCATGGAGTCCATCAGGAAAGGAAAATTTACGGTTAGTATTTGATAATACATTTTCAGTTTTCCTGACAGACTCCATGGCAGCCTATGTGTGGGAAATAACTAGCCAGTCCACACAGGTGGGTATGCTGATCAAAGAAAGAAATGTAATTCAATCCGTCAACTGACAGGGCTCTTAAACCAAAGTTCACAGAAGATAGAGACGCAGACTCTATACAGTAATGTGACATAAAGGTATTAATGGAGGCCCATGAGGCTGGTGACATCTGGAGCCACATGCCAGGCTACTGCCCACAAAGCCGCAATACCCCTGGTGGAATGTGCTGTCGCCGCCAGAGTGCAAGACAAACAGGTAGTCGGAGCGTCTAAAGGAGGAAGTAGCTTGCAGGTATTCCTTCAGTAATTCACCTACATCCAGAGGATGTGCTTCAGTGGACCCTTGGGCCCTAAATGTAGGTAGGACAATTTCCCGATTTTCATGGAACACTGAGGAGACTTCTGGGTTTGAGCCGAGCATAGGGATGAGGACCACCTGGTTCGGGGGAAAAAGTCAGAAATGGTTCTACATGACTCAAGGACCCGATCTCAGAAACCCTTTTGGCCGAAGTGATGGCAACTTTTGCAGAAAGGTCCTTGACAGAAAGAGGAGCAGATCCTAAGGTACTGGAGACAGACAGTGATTTAAGAACAAGGGGAAGATCCCATTTGGGGAATCTCGGTCTTTCTGCCCCACGGAAGAACTACGGGATTAGAGGATAAACGGCCCCTTGATGTTCCAGAGAAGGCCGAGACTTGGACCCTTATGGAGCTGATGGATAGAGACAGATCTAGGATTCGAGGAAACTCAGGCTATCCTGACCTCCTGGATCTCTGAATGATCTGCCCATGGAGGATGAGAATGCACGAACTTAGCCCATATTCTCCCATAAACCTTACTGGTGCTCACCTTTCTCAAGCTCATAAGGCTGGAAATCACTCTTGAAGTGCACCTGAGAGATTCTAGCCTCTCCCTCTCAAGAACCAGACCATCACTAACCTGCACGAGAAAAGCCTCAATACCACTGAACTGGAATTGAAAACTCTACTCTCTTCTGCCTACTACCTGGAACCCACTGCAAGAGGACCCATTGAAACACATATAACGTACTGTCGGCACCTTCACTTACCCTATGCAAATGGATATTAAAATAGTATCCTTCAATGTAAACTGCCTTAACCACCCGGCCAAGAGTACCTCGGTTTGGAGAGAGGAGCTCAAACTCCAGGCCGATGTTCTCTGCATCCAGGAGACCCATTTCTTAGCCTGCAATACTCCCCACTTCTAACACAAAAAATTCCCTCACACCTTTCTGGCCTCCGCCCCTATGAAACAAAAGGGAGTTCTCATTGCCATCAAGGACTCTGTGGCCTTTACCCTGCAAGAAACCCACATTGACCCAGCAGGACAATACCTAATCCTTGTTGGAGAACTTAACAATAAACCCTACACTATTGTAAACTTGTATGCACCCAACTCCCATCAAATCCGCTTCCTGAAAAGAATGTTCCGCAGAATTGCTACCATCCAAAAAGGATCCCTAGTAATGTGTGGATACTACAATATAATGGCGTATTATACGATAGACACCACCTCTAATGCCAAATGTCCTTTTACCTATGCTACAACCTTTACTACACTCGGAAGACTTCTACGATGCCTGGAGGTGCCACCACTCGAACGAACGAGAGTACACCTTTCACTCTTCCAGGCACAATTCATATTCTAGAATTGATTTGATCCTTGTAGATAAGATGATGTTGCAAGCAGTGTCCTCCTCCACCATACACAACATCACGTGGTCCGATCATGCACCTGTGGTGGAGGGGCACACTCCAAGTCCTGCATATATATGGCGTGCCTACTCTCTTATATTTCAAATGCCTTCACATGCTGCCAGCATTGTAAAAAACCTAACTGAATTTTTTTCGATGAACACCCATTCTGTATCTGACCCTGTGATGCTGTGGTGTGCGCATAAGGCCTTTATTAAAGGAATTATCTTGCAAATCTGTTCACGGGAGAAGAGGCAGAGGCTGCAGAAACTGGACCAACTCCTCAGTGAAATTAAAACTCTAGAGTCCCTAAACAAAAACAGTGCTAATGCACATTTAGCACAGAAACTCTCCCAACATCGCTCTGATCTCAGGCTCCTGCTCATTGAGTAATATGATAAACATATCCAATCACTCAAATTATCCCACTACTCCTCCAAAAATCGCACTGGTAAATTTCTTGCCCAAAAACTCAAGATATGCAGAACCAAATAAATCCCATCCTATCAGAGAACAAAAAAATATTTAACCCCAGAGAAATTGCAAACTCTTGCTGAATATTACTCTTAATTGTACAATCTGGAGAAAGACCCCAATACTCCACAACCAACTGATGAAAGTATACAAGCTTTCTTAACAAAAATTAACCTCCCCTCCCTCTTGCAAGCACAACTTACTTCGCTTAATGCACCTATAACGGAATCTGAAATCAAGAAAGCGATTAGAACCCTACCATCGGGCAAATAACCAGGCCCTGATGGGTTGCCAAATGACTACTATAACATTTTTCAAAACAATTTATCACCAAAATTAAAGTCGGTCTATGCTGATGCAATGTCCAGACCATCAGTCTCAATATCACCGCACAAGGGTGCAGGACTGCCCCCCGAGAGAGAGGGTCCCGGAAGCTGAGCTGGATCAGGAGGGGAAACCATGGCCTGTTCGGCCAGTAAGGTGCTATCCCCACCACTTCGACCGCTTTTGTTTGGAGTCTCTGAAGAAACTTGAAGATGACCGGGTGCGGGGGAAAGGCGTATGCCCTGTTGAAGTTCCACTGATCCGAAAGAGCATCCACTCCGAAGGCCTGGCTGCAACGGTCCCGAGTGTAATACTTCTTGATCTTGAAGTTGCAGGGGGATGCAAATAGGTCCACTTTGGGATTGATTCCCAAAGACAGAATCCATTCGAACGTCTGCACATGAAGAGACCACTCGTTGTCCAACTGTTTGCGAGACAAGAAGTCCACTTGGACGTTCTGAACTCCTGGGACAAAAAACGCTGAAATGTTGGCAAGATTTTTCTGTGCCCAGGACATGATGGGCTTGACTTCTTGGAGCAGGGTGGCACGCTGGGTGCCTCCTTGCCTCTTCACATAGGAGTCTGCTGTGGTGTTGTCCATTTTCAGTAAAACCGACTCCCCTTTGATGAGATGAGTGAAAGATTGGAGGGCACACCAGGCTGCCTGTAGTTCCAGGATGTTTGGGCCCGGGTTGCGAAGATGGGCATCCCACTTGCCTTGAGCAAGCCCTGACCTGCAAAGGGCTCCCCATCTGGCACCACTGGCATCGGTCGTGACCGTGACCCATGAGACAGGGGCAATGGTGTGACAGGTGAGCAGATTTCTGCTCTGGAACCACCAGAAGAGACTGTTCCTCATCACTGAGGATATGTGAATGGACTGATTGACTTCCCCTGAATTCCATTGTTGAAGGAACCTTGTTTGAAAAGGGCATAACCTCCATAGAGACCATTTCACCATTGGGGTCGTAGAGACCATCGTGCAGATGATTCTTAGGCACTGTGAGGCTTTTAGGCATGAGGAGCTTAGAGCCTGTGAGTTTCTCCCTCGGATGATTGGGATCTTGTCCAGTGGGAGAGAGATGGTGTTTTTCACTGCGTCGAACTGGGCCCCGAAGTATACCAGGCGTTGGCGTTGGTCTGGTTCCAGATGGCTTTTATCCAAGTTTAGGAGCCACCCAAATTCGGGCAGAGTGGAGATAACTTGCTCCCTGTGTATCAACAGCCACTCCTTGTCCTGGGACAGTAACACGAGGCCATCGTGGTACAAGGGTATTCCCTTTGTTCTGATGAGGGCCACCATGGCCAGAAGAACTTTCAAAAAGACTCAGGGTGAGGTTGTCAGCCTGAAAGGGAGACCTTGCCCGACTCTGAACCGGAGGTATTTGTGGAATTCTTTCGCCACAGGCACATGAAAATAGGCATCTTTCAAATCGATTGAGATTAGCCAATCGCCTGGCTGCACTGCTTGTTGGATGGTAAACAAAATCTCCATTTTGAATTTTTCGGATATTATAAACTTGTATAGGTAAGTTAAGTCTATCACCGGGCGCCATGAACCCTCTTTCTTCTGCACAAGAAAGAGAGGGGAGTATACCCCCTGAAACTCTTAGTTTTTTGTAACAGGCACCGCAGCTCCCTGTACTAGCAGTGAATCCACATAGGTCAGTAACACATGCTTCTTTTCTTCTGACTGTGGTTGCAGGGTAGAAATGAATCTGGGGGGGAGGAATACTGATGAAGGACCATGTGTGGCCTGTGGAGACCGTCTTTATGATCCAGTAATCCAAGATTGAAGCCACCGAGACCTGCCGGAAGAGAAGAAGACTTGCCCCCACCCGACCCTCCTGGGCGGGCCCAATCTTAAAATGACTTAGCTGGCTCTTGTCCACTAGATGCCTGGCTCTTTGGAGATTTTCGGAAAGAAGTCTGACCTCTGCTCCAATTCCTTCTAAATTCCTGGCTGGGCCTGTAGGAGCGTGCTTCTCTTGAAAGCTCAGTACTGTGTCTTACACGTTGGGGCTTCTTCTGACCAAACAGAAGCCTATCCTGGGGTAGGAAGCCCGTGGCTTGGGCTATAGTGCTATCCAGCCTGTTACCAAACAACGAGGGTCCTTCAAAGAGAATCCTACACCAGGCCTGCTTAGATGCTGGATCAGCAAGCCAAAGGCTCAACCATAAGACTCGCTTAGCCGTGACCTAGGATAGCATAGTCCGGGCCAACAAACAGATCAGGTCGATTGAAGCTTCCCCCAGGATGGCCACTGCCAGCTTCAATTCCAGAACTGCTGAGCCCCTGGCCAGCTCTTCTGAGACCCCTCTAAGTACAGAGTCCACATTCTCTGTCCAGGCTTTCATAGCCTTCAGCATGGCTGTGAGGGCCAAGGCGGGTTTGCAAGTCATACCAGCTAACCCGTAAATTCTTTTGGGATCTTGGTCTATTCTCCTCTCTAACCCATCCTTGAAAGGTACAGCATCTTCTAAGGGAAGAGTGACGTGTTTAGCCAGACTCATCAGTGCTACGTCTATGAGGGGAGCGTTTTTCCAGATGTTTCACTTCCTCTGCCTTGAAGGGGTATAATCTGGAAGTTTTGCTTGACATAGAAGTCTTCTTATCTACCTTGCTCCACTCCTCATCAATAATATCCTTCAATTCAGAAAGGAGCGGAAAATTTCATTGTTCTTTTCCCAGATGTTTAAAGAACTTCCTCTGCTTAGCCAGAGGAGTGGAAGGGTCTTCTCACTTGAGGGCCTCTTTTGACCACCTTAATTAGTGGAGAAACCAGGCTGAAGTCGAAGGCACCGACAAATTTATCTCCTCCAATTCGCTGTCTGAAGAGCCAGGGGAGGCATAAGGCTAGAATGGGCCTGGATCCTCCTGGGCCTCGTCAGCCACAGAGCCAGATAGAGTGGTGGACTGGCTCTGCGTGCAGGTTGTACCCCATTCCTTTAGGGATTGCTGCACCACACGCTTAACAAGAGACTCCATCTGTTGGTTCTCCGTCTTTCTCCCCAACCGCCCAGGCTTAACACTGATCACAGAGTGACTTGCCCTCCGGGACTCGTGTCCCACATCCCCAGCAGGCTCTGCGATCAGAGCGGCTGTCATGGCGGTGGGTGTGGTGTCTGGAGGAGCAATGGGAACATCTCCTCTGCTGATGGGTCCTAGATGGAGAGTCCCGTCTGGACCTAGATGAGGAAGGTTGACGTTGCGGCCTGGCAAGGTCCCTGTTGTCTTGGACAATAAACTGGTGATCCGACCTGTAAGGGCTAAAAAGGAGAAGGGCAGAAAACACATCACGTTAGGGGATACAACCATCCAACGTGAACCTGGCCCCCTACCCTCACACACTCCATGTACCTAGAGCGTGGGGGCTGGCCGCACAGAGGTGGTGACTTGTCCATGGCACCCTGGCGGACGATAGTTGACAATCCTGCAGCTTGTAGGAACACACGTACGTCCTGGAGAAGGACTGCACCATAAACCCCCAGGCCAGCTTACCTTAACCTAGGAACTCTGGTGCATGAAGAAGCTATCACAAGGTGCCCACAGTGATCCCCAGTGTGACAGGGGTTCACAGGGATTTAAATATCCTGCCGTAATGACGTCACCGCCATGCCTAGCACGCCTGCGCGACTGCCGAGACCCCGGCCGTACTGTGCATGCGCGAATCCAAGCCTCAGTTTCATCCAAGGATCGTACATGCGCAGAAGCGCATCGGAGCCGCAAGCCCGGAAGAGGGAGCCGTGTCCTGAAACACACCTGCGTTCCAGGCACCATAGAGGATAGAGAGGGGAAGGGAGGGAAGACAAACAGGACAAATGTACAAACACAAACTAGCTGCCATGAAAAAAGAAATGTTCAGACCTGCCAGCCGATCAGCGCCTGGGCATAGAGAGGCCGTCCCCACCACCGGACACAGAGGCCTGAAGCCAAGCAAATGCCCATGACTGGGCCCTGGGCTATCTTGACACTGTTAAGGGTATGCCCGGCATTAACCTTGATCGATTGGACGTCCATAAACGTAAGTGCACTTATTGTAGGTCCAAATGAGGGAAAAAAAGGAACGCAGCCTCTAGCGGTAGGCTCAAATTTATGGGAGTGGGGTCCTATAGCATTGGAGAGGAGGCGGGGTTAACCCACACGTAGGCTGCCATGGAGTCTGTGAGGAAATGTAATGTTTTGAGGTTTGATGTTGCTTTAACTGTTTTTTACTAGCCATTTTTCTTTTTTTCAGGATTTTCTTTTTTTCTTTATCAAGATTGTATCTTTATCAAGAATGTATACACTGCTTCAGTTGGTCTCTTATGCAGCTAACTTTTATGGCGTATCCCCAGAAACAGCTTTGGAGGCTGTACCTGGACCCCACTGGACTGCACAATCAGGGCCCTGCCTGGAATGTGGCCTTCAGGCACTGGGCTTTACTTGTGGTGCTTTCTAGACCTCTGTGTACAGTGTTAGCGACAAAGCACTTTCAAGGTCCAGATCTGTGACACAGCCTCTGGTGTGACCCAGTCTGTGAAGACTCTTAAATGAATAGGTCATGTGGGCCTAGCCCTGAAAGCTACTTGTGTGCAGTTGGAGAATTGTGCACACTTTTACTGTCATTCAGTATGCGCTAGCAACCTCCCGTCAATGCTTATTGCCGACTGTGACCTGGTTACCTCCAGACATTTAAACGTGTCTTCTTTCCAGCAGTTCATTAGTGCTCACGGTTTTCCCTTTTTATTAGAGCTAAGCTTTCCTTGCTTGAAGTGCAACATGTTGGATTGCAAACACAAGAGGAGAACTCCTACTATATCAGGTGCCTCAGATCTGGTAGATTGATGTCTCCTGCTTGAATCCCCGCATTACTTTGAGTCCTGTTTGGATATGTCAGGGTTGATCCCCTCTTTGGTTTTAACCCAGAAGGATTTCACCACAGTTGTGCAGGGTTTAATGGACCAGATTGCAGTTTTAATTGCTGACTCTAATTGCAGAAGATATAAGGGTGCATCAGTGTCTTACCCCTGCTGAAGCATTTTCTGACCTGCATGCAGCCTCTTAGCCTTTGGGTATGATGTTCTATCTAATTAAGGGTCCCACAAATCTTTGCAGAATGACATTATCTCTGAGGAATTGCTGGTAGCCCTCCAAGACTAGGAGAGATCATTTTGGCTCTTATTGATTCCAGGCATGATGCCATTCTAAAGATGGAGAAGCAGCCTGTGGCTTCCACAAGTGCTAGGACCCCTAAAAAGCCCCAAGACTACTAAAGCTTTTTCTATGCACACGCTGTTTTTGGGTGTTCTGTATGCTGACTGTGAAAGAAATTCTTTATTAGGAAGATGGACTGTTCCCACCGTTGATCCAGCAATGTCCCACCTTAGTAAAACACTGACTATTTCCGCAGAGGATGCGCCAGTGTTTAAAGATCCCAAAGATAAACATTTAGAGAGACTCTCCAAATCATGGTTTTCTCTAGAAGGGTCTGAATTACAACCTGCCATGGGCATGATGTTAGTGTGTCAAACATTAGGGGAATGAACTAAATGCAATGCAAGGAATCCAGCTTTACTCTACACCAGTGGTCTCCAAGCTGTGGCCCAGGGGCCGGATGTGGCCCTTTGCTTGCCCTTATCTGGCCCTCGGGGCACTATTTCACCAACGGACATCAATGATGGGGCACTATTCCCCCTACTGACACCATCAATTGGGCATTCTTCTTCCATTGCTACCAACAATGGGGCACTCTTCTTCTATTGCTGCCAACAATGGGGCACTATTTCTCCCATTGATGCCAATAATGGGGCACTACTTATCCCATTAAAACCAATGATGGGGCACTATTGTTGGGGCATTTTCTACTCCCACTGGCCACAGTCTGCCCCCCCTAAAGCTTAAAGGACAGTAAACTCGCCCTTTGCTTATAAAGTTTGGAGACCCCTGCTCTACACTAATGCTCTATTTGTAGAGTGTTTCAAGTTCATGCAGACAGCCCTACACAACTGTCTAAATGGGTTACAGTGTGTTTTCCATCTGCACATATGAGTCTCCTATCAGTTAACATTGAGAAATTGAGAACTTTTTTGTTAAAATATTGGCTTGTGGAGAAAGTATATGATAAGTGCTTATTGTGCATGCCCTTCAAGAAACAATATCTTATTTAGAGCTGCTCTGGATACCTATCCCAGCAGAAGTAACCTGAGCCTCAATCTGGAAAAAAAATCACCCTCCCACATCTCGTTTGAGGCAAAAAAGAGTTTATTTTGTTGCACTCAGGCTCTGAAGTCCTCTATGGCAGCAGTCCCCGACCTCCCTGGCATCAGGGACTGACCTTCAGAGATGACAACCCCTTCATGGCAGACCAGGGGGGGTTGCCGGATGGGTGTATGGTTTGGTGCTGCCTTTTAAATCCGGGGGGTGTGCAGCCTTTTACCCCTGGGGGAGATGGGTGTGGGTGTTGCCTTTTACCTCCAAGGAAGGAAGGAGTGTGTGCAGCTTGTCACTTGGAGGCAGCATGTGTTGGTGCAACCTGCCACCTCCCGATGGTGTGGGCGTGTGCAGCCTGTCACCCCCAGGCCGGCCCGGCTCGGCTCTCCTTCCTTCTCCACCGTCTTCTCCATAGGTAAGGAGACTACAGAGAGGGAAGGAAGTAGTTGTGCTAGGAGAAGGGGACACCATCTGGTGGTGGGAGGGTGGCAGTCATAGGCGTGCGCACAGGGTGTGCCTGGTTTGCCCAGGCACACCCTAATCCCCCCATGTGCATTAGTGTTATTGTTCTGTGTAGCAACAGGAACATGGGAAAGATCTTCCTCTTACCGGCTCTGCCATAAGAGAAGTGTTTATCCTTTTCTCTTTCACTGTGCCAGCAGGGAGATCAGTGTGACGGGGGTCATATATATGTAGATACATACACATACATGTGTGTTTTAGCTTAAGGGTGCACACCCTAATGCATTAGGCTGCGCACACCTATGGTGGCAGTGCAAGTTGTGCTGGCTAGCTCGCCTGCCGCCCACCCCCAGCCATGCAGCCTGGCCCCCAACAGGCCACAGACCAGCACCGGTCCAGGGCCATGGGGTCGAGGACCCCTGTTCTATGGCATAAAGGGAGGCCTTTTCAAAGCGTGGGGGGTGTCTGTTTTGTGAACAATTGGACAGGCAGCATCCCAGATGCTTGAGTTCAGTAAAAGGTGTCACAGGCTTCAAAAACATGAAATCGCTTTACACTTCGCATCAGAATCACATTAAGGCCTGCCTCACGCTAGTGTGATTTCTGATGCGATTTTAGTCCCACATAATCACATGACAAGCAGAATAGCATTGTTTTTAATGGTGCCCCGACTCATCAAGGAGGTTATTTTTTAAAAAAAAAAGCTTCCTGTGCTACTTTCATGCGATTCCAATGCAATTTTGCCCCCATAGAGATCCATGGAATCGCACAGAAATCACACACACATCACTGATGTAATTTTAAAAGCGATTTCTCCTTCCAGCAAAGTAGCAGCAGAGACTGACTACTAGAGATGAAATAGCATTAAGATCAGAAAGATTAGAGCGAATTTATTCCCTCTTGAGAAGAGGAGATAAGGGGGGGATATGAACAACATGCACAAATACATAAGTTGTCCATATAGTAAACTTGGTGTTGAGCTATTCACTTTAAATTGGTTGTAAACCCACTTTGAAAAAAAAAAAACCTAAAAACTAACACCTGCAAAGGCATAATGAGCTAGTATGCATAGTATACTAGCTCATTATGTAATACTCGCCTGAGATTGAAGCCCTCGCTGCGGTGCCTGTACACAGCACCGGCTGGCGACATCACTCCCGGAGGTTACTTCCAGGTATTGCGGCTCCGGCGCTGTGATTGTGCGGAGCCCCGATGACTTCACTCCTGCCGGTAACGCCACACTCACTGAAGCAAATGGCACATACGTGCCATTGCTGCAGTTTGCTTCAGTGTGCATGTGCCGGCACATGCAAATACAGGGGATATCTCCTAAACCTGCACGGTTTAGGAGATATCCTGGGTAGCTACAGGTAAGCCTCATTACAGGCTTACCTGTAATAAAAAGTGGTCTGTAAGGATTTACAACCACTTTAAGGACATTACAGAGGACAAGGGGGCACTCTTTACGTAAAGAGGAAAAATGATTTCATCTCCAAATACGGAAAAGTTTCTTCACAGTAAGAGCTGTGAAAATGTGGAATATAAATACATCCAAAACAGCGCTCGCAAATAAATTTATATTAAAATAATAAACTTCAAAAATCAAACTATCCTGTTGCAGCTGCTAGATAAAAGTGCTGACACTTTAGTAATATATAAACGACAATCTGCGCTGGCAACTCACCAAATAATCAAAAAAAAAAAAAAATTATTATATGCCAAAATCAAATGATAAATGCACTATACAAATAGTTGTAAATATGAGAAAAACAAAAATAAAATAAAAAATTGAATCTTACACAATTTACTGTGTGCCGGGTGAAATTGTACACAAATACACTAACAAATAGGGTGACTGTAATGTGATAAAAGGTATAATGAGTGATGCGGTTTGGATGGATAATCCGAAGACGTATAAACACCCAAACACTATGCAACTAGAAGTATCGCTATACTGATACAGAAAATATATATCATCTAAATATATTCGTGATCATAAATACCAATAAAGTGAGTCCCTATGAGGAATATACACCAAAACAATTAAAATAATATAAACCAAAAAGTCAGTTGAATCAAAATTTGCAATTTGCAAATGACAGAGTATCTATTGGATCAAAAAGTTCCTTCACAAAAGGACACTCAGCAGACTTCCAACTTTTTCATCCATATGATAAGTCAGGGCAAGAAGGTATGCTGATATTGATGATGGTTAGGAGGAGACTTTTAGGACCATAAAACTCGCATTCCACCAAAAGAAAAGAGAAAACATATAGTGTAAAACCTTTTGATACTGTGGGGTCACCTGCGCATATGTGCGCTACTCACGGGACCGGCGTGCAGAGCAGGCATTCAGATACTAGGTCGGTGTTCGCCGCTGAACGGCGTGCGTTCCACCAACTCCAGGAAGTGATGTCACTGGTTAGCAGGCGTAGGCAGGATGTTACGTCAATGCGTTTCGCCCCTCCCCCAGGGCGTTATCAAAGAATGTGAATAGACTCCCTCCAGAGGTGGTTCTGTAAAGTTCAATAGATTGCTTTAAAAAAGCCTGGATTCTTTCCTAAATGTACAGAATATAACTGGGTACTAACATATATATATATAGGTAAAGTTGATCCAGGGAAAATCCTTCCTAAGCCTCTCGGGGATTAGGAAGGAATTTTTTCTCCTGCTGTAGCAAATTGGAGAATGCTTTGTTTGGGTTTTTTTGCTTTTCTCTGGATCAACTGTAGGTTAAGGATTGTGTATATGGGATTGTATTATTATTATTATTATTTTATTTGTTTGTTTATTTATTTTTTGGCTGAACTAAATGGATTTTTTACAACCTAACTATGTAAGATCGAAAGGAGTAAAATCACGTTAAAATTACTCACAAGTTGCACTATGTAATAGTGCCTCAAAAACGCATTGCACTAGTGTGAATCAGGCCAAACATGCAATTTCTATGTGATTCCATTAAACTCTATGAAATTGATGTGAAAATGCACCATTGAAAACAATGTGACTCCCATTGTCATGTGATTCTGTGCATCTCAAGTTGCATCAGAAATCACACTAGTGTGAACCAGACCTTAACCAAAGTTGTCCAAAAGCTAGGTTCCCACTTAACACTTTCACTTAAATTATGTTTTTTTTAAGCATTGGAATTGTTTTTTATGATTATAATATATATTAGGGTGGCACAGTGGTGTAGTGGATAGCACTTTCGCCTAGCAGTAAGAAGGGTTGCTGGTTTCGAATCCCAACCATGACACTATCTGCCTGGAGTTTGCATGTTCTCCCTGTGCCTGCGTGGGTTTCCTCCCGGCTACTCTGGTTCCTCCCACACGCCAAAGACATGCTGATAGGCTAATTGGATCCTGTCTAAATTGTCCCTAGTATGTATGAATGTGAGTTAGGGACCTTAGATTGTAAGCTCCTTGAGGGTAGGGACTGATGTTAATGTACAATTTATATATGTAAAAGCGCTGCGTAAATTGACGGCGCTATATAAGTACCTAAAATAAATTAGCCAACTTTTATTATGGGCAGAAAGATCAGTAGTGTAGCTGGTATACATAAATCCATGTAATGAATTCTACATATATCGTAACCAGCATATGCCCATTTTTTTTTCTTCTTTTTTGCCAAGAAGGCTACTGAAGCAAGTTTATTCACTTACTAAAAGCTTCCATGGTTTCACTGACAGTAAAAAAAAAATTGAAATGAGAACAAAGTATACCTTCACTTCCACTTACCATGTTTTTGTACATAAAAAACACAAGACTTTACCCACCGGAAATTGTGCTTTTTTTCAGCCCCTTTCACACTGGGGCAGGGGCGGCGTCGGCGGTAAAGCATCGCTATTGTTAGCGGCGCTTTACCGCCGGTATTCGGCCGCTAGCGGGGGCGGTTTTCCCCCCCGCTAGCGGCCGAGAAAGGGGTTAAAAACCACCGCAAAGCGCCTCTACAGAGGCGCTTTGCCGGCTGTATAGCTACGCCGTCCCATTGGTTTCAATGGGCAGGAGCGGTGAAGGAGCGGTGTATACACCGCTCCTTCACCACTCTGAAGATGCTGCTAGCAGGACTTTTTTTCCCATCCTGCTAACGCACCGATTCAGTGTGAAAGCCCTCTGGGCTTTCACACTGGAGAGACAGCAGCGGCTGTTTCGGGTCAGTTTGCAGGCTCTGTTTTTAGCACAATAGTGCCTGCAAACCGCCCCAGTGTGAAACGGGCCTTCTAGCTGCAAACCAATTTTCATTTTCGATTCACACACTTTCCTGGGAAAATTAAGGGGATTAATATCATCGGTTGCTATAGAACAAGGAGCACCTCTCTTTCAAGCAAATTTAAAGTGATATTAAACCCAAAAGCAAACATTTATTATATTTAAGCCAATTCTTAGATGTGATGGTAGCATTAGTTTTCTGTTTTTTTAGACTTTCTTTCCTTTATTTTCACTTGGTGATCACTGACACGGGTGCTTTCAATCATCAGCTTTCATTTATTTAAAGCTTTTATCCCAAAAGGAAAAAACTGTTGCTGCAACTGCTTGTGTAAGTGCAGTGAAAGTTAGAGGTTGGCCACCGTTTTTTAGTGTATCTAAATCTGCTGGAACATATAATGCCGCGTACACACGGTCGGACTTTCCGGCATACTTGGTCCGGCGGACCAGAGTGTGCCGGACAATCCGCCCATGTGTGGGCGGCGGCGGACTTTTCCGGCGGACTTCTTCCCAAAAGCCCGCCGGACCTAGATTTTAAACATGTTTGAAATCTTTCCGTCGGACTCAGTTTCGGGCGGAAAGTCCGCTCGTGTGTGTGCTGGTCCGACGGAAAGCCCGCTCGTGTGTAGGCTGGTCCGACGGACCAAATACGACACGAGGGGATGGTATTGCATCTCGCGCTCGCTGCAATAGGAAAAACAAATCTTCCTATTGCGGCGAGCGCGGGGCATACCAGGCCCTTAGGTCTGGTATGGATTATAAAGGGGAACCCCGCTACGCCGAAAAAACGGCGTGGGGTCCCCCTAAAATCCATACCAGACCCCGATCCGAGCACGCAGCCTGGCCGGTCAGGAAAGGGGGTGGGGACGAGCGAGCGCCCCCCCCCCTCCTGAACCGTACCAGGCCGCATGCCCTCAACATGGGGGGTGGGTGCTTTGGGGGAGGGGGGCGCCCTGCGCCCCCCCCCCCCAAAGCACCTTGTCCCCATGTTGATGAGGACAAGGGCCTCTTCCCGACAACCCTGGCCGTTGGTTGTCGGGGTCTGCGGGCGGGGGCTTATCGGAATCTGGGAGCCCCCTTTAATAAGGGGGCCCCCAGATCCCGGCCCCCCACCCTATGTAAATGAGTATGGGGTACATGGTACCCCTACCCATTTACCTAGGAAAAAAGTGTAAGTAATAAAACACACTACACAGGTTTTTAAAATATTTTATTAAACAGCTCCGGGGGGGATCTTCCTCCGGCTTCGGGGGTCTTCTTCCGGCTTCGGGGGTCCCTCCGCTTCATCTTCTCCCGGCGTCCGGTTGGTTCTTCTCCGCTCTCCGGCCTCTTCTCCCGGTGTCGCAGGTCTTCGGCCGGCCCCTCCGCTCTCTTCATGTAGCTCTATTGCGAGCGGAGGTCCGGACTTCTGGGCTTCTTGGCTTCTTGGCTTCTCTTCTCTTCTCTTCCCCCAGATGTTGACACGACGCTCTCTCCGGCTGGACTGGTCTCTGAGGGCTGCGTTGTGACTTATATAGGCGGAGACCCCGCCCCCATATGATGTCACAGTCCCTGGGCATGCTGGGACTGTGACGTTTTAGGGGGCGTGGTCGACCACGCCCCCTAAAACGTCACAGTCCCAGCATGCCCAGGGACTGTGACATCATATGGGGGCGGGGTCTCCGCCTATATAAGTCACAACGCAGCCCTCAGAGACCAGTCCAGCCGGAGAGAGCGTCGTGTCAACATCTGGGGGAAGAGAAGAGAAGAGAAGCCAAGAAGCCAAGAAGCCCAGAAGTCCGGACCTCCGCTCGCAATAGAGCTACATGAAGAGAGCGGAGGGGCCGGCCGAAGACCTGCGACACCGGGAGAAGAGGCCGGAGAGCGGAGAAGAACCAACCGGACGCCGGGAGAAGATGAAGCGGAGGGACCCCCGAAGCCGGAAGAAGACCCCCGAAGCCGGAGGAAGATCCCCCCCCGGAGCTGTTTAATAAAATATTTTAAAAACCTGTGTAGTGTGTTTTATTACTTACACTTTTTTCCTAGGTAAATGGGTAGGGGTACCATGTACCCCATACTCATTTACATAGGGTGGGGGGCCGGGATCTGGGGGCCCCCTTATTAAAGGGGGCTCCCAGATTCCGATAAGCCCCCGCCCGCAGACCCCGACAACCAACGGCCAGGGTTGTCGGGAAGAGGCCCTTGTCCTCATCAACATGGGGACAAGGTGCTTTGGGGGGGGGGGGGCGCAGGGCGCCCCCCTCCCCCAAAGCACCCACCCCCCATGTTGAGGGCATGCGGCCTGGTACGGTTCAGGAGGGGGGGGGGCGCTCGCTCGTCCCCACCCCCTTTCCTGACCGGCCAGGCTGCGTGCTCGGATCGGGGTCTGGTATGGATTTTAGGGGGACCCCACGCCGTTTTTTCGGCGTAGCGGGGTTCCCCTTTATAATCCATACCAGACCTAAGGGCCTGGTATGCCCCGCGACGGGGCTAGCAAGGTGTCAATCTCGCCGATAAAAGCGGCAAGATTGACATCCTTCTCTAGTCCCGTCGCACCTGAGTCACGTTCAAAATGAACGGACTTGTCCGTGTGTGGGCAAGTCCGTTCATTCTGAAAGTCCGCCGGAACTCCGGCGAAAGTCCGTCGGAAAGACGGGCGGACTTAGCCCGCCGGAAAATCCCGGCGTGTGTGGGCAAGTCCGTTCGTTTTAAAGTCCGGCGCACCTGGCGGACAAAGTCCGTCGGAAAGTGTGCCGGACCAAGTAGGATAGAAAGTCCGCTCGTGTGTACGCGGCATAACACTCCCATCCCTCAGACTGACAACTCTGCTGTCCAAAGATGCCCCTGTGCTTCTTCATCCAGAATAGGGGTACTCTAATACAGAAGGTGTGTTACTGGCTGGATCACCAGGTAAAAACAGAAAGAAAAAAGTAAAAAAAAAAGGAAGCAAATGCAGCCACCACATCCAGTTATTGGTAAATTGCAATATATTAAATTTTTAGTTTAGGATTTAATACCGCTTTAAGCTTGAGGCCTACCATTTCTATGCACGAGGGGCTTCCACTTTTCCTAATGATTTCAAGAACGGCAATGTACTAAAAGGCCTATAGACCCCTCTTATCAATGGCCAGTAGAGCAGGTTCTGTCCAAATATGCGCTGAGATACATCTTTTCCCCATGTGGTACTTACAACATAGTTTAACATTACAAAAAGTGTATACAATTCTAGAGCATCAGATATGATGGCAAAATAGTCCTTTGACTCCAGTAATCCGAGATATCATTTTGTTTTCACACCACTGTTCTCATCATTCAGTAACCTCTATTAATCCCAGAAACAATGCTACTTTACCCCATATTACAGGGACAATATTCATTGATTTTATTAAGCAGCAAATTAATAATTATTGTTTTGTTTTTTTTTACTACCCAGGTCTCTAGTGCTCAAGGATAATGCTAAAGAACCATTGTCTGTGACAGAAAACCTTCCACAGACAGACTCCAAAATTCATTTAAACAGCACACCATTAACACCAGAGGAGCAGTTACAGATAATGCTGAAACATGAAGAGGAAATAGAAAGACGATGTGGGAAACCAACTCAAAGGGACCTGGAGGTAGGGCTCGCTAAACTACAATAACATTAGATAGCGTTACTTGGAAAGATATTATTACCCAGTTTTACTGCTCCATTTAAATAGGGTATTCAATGGACAGTTAAAAAGAGTGTAGGCTAAAGGTTGTTTTTACTTGAAGGCCTTTTATTCATTAAGGTAAAAATCCTTCTGCATGCAGCCCCCCTTAAAATTATCTCTCGATACAGAGCTGTGCACAAGAGCAGAGGCTCCCTCTGCTCTCTCCTTCCTAAGAAGGGGAAGGAAGATGGGGAAGTGGAAAGTGAAATCTCCCAGGAGGGTGGGCAGTCACCCTTGATCTCTCCCTGCTTAAAGAAACAATAAAGGATTTGCTGGAGGAAGTGTCCTCCTCTTTGAGGTTAACACCATCTCCACATACTGGACCTAAAATCACCAGTATGGATCCTTTCCCAAGACATAATAGGTCCTTGACAGTTAATTTTTTAGTACAGAATGTGCTGTTTGAAAACTGGCTAAGGTCAGACAACATGATCCTCCCACTGTGGAATTGATCTGAGATACATTATCAGATATCTGGATTTCCTTCTCTTTAAGGATCACTCTGCCCCAGCCCAGGTAACCAATGTGTGGCAGACAATACAGACACTTTAGAGCTTCAGAAAAGCTTAAAGAGTCTCATCTTACAGAAATCTGTGTTGGATCCAACCCACCACTTGCAATACCTGGGCTAAGTTTTGCAAACAGCCCAAGCCTCGGTTTTTCTGCCCCGGGAATGAGTGTTGACTCTCAGAGGTCATGTCCAGGCTCTACACTCCAAAAACCATCCTGCGGTCTGATTTTAAATGATCTTTCTGGGCCTTATGCCTCAATCGAGGCGGTGATGTTTGTCCAGTTTTACTCCAGGGCTTTGCAGCTCAATTTGCTGACTACATGGGATGAGCTCCCTCAGGTCCATGTGCCTATGTCTCAAGGTCAGGATATCTGTGCTGCACTTAAGTAGGGAAAGTTCTTTCTCCTGTTAACCTAGACAGTCCTCATGACAGATGCCAGACTGCTGGGCTAGAGTGATGTCCTAGGGACAGCAATGATCCAAGGGAGATGGTCTTTGAGAGAGTCCAGACTTTCCATCAAATTTCTCAAGCTAAGGGCCATCCACCTAACTCTGCTACGTTGGATCAACCAGTTTCAGAGGCAACTTGTAGTCAGATGCAGTCTATTTTCTCCACTGCAGGTGGCGCTCAACCACAGCAGCAGTGCAGAGGAAGGAGAAGTCAAGAGGCACATGGTTTCGCTATGGTTTCCTTGGTCACTGGGGCAGTGATCGAGTTGGGTCAGCAGTCAGCACATGTGAAAACAATAATAAGGGACCTCTGCGCTACTAAAAAGTGAAAATGTGAAAGTGTGTGTAGTGCTGCAAAATCTAGTGGTATACACCAATCTACCAATGGAAAATATAAAGAAAAGAGTGATTTCGTGCAAAACAATACATCAATAGTGATTACTAATGGTATGAAAAAATATATATAATATAAATAGCCTTGTGAAAAAATGTTAGGCCTCTTTCACACGGGGCAGATCAGTCATGATCCGCCCCGTGAACACACGCTGGCTCAGCGGGGATCGCTCCGCCGATCCCCGCTGAGCAGGAAGATGACAGGTGCATCGCTGCACGCTGTGCAGCGACGGACCTGTCAGAGCGCCGCTCTCCCCTATGGGGGGATCGGATGATGACGGTCCGTAGTGTCCGTCGTCATCCGATCCGATCCGAAAACGGAGGGAAAAGTAGGTTTTTCCTCCGTTACACTTTTCGGATCGGAGCGGGGTCGGATGTCAGCGGACATGTCACCGCTGACATCCGACGCTCCATAGGGATGACTGTATGTCCGTTTTTCATCCGAAAACGGATGGATGAAAAACGGACATACGGATCATCCGTGTGAAAGAGGCCTTAGAGTTAAACTCCTAAATGCTATATAGCCAGATAAGAGGCTCAAAACAATGTGAACATGTAAAAATTAAACTAATTAGTGCCAAAAAATATGTAGGTGGTCAAAAATAGTGAAAAACCACAAAAATATGGTGAAAATCCCAATAAAAAGAGTCAATCAGTAAATGAGTCCAAAAATCAAAAACATTTGAGTGTGAACGTTGAGCATATGTGTTGATAGATCTTCTCCATACATGTGGTAGGTAACAGTAGATGATACAGGAGTGTGCTCACAGAGCCCTTACATCAACAGGCATAAGTAAAAGCCTTAATGATCGAGATGGTAGACAACAGTGAAGACCAATGGATGTCTCCGGCCGAGGTAAATTGATAGTAGAGCTGGGTCAGGCTCACCTCCAAGTCCGGGTGGTATATAGAGAGAAAAGAGGAAAAAAAGGGGGCCTCCAATTGTGTAGTAATGGTAAAAAAAAATCCAGTTTATTAAAAACCGCTGTACAGGACATTCAAAAGGTACAGCACAGCACTGAATGGCATACCGCCGTCACCTACTATGAAACTTCCGGTCCGCGACAAAAACAACCGGGTCAAAGGTGATGTCTTCCGGTTGCGTCGGCTCACATGTATCCTACGCGTTACGTCACGCACCCTCGTGACTTCCTCAGGGAATCTGATTGGCTAAGCAATCAGTTCATCAGTTCATTTATAATGGTGGGACAGGAAGTAGCACGGACGCCATTTTAATGGAGCCCAAGGATAATCTGGATATGTATTACTACAGCGGTCAGTTTAAAAAGTTTAAATTAGGGCAAATTAAGTGCTTTAGATTAAAAATTAAAAAATGTTAAAAATAGTAGTAGTGTACATAAAAATTACTAAATAGAAAAATGAAACGAAAACTAAAAAGACAATGATGTCTGTTCCAACAGATTGAAAAAACACTTACTGTGGACATCTTGTGGTGATTTAGGTAACTGCATTTCAACCTATATCCACAGTGCAACAGTCACTCATGGCTAATTAAAATAACTAATAAAATTATAATAAAATAAACTAAACCTATTCCATACATCTTAATAATGAACAAAGGGCCGTCATAAATACCAAACAATCTGAAGTTTAAAAATGAAAAGAAGTCTAGAGTTGAAAAAAGGGGGAAGCGTACCGGAAATTGCGTAAAAGGTTCACATAGACAATAACAAAATTAAAATCAAAAATCACTAATAAAACAATTCAAATCGAAGTCTATATTTAACCCTTTGGGTGCAAGTGTGTTCAGTTTATAAATCCATTGGCATTCTTTCTGACTAATGCTTCTAATTTTATGATCCCCCCTCCAGGATTTGTGATATCTGTCTATGCCCCAAAAGGTAATTTCAGTTGGATTACTGTTGTGGGCTGCAGCGAAATGCCTCGATACATTGTGTTTTGGAAATGCTTTCATAATGTTTTGAACATGCTCTTTAATTCTGACTCTTAATGCTCTTTTCGTTCTTCCTACATATTGTAGTTTACAAGAACATTGTAAGACATATACAACACCCTCTGTGTGGCAGCTGATGAAATCGTTGATGGGGTGTGTATGTCCAGTGCTTGTTGCCAGAAACTCGGTCTTCTTCCCTTGAAATTTTTTTGAATGCTGACATGCAAAACAATATTTGCATGGCAAAAATCCTTTTCCATTAAAGAAAGAAAAGGGACTATTAGAGGGAGGGTCCACTACATATTTCACAATTAGATCTCTTAGTGTGGTGGCACATTTGTATAGAATTACTGGTCTATCTGATAAAACGCTTTGAAGGTTTTTATCACCTTTCAGGATATGCCAGTGTTTCTTAAATATTTTTTCTAGGTCTTTATGCTGTACATTGAAGTCAAGGACTAAAGCTGGTGCTTCCAATACTAGTTGAGACTTTTTTATCAACATGAATCATCAGAGACCTGTCAAGAGATTGTACCGATTGAATTTGTTTATTGACAAATTCTGGGGTATATCCTTTCGCGATAAATCTCTTGCCAATAAGATCAGCCTGTATCTTAAAGTCTGAGTCCTTAGTACAATAGCGTCTGATTCTGACTAGCTGACCCTTTGGAATATTAAACAGCCATGGTTTGTGATGACAGCTAGTGATGGGTAGATAGCTGTTTCTCGCCACCTCTTTGAAATGCGTTTTAGTGAAAAGTTTATCATTTTCAATATGAATTTCTAAATCTAGAAACTGTATTTGTTTTTCGTCAATCTGCCAAGTAAGAGATATATTTCTGTCATTCTGATTCAATTTGGACAGAAATCTTTCCAGTGAATCTTTATTACCATTCCATATAATTAAAATATCATCAATAAATCTTTTATAAAGTTGTAGTTGACAAGGTGTATTTTTGTATACTGCTTCTGCTTCCCATTGGGCCATGAACGCATTGGCCACACTTGGGGCAAATTTGGCCCCCATGGTAATCCCAGTGGTCTGTTTATAGAAATCACGGTTGTGCCAGAAATAGTTATTTTTAAGAGAAAATTCTATGCATTTAATAAGGAACTTCCTTTGTATACATGGTAAATTACTGACTTTCCTTAGAACCCATTTCGTGGCCTCACACACTTGGTGATGTTTAATAATCGTGTACAAGGAGGACACGTCGGCTGTTGCCAGTAGGGTTCTTCCTTCCAGGACAGTTGGTGATTCCAATAACTGTAGGACATGTTTCGTGTCCTTAAGGTATGATGTTGTGCATTGTACAGCCAGTTGAATAAAGCTGTCAATGTACTGGCCTAATCTTGATGTTAATGAGTTGATGCCATTGACAATGGGTCTCCCTGGTGGATTCTCTTGATTCTTGTGTATTTTTGGGATGGTATAGATCACTGGAATTCTGCATGATTCCGGTACTAGGTAGCGGGCTTCTTTACTATTCAAGACTGTTTTCTTTACTCCTAGGCAAACAATTTGTTCTAATTCTCATTTGACTTGCGTCGTGGGATTCTTTAAAAGTTTGATGTATGTAGTGGAATCTTGACGCTGTCGTTCAATTTCATTCAAATAATTTAATTTACTTTGCAACACCACTCCTCCCCCTATATTAGCTGGTCTGATTACTATATCTTTTCTAGCAGCTAATGATCGTATACCTCTCTTGATATGGGTGAGTTCCTTGACTTTTTTGATTTTTAATTCCTCTAAGTCTTTTAGATCCAAATTTTTGAAGACTTCAATATGTTGGTCATCGTGAACCTGAGGGTTAAACACCGATTTGTTGCATAAGGTACTATGCTGTACCATCCCTTGGGTTGATGATCTGGTGGTGTCCCTCGTTTGTGGATTACTCGAGATCGCTTTCTTTATATTGATTTTCCTTATATACTTGCGTATTCCAATATAGGCATCAAATTTATTTAGATGCTGTACTGGGGCATATTTAGGACCCTTAACTAGGACAGCTAGCTCCTCCCTGCTTAGCTCCTGTCCACTAAGGTTAAAAATGCCTTCTCCAACTCTTCGCGCTTTCTTTTGGATTCTCTTTCCCGCTCGCTTTCCTCTCTTGGTTCTGGAGTTCTTCTTGGATAATCTTCTTGCTGACGCCTCCTTGTTGAATTGTGTGATTCTTGTTGGTGTCTTCTTGGGGACTGGCGTGTCTGTTCTTGTCTCCGTCTCGGGGAATAGTCCCTCCAGCCTCGATCTAAAAAATCCCCCTTTTGTCTATCTTGTTGGTAGTAAGGTTGGCGATAATAGGAGTTGTGATCCGTCTGATGTCTCAATGGTTTAAACCTATTATAGGTATGAATCGGGCTTCTCTCCCATCTCACTTGTGGGTGTGGATAGGTATATTCTCTGGTGTCTATGTGGTGTCCTTCATAGTGGGATCTTTCTTGTTGAGGTCTTTCATATATATAGCCATTGTTGTACTGTCTATCTTGTTCAGGTCTTGAATAATAGCCATCATTTGGATGAGGTTTCTTGAACGTTTTTTTAAAAGGTTTTTTTCTATTATTTTTAGGGGTTTGATACCAGTTATTCTGATATCCCTGATAGTCTTGGTTTCTTCTCGGTGTCTGATAATCTTCCCTTTTCCATCCACCATATGGTGGAGGTTGTTGAGAAGTACTTGCTATCGGTTCTTCAATTCGTACTTCGCGTTCGGGAGTAGAATAGACTGAGGTTACCAATGGTTCCTCTAATTTACTTTGCCATTTAAAAACCTGATCCGCCTTGTAGTCTGAAGTATCTCTTTGATACTTTTTCATTTTTCTTTGCTGGACTTCTAGGTCTTTAGCAATGAGATCTTTATGCATTTGATTAGCTAATAGGCTAAATTCAATGGAGGACTTATAGGGTTCCAATTTGAGTTTTAAATCTTCTATTTGTTGGTCAATATACTGCATTTTTCCACGTTTTCTTCCCAAGAGAAATTCTAAACCTTCTATACTTTTCTTATTAAAGAATTCATACCACTCATCGATGGACTCTTTATCCGTGAGTCCATCGTTTGGTGGTAATTCCCATCTGAGCCTTCTGGGTACTATATTTTCTCTAAGATAGCGTTCAAAAGTATTAGTATCCCACCATAGACTGACTTTTTTCTCCATGGTGTGTCCAAGTCTACGCACCAGACTGGCTAGATCACTATTAGTTTTAGTTTGTGTGGAGAAAATCACACAAATCATCTAGATTAATTTTTCTTTGTTCCATAAATTTGAATGCTTCCATAGTGGCTGCAAAGGTGAAACAGTGATGGACTAAAATAAAAACAATAATAAGGGACCTCTGCACTACTAAAAAGTGAAAATGTGAAAGTGTGTGTAGTGCTGCAAAATCTAGTGGTATACACCAATCTACCAATAGAAAATATAAAGAACAGCGTGATTTTGCGCAAAACAATACATTAATAGTGATTACTAATGGTACGAAAAAATATATATAATATAAATAGCCTTGTGAAAAAATGTTAGAGTTAAACTCTTAAATGCTATATAGCCAGATAAGAGGCTCAAAACAATGTGAACATTTGAAAATTAAACTAATTAGTGCCAAAAAATATATAATGTAGGTGGTCAAAAATAGTGAAAACCACAAAAATATGGTGAAAATCCCAATAAAAAGAGTCAATCAGTAAATGAGTCCAAAAATCAAAAACATTTGAGTGTGAACGTTGAGCATATGTGTTGATAGATCTTCTCCATACATGTGGTAGGTAACAGTAGATGATACAGGAGTGTGCTCACAGAGCCCTTACCTCAACAGGCATAAGTAAAAGCTTTAATGATCGAGATGGTAGACAGCAGTGAAGACCAATGAATGTCTCCGGCCGAGGTAAATTGATAGTAGAGCTGGGTCAGGCTTGCCTCCAGGTCCGGGTGGTATATAGAGAGAAAAGAGGAAAAAAAGGGGGCCTCCAATCGTGTAGTAATGGTAAAAAAAATCCAGTTTGTCAGCACATATGACCAGGCTCGGATTTACTCCCTTTGCCGCCCCAAGGCCGGGTCCTACAATGCCGCCCCCCCCCCCCCCCCCCACACACACACACACAAACACACACACACACCACCATTCTCGTCCTTTATCGATGACTGCTACAATAGATCAATTAAAAACATATTTCCACACACGAGAACACTGAAAATAACTGGCTTTAATTGTACAGACTGAAAATACTCTGTAATGCAGAAAATGCCTTTTAAAGATTATAGCAGTAAGAAACTCCCTACAGTTTTTTAGTTCTAACTTTTCTTTTGGCAAACTCATCGATAATATCTTCGTAGGACAAAGTATTTCAAAGTTCTGACTCAATGGCAAGTAAAGCTAAACTGTTCAGTCTTTCTTGACCCAAAGATGATCGTAAATAGTTCTTTATGCAAATACATTTCATTCATTTTTATGCACCACAGCTCAGTTGCAGTGCATAGAAACCGTATGCATTTTGCACCACACTGCTCAGCACGCAGTGACGCTGTTGCAGTGTGAACAGGACACATAGAAAACAATTGTTTTCTATTACCCTTGCAGAGACCTGTGTTTTGCTAGTGCAGAAATCACAGACCCCCTTTTACATCAGTGTCTTCAGTCCCCCCCTTCACATCACATCACAGACCTCCTTTTACATCAGTGTCTTCAGTCCCCCCCTTCACATCACGACCCCCTTTTACATCAGTGTCCTTAGCACCCCCCCCCTTACGTCACATCCCCCCTGCCTCATCATAAACCCCCCATTACAGACTGACCCATCACAGACTGACCCCCCCATCACAGACTGACCCATCACAGACCCTCCCATCACAGACTGACCCCCCAAATCACAGACCCCTCATTACAGACTGACCCCCCATCACAGACCCCCCATTACAGACTGACCTGACCCATAGCAGACCCCCCATCATAGACTGACCCAAACCCATCACAGACTGACCCCCCATCACAAACTGGTCCTGACCCATCACAGACTGACCCCTCAAATCACAGACTGACCCCTCAAATCACAGACTGATCCCCCCAATCACAGACTGATCCCCCCAATCACAGACTGAGCCCCCATCACAGTCCTCCCTCAATAGCCTTTACAGCACAGCACTCCCCCCTCCCCAAAGAACCCTACCTTATTCACACAAGACATGGAGCCTGGCCGCTCTGGACAATGGGCGGGACTTTTCACATTAAAAGTGAGTGATTTATTGCTGGTACTGCCCCGCTGCCTAGCAAGCAATCACCCACTTCTTAACTTAAAAAGTCCCGCCCTTTGTCTAGCGCTTCATGTTTTGTGTGAATAAGACAGGCAGCGTGGGGAGGGGGCAGTGCAGTGATATTAGAGAAGGCACGGACCTGCCGCACCTGCCATGCTGCCAGGGCCGATCCTAGGGTCACAGACGCCTGGGTGCAGAAATATTTCTGGCGCCCCCACATGGGCGTGGTCATCTTACCAACTCCTCCCCTTTACAAATGTTTCTATGGCAACAACTCAAACACAGAGATGCTCCCCTTAGAAGTCTTCGTTACCTTGGGATCCTCCCATGATCTCTTAACAATAAAGAAAATACAGGAAGAGAGTACACTAATGAGACCTGGAGGGGAGTCTTTCTGATGCACATACAGAGGGCTGTCTGTTAGAAAGAGCCCCCAGACATAATACGGTCAAAGATTGCAGACATGATACAAGAGACAGTCAGAGACTGCAGACATAATACAGGAGACGGTCAGAGACTACAGACGTAGTACAGGAGATGATCAGAGACTGTAGACATGGTACAAGAGACCGTCAGAGACTGCAGACATGGTACAGAAGCTGGTCAGACTGCAGACATGATACAAGAGATGGTCAGAGACTGAAGACATGATACAAGAGATGGTCAGAGACTGTAGATATGGTACAGGAGATGGTCAGAGACTGCAGACATAGTACAGGAGATGGTCAGAGACTGCAGTTCCTATGGATGTTAGTAGATAATGGCCGATCGGCCCTCTCACCTGACCCAGCGATACAGCAATGGTTCCTCTGATCAGGAGTCAGCTCACTCTGAATTGCCCGTGGCAACTCCGCTGGGTAGCACCCAGATCTGTATTCCTGCAATGACTCCATTCCTTTCTCCGCCAGGGATGGCACCAGGCTGTGTGGCTTTCCCTCTGTTGGCACAGGGCAGCGGGGTTCTCTCTCTGATGGTGTTCTCTCCGCACTGCCCTCTCCCTCTGGAGCCCTGGGTGTACTTTCCTGGGTGTAGACCCCCCAGGACAAACCACCACCCCTCCATTAGTACAGACCCCCCCAGGACAAACCCCCCTCGCTTCATTAGTACAGACCCCCCACCCCAGGACAAACCCCCTCCCTTCATTAGTACAGACCCCCCCATCCCAGGACAAACACCCTCCCTCCATTAGTACAGACCCCCCCAGGACAAACCCCCCTCCATTAGTACAGACCCCCCAGGACAAACCCCCCTCCATTAGTACAAACCCCCCCTCCATTAGTACAGACCCCCCAGGACAAACCCCCCCTCCATTAGTACAGACCCCCCCCAGGACAAACCCCCCTCCATTAGTACAGACCCCCAGGACAACCCCCCTCCATTAGTACAGACCCCCCCAGGACAAACCTCCCCCAGGACAAACCCCCCCTCCATTAGTACAGACCCCCCTAGGACAAACCCCCCCATTAGTACAGACCCCCCAGGACAACCCCTTCTCCATTAGTACAGACCCCCCCAGGACAACCCCCCCTCCATTAGTACAGACCCCCCCAGGACAAACCCCCCTCCATTAGTACAGACCCCCCCAGGACAAACCCCCCTCCATTAGTACAGACTCCCCCAGGACAAACCCCCCCTCCATTAGTACAGACTCCCCCAGGACAAACCCCCCCTCCATTAGTACAGACCCCCCAGGACAAACCCCCCCTCCATTAGTACAGACCCCCAGGACAAACCCCCCCTCCATTAGTACAGACCCCCAGGACAACCCCCCCTCCATTAGTACAGACCCCCCCAGGACAACCCCCCCTCCATTAGTACAGACCTCCCAGGACAACTCCCCTCCATTAGTGTACATAAAGCAGATGGCAACAGGATTGGGTGGGAGTGAGCGACAGAGGAGGAGAACACGTCGGGCACGGACCGCCCCCCCCCAGCGATGTCACTCCGATCTCCGGCAGCTGCTCTCCTTCTCTGACAGGAGGAGGGAGGGGGGACGGGCTTGAGCTTGGAAAATTTCAGTAGCGGCGGTGGTGACCTGCGGAGGGAGCCGCCTCAGTCTGGACACAGAGAGGAGAAGGAGGGAGGGGAGCACTCTGGCGCTTCAGCGCCCCCACCTTTCTGGCGCCTGGGTGCACTGCATACTGCTATGTTAGTGTGGGGGGCAGCCAAGAAGTCGCCGCAGGAGCGGCGCCGCCCCTGCACTACTGCCGCCCCGAGGCCTGGCCTGGGTGGCCCCGTGGGAAACCCAGCCCTATGTGTGACCCTGGTGGCTATCTTGGGTCGGACAGAGTCGGACAGAGCCTATTTAAGACCCTGGCACCTGAGTTTGGCATGCATTTAGCATGTGGATATTGTAGGGACTGTCAGGGACAGTAATAGTGGCAGGGAAATGTTCCAGATGCGTAGGGAAAGCCTAGGGATCCACCACTCTTCCTGGAAACCTCCCCACTTGGGCACGGAACTTCCATGCCACATTCCGCCCCGCAAAACAGCTGCTGTCAGTTCGGCTGAGATCTGCTCTCCTACAATCTGCTGTTCATCCATGAGTGTTCTCGGCCGAGTTGCCTTTCCATGGGGCTTGTTGTGAACTGTTAAACTCTGGCTACAATACAAGTTGTTTCTATTACATCTGGACTGTGTGTATGTTACTGCTGCAGCACCATGCTGCACTCACGCACAAACTGACAAAGGTTCACAGCCATGTATTAATTAACATGGCAGCAGTAGAAGCTGAGAAGCAGACCTAAGTTTTGATTGGGCCAAAAGGCACAGTCCAGCCTTGTCCACATTCCCAGAGGTGGACTTTCTCAGTCATAAGCCCCTGGATACAAGGGCATTCTGGTGATCTTAGTTGACCCAGAAGAACTTGGTACTTAGACAATCTATGACTCCTGGGAGATGGTCCATTAGCATTTCCAGACCAACCAGACCTTCTGTCACAGAGATAACCATCTTTCTTTACAGATAATGGCCTGGCTGTTGAAACCCAAGTCAGGGAGATAGACCATACCCTGTGGGACATGTCCTATCCTTTCTCCAATGTGGGCTGGAGCAATATTTTGGTTTTGGGCATCCAGAAGGGTCAAGTTTTTCAGACGAACCCAGACTGAGCCACAATTTATATCTATAGGCAAGGTAGATTTGATTTAAACCAAGTCAATTTGAATCGCTAGTAAAAAGGCTTGATTTAAATCAACTTGATTTAAATCGTAATTTTTAACCGCTTCCCGACCGCCTCACGCAGATATACTGCGGCAGAAGGGCACGTACAGGCAGATTAACGTACCTGTACGTTGCCCTTTAAGAGGCGGCTCGCAGGCGCCCGCCGGGAACTTCGTGACCCCATGTCCGCGGGGATACCCGCGATCATCTCACGGTGAGGAAGAATGGGGAGATGCTAATGTAAACAAGCATCTCCCCATTCTGCCTAGTGACACTGTCACTGATCTCTGCTCCCTGTGATCGGGAGCGGTGATCAGTGTAGTGTAGGGTTGCCACCTGTCCAGGATTCACCCGGACAGTTTGGGTTTTGAATCATGCGTCCGGGTTTCAGACCACCTAAAACCCGGACACATTATTCAGACCGGACTATGGCTTCCCAGCAGGGTTGTTGGCTGCAGAATGTCTGTTACACTTTCTTTCACACTGCCCAAAGCCAGCACTAACATCCCCCCCCCCCCCAGACGGGAGAGGAGGGAAGGCTTGACCTGCTCCTCTTCCTCCCACCCCTACACCTCTGTGTCTGCCCACACTGCAATCCCCAGCGCTGTGCCTCAGGAAAGGAAAGTGGGGGTAGGAAATTTGAAGTTTAGCAGCCGCAGATACATCTGGATGAGAGGTGCTGACTACCAAGGGGTGAGTGGGCTCACCATCCATCCCTGTCTGTGAATGAAGTCTCCCCCTTCTCTCTCCTGCCTCTGAGTGAGTACACTAAGGTAAATCGGGGTTCTCAGAGCACCCTTTACATCAGAGTTCCCCTTTACATTAAAGTCCACAGAGCTCCCCCTTAAAGTGTAAGGGGGAACTCTGATGTAAAGGGGGCTCTAGGAACACTAAAAAAAGGGGAATACAGGAAACTCTGATGTAAGTGGGGCTCTGGTTACCAGAAACACCTTTACATCAGAGTTCCCCTTTACAACAGAGGGCGCAGCGTGCCCCCTTACATTAGAGTCCTCTCCATACAGAGTTCTCTGCGTTCACTTATGTCTCCCTTACAGAGACTGCAGAGTCCCCAGTTACAGTGTAAGGGAACTCCGCAAGTTCAGATGTAAGAGGAAACTCTGAGGATTCAGGTGAAAAGGGGAAATCTGTGGCCTCTTGTGATTAACTTCATATGATTAGAAATGTTATTTAATCGCAAAATATATGTATAGTTTATACTATAAAAAAAAATTTGCTGTGCGCCTCTAAAGTGTTCGGGTTTGACTTGAAGAAAAGGTGGAAACCCTAGTGTAGTGTAACACAACGCCCCTCCCCCCCACAGTTAGAAACACTCCCTAGGACACACTTAACCCCTACAGTGCCACCTGATGGTTAACCCCTTCACTACCAGTGATATTTTTACAGTAATCAATGCAATTTTTTAGCATTTATCGCTGTATTAATGCCAATGGTCCCAAAAATGTGTCAAAATTGTCTGATGTGTCCGCCATAATGTCGTAGTCACAATAAAAATCGCTGTTCGCCGTCATTACTAGTAAAAAAAAAAATTATCAATAAAAATGCCATAAAACTATCCTCTATTTTGTAGACGCTATAACTTTTGCACAAACCAATCAAGCGCTTATGGCGATTTTTTTTTTACCAAAAATATGTTGAAGAATACGTATCGGCCTAAACTGAGGAAAAAAAATGTTTTTTTAAATATTTTTTGGGGATATTTATTATAGCAAAAAGTAAAAAATAATGCGACTTTTCAAAATTGTCGCTATTTTTTTGTTTATAGCGCAAAAAATAAAAACCGCACAGTTGATCAAATACCACCAAAAGAAAGCTCTATTTGTGGGGAAAAAAAAGGACATTAATTTTGTTTGGGGGCCATGTCGCACGACCACGCAATTGTCAGTTAAAGCGACGCAGTGCCGAATTGCAAAAAGTGCTCTGGTCAGGAAGGGGGTAAAATCTTCCGGGTCTGAAGTGGTTAAAGAGCAACAGTAATCTCTGTCTGGCTGGTGATGCTGCAGTGACACAACAAGGTGAGGGACGTGGCGGCAGCAGGTGAGTGGATGCCCACTAACAGGCGCTGCCGTGATGGGTCTGAAATGACAGGTGCTCTTTAAATGTAAGGACTCATTCTTGCTGGTAGTTAGAATCTTTAATATTTGCAAACAAAATTAAGGCTTCCTATTTAGAATAATAATCTGTCAGGTTAGCAAAACGGCAATATCGGAACCAATTCAATCATACAGTTTGTAGTGTTTGAAACTATTTAAGTTTCTGCATTGGCCATTCCCCTTCTGAGACTACTGGCCACTTATTTTCTGATAAAAAGCCTTTATTCAAGGGGTGGCATACCTTGATATCCTTGTTTGTACACCTGTTTCACTATGGGAGCTTAATTTGGTCATTTTGACTTTACAGAAGCCTCTGGTTAAACCTATTTGGGATATTTGCTGGGTTGACATTACTTGTACAGTGGCTATTACAACTGTGAGAAAGGTCACAAAACTGGTGCCCCTATCATGTAAAGAACCCTTTCTTGTTCTTCATAAAGACAAGGTGTTTTTGAAGCCTTGAGCCTTATTTCACCGTAAGGTGGTTTCCTCCTTCCACCTTAATCAGGAAATCATCCTGCTTCAAAGCACCCCGATGAGATATTGTTACATTGCTTATATATTATATATAGCATGTGCAGTGCGAGTTTGTCACTGAGCCACTGTATCAATCCAAATCCAAGATTCGATGTTTGTCCTGTCTTTGAGCACTCGCAAGGGCTGCTCTGCATCCTGTTTCACCACCTCTAGGTGGATTAGGTAGGTTAACATTAAGGCTTATGCCCTGATGGACATAAATCCTCCTTTCCTTATCGAGGATATAGAACCCAAAAGCAAACATTTATTATACTGCAGCTACCATTTCTTAGATTTGTGCATTAGTTTTCTTTTAGGCTTTCTTTCCTTTATTTTCAGCTGCTGATCCTGCCAGTAAATCTATTGTTTTTCAAACCCAGCATCCAGGTTGTATTAGTAACAGGAATGTGACAAACCATTTAACACTGACAGGGACACTTACAGTGATCAGCTTTTACTTATTTATTATGTAAAACTTTTATCCGAAAATAAAAACATCTGTTGCTGTAACTGTTTATAAAGGATTAGCTGGAGTTTGGCTTCAGTTTGTTAGTGTATTTAAATCTGCTAGTACAATTCCCTTTTGTTGAATGCTCTTCACCCTGATCTCCTACCCTACACGAAGGCTTGGGAAAAAAATCTCCAACACTCCATCTCCCCCATTGACTGGCAAAAATGCTTTATTCTAACACACAAGCTCTCCCTAGCCACTAAAACTCAAGAAAAGGGGTATAAACTGGTAACGAGGTGGTATAGATGCCCTTCGACAGTACATCACTTCAACTTGACAAATCCAGATACTTGTTGGCGATGTTTAAACTCCAGGGGCACCATGCTCCACATTTGGTGGGAATGCCCACCCATACAAAAATTCTGGCAACAGATCTTCCTACTATACTGCAGGCTGATGGCAACGGCTCTCTCTCCTTCACCCGAGATAGCTCTCTTGTCCATACTCCCGGGCACACTCAAATCCATTAAAAAAGATGTATTACGCCATTTCTTGGCTGCTGCTAGAATAGTGATCCCAAGATATTGGAAGTCAAGAACTGTACCTTCCCTGGGGGAGTGGGCTATTGAGGTGGACCGCATCAGGGACCTTGAACGCCTGTTGGCTGAGGAATCCAATAAAGACAATCAGTTCTCTCTTACATGGACTTCGTGGTCCATGTTCCGATACTCATCGGACTTCATCCCCTGGGCAGAGGGCAACCTGGACAGTACCGCCCCGTGACCATGCTGGAGCGACTCCTGTTCCTAACCTTTCTGTTTTTCTACTTTCCTCCTAACCCTTCTCCTTTTCATATCAATGTATTCCTTAAAATTTAGATGCAGAATATGGCCCGCACAAGCTAATCCTATACAACATAACAGGTTCCTGGAATAAGTTGATTGTAAACACACACGAAGTTTACTTGTAATCCCCTCCCGTATATAGTGAGGGCTCTTTGGTTATCCTTGTTATATTTCATTATGCTAATTAAACAATGTTTTTTCCTTGTGATCTGCACACATAACGTACTACAATATGTATCCTGCGAATACATTGGATCTATTGATATCAACACTACTACTACTAATGATGTCTATGTGAAGTACTTTTTCTTGTATGTTTTTTCTTTTTCAATAAAATCAGATTGAATTAAATCTGCTAGTACAATGATACTCCCCTCCCCCACCAGACTGACAGTGCTGCTATCCAAAGGTGTCCCTGTGCTCCATCACCTGGAGTGTAGGCACTCTAATACAGGAGGTGTGTCACTGGCCTGATCATCAGGTGAAAACAGAGGGGAAAGAGCATAACAAAAGAAAACTAATGCAGCTACCACAACTATTGCCACGTACACATGAGCGGAATGTCCGACAGAAAAAGTCAGACGGAAGCTTTTCATCGTCTATTCCGATCGTGTGTATGCCTCATCAGGCTTTTTTTTCCAAAAATTCTGACGGACCTAGAAACGAAACATGTTCTAAATATTTCCGACGGAACCAATTCCTATCGGGAAAACCGATCGTCTGTATGCTGTTCCCGACGGACCAAAAACGGCGCTTGCTCTGAAGAAAAGTACAAGACAGAAGCTATTGGCTACTGGCTATTGCACTTCCTTTTTCTAGTCCCGTCGTAAGTGCTGTACGTCACCACGTTCTGGACGGTCGGACTTTGGTCGGACTTTGGTTTGACCGTGTGTAGGCAAGACCACTTGAATGGAATTCCTTTGGTGTTCCGTCGGAGAAACCTTCGGAGTTTATTCCGACGGCAAAAGCAGTCATGTGTACAGGGCACAAGGATTTGTAAGATGCAATATATTCTATATTTGGCTTTGAGTTTAATACCACTTTAGGACTCATGCTATTCATTCAGTTGGTGCCTCTTGGGCTATTCACATGTTAGTAAAGTTCTACCAGGTAGATGTACAGCTTTCTGCTGATGCCAGTTTTTGCCAAAAGTTGCTTCAAGCTGCACTTTGCATTGGGAGCCTGGTTTTCTTGTTTTTGACCTGTTGGCTTTGTCCATCCCTCAGTTGTACATCCTATGGTCAAGATTTAAAGGAGCCTGTGTCCTGTACTTTACAATTAGGAAAAAGGATTGATGACTTACCTTCAATCCTATAGGACACTGGCCACCCTCCCCTCTCCTTTTGTGTTTCTTCCTATGATTTTTTATTTTGCTAAAAAATGGAGGACTGCTGGGAGCAGGAGTAGTTACATGGGCTGTATTAAACAACTTTGTTTGCTATGTCCTCACTTGAAGGTAGCAGCATATAACCCAAGGTCAAGACTGTACTGTACTCCAAGAAAAGTCAAAGAAAAAAAATGTCCCTCCTATAACTGTACTGTATATGGAAGGGTGGTTTGTTTCCAAGCTGGGTATTGCATTAACACTGTCCTCAGTTGTTTTATAGAAGCTAATAAGCTAAAGAATATAAAGCGTTGAACCATCCCCATAGGAATAAATGGAAATTGTTTAAAGCAGAACTAGTCCACAATAGTTACCTCTCCTTCAACAGTCCAAGGTCCCTCGCTGTCATCTTTTACCTGGCTTCTCCCAGGTGCTGGGTTGTGGCCATCTGGTCAGTGCTGAATGACATCACTTCTGTGCATATACAGGAGTTCGGTTATTCTGATACTCAAGATCTGTGCTGGAACATAAATTGAGCTGCAATTTCATGTGAAGCACAATGTACATTATAAATAAGGCTGTGAGCAGGCAGGTACTGCGAGAGTCTGCCTGCTCACAGTTTCTTAAATGAAGACTTTAACTCTTTAGAGGTAAACCACTTTATTTCCTACTGTAGAATAAAAGCTGCAGTGCACACTGACACCGAGGTGGTTCTGGCTAGCTCAGTAGATTGCTTTTAAAAAGGCCTGGATTCTTTCCTAAATGTACATAATATAACATTTATAGATAAAGTTGATCCAGGGAAAATCGGATTGCCTCTCGGGGGATCAGGAAGGCATTTTTTCCCCTGTAGTAGCAAATTGGATCATGCTTTGCTGGGGTTTTTGCCTTCCTCTGGATCAACTCTGGGTATAGGTTTGTGTATATGGGATTGTATTATTATTATTGTTATTATTATTTTTTTTTTTTTTTGGCTGAACTAGATGGAATTGTGTCTTTTTTCAACCTGACTAACAATGTAACTAAGATCAGCAAAGCTGCAGTGCATATTCAGCATTGTGGAACTCAATTGCAAATCATGTCCTGGGTAAGAAGGGTAATACTGAGACAAGACATCTACATTTATCTCCTGTTTTTCTTTTCTTCTCTTCTAGTAAACTTAGCAGAGTAGGTAAAATAATGTAGACCCGAAAGAGGAACTCTCTTATTAAAGTGGCTGTAAACCTGTGACATGAAATATGAACAAATCATATCCCTCTATAGGGATTTTCCAATGGAAAATGTGTGATAGGACCTTGTTGTCGGAAATTCTGACCTTGTGTAGGCTCCATCACACATTTTCCATCGGATTTTCCGACACACAAAGTTTGAGAGCAGGATATAAAATTTTCCAACAACAAAATCCGTTGTCGGAAATTCCGATAGTGTGTACACAAATCCGACGGATAAAGTGCCACGCATGCTCAGTATAAATAAAGAGATGAAAGCTATTGGCCACTGCCCCGTTTATAGTCCCGACGTACGTGTTTTACGTCACCGCGTTTAGAACGATCGGATTTTCCAACAACTTTGTGTGACCGTGTGTATGCAAGACAAGTTTGAGCCAACATCCGTCGGAAAAAATCCTAGGATTTCGTTGTCGGAATGTCCGAACAAAGTCCAACCGTGTGTACGGGGCATAAGTGTTATTTCTGTCTGCTGCTTCATTCCTCTTCTATCAGCATGAGTTACTTCTGAAAAGGTTTCCTGACACCAAGAGAAAAAAGGTGACAGGGGAGGGAGCTCCAGCACAAAACTTGTGATTGACAGCCTCAGCTCTGTTCCTGGGTGCTGTGTGATGGGGGGAGGGGGTGTCCCATCCCTTGCCTTGCCTTGCCTTCCCTTCCCTTCCCTCTAATCAACTCTCAGAGCTCTCCTCACCGAGCTCTGTGGTGTGTGTAATTTCAGCTCTCCTCCCCTGTTTTCAGACAGCTCAGACAAGCGTTATAAATTCAAGACTTTGAACAGCTGTAGAGAATACTGCAGATAAACAGGTTTAACTTATACACAGAGATTAAACAAATCCTCCTGTATCACCTGAGGCCAGTTACTTCAATAGGTATATGTGGGGGTTTACAATCACTTGCACCTTTTATTTAATCATAAAGAGGACCAAGTGCAGTTTGTCCAATTCAAATCAGTGGCCTTGTTTGGAATTAAAAGCCCCTCTTTTTCTGGCTGTAGCTCCAATCTATTCTTAAACTGGAAGAAAACCCGCCTATCTTTTTGAAGCTGCTATCTTAACTTCTGTTTGATCTGCAGTTCCCATGGTACTGCGCATGTGATCAGCTTGACAATTTGGTTTAGAGCCCAAGCAAATGTGACAGTTATCATTTGCGGGATGCCTCGAATGGGAAAACGTTAAATTGATGGGTTTAGTTCCATTTTAAACCCCAAATATTGGTGTTCTGTGGTGGGAGGTTACAGCCATCATTGAGCCCAGCCACCTTTCTATTTTGGCTGATCTTGTACTATTTTGAATGAACAATTAGTGCTGATTGTTCATTCCCAGGGCTATTTTTTTTTTAGAATATAGGTGCAGGAACTCCCCCCTTCTAAGTCATCCCTTGTCTCCACGCCCTACCCACCTCCGAGCACCGTCCCTTGGTTCCATCCCCTACCCACCTCCAGTACCGCTCCCTTTAGAGCAGGGATCTCAAACTGGCGGCCCTCCAGCTGTTGTGAAACTACAAGTCCCATGAGGCATTGCAAGGCTGACAGTTACAAGCATGACTCGCACAGACAGAGGCATGATGGGACTTGTAGTTTCGCAACAGCTGGAGGGCCACCAGTTTGAGACCCCTGCTTTAGAGAATACAGAACCAAGTATCATTCTGTGGCGCGAAGTAATTTGTATAGAATTTGCACACAGCAAAATAAATCCCCTGCAGCCAGTAACAATAGATAGCCTAGCAACAATAGTTCCCTCACACAACAATGCCCCCCACAACAAAAATCTACCCCAGCAACAATAGACCCCCAGCAACAACAACAGATTTCCCAGCAGCCAGCATCAATAGACCCTCAAGCAGCCAGCAACAATAGACATCTCTCTCAACAGTAGATTCCTCTTAGCAACAACGGACCCCCCAGAAATAAAAAAAACCCTCCCAGCAACAATAGATCCTCCACCAGCAACAATAGACCCCCGCGCAATAATAGAACCCCACCAGCGTAGTTGCTATAGACTATAGATCCACCAGCGGCAATCATCAATCGACTCTCCAGCACATCCCCAGGTTCCCTTGCCATTACATAAATTTAGTGCCAGAGGTGCCGGAACTGCGTTCCCCCACGTTCCTCCTGAAAAAAGCCATGTTCATTCCTATTGGTCAAATACAATATCACTGTGCTATTCTTTGTGATTGGCAGTGCTGGTTTCCAGAGCTTGTCACTCATACATCTGTCTCCTTTCCAGTAGCATGGTTAGATGAGGTTTGGGGGTGGGGAAAGTCTGACCATGCTGCTTAACAATGGCAGGATAAATTCTACGAGGACCAAGTGCTATTTGCACTTGCACAAATGGTTGAAAGAAAGTTAAAAAGTCTAATGAGACGTCTTTATTTTAACAACAAAACGGTGTCTCAAGAGATTACATGCAAAAAACGGACACTTTGGTCGAATGCTCCACCTTTTTAGTTATGGCTTTGAAAATGGGGTTCTTATAGATATGCAATTATTCCATTTACAGTCATGAAAGTTGTACAATACAATTTGTATTGCAAACCTTTAAAAAATAGGCAGTGTCCTTAATTGAACTGGCTTATTATTTAAAGTGTTACTAAATCCAGGACCCTGCATTCACTATATATAGTCTCCAGCAGTACACAGAAACTGGAAATGCAATAATTTTAGTAAATAAAACTGCTAAATACCTTTTTCTCATCAGCAATATATATCAGTCTTGTAACTTCTATCAATGTCTGGCTGATCACTGGTTAAAGCTTTTAGGAGGAGTTTTAATTCTTCTCTGATTGTCCTATGAGGCTGCATGACTCCTGACCCTCTGTCTGGACAGTGCTGATTGGCTGATCACATGCACCCTCCAATAAAAAAAAATAAAATAAAATAAAAATAAAACCTCTCTAGCAATACATACCAAACTGAGCATTTGCAGAGTGCCTCCTAGGGTTCTGTGTTATCAGCAGATGGATTGGGGACTTTGGAAGAAGGGGAGGGTCAGAGAAGACGGGATCAAACAGCCTTTTTACACAATGCAGAGAATTAACCCCTTAGGTTCCACAGTGAGTGTAACAAACATGCTTTACTGCATAAACAGACTGATTTTACTGATGTGGGTTTAATTACGCTTTAATTATTAAAGCAAAGAGCAATGTGAAATAACCCATTGCAACAAATTGAGTATTACATTTTACTGATCTTGCTACAGTGAAACGAAAGCTAGTTGGTTGCTATGGTTTACCTCTTATCTGAATTACTTTTTCCATTGTTCTGTTTAACAGTACATTTATATATGTTATTTACTTTCAATTGGGATTAATGTACATACGTTCGCTTTATAAGAATACAGTTTCTTTAATCCACAGGTTTTTGCTAGAGATAAATCTAGATTATTATGGCAGTTCTTGAGTGTAAGTGAATTTACATAATGAGGGCAGATCATCACTCTGTACACAGCACAAGAGCATCACGAGTTACTGAATCAGCTCAATTTACATGCAGTAAATATTCTTCTAGGTGGGATCTGAGTCTAATTGTATAATTTACATCTCTATACTTTCTAAATCTATCATGTTGTCAAGGGGTGAACATTAGCATACTTCTTGCTGTTGGCATGTGAAAAGTCCACTCTACATCTTAATATGCCACAGCATATACTCTGGTGCCACACAATGCAAAGAGAAATACTTCTTAATGATCCACAGTATAACAGCTTAAAGAAGAATTCCAGGTGTAGATATGCATTGTGAATACAAGAAGTTGGCCATTTAAAGAATGCTTTGCATTTTCTCAAGTAATGTAAAGCATTTTATTATTATACATGGTAGAGAGAATCATGTCACCACCCACCTCTGCACCCTATCCACCCAGAGAACACTTTGCATCCATTGAGAAAATAAAAGGGGTCTCTGACTGGCGCCCATGCCAAAGCTGCCAACCTACCTTGTTCATACTGCATCACGGTAGCTGCTTGGCACAGGACCCAGAAGCTAGTGGAGACCACTGTAGTAGCGATGTTTACTACAGTAATTTCCCACTTCCAGATGGACCCCCAGGTACATGTGCATAGTTGCATTGGTCCAAGCTTGATCAATGTAACTTTGAATAAATAGCCATACCTGAAATTCTTCTTTAGCTTTAGGCAGCTTAGGGAAGGCAGAATAATGAAAGCTGATACTTGAGTTTCATAAAGTGGTTATGTGACATAACCTCATTACTTGTATCCTCTCTGTTTTTATGAAGTTCTAAAGTACTGTGTGTCAGTTTTTTTGTTTTTTTTTTAAATAATAATCCTAAATACCCTTTCTTACACCACCGCTCTGTGGTCACGTGATCCCCCTCTGCTCTCCTTCCCCGATCTAAGAAGAGCAGCAGGAGGGGGCAGAGATTCCCCTCTGACATCAGCCGGCCAGCAGAGGGAGGTCATGTGACCACAGAGTGGCGATGTGAAAGGGGGTATTAAGGACTGTAATTTTCAAAAAACTGACACACAATACTTTAGATCTTCCTAAAACAGATCGTCTCTCACTACACAGACTGGGCTGACAGGCAGGGAAGGAGGGGGAGAGACTGTGGGATGACAGAGGCATGTAAACTGACCACGGTATCATGGATCAGCAGCCATGATTACCGTGGTCTGTTCACATAGGAACAGGCAGGATTAACTAGGTATTTTAGAACATAGAAAGGAACAAATTACACTGCAACAGCACTATGCTGTTAATCGTGCTTTAAAGGAACAGGAGCTTTGTTTGTTTTTTTAGGGTTACAACTGCTTTAAGTTTCTCCAAACTGTTGCACATTATTTTATGTTATTACAGTATCAGCCCTGGATTTGTGCTGTAAGTCATTTGTGCCAGAAATGTTTGTTCTAAAACTTCTTCCTGCGTCAGAACAGCCAAACCAGTTTTGATTAGCCAGACTTTATCTTTCCTCACTACCCCGAGAACAATAGAATCAGAAGAATTCTGATTGCATCTCACGTTTGTTAACAATTTAATTCTCTACTATGCTAAATAACTACTCTGTTTTCTTAGAGATATTTTCACTACATACACCACAAGATTCAAGCAGAAATGCTGGCTCCCCAAGAGAAGAAACAGATGGACGGAATCTTAGCAAATGTTCCCAGCCAGCTTTTGAAAAACCCAGCTCTGAAAAAACTGCTTGAAGAAATAAAGGAAGAGATTGTAAATGATTACCACACTAGCCTCAGGAAAAGTATTGGTAAGAGCTCCTTTATCTGATGCTGTTATCTAGCTTAGGAACATCACACTATCAAGGAAGTTCTGTCAGGTCTTTCTTGGTAAATCCCATCCGTGCTCATCTCTAAAGCTGATCTCACATCAATTATATTTAGTTTATCCTAAAAGTTTGCTTGCTAAGAAATACATACAGTGTTACAAAAAACACAGTCACTTCCAGCGCTAATAGGTCTTCCAAGGTGTGGAGTAACAGATGTCAGATAAAATGGCGGTGTGAAAGGTATATATGGTATCCAAAACTGGGTGGATGCTGCCTTCTTCAGATGGGGTAATCCGAAAGGAACTACAAGAAAAACAGACATGGAGGGCGCGCACACCTAGTGCATTACCAAAGATAATTTAATAATAAGAAATCTTTGTATAAAAGTGGGTACTCACAAAATGCAACAAACAAAAGGCCATAAACACAGTGCATAGACATGCACAGAACACTGGGTACAGCTAACGCGCTTCGGGGGCGCACCCCATTCCTCAGAGCTAGGCTAGCTCTGAGGAAGGGGTTGCGCCCCGAAACGTGTTAGCTGTACCCAGTGTTCTGTGCGTGTCCATGCACTGTGTTTATGGACTTTTGTCAGTTGCATTTTGTGAGTACGCAATTTTATATAAAAATTTCTTATTATTAAATTATCTTTGGTAATGCACTAGGTGTGTGTGCCTTCCATTTCTGTTTTTCTTGTAACATTAAGTGTATTAGAACCTGAGAGATCGAAAGAAACAATAAATGTTCAATAAATTGGGGGCAAAATAGTGGGGCGAGTAGTGTTCTGCAGCAAATTATGGGGATGAGGCCAAAATATTTTTTTTAGGGGCATGGTTTGATAGTAGCAGTCCTGCAAGAGAATACATTATAGTAATATGGTTCAAAGAACAAACAACACTGACTTGACAATATGTTGGCAAAAAATTACAATTCTGTAAATATACTGGCTACGAATGGACAATTTTGACAATAGCTGGACAAAAAAACTTTTATTTATGGCAATGTATGGATAACATATGGACTACCCTTACAATTTGCAGGCAAAAAGGGTAATCCTTCCAATATATGGACAACAAACAGGCACTCATTACTATATTTGATCAAAAAAACAATATTGTTACAGTACATGAGCAGTGGCAATAATGGTGACAACTGGAGCTTGGTCTGCCTCCCTCTCTAGTTTCCTTACTTTTACCCCAGACATCTTGCAACAGGCTGAAGTTTCCATGACATTTGTGTTGAACTTTTACAGCACAAATTGTAACTTTTGTATGACTCATCACAGTCTTTGCAACCTGTGATACAGTTAGGCATCCTTCAAACTTGTAAAACACTCAAAAAAACACCCAACAAGCAAAATCCCATTCATTTCAATGGCACCTGTTCACATCTGAGCGTTTTGTCACCTGAAGCAAAACGCCTGAAAAACGCCTTGAGCTCAAAAAAGAACATGAGATTCTTTGGGGCAGATTACAGGCGTTTTTCTGCCTTTTACATTGGTGACCTTTACAAAATCGCGGTAAAAACGTGCAACTTTGAAACGCTCAGGTAATAATGCAGCCTTAACCACATACCCAGAATCAGCACATTCCTGCAGCTGGAATGACAGATGCATGCATGGACATAGATAAGGGGAGGGGATTGGGGTGTCTGTCAGGTGGGGGGCGGGGCGCTCCACTGACACCCCTGCTCGGCCCGGATGGGGGGGCTGCTGACAGTTCTAATTATCTACTGTAGTCAGTCCGCAGTCGTTAATCATCTCCTGTAGTCAGTCCGCAGTCTCTAATTATCTCCTGTAGTCTCTCCCCTGCTGTCTATAAGCCCCTCCCACAATAATTTTGGCCACACCCAATTTTTTCCCAGGGCGCTACGCGGGCCGCAGGTCCTTCTTTTTTTCCCTAGCATAACCCTCATTCTCAAGTTCAAAAGTTCAGAGGTATGTTTTGTATGAATGAACTGTGCACAGTACCATTTCTCTTGTCTGGTATACCGGGATAACAAAAAATCAGTGATTGTGCTGCCTTCCACAAGATGGTTCCCTTTGCACCTGCCCAGTAAGATTGGCTATTACAGTGCACCACCCAGTGATAGCCACTCCAATGGCTAAGAGCACTGACAGCTGTATTCTGGTGGGGCGTCCCCTGTCAGAACACAACAGCACAGCGTGGGAGATCGCTGTACTAACACTGCATGTATTAGTACAGTGATCTGTCAGGTTTTTTTCGTTCAGCCCAGCGTGTGACAGTGTGTACCAGGCCTTAGACTGGACAGTAGCCAACCTCACTGCAATCTTCATAAAAACTGGAAGAAGGCAAGACTGAAATCATGTTCAATTTGATCGGATAATGTAGAATTAAGGATGTGATTGCTTGCTTACTATGAGCACATAGTTTTTCCTTTTCTAGTCTTTATGAATTTGGTGCAATTTGTTTTATTTAAAAGACTTTTACTTAGTACCTGCTGCTGAACCCCCCCAAAACCAAAAATTTTCTACGGCCCTGGATGCATGGGAATAGCAGCAGCCATTCAAAATATTAACAGCCTGACAGTAGCCATTGCTGTTTGAATGTAGCCACACAATAACATCATAAAGCAAAGCATCTGCTCTATGGGCTATGGAATAAAGATTGGTGGATGTAATTTTATTAGTGTCATTTTCAATTTATTTCACAGCAAATTGGAACTTCCTGGGAAAAAGTGGAAGGGTACCAATACTTTTGACTATAACTGTATAGACTTACATGCTAATATCAAATTTTACTGAACTCTTGGAAACGACAAGGATTCCCATTTCATGATGTGTCAAACTTACATGCATTAATTTGTTCCTCTTCTTGGCCCAAGTTAATACTCAGCCAGTGTTTAGTCCCCCTGGAATGTCCTGAAAAATAAAAACTGACACTTCAAATTCTGATGGATGAATCAATTACTAGATTGGATACTAGATAGGCCAATAAATCACTCAGCATGTAAATTCCCTGCCAGTGGTACTGATCTACATTTCTACAAACCAAGTCAGGGAAACAGGATGTAGAGTGCTGAAAAAAACTCAAGGACTATAATTAATAAATTCATACTGTTTAAGTAAAAAAGAATACCTGACATGTTTACAATTATTTGGATTTAAATTGAGAAGAGCAGTGTGTGCAAATTAAAGATAATTCCCAGTGGAAAATCCGATCGTGTGTACAAGGCTTTAGACTGCATAATCTAAGACCTGCCTCTGTTAGCAGACCGAAACCGTGTCTCCTTACAGGGATATTTTTAGTACCCCTGAATTTGTTCTACTGTCTGATTGTGAAATGTACTTTCTTGGCCTACCCCACAGTGAACAATCCTGGTCCTGTTTATAGATATTCAGATAGCCACCTTTCTAGAGTCACTATTTACATAGACAAATTCAGGAGGGCTATTGGTGACATCTAGAGAAACCACTGCTACAAAAAAGGTGTGATCTAACTGATAATACTATCAACTACCAAATGCAGAATTCAGTTTATGCAGTCTATGATTAAGGCCAGGCTTAAACGGTTTAAATCTTGGCCGGTTCAGCAGGAATTACTTCCTTGTATTCTATCACACAAATTCCTTATGCCTTGTGAGTAGGCACTGCTGTGTCACAGAATTCAGAGTCTGCCTTCTGCACTACAGAGGTGCAGAGAGGAGGCGTGTCAGGAGGCGGAGTCAGCATAGGAATCCCTGCTTGCAGGCACCAAGGTACCATGGGATATGTAGTTGTTAGAAATGAAAAGTAAACAGCAGAGGAGAAGCTGCAATGCATGCAGGGATTTGTGGAAAGATATGGCCAGCAGACAGGTAGCACACATGAAAAGAGATTTTTCAAGAAATCTGATATTAGATTGTCAAAAATAACTATTATTTGGATAACTTTTAGGCCCCTTTCACACGATCGGACTGTTCAGGTCCGCCTGTCAGTTTTGACGGCGGACCTGAACGGGCGCTCCATGTTAGCCTATGGAGCGACGGATGTCAGCGGAGATCCGCTAAAGGCAGACGGATGGCCCTACGTCTGGATCCGTCGCTGGCAGATCGGATCGGGTGAGATCTAATGAAAACGTTTTCATCCGATCCCTCCATAGGCAGCAGCGGTGCCTGACAAGCCCCTCCCCGCTTAGTGAGCAGCGAGGGACCTATCATCCGCCGGCTCAGCGGAGATCAACGGAGAGATCTCCCGCTGAGCCGGCGGACCGAGGCGGACTCCGTGGAAGCGGAGTCCGCCTCGTGTGAATGAGGCCTTACACGGCTGAGGTTATAAAATTAAAGTATATGCTGTGACCAAAGAACTCCTTTAACAATGTGCTATTTTGTTGCACATGGAAACTTGCTGCAAGGGTTATAGTGCTTTTGTTCTGGGATTGATTTTAATTTCTAAATTATTTTATTATTGAAATGCATCATTAATGTGATAAACTGATTTGTGTTATTCCCCAAGAACAGAAAGATGTATTTTTTTGCACATTTTTGTAATGGTTAGCACCATTTTCTTTCTGCATGTGCAGCTTACTTGGAAAGGGAGAGTGAGGGGAAAAATTGTGTGTGCATGTTGGCTGTCAGTATTTAGATCTGAACTCTGTTCAGCTGATTAAAAATCTCATCAATCACTCATCAACATTCCAAGACTGGAGGGAAGCAAAGCGAGGAATAAAGTAAGTATTCCTATCTGTTATATCCCCCTAGACTAAATTAGCTCTAGACTCTTTCTATGCAGAGCATGTCTCTACCAAAACAAGATTTTTTTATAAGCTGACTAGAGTTCATTAAATGCAAAGTAAGCTTATTACACACTGGCCCACCTCCTATCCAAAGATACCTGTAAAAAAAAAAAAAAAACCTGTGAAGAAAATATATAAATTGTACACACCTAAGCAAAAGTGACACCACAAGCATTATGGATGTTGACTAATGGACCCTGAATAAAGGACTGCCTGTGTGTGTAAGGTAAATATATATTTTTACTTTTCTCAACAATTGAATTTATTTTCACATATAATGCAGCGTTTTAGGTTGGTGGTGGTAGCTAGTATGTCGTTAGTATGTATAAAGCAGGACAATTTAAGTGCAAGGTTCACTTCAACAGTGAACATGAGATTTTCATTGTGTGCTTGTCTCATGTTAGCTCCTGTGATTCTATAAAAAGGTGTGATTGTACTTCCCCCCCATGTTCTGCCTCTCCAAGAGTGATCTTCATAACTGATGCAATTGTGGCGAGATTGCAATAACTCACAATCTCAGTAGCATTGGCAGACAGTGACTCGATCCAAATGGCATCTTGCAGATCGTAAAAAATGCTTTAGTCCAAAACTTGTAAAGATCTTGACAGAAGCACATCGGATAGTTCAAAAAATCATATTATGTCCAGCTCCAGCAGTATATATGTGTTCAGAATAGAAACTAAAGGCACAGTGAAAAGAGGGTGCAGTGAAAAGAGGGTGGGACATACTATACAGAGCATCCCCCAGCTAGGAAGTGAGGTAGGGAAAAATATTTCAAGTGAACAAACACACATTGCATCTGTAACATGATAAAGTATTTATTGCATAACTTAAAATGGCTGCTTCTACAAGTTTAAACACACAGGTATTTTGCTCTGTGACAGATGCTAATTCCTTTCTAAATTCCTACTTGAAGGCTGCCGCTGTTATATTTCTAGGCTTACATACCAGACTTTATTTATGTTGCATAGAGGGGATGTGCAACTTTGTCTAGTGTGGGGATGTGTTAGAACACCTGTCAGCTTTTATTTGTTGTGTGTCCCCTTCAGGGAAAGTTCTCTTCATTCCCTGTATTGGTGTGTATGCGCCATCGGACTTTTGCTGGCTGAATTCCAGCCAGCAAAAGATTGAGAGCATGTTCCTAATTTTTCAGTCGGAAAAAGTTCCTATCCGAAAATGCGATCGTCTGTGGCAATTCCGACGCACAAAGTTCCTACGCATGCTCTGAAGCATTGAACTTCATTTTCTCGACTCGTAGTAGTGTTGTACATCACCGCGTTCTTGACGGTCGTAAGTTCAGCGAACTTTTGCGTGACCGTGTGTATGCAAGGCAAACTTGAGCGGAATCCCGCTGGAAAAGCCAATATATCTTTTTTCAACGAGAAGTCAGATTGTGTGTACGTGGCATTAGCAGGCCTTCTTGGCCTACACTTCATGAGAGACTGTCTTTTTGGCTCTTTGTTTGACAAAACCATTAGGGTCCTTTCACAGTGGGGTGGTTTGCAGGCGCTATTGCGCTAATAATAGCACCTGCAAACCGACCCGAAAGTGCCGCTGCTTTCATTCCAGTGTAAAAGCCCCGAGGGCTTTCACACTGGAGCGATGCGCTGGCAGGACGGTAAAAAAAGTCCTGCTAGCAGCATCTTCGGAGCGGTGAAGGAGCGGAGTGTATAACGCTCCTTCACCGCTCCTGCCCATTGAAATCAATGGGACGGCGCGGCTATACCGCCGGCAAATCGCCTCAGCAGAGGTGCTTTGCGGTGGTTTTTAACCATTTCTCGGCCGCTAGCGGGGGATAAAACCGCCCCGCTAGCGGCCGCATACCGACGGTAAAGCGCTGCTTACAATAGCGGCGCTTTACCGCTGCCGCCGCCACCCGCCCCAGTGTGGAAGGGCTCTTAAACTTGTTTTGAGGAGTAAGGTTTTTTTTCTTAGCCCAGTTAAGCACATCTAAGGATTAGTGACACTGGTACAGTAAACACCTTCCATCCTGCATTAGAATAATCGTTTTGTTCCTCCAGGTCAGGTTTCAGTTTCTGAACCCCCAAGTTAGTTTCACCCTCTAAATTTCAGTGGGTTCTGAGTATCTGTGGCATTCCAAGAGACCCAAACCTACGTATAAATCTGCTACCACATTTCTAGATTGTAAGCTCTAACTAGCTGGGCCCTCTGATCCCTCCTGTATGGATTTGTATTGTAAGTGTACTGTCTACCCTCATGTTGTAAAGCGCTGCGCAAACTGTTGGCGCTATATAAATCCTGTATAATAATAATAATAATTATAATAATATATGAAGTGTAGGGAAGCCTCATGGCTTTCACAATGATTTGGAAAGCTCACTTAGCCGGAAAGTCTTTAGTTTTTACATGCTGAGTTTCAATTTTTTCTGTATGTGACAATATATCCCTACATTGCCTACAAACTGTGGGCTCCAAAAAGCAGATTTCACGATGAATAGTAAGATCTTATTTTTGGTAGCCAATCCCATACAGCAAGGCTCTAATGGTATTTAGTCAATAAAGAATTATCTATTACTCACAGACTTCCTCCTCACAAGACGACCATTCCCACAAAGTCATTCCTTTTTTTCTAGGTTGTTCAGCTGTCCCTTTGCCAACCTGACTGTATATAATGAGAGTGAGAGCAAGATCCTTGAGCGTGACTGATAGCCTTTGATGTAGCTAAACAAGTTGTCAGGAGCCATGATAAGTAGGAATATCCTACACTGCATACCAAAATGATTACAATTATTTTAAAAAAATACAGTTTTAAACCCAGATGATGGAAAAACGTACAGAATTAACATTTTAATAAGTTCAAATTTGTATGCCTGACATTTGTCTATACATACAGTAGGTCACTTCATCTTAAGCTCCTTTCATAAGGGCAGACCCGATCGGACCCTTCATTATCCTCTATGGAGCGACGGACATTTGTCCGTTTACACCTGCTAACATCTAATCAGATCTGTTGCCCATGCGTCTAGCAGATTGGGTCGGATGGCAGTCGGGTGTAAGCCAAAAGGCGGTCTGGTTTTATATCTGACCACCCATAGAGGAGAGCATGTTGTGTCTGTGTCCGCTCTGCATTAGTGGAGCGGACATGGACCAGCCATCCGCCTACCCAGCAGGGATCAGCGGACAGATTCCACGCTGAGCTGGTGGAGTTCACCCCGTGTGAAAGGGGCCTTTGACTACATACAAAATATTAAGGTAAATAAATATTTAAGTAGTTTTAATGTCAAAATAATATAATCGTGAACTTGTTTTGTAAATCAGGGGAGACCTACCAACAATCCCGTCTTCTGCCACTAAAACTCTTCGTAATTTTCCCTAAAAGTTTCCATCTCACTCCTCAGCAGCTAAATGCAGGGTTCAACAAATCCCAGGTGCCAGGTCGCAGTGGTGACTAGAAATTGCATCCTGATACCTGGGTTCACATCTATGTGTACTGAAATTGCAATGTCATTCCGGTTTATGTGCGAATGTGGCTGTTCTCTCCACAACTGCCTTGACTTCATTTGCTTCAATGCAAAATTACGACCCATTGACTTCAATTCAAATATACCTCGCATTGACTTCAATGCAAAAACGCATGTTTTAAAACACATCCAGAATCCCATATGTGTGAACCAGGGTGGCTCCTTTTAATCCTGGGTATTTTGGGTATGTAGCAGATTGCAAAACACAGATTCAGGTGCCCAAATTTTCAGTGGTACTCCAAACGTAGTGCGGTTTTGCCATGATTGTCGCATGGCAATCGCATCTCGTGAAGCTTGTCGCACAAAAGAAGCTCCTGCTCCTTTTTGGGTGACAAGCTATACGCAATGCAATTTGTCGCAGTTTTACCGCAATGGCACCGGAACCTGTGTTTTGTGGTTGTGGTGCATTTTGAAATTGCAGGAAGAATCGCAGCAATTCTGCCACAATCCCAAAATGCCCAGGTGTGAACGGGGCCTAACAGAGCAGCGTTCCCCCCTATATAAAATATTTATTGTCACTTTTCCGGCCAGTCTATAACCTTGACGTAAGAAAAAAAAAAAGGGGGGGGGCGCCAACTTAGTTAACGTGTACTAAGGATTTCAGTTAAGGAAGTGTACGCAGAGAACGACATAGTCCCATGGGTAAAAGGATGCCCATCAGAGGATGAGTCCTGGGGTACTCAGATGTTGCTCTGCGGTCTCAATTGCCGGTCCCCTGGTCGATAGAGATGTGAATCTTTTCTCCACTTGTCTGTGTAAACAAGAAAGACAGGAAGCTCCATGCTGACCCGTCTGGAACATGGAAGCGGAAGTGACGTGACCGGAGGGCAGACATCTGAGCTGGCCAGTAGAAGGAGCTGTGAGCTCCGAGCAGGTAGCCTGTATTGTTCTTTGATTGACAATCCCCAGCTTGGATGTCTGCCTCCAGCGATGTCACTTTCGCTTCCGCGTTCCAGACAGGTCAGCGTGGAGCTTCCTGTCTTCCTGTGATGTGTCATGAGGATAAACACAGCAGTTTCAGTTACTGAAGCCCCCTCGATTTCCTCGTGAAGACTGAGGAGAAGAATAAATTCAATACCTTTGCCATCTCCCCATTCTTTGTAACCAGATGTACTTCCTCATTCTTTATGGGGCCAATATGGTCTGCCCTCCCTTTTTTACTGTTTACATACTTAAAGAATTTCTTGGGATTTTTTTGCTCTCCTCCGCTATGTGTCTTTCATGTTCTATCTCAGCCGTCCTTATTGCACCCTTACATTTCTTGTTGCATTCTTTATAAAGTCTGAATGCTGATGATGATCCCTCCACCTTGTATTTTTTGAAGGCCTTCTCCTTTGCTTTTATATGCATTTTTACATTGGAGTTAAGCAATCCAGGACTTTTGTTCGCTCTTTTAAATTTGTTACCCAATGGGATGCATTGGCTAATGCCCTTATTTAATATGCTCTTAAAGTAAACTCATCTCTCCTCCGTGTTCTTTGTTCCTAGGATTTTATCCCAATTTATGCCTTCAATGCCTTCACAATGGGGTTTATTTACTAAAACTGAAGAGTGCAAAATCTGGTGCAACTGTGCATGGTAGCCAATCAGTTTCTAACTTCAGCTTGTTCAATTAAGCTTTGACAAAAAAACAAATGGAAGCCAATTGGTTTCTGTGCAGACCACCAGATTTTGCACTCTCCAGTTTTAGTAAATCGACTCCAATGCAACATTTTAAAACCAGCATTATCACCTGAAAATAGGTGATGATTCTGACTCAAAATGCTCATTCACAACTGCAAATTTTAAAGCGTCTGTCATGTTTAGCAAAAAATAAATAAAAAATCAGTTATGATGTCATTGAAGTACAATGTTAAAGAATTAGGTTTGAATGAAAAAAAAAGTAAGCACATTACTATATGTTAAAAAAGAAATGTAAACTAATTTTACGCTTAAGTGATCTGGGCTGTTTATCAAATTGTACTTTTGTATGCTAAGCACTTAATCTGGCTACCTCTATCAGGACAGTCTGATTTTAGCTTCCATGATAATAGTTATATGGACAAAATGGGAACTTTCACTTATTTAACTCCCCACCATCACCTCCACCTCCCATCAATGTAATGTCTGCAAGCTCCTCCGCTGCAGCCAAAATCTTTGCCCAGTATTTTGGCTTAGACAACTTGAACTATCTTAATTGGCTGGCCATGGGATGTTGTAATTGCCACACAGAAACTTGGGAGTTAATTTATCTTGACTTATCTTGGCACTAAGGCATGCCAAGAATGTACATTCAAAACATGTTTGGGAGCCGGTAGGTAATAAGGTTTTATTGCAGAATTGTCATAGTATGTCTCATCTGCAATAAAAGACCTGTCTGCCAAAACTTTTTTGGGAAGGCAGGGTTCCACTTTAACAATATTGGGGAGAATCTTGTATTCCTTAGGGCAGATTTATCCCGAAAAATGGACCAGCTTAGAACGAAGTAGCTGGAATCCAGACTACAGAGTACTATATTTTTTTTGCTACCATTAAAACCCTTATGCTGGAAATTCCTTATTTTACCTAAGTAGAATTAGAAATGATATCTATTTTATAAAGACATATATGAGGAGTTTATATGCAGTGCATTTATCATACATTATATGTAACACTAACTTTGCTCTATATAAGAAGAAAATTATGGGTAGCCTCTACAAACAATGTTAAGAGATAAGCATAATCAAACAAGGGTTGTACCATCATCCAAGAAATTTGTGAAATAAAGGTGTTGGGAGCCTGGTCCCCAACCAAGCCTCACCAAAAAGAGAGAATGGGGGGCAAGTGGACTATCTTGGTACAATGCAAAAGGGGATACAATCAAATATATGAGCAATTGTATAAAATAGTACAAAAGTTTATTGATATATAATACATGACAGAGGATGTCGATAGTAAATTAAAAACATAGGCGACTTGGTCATGGACAGCATTTCAACTAGTTTCGTGGACTGGGCCTTTGGTGAGGTCTGGTTGGGGACCAGGCTCCTAACCCCTTTGCTCCATATAACATGAAGGGGATTTGCTCTTCATTTTAGAGGATAAGGAAGAAAAGCAGAAAGCAAAGTACAGTCTTTAATATTAGAACCTCATTCGCAGTGAGTCATAGAAATAAAGTCCTTGATGGATTATTGCGAAAGGCGGAGTAAGGGGATTTTTTTAAACAGAAGGTATTTATATATTCCTTACTAGTTTTCTTGACCACACAAATGCTAATGAATCAGAGAATGGTGGATTTACTCTTATGAGATTTTAAATGGAAACAGGCAAATTGCCTTCTGCAGACTATGCAAAATAATACCAGTACCAAAGTAGCAGATAGCTGCAATCCCTTTTATACTTACTTTTGGGACATACTATAATCCTGAACAGAATCTGTGAAAAATAATACAACACATGGTTCTATCAATTCCCAGTTTATTACCTTGTTCTTCCACTGATACTGTCTGTTGTAGCAGCAACATATGGTTAATCAACTGTTAGATTATTTCTATGCTGTGCAAATAAACACCTTTATGTTTTAAAATATGAGGTAAAGAAAAACAGCCCTAACCTTCCTTCCATTGTAATTTCAAAACCCAGCTGGAAGTTCATGGTGCCTTTAGGATCTGACAGTCTTTATCAAGCACTAACATAGATTTTATTGCATCTCCTTGTGATTCTAATAACATCCAGTGCTCAAGCCCTGAGGAAGGCCTTTCCTCAAAGCGTTTTGGCTGCATATTTGATGCTCTTGCTCTTAACCAATACACTTTTCAAAAAGTTTTCTGAGTGATATGAACTTTTGTACTATGCTTTCCTTATGAATTAGCGACCTTCCAGGAATAAGTGGTATTAAGTAAAAATGAGAATAGTTTTTGGAGTCCCATGCATGTGAAAGAATTCAGAAAATGTTGTGTATAGCCACACCATAATGTATTGTATTGGGATTTTATGCACTAGACCAACACAAGTGGCACATATTTGTGAAGTAAAAGGAAATGTGATAAATGGTTTTCAAAATTTTTTACAAATCAATATGTGAAAAGTGTGGCATGCATTTGTGTTCAGCCCCCCTGAGTCAATACTTTGTAGAACCAAAGTCTTTTTGGGTATGTCTCTACCAGCATTGCACATCTAGAGAGTGAAATGCCTATTCTTCTTTGCAAAATAACTCAAGCTTTGTCAGATTGGATGGAGAGCGTCTGTGAACAGCAATCTTCAAGTCTTGCCACAGATTCTGAATTGAATTTAGGCGTGGACTTTGACTGGGCCATTCTAACACATAATTATGATTTGATCTAAACCATTCCATTGTAGCTCTGGCTGTATGTTTAAGGTCTTTGTCCTGCTGGAAGGTGAACCTCCACCCCAGAATCTACTCTTTTGCAGACTCTAACAAGTTTTCTTCTAAATTTGCCCTGTATTTGGTTCCATTCATCTTCCCATCAACTCTGACAAGCTTCCCTATCCCTGCTGAAGAAAAACATCCCCACAACCATGTTTCACGGTGGAGATGGTGTGTTATTTTTCCGCCAGACAGAGCGTTTTGCTTTTAGGCCAAAAAGTTAAATTTTGGTCTCATCTGACCAGAGCACTTTCTTCCACATGTTTACTGTGTCCCCCACATAGCTTCTCACAAACTGCAAAAGAGACTTGAAGGTTGAAGGTCAATTGCGCAATCATATGACTGGTGTGGAGGCAAACTACCGGCTTGACATTTGTCAAAGAAATTGCTAAAATCGCGGTACTCCTCCAGCAGGGAGGAGAGTGAAGAGATGCACAGGACCTTAGCCACCTTCTGAAAGCATGTCTTACTGTATTGTGGCAACCATTAGAGAACCTCAGCATGAAGCCAATCGAAAGAGGGGTTGTGCCTCTGTAACCAAGGATAACCAATAACCAGAGGAAATTTAGATGAGGAAATAATTTGGAATTTAATTATCTCATATTGAAGAGCCCCTACGGCCATGGACAATGGAGCAGTCTCATGAGTCACATGGGCAGGCTGTAGAGGTCTCCCGTCAAGAGCCTCAATGGCAAGTGGAGTGGCACGCAGCTGCAGCGGAATCGAGTGCTTTGATACAAAGGCAGCATCAATGAACAGGCCTGCAGCCCCAGAGTCAATTAGAGCCTGTATCTCGATGGACGACTCAAGAAAGGGTAACCGGAACCAGGGTTATCTTTCTGGATAACTGGGGATGAAACAATACCACCTAAGGTCTGTCCGTGACAGGACCTCAAGGTTCGGGCGTTCCCTGGACAGGTAGGACAAGACTTCAAAAAGTGACCTGCCTGGCACAATCTCTCCCTCCTCCTAAGGGTTCTCTCATCCGCAGAGAGACGCATGAAGCCCAAGTGCATGGGTTCACCTTCATTGACCGACTCGGTACCAGGAGGCATGGGAGGTGAGGGAGGCAAGGGTGGGACTGCAAAGCTCAGACACAAATGTACAGGAAGCTTCTGCAAATGCTCCTTAAAAGAGAGTCTTTGAGTCAATGAGGATGGCAAATGTAATCAACTTCTCCAGCTCAGTGGGTATATCTCGGGCTGATATCTCATCTTTGATGTTATCCGAGAGACCATGAGAAAAAGCAGCCACGAGGGCCTCATTGTTCCAAGCAACCTCTGCTGCCAAAGTACGGAATTCAATGGCGTAATCGGCAACAGTTCTCGTACTCTGATAGACATGAGGCACTTGGCAGCAGAAGCGGAGCATGCAGGAACGTCAAATACCCTTTTAAAAGAAGCCACAAACTCTGGGTAACTCAGGACAATGGGTTTTTGCGTCTCCCATAGAGAGTGTGCCCAGGCCAAGGCTCTCTCAGAAAGCAAAGATATCACAAACCACTACTTTGCTTCTGTCTGTGGGAAATGCCTGGGGCAGCATCTCAAAGTATATCTCATACTGGTTGAGAAACCCTCTGCATTGGACCGGATCGCCCCCAAATCGCTGGGGAAGTGAAGTGGAACCAGACATACCTCTTATAGAGGTAATTCTCGAGCCGGGTGCCTGCACAGAGACTGGAGCAGCAGCAGGGACGGCCTGCAACACAGGTTGTACTGGAGCAGCCACAGTGGGAGATTCCAGGTGAGCTGCGCAACTAAGGAGCGTCTGTAACGCCATGGCAAACTGATCCATGCAGTGATCATGCTCATCCAATCTGGAAAAAATATTACCAACAAGTGGATTGACTGCATCTTCTGAATCGCCTACTGTCAGAAACCATGAATCAGACTGAGACAGATGTACAGTTAAATCACACTTGTTTAATAATAAAAGTAAATAGAACAAACGTAGTCAAAACATAGCCAAATTTCGGTAACCGGATCGGATAGTCAGACAAGCCAGAAAGTCAGGAAGTCAGGAATCAGCCTAGTGAAACAGCAAGCAGGATCTGTAGCCAGAAGGAACGTGAGCCAAGCAAGTCTTTAACAGGCACGTAGGAGAGAATCTCTGTGATGTTGGCCAGGTGAAGACAGAGATCATCTGGGCTGGACAGCTTAAGTAAGCAGGACCGACGAGCAGGATATCAACAGGTGAGTCACTGTGGAGAGATAGGAGCTGGCAATTAACTGACAGCTGAGCGGCCAGCTCAGAGAAGGAAGGGCTGAGCACAACCCTGACAATTTTGGAGTGCACGACTAATGATTGTCCTGTGGACAGATATTCCCACCTGAGCTGTGGATATCTGCAGCTCCTCCAGAAATACCATGGGCCTCTTGGCTGCTTTTCTGATTATTACTCTCCTTGCCCAGCCTGTCAGTTTAGGTGGATGGCCATGTCTTGGTAAGGTTGCAGTTATGCCATACTCTTTCCATTTTCGGATGATAGATTGAACAGTGCTCCATAGGATGTTCAAAGTTTGGGATATTTTTTATAACCTAACCTACCTTAAACTTCTCTACAACTTTATTCCTGACCTGTCTGGTGTGTTCCTTGGTCTGCATGATACTGTTTGTTCACTAAGGTTCTCTAACAAACCTCTGGGGGCTTCACAGAACAGCTGTATTTATACTGAGATTAAATTACCCACAGGTGGACTCTATTTGCTAATTAGGTGACTTCTGAAGCCAATTTGTTCCACTAGATTTAGGGGTATCAGAGTAAAGGGTGCTGAATACAAATGCACATCATACTTTTCAGATATTTATTTGTAAACATTTTTGAAAACCATTTATCATTTTCCTTCCACTTCACAATTATGTGCCATTTTGTGTTGATCTATCACATAAAATCCTAATAAAATATGTGGATTAGAGTGATAAAGACACAGACTCAAACAATAGGCACCATCATCCCTTAAATGAACACAGAAGAGAAACCATATCGGGCATATATATCGTCTCTCTCCCAATAAAATACATTTTACATTTTTGGTTGTAACATGACAAAATGTGGAACATTTCAAGGCGTATGAATACCTTTTCAGGGCACTGTACTGTAATAATGAGGTCCCACTATATCCATACTCAAATTAGCTGTAGAATGGCTGCTGTTCTGATAAAATTGGGTATTTAATTGCGATTTGAACTTTGCCCAAATCCACAAAACCAAATGCAAAATGTAAATAAAATACATGACCTATAAAACTTTTGGGGTCAATCCACAAAACTAATGACCTATTGCTGGGAAAGCTTTAAGCCACTTGCACAAGCAGGAAATTACATTTCTGGGAAGAACTTTGCACAAACAGTGTATAAAACACCCCCGATGTTGGCATAGTTGCTTTAGTTAAAGGAAGCAAGCATTTAAGGTTTTTTAAAATGGCATCTAGCTTCAGATTGACATAAAAGATACTTTTTAATAGCAAACAAAATGACAAAGTATGTATGTAGCAGTTATAAATGATATGTCAATTATTTAATGACATTTATAGTTTCATCTAATGATGACATTTCAATTTTCAGTTGATTATATCCTGAGGGATCCAGAGGAGAAAGACAGACTCCAAATAGGCAACATACCTCGTTATTTTCCACTTCGGGTAATCCGTGCTGAAGTTCCATGGCACTCTTCATACAGTGATGCCCACAAATGGAATGAAGACCACTTGTTCACAGTGAACGCCATGATGCTAGAATTACAACAGCTCTGGATTACACAGTAAGCAGTTGACACACATTCCACATTGCACCTTTCTTTTGCTGAAAAAAAGCTTTATGTTTCACATATTTAAAATATTGATCTTCTGATTAAATTTCTCTCTCATTTTTATACATTGTTTTCTTGATTACAAAAAAAAACTCTATACCATATGACTGTATTTACACTGTTCTGTGCATGTTGCAACACCTGTTGTAACACACATGGCTAAGTGTGAATGATCCCATATGATTTCCCGTTTCCTTTCACACTAAATTAAACCACATACTATAGATATGAACCAGCCGCACAGGAAAGAATGGGATTTTTATTTCATAGTCATATAAGTGAATAGGATCTAAATGTTCACTGCAAATTCTTCTTCCCACGTTTCCAATTTGTTTGATGCATGCAATTTTAATTTCATAGTTATTGATGTTCTGGTAAAGTCAACTAAATTAAAATCTGTTTGCTAAGATCAACATTCCCAACATTTAATATGATACATTTCAGAGATTTCATCTGTTTTGGATTCGTAATTGCATAAGTATTCTTCTCTGTGTTTTTTATTGCAGATTCAGGGATGTAAGGTTTGTGCGTACCAATGAAATGCTATCTAGCCACCTGCCTCTGCTTCCTGCTGAATTTGAGGAATTAGTTCAAAAGCATTGTTTAGAAGCCCGTGCTACATTACGAAATAAGTAAGTTCATTGTGAAACAGTGTGGGCTGCATTTTGGAATTGTGTGTCTACAGTTAATGACAATTATTAACATGCAATTACATACAAAACTTGCGCTATTAAAGCTACTTATTATTTGTAATCTTTAATCCTGCTGTAAACTGGAATGCAATACCTAATGCTTTGTTATCCTTTTTGGCTACAAATTGATTATAAAACACCAAATAATCTGTATATAGTGAAAATTGGACGCCTTTTAGGGCTGATTTTGTGTATTATTTTTATATTGAGCATAATGCACATAAATTCAGTTCTTTTAAAATCTCATCAACTCTTTTCTTATCAATGACTGTTAGGCATAGCATTTTAATGTGGTCAGTCACTAAATTTACCCATACTAATCAGACTGTATGTGCAGTAATCCATAGCAACTGCTACATATTTGCCAAATATTTGCAAAGGGGAGGTTTCCAGTACTCCCATTTCTTGTAAACCAAATAATTGATTTGCAAGTCATGTGCAGTAACTTCTGCATCAGAAGGTGAGTATTTTTGAGTTGAAAGCCTGGTACACACTATTGTTTTTTATTTTTTTTTGTACAGCCCAGCGGGCTGAACAAAAAAAATTTGACAGATCGCTGTACTAACACAAGCGATGTTAGTAGAGTGATCTCCCCCCACTGTGCTATTTTTTTCTGACAGGGGGACTGCCCCCCCCCGCCAGGACACACTGATCAGCGCTTGCATCCATTGGCTGATCCGATGATGGTCGGCTTCGGGTTTTCTAGCATGACCGTTCGACAGAAGCCGGACATTAAGCCAGCTTCTTTTGGACAGGCTGCTGTACACACTGGCCGATTGTGGGCTGGTCTCTTAGTCGATATTTGGGCTGTGTGTACCCAGCTTTAAATAGAGGCTCATGAGGGAGGACATTTAATTTTAGAGGGGAACCGAATCACTGAGTTGCAAGTCATGTGCTGTAATTTCTGCATCTGAAGGTGAGTATTTTTGAGCTTAAGATTGAGAGGATAGAGAAAATCATGAGGAATGAAATGTAATTTTAGAGGGGAAGCTGGAAATGTATTCCTTAGGCTCCATGCACACTGGCTTAAAATATGTTGCTTCTACAGGAGTTTTGTGTTCTGCCTGTAGAAGTAGCTCAATGTTATCCTATGTGTCCATGCACATTAGGACGTTAAGAGGCATATTTTGAGTTTAACGTTTAGAGGCAGAAAAAAAACCCTTCTGGTTTGCGTTTCTGATTGGAGCTTGGAGGCAGAAAAAACTTAAAACTCATCTAAACTTTGTAGAAAAAATGCTCTATAGGAGCGTTATTTACTCCTGAGAGAGCAGACTTTTTTTAAGCCCAGTGTCCATGGAGCCTAAAACTACAAAATGGAAGAGTTAGCAGATATACAAAGAGGATGTTAGAAAGATTTTATATTACAGGATTACAGGTAGTACCCAATTATTACAAAAGGTGCTGCTGAAAATACACAGACCTGATGGAAGCTTTGGAAAGACATAAAGCAGATATCCATAATAACATGAGTCCATTAGTTTAGAGCAATTGGAAACAATGAAAGATGACTTCTGATTGCTTGTCATGGGATATTCTACTGTTTTCTGTCTTGTTAAACACAGTATTATTTTTACTCATTTTACTTAGTAAAATATGTGTGTAAGATAGACCAATATTTTTTGTCTGTGCAAATTATCTGTGCATCATATATACAAAAGATCTTGGTAAAGGTTGTCTAAAGAATTGTCACTGTATCCTATATAATGTCTCTGATTATTTTTCATCTCAGGTGGATACCAGCCTGTGCTTCATTGTTCATGTCACATAAGGATAAATGGATCCATTTAGTGCCCCAGAATGAGGAAGATTCAGCTGTCCAGGTTCAGGAGTTTTTTGCATGTGTGTCATCTCTGATGTCTTTACAGCTACGTGAAATGGTCATCAACTCTCTTAAGGATTTGGTTTCTTTTTTTAATATACACAAGGTAATTAGAAAATGTAGATCATCTAAAATGAGGTACTTGAATTTTAAATACATAAAGGCCAAAAACTGCAACAATGCTAACAAATAGTTTTTTTTATACATTTATGTAGTCATGCAGAGACCAGACATAAGCATAAGCAAGTGCCAAAAGCCTATCAAATATTCATAAATGCATGCTTCAGGCTTGCTAAAAAGAAGTTGAGCTGTTATGCACACAGCTTTCATCAGGTGTAGTTGATGTTTATGTCTGATTCCTGATGAACCAGATGAAAATCGATCAGTGGGTGATTTTGTCTACATCACTCCAGGTGACATCCTTTAATTGAAAAATCTAAGGAGCTTGGCGGAAAATTGTCAACTGGACAGCGCCTTCACCCAATCAGATGTTGTTCAGATATTCCAAATACAATTGCCTGCAGCAGGAGATTCATCTGTCAGATGCGGTCACTGTTCAAGTGTTCTGACAGTTGGTGGAACCAGTTGTCAGAAAACAATGGCAGAAGCTTCATCTATCTGCACAGTTAGCATGGATAGAGATACCTTTACATGTATGGTCAGCTTATTGCAGAATCACAAGCACAAGTCCCCCAGCTGGAGACTTAGCAGATTTTAAATGTTTTAAATGTTTCTAGTGATCCTGCTACACTGTACTAGGGACATTCCAGGTGCCTTCTGATTTTTGCTACCTAATGCAGCCATTTTTGTACCCCTCAGGCATGGCCAACAGCATGCTGGCAACCATGCCCTCCCATGTGTATCCAAAACAATGTTACTGAGCTACAGTGAGGATGGAGTGTCCAGTATGTGTACTCTGGCCTCAGTGCCACCCCCAGAAGTGCCTCCAGGGACAGTTGCCCCATTAGCGACATGTTCCTATGCAAGCCCCATAGTCTAATAAAACTAGACGAGGGTGCGCTACCCTGCGCACTAAATGCCATTTGTCTAAAACTTTTATTGTAAATCATAAAAGGTATGTGTATGACTATAGATATGCCTGTAAGGTCATGTCTATCTCCCGGATATGCAATAGGGGTACACTCATCCATGTGGACACAAATAACCACTGATGGACGAGCCACATATATCACAATATCCACAAAAAAGCTTCTCTCTTCATCAAGACTGCATTGACACAAGGCATATCTCACCCCACAAAAAGGAAAAATGGAGGAAAAACAAAACAGCTCTATAGTCTGTCACAAAAAAAAAAATACACTCTCACAGGCTAGCACCACTAACGAGTAATGGGTTTGCAATAGTTCCATGTCAGAAAACTTTGCTCTTTAGCAGATAATAGGCTGATTAACTAGTGGGTGCAAACACACTTGCTTCTTTATCTAGCAGTTAAAAATTAGCTAAACCAGCCACTTAGAAAAATAAAAAATAAAACTGCGCTAAAGATGTGAAAACAATATAACGTGAACCAATAATCGTGAAAGCAGCAATTCAAAATATATGACACACATATACCCAATCAAAATTAGAAAACACCTGAATCGCGCTAATAAATAATCCTGGGATTATTACGTGCTCAGTGATGAATCTAATATGACCCAAAACTAGATAAATTGAAATAGAACCAATAGGTATATGACCTTATTATTGATAAACATCAAGTGCACAGGTAAATAACAAATAATAAAAAGAAGAAAAAAGTCTCTCAATAAGTGATAAATAATCCACCCATGAAAAACACAGATTGCAAAAATCCATCCATAAGGGAATCTTCAATTGATGTGCGGCAAGAAATGTGATCCACCACCAGTATAGAAGGGGTTACTTCTTACCGGACATAAATGATCCCCCATTACAGAGGATCATAGCAGGCATATCAGCTGTATAGCTCCGTGCTGGTCTGCTGCGGCTGTACCTCAGATCGTCATATGGGACCCGATCAGTGCAGTGGTAAATTTGGCATGTAACACAAAGTGGGAAGCTCCAATCGTGTAAAACCTCTTAGCAGTATTAGTCCAGATATCAGGGATGATGTGCCAGTAAGAGCATCATAGAACTTTGGAGTCAGTGTACTGATAAAAGCAGACACGGCCAGCACGGTCTTGTAAAGGCGGAGCGGAGCTCGGAAATGGTAAAGAAGAAGCAGGCCCGCCAGCAGCAGCAACCAGCCACTTACACCTACAATTCTAGTGAAGACTGCAGACACACATACAACAGCAGATTTTGCTCATCTTATTGATTTTATATTTATTATCCTTAAAGGGAGGGTGGTGCTTATTTGTCACAATTTAACAATGGGCTGCAAAACAGCTGTTTAAAACAAAAAGGATTTTAAAAAATACAGAAAGATTACCTAAATGCACATCTCTAGGTACTCTCTACTCTCTCCAATTCAATGTGAGGGGCCGTTGTTTGCATGCAGCGCTAATTTTCATAGGTATGTTTCAATTTAGGAAATAGCTTTAAACCCTCATAAATGAGCAGAATTGTGGTGTAAATATGCTTAGTGATTTTAGACATGTTAATAATCTTTATAAACCTCTCCATACAGTCTTTTACATTCGTTATGAATATAAACTGCAATATATGGAAGGGTATTAAATGGTTTTTGAAGTGGTATCTTGTATTTTGCTAAATAAATGTATATGAATAGACAGAATAAAAGGCCTACCAGGTATCCTGGACACTTTACATCTTAAGCTTTAGGTAATTATCCCCTACTGGGAATATATCTTCATCAAATGCATATTCTCTTTGTTTAGCATAGTGGTTTTAAAAAGCTGTTCATACAATATGATTACACCCCCAGTGATGTTGGTTAACCAATGATATGCTGACTGATGTCAGAGCATTACAATTGTGTTTCAGCTACACTAGAGTTCAAAACTGTAAATATGTATTAATGCAGAATGGTAAAAAGAGTTTGTCTATTAGGGAAAAATACAAGGTAGTCATTTCTTAGAGTCAAATCTAATTGGGGGGTAGAGGTCACTTTTTAACACACTGAATTGCTTGGTGTCTTTAAATCAGTGGCTTAGGATGATTCATTATTAGAAGATTAATTTGTACTACAAGCAATCTGCTGTATTTTTGCCATTTGGAAAAGTAATGTGGAGGTAGGCAGCCCTACATTTTGACAGCGATAGATCTTTAACAGCAGTACTCCATGCTGTGCTGGATCTTTGGCTCAACTCAGTGGATTCTGTGGCGCATTGATAAAATAATTGTTTTTAATCATCTGCTTAGAGAGCATTTATTGTTGCCTAAGAGTTAAACTTGCATTCATTGACACACTTCATGCAGTTTATTGTATTTGGCCAAAAGGAAAATGCAAAAAAAGCAGAAGGTTTTCTCCCTATGTGCAATGCATGTATTAATGTATAACAATAAACATTAATATTTATTAATTGCAATGTTTAAACTTTTCAGACTGGATATTTCAACTACAATTATTTAAAAATACACATCTTAAGGTTTCAAATCTGTTCCGATAGCAGTTTCACGTGGCTTAAATTAAAGCATTATTGCTTATTGTTTTATATTTTTGGTTAGGAGGGAAATGACTTTGGTGACACATATGATGAAATTAAATTCTTTACACCACAAATCCTCATCATCAAGCTTAAGGTGGAAGAACCCAAAATTGTATTTGACCCAGTTCTGGAGGAATGTTGGAATTTAATAAAACACTGCTTCCTGGAAATTATTAAGAGCGCGGAAGGTCTTCCAAAAGTATGTAATAAGAAACTACATTTTGTACAAATCCTATAAATATATGTATGGTTAGTTTTTACTGCTGGTTAAAGCTTGAATTATCCACCCAGTTATTAAATCTCTAACATTCTAGTGGTAAAATTGCAGAAGCTTTCACTTTATTGATTATGTGATCAGGCAAGTGTCACCAAGTATGAGGCTGATGACCAGCTTTACAGAGCTGAAATCATTGCCCAGTATCCAAGATGGTGATATCATGCACTATTGGAGTACTCCAGTTTCCTACCTCACTCCAAAGACGTGCAAGTAGGTTAATTGGCCCTTTTCTAAATTGACCCTAGTATGTGTATAAGGCTGCTTTCACACTGAGGTGCTTTACAGGTGCTATAGCGCTAAAATAGCACTGGCAGGATGCCAAAAAAAGTCCTGCAAGCCGCATCTTTGATGGGCTGTAGGAGCTGCTCCTAAAGCTCCCCTGCCCACTGAAATCAATGGGCAGCGCCGCCGAACCACCGGCAAAAGCTCCGCTGCAGTGTCGCTTTGTAGACAGCTTTAACCCTTTTTCGTCCACTAGCGGGGGTTAAAAATCACCTGCTAGTGGCCGAAAACGACTGTAAAAATAGCGGTGCTTTACTGCCAACGCCCCCAATGCCCCAGTGTGAAAGTAGCCTAAGTGAAAGAGAATGAGATAATTTATCAAGGATATCAGCATAAACTTGGCTGATATCCCTCACAGTGTTCAGTAAAATAAGGGCTCTTAGAAGATCCTATCCAATCAAAAATCCTAAGATTTTTATAAATAGACTGGCATATTCAGATATTGTTTTTCAAAGTTCAATGTGTTTCCTGGAATATATCAACTTCTTCAGGGGTTATAAATGGGATAGATGAACAACTCTAGGAATAGAAAATACATAAAATTACAGCATGTTCATGAAGTACATATTTTTTACTAGTACTTCTGTGCATATCACCTAACATTTGTAGTTACCTGAATATGCACCAAACAGGGCGAGGAATGACCAGAGGCCCAAGCACTGGAAACAAATCACCCAGAGTACCACATGTACAAGATGGCCCCACACAGGTCAATAGGCCAAACGTGGTTCCTTGGGTGGGCTCCTGCCCTCTGATTTGTTTCCCCTGCTTTGGCCTCTGGTAGTTTCTCCCCCTGTTTTGTGCACATTAAGGTAACTACAAATGTTATGTGACATGCACAAAAGTACTAGTATAAATTATGTTCTTTATGTACATGCTGTAATTGTATGTATTTTCTATACCTAGAGTTGTTAATCTATCCCATTTATAGCTCCTGAAGAAGTGGATATATTCCAGGAAATGCATCAAGCTTTGAAAAATAATGTAAAATGCTACCTACAGCTTCACAAGAAAACAACACTGCAAATGGTAGTTTCATTCGTTTACAGCCTGCAGGTATAGCCACATGCTCCCTGTCACATGCTATACAGCACTGGTCTCCAAGCTGCAGCCTTGGGGCCAGATGAGGCCCTTTGTTTGCTTTTATCTGGCCATTATTCCTGCCATTGACACCAACAATGGGGCCTAATTTCTGCCACTGACAACAAAAATAGGGCACTTTTGCACTACTGACACCAACTATTTCTGCCTCCAATATCAAAGATTGGGCATTGTTTACTCCCACTGGGCACAGTCTGGCCCCCCAAAGGTCTGAAGGACAGCAAACTGGCCCTTTCTTTATTAAGTTTGGAGACCCCTGCTAGACCCCAGCATTCCTTATGTGCCAGTGCTTACATAATAAGCCAGCAAGTGGAGCTTTAAGCTCATTTTCACATGCATTCAAGCCGTCTAACCTTAGTGTCTGTGTGGCTGGAAAAATGCCTTTCTAGGAGGCACTATATAGCGCAAGTGAATGACCCAAAAATTATTAATCCAATTATCAGACTCCAATATATTCAGTCTTTTGTCAATAAATCCGTTAGATAAGGCTTAGTCGTCAGCTTCCTAGTAAGTTCACGTCTTAAGAAAAATAACAAGTAGACAAATGACAAGAAGATAAAAAATAATACTATGTTTACTGTGCCCCAGGATATAGTTTTCAATTGTTATCCAGTCAGGCAATAATTTAGACCCTTCTGCCTCACTTGCTAAAGAAGCTGGCTGTGCAAATCCCAGCATTACAAGTCCAGGAGTAAGTGACTGACCTCCAGAGCCCCAGATACATTATACCATTTGTTACAGTGCCCCAGGATATATATATATATATATACAGTCAGGTCCATAAATATTGGGACATCAACGCAATTCTAATCTAATCTTTTTGGCACTATACACCACCACAATGGATTTGAAATGAAACGAACAAGATGTGCTTTAACTGCAGACTTTCAGCATTAATTTGAGGGTATTTACATCCAAATCAGGTGAACGGTGTAGGAATTACAACAGTTTGTATATGTGCCTCCCACTTTTTAAGGGACCAAAAGTAATGGGACAGATTAACAATCATCCATCAAACTTTCGCTTTTTAATACTTGGTTGCAAATCCATTGCAGTCAATTACAGCCTGAAGTCTGGAACGCATAGACATCACCAGAGGCTGGGTTTCATCCATGGTGATGCTCTGCCAGGCCTCTACTGCAACTGCCTTCAGATCCTGCTTGTTCTTGGGGCATTTTCCCTTCAGTTTTGTCTTCAGCAAGTGAAATGCATGCTCAATCGGATTCAGGTCAGGTGATTGACCATTGCATAACATTCCACTTCTTTCCCTTAAAAAACTCTTTGGTTGCTTTCGCAGTATGCTTCGGGTCATTGTCCATCTGCACTGTGAAGCGCCGTTCAATGAGTTCTGAAGCATTATGCTGAATATGAGCAGATAATATTGCCTGAAACACTTCAGAATTCATCCTGCTGCTTTTGTCAGCAGTCACATCATCAATAAATACAAGAGAACCAGTTCCATTGGCAGTCATACATGCCCACGCCATGACACTACCACCACCATGCTTCACTGATGAGGTGGTATGCTTTGGATCATGAGAAGTTCCTTTCCTTCTCCATACTCTTCTCTTCCCATCACTCTGGTACAAGTTGATCTTGGTCTCACCTGCCAATAGGATGTTGTTCCAGAACTGTGAAGGCTTTTTTAGATGTTGTTTGGCAAACTCTAATCTGGCCTTCCTGTTTTTGAGGCTCACCAATGGTTTAAATCTTGTGGTGAACCCTCTGTATTCACTCTGGTGAAGTCTTCTCTTGATTGTTGACTTTGACACACATACACCTACCCCCTGAAGAGTGTTCTTGATCTGGCCAACTGTTGTGAAGGGTGTTTTCTTCACCAGGGAAAGAAATCTTCGGTCATCCACCACAGTTGTTTTCCATGGTCTTCCGGGTCTTTTGGTGTTGCAGAGCTCACCGGTGCGTTCTTTTTAAGGATGTTCCAAACAGTTGATTTGGCCACACCTAATGTTTTTTGCTATCTCTCCGATGGGTTCGTTTTGTTTTTTCAGCCTAATGATGGCTTGCTTCACTGATAGTGACAGCTCTTTGGATCTCATATTGAGAGTTTACAGCAACAGATTCCAAATGCAAATAGCACACTTGAAATGAACTCTGGACCGTTTATCTGCTCCTTTTAAATGGGGAATAACACACACCTGGCCATGGAACAGCTGAGCAGCCAATTGTCCCATTACTTTTCGTCCCTTAAAAAGTGGGAGGCATATATACAAACTGTTGTAATTACTACACCGTTCACCTGATTTGGATATAAATACCCTCAAATTAAAGCTGAAAGTCTGCAGTTAAAGCACATCTTGTTCGTTTCATTTCAAATCCATTGTGGTGGTGTATAGAGCCAAAAAGATTAGAATTGTGTCGATGTCCCAATATTTATGGCTCTGACTATATATATATATATATATATATATATATATATATAATATTTTTTTTTAGTCATTCAGTTACATACTTTGGGCTTTTGTGGATTACTTGCTAAATCAAATGACAGCCTAAATCCCAGCAAACCGCATTATCAGTCCAGTCCAGAAGTGAGCAATTGACTCCAACATAAATTATACCATTCTTACTGTGCCCCAGGATATACTTTTTAAACATTACAGTAGTTGGTCAATTATTCAGATTACATTAGGTTTTTCTTGATTCACTTACCAAAGAAGATGCATGCCCTCTGCAATGCCACATGTCTCTTCCTTCCCATACAGCCAGGCAGCTCAGCAGCTTGGTCTCCTGCAGCTCCCATGCGTCTGTGCAGGCTGCTTTTTGTTCATTTTGCAGATACTGGGACGTTGGTCTATTCCTTATGCAAGTAGTTAGGTCTCTGCCTAGAAATGCAGGATGCAGGTAAAGCGGAAGAGGGAGGGTGGATTGCAGCCAAGCATCAGTTGTCACTTTTGTTAGTGACTCACTGAAGTTGCTTTATACATAAAGTATTGATGACAATGATATAGCTGTGGGCCCCATATTGGTTCAGAAGGCAGACATGACATTGACAGGAATGACGGATAGAAGTACAGACCCCCACTAGATACTTTCTTTTTTTACTACATATTAGGGGGGCACTACAGGATCCTTCACTCCGCCAGCAGGACAGTCTGTCCCTGCCTCCTGAATATATTATTTACAAAGTGATACTTTTGCCACTTCTGTTTTGTTTAAAATCACAATGGTAAAAGTCTGATCCCCTCTTAGAAATATCTGTTTAAAATGTGGTAGATTTATTATTGCATTCCTAAATACTATATAAATAAATCATTGCTTTTCATAGCAGAAAGATTATAGAAATTTTCTAGTATATCTCAAGAAAAAAAAGCTGTCATTCACTTGGCCTGCTCTGATCTTTACTTCCAGGTAGAAGTGGAGCTTTTTCCAGACCTTCAGATGAACGAAATTGTCCTCAGTTCTGTAAGACAAGAAGAATCTTTGGTCTCCCATTACGTCAACAAAACACGGAAGATATTCAATATGAACACAATCGGTCCCCAAAAGTAACTTTCTCACATCTTTTAAAAACTACCACACAGTGGGGTTGATTTACTAAAACAAGAAAGTGCCAAATCGGGTGCAGCTGTGCATGGTAGCCAATCAGCTTCCAACTTCAGCTTGCGCAATTAAGTGTTGACAAAAAAACCTGGAAGCTGATTGGTTTTTATGCAGAGCTGCACTGGATTTTGCACTTTCCAGTTTTAGTAAATCAACCTCAGTATGAATCTATGGTCAAATTTGGCACCTGCTCTTCTCAGACGAATCTAAAGTAAGCCTGAATTGGTCTAAAATGTTTCTGAGGAAGCAACAGTGATAAATTTCAGCCCTTGTCTGCTAGCACCTATATTCCTAGCAGTTGCATAAACATGGGTAGGGCTTGTCAAGGTGTTGCAGAGCTCAGATGTTGTATCTCTGTTGTATCTCTGTATAGTCTGGGCCTAAAGTTTGTAATAACATTGAAGTAAAGATATGATTTACGTATCGGTGATTCCATATATACATACAATTCAATTGCATCAACTAAATAGTGATTCTTGAAAGTGTACAGACAACTGTGATCTATTTAGTTTACTGTTGTTCCACTAGTTCCATCCTTATTGTAATTAGGGTAACTCAGGAACAAGATTTTTTTTTGTTTTTAAATTTTTAGACATCTCTTAAAGGATTTCTAAATACAAGAACAAAATGTTAAATATTGTAGCTTGCCAGTTGCTTGTTGTAGTGGCTGTATTCATTTTTTTTTTTCATAGTTTTGTTATAGAGTTTTGCAAACAGGAAATATTTATCCTTCACTGATGGGCACTGATAGGCTGCACTCATGGGCACTTATAGGCTGCACTGATGAGGCGGCACTGATGGGCATCGATGGGCACTGATGAGGCGGGACTGGTGGGCACTGATGAGGCTGCACTGATAGGTGGCACTAGTAGGCGGAACTGATAGATGACACTGATGAGGAGGCACTGATGGGCACTGAATTGCAGCACTGGTGGGCACTATTGGGGCCGCACTGATAATTAGTGCCCTGATTATCAGTGTACATGTCCTTTTTAGAGAAGCCAGTTATCAGGTCTCTTCTCCTCTCCTCATGCTGTCGGCATGAGAAAAGTAGTGCTGATAACCGGCTTCTGTTTACATACGTGATCAGCTGTGATTGGACACAGCTGATCACGTAATAAAGAGCCACAGATTGGCTCTTTATCCCAATCTGTGATAAGCAGTGTCCTCCGGACACTGTGATCACAGAGCACGCCACCTGCACCCTGCAGCGGGCACACGGCAGGCATTATTACATGAGGCCGTCAGAACTAGCTGGCTGCGCTGTAGCCCTCATTTGGCTATAGCGTGGTCGGCAAGTGGTTAAAGCTGAACTCTGGTAAATATACAGTAAAATAAATGCACGAAGTTATGTATTTATTAAACATAATAATGGATTTTTCAGTGCAGTTCAAAATACCCAAAGCTAACTTGATTTTAAACTTTTGTAATCCCCTGTGCACTGGGAGACCCAGTCAGGCTATGCTACTTATGATGACAAGGAATGTGTTACATAATTAGGATGAAAAAAGTCACTAGTCCATCTAGTTCAACCAATAGAAAATAGAAATACTCCATATACACAATCTTATATCCAAAAAGAATCCTTCCTGATCTCCCAGAAGGCAATCCGATATTCTCTGAATCAACTATCCTTGGTATTACTACCTATAAATGTGCTGACAGGAGGAAGGAGCAGAAGGATGGCCCAATCAGTTTGTTACTTCTCTTTTACTGCTGGAGACAGAGAGGTGTCCTAGCTGCATTGTTTAAAATTATTGTAAAGGCATTTTTTTTAAATAATAAAGATGTCATGCTTACCTGCTCTGTGCAATGGTTTTGCACATAGTAGCCCCGATCCTTCTCTTCTGGGGTCAACCACTGTTGCTGCTAGCACCTTCCCCCTTCTGACTGTCCCCATAGCAAGCCGCTTGCTATAGGGGCACTCGTGCAGGCTCGCTCCTGAATCGGGCTCTGTGTATTCATTAACACACACAGCACGGTTTTCTCCACCCCCTCTCTCCTCACAGGCTGTGATTGACAGCAACAGGAGCCGATGGCTCCAGCTTCTAGATCAATCAGTACTGAGTGGACAAAAATACAAATCCTTTGGCAGGTTACACATCTACAATACTTTTTATGTACAACATTGTATATAATATATATATATATATATATATATATATATATATATATATGTGTGTGTGTGTGTATGTATATGATTTCTTGGCCATTTTTCAGAGAATATGAATGATAACACAAAAACTTTTCTTTCACTCGTGGTTATTGTTTGGCTGGAGCCATTTATTATCAATCAACCGTGTTTACTCTTTTTAAATCATAATGACAATAGAAACTACCCAGATGACCCTGATCAAAAGTTTACAAACCCTGGTGATTTTGGCCTGATAATATGCACACAAGTTGACACAAATGGGTTTGAATGGCTATTCAAGGTAACCATCCTCACCTCTGATATGTTTGCTTGTAATTAGTGTGTGTGTATAAAAGGTCAATGAGTTTCTGGACTCCTGACAGACCCTTGCATCTTTCATCCAGTGCTGCACTGACGTTTCTGGATTCCGAGTCATGGGGAAAGCAAAAGAATTGTCAAAGGATCTGCAGGAAAAGGTAGTTGAACTGTATAAAACAGGAAAGGGATATAAAAATATATCCAAGGAACTGAGAATGCCAATGAGCAGTGTTCAAACTCTAATCAAGAAGTGGAAAATGCAGGGTTCTGTTGAAACCAAACCACAGTCAGGTAGACCAACTAAAATTTCAGCCACAACTGTCAGAAAATTGTTTGGGATGCAAAGAAAAACCCACAAATAACTTCAGGTGAAATACAGGACTCTCTGAAAACATGTGGTGTGGCTGTTTCAAGATACACAAAAAGGAGGCACTTGAAGAAAGATGGGCTGCATGGTCAAGTCGCCAGAAAAAAGCCATTACTGCAAAAATGCCACAAAGTATCCCACTTACAACACGCCAAACAGCACAGAGACAATCCTCAAACCTTCTAGCACAAAGTCATTTGGAGTAATAAGACCAAAATTTTGCTTTTTGGCCACAACCATAAACGCTACATTTGGAGAGGAGTCAACAAGGCCTATGATGAAAGGTACACCATTCCTACTGTGAAACCTGGAGGAGGATCGCTGATGTTTTGGGGATGTGTGAGCTACAAAGGCACAGAAAATTTGGCCAAAATTGATGGCAAGATGAATGCAGTATGTTATCAAAAAATACTGGAGGAACATTTGCATTCATCAGCCAGGAAGCTGCGCATGGGACGTACTTGGACATTCCAGCATGACAATGATCCAAAACACAAGGCCAAGTCCACTTGTCATTGGCTACAGCAGAATAAAGTGAAGGTTCTGGAGTGGCCATCTCAGTCTCCTGACCTCAATATCATTGACCGTGTTAATTTTAGTCTTAGGACTAAAATGGCATTTTTGTTTTAGTCCCATTTTAGTCTTCTGCAATTGTTTTACTTTCAGTCGTATTTAGTCGACTAAATCCAGTACATTTTAGTCGACTAAAATGTCCTATGTTTTAGTTGACTAAAAGCTCTAGTACATTTCAGTAATTGCAATTTAGTTTTAGTCATAGTCTTTTGACTAAATGGCATTTTAGTTTTAGTCTCATTTTAGTCTTAGGACTAAAATGGCATTTTAGTTTTAGTCTCATTTTAGTCTTTTGACTAAAATGGCTTTTAGTTTTAGTCGTATTTTAGTCATCTCAATTGTTTTAGTTTTAGTCGTATTTTAGTCGACTAAAATAGTATTCATTTAGTCAACTAAAATGTTTTAGTCGTTTTAGTTGACTAAATTAACACTGATCATTGAGCCACTCTGGGGAGATCTCAAACATGCAGTTCATGCAAGACAGCCCAATTATTTACAGGAACTGGAGGCTTTTTGCCAAGAGGAATGGGCAGCTTTACCATCTGAGAAGATAAAGAGCCTCATCCACAAATACCACAAAAGATTTTAAACTGTCATTGATGTTAAAGCGGGCAATACACGGTATTAAGAACTGGGGTATGTAAACTTTTGATCAGGGTCATTTGAAAATAAATGGCTTCAGCCAAACACTAACCATGAGTGAAAGAAAAATGTTTGAGTTATATATATATATATATATAGTGGTCCAGGCATCTGGGTGAATACTGACTTTAAAGTTAGGATCTTTCCACAGCCTGGACCATCAGAACGATGTCAGCTGACAGTGGGCTATAGCTGGCTGTCGGCTAAAAATGGGTCACAAAAGTGCAGAACGAACTGCACTGACATCACCAGCTGCTTTCCATGTGAATATCTCCTAAACACCACATGTTTAGGAGATATTCACTGTACCTACAGGTAAGCGTTATTATAGGCTTACTTTTAGGTACAAGTTCAAAAGCTGGGTTTACTACAGTTTAAGACTGAATAAAAGCCAACCATATTGACCAGGTGCAACCATCCTGTGGTAGGCAGTGCACAATATATATATATATATATATATATATATATATATATATTTTTTTATCTCTTAAAATATTTCATAAAATTTCTTAGGACACAGTTTTTTAAGGTTTAAATAAATCACTGAATTTACTACCTACCACAAAATGTTGCTCCTTGCACCTGCTCAACTTGCACAGTAAGGTTAGCTAAAATCCAGTCTTGGGTCATGCTGCACCATGGTCATGTAGGATGTAAGTATACTGCAAATACCTGCACCCGGGATCTCAGATGTTCCAATATCTACTCAGCCTGTACACCTGAGTGATGGGCTGAAAAGTGCCAAGGCTGCTGCTGTAAACATGTATCCACATGTATCTGCACATCCAGTGGTTACCTGCAGATAGGGATACAGTTTTGCCCTTTGGATAAAATCTCTCTGCATCCAGGTTCAGAAATTTGTCCCTAACAGCAGGTAACCACTGTGACCCACGATTTGCTAGTGTGTCGCTCAGGCTCAGTCGATGTGGGGAGTAATGTAGATGATACCGAATGTGCTGCAGGAGTGCCGGCAAGGGATGGAGGTCATCGAAGCTCCAGTAGTCACTGAAGGGAAGAGAGAAAAAAACATCCCTGGCGCCGCACATCCACAGAGTCCTATGGCAATGTGTTTTGCTTTGTCCCCCGGAGCTTAAACATGGGGACCACTGGATGTGCAGATACATTATAACAGCAGTGGCTCTTTTCAGCCCATTACTCAGGTGAACAGGCTGAGCAGTTGACAAATATTGGAACATCTGGGATCCTGGCTGTAGCTATTCATGGTATATTTGCCATTCCATGGCCATTTAGAACATATGAATGAGATCTAAAGCCTGGTTAGCACGGTGAGTTTTTTTTCTTTAGTTCAACCCAGCGGGCTGAACGAAAAAAAATTAGGGAGCTTAGGAGGAGCTCACTGTACTAATGAGTACACTACCGCACCGCAACTACGTGCATTGCGTTCTATTCAGTGGAATTGGGATAATTTTCTTTCTCGAACATCACGGGACACAGAGCCACAGTAATTACTGATGGGTTATATAGGTATCACTGGTGATTGGACACTGGCACACCCTATCAGGAAGTTCAACCCCCTATATAATCCCTCCCCCTTGCAGGGATACCTCAGTTTTTACGCCAGTGTCTTAGGTGATGGACGTGTAAAGATGTCCTGTGCTGAGCTCCAAAGGGAATATCCTAAGATCCTATACTGGGGCAAGCCAGGCGAACCGGATCCATTCAAAGTGTCTTTTCATGGCCGAATTGAATGGTACCCGGGCCTCGTGTCCGAAGAAACAAGGTTTTACCCGTAATGCTTCTCTTTTTAGAGAGCTGGACCCTGCAGATCAGAAAATGGCTTTAAACTTCCTAATTTCTGGCGAGGTGCTTTACGGTCCCAGAACTGTTGGATGCCCCTACAGATGGGGGCCCCAGTCTCTGACGGTTTTTTCAAACGGAGCCCACCGTGAGAGGTGAAGATTGGGTCTGTGTAAACAGCACCCTGCGGCTGGATAAGGTAAGAGGAGATTTCACAGAATTTTTGAGTTCTAGTGGCTTTTCTCCTTTAAGGTAAATGCACGCTATGCCTATTGTGACCACCGGGGGCTGCCAAGAGCACAAACCTACACATGCTGACTGACTGTCTCAGGTGTTCAGTGCTGATTATGTCCCAGCATCTCAAAGCAGGCTGCAAACAGGTAAGGTGGAAAGGGGGATTTCTCATGTTTGAATGTTCCCCCCAGGCTAGAGAGGGGCCACAGGGGTCTAGAAAGTGGTTATACCACCCGGGCTCTGCGGCCTAATGGCCACCATCTCTGAAGATAGCCGTTCAGGCAGATCTTGTTACCAGTCTCCCTCCTTCCCCCCCCCCATCCCCAGCCTTTTCTCCAGAAGCATGACAGGAGAGTCGGCAGTGCGGGAAGCGCTCGTTTTTTTCAAAACTCGAGGGGGGGGCGGTAGAGGAGGGGGCGGGATGTCAGCACAGAGTGTTTAGACTCCCACTCAGGCCAGCTGCAGGCTATTAAAGGCACTCTGTACAGGTGCACTCAGCCTTCTGAGAGACACAGAGCTGACGGTCGCATGTAAGGTGGGACACAGGCATTCTCCTAGGCAGCATTTACTGAAGTAACACCAGACTGAGCATTGGGTAGCAAGGCTTTTAGCCAGACTACATCGCTCAGCGGGCAGTGTTCATTTGTATACCTCACACCTTGTTGCTTTGCACTATGGGTAGAAGAGGTTCAAGCACCCCAGGAACCAGAGACACTAGGGGATCTCGTTCAGGTTCTGAGGGCCCCCTGTCGGCAGCATCCTCCCCCCCTAAAAATGGGCCAGGGACGGCTAGCCAGGGAGAGCCATCGGGGTCAGGGGCTACACCTGCTTCTGGCACTTCAGCCCCTGTATATATTACACAAGAGGTTTTTTCCTCAACCATTAATGGTCTAGAGGAAAGATTAATGGCCGTGATTACGTCTTCACTCAGTGGAAGAAAACGCACTAGGCTTTCCTCTGTTCCCCAAGACCCTCAGACAGAGGAGCTCTGGGATAAAGGAGATGAATCCCTTTCAGAGGATCGGGATGGGATGGATGATTCCTCTTCGGAGGATTCAGGTGGAGAGGGACCCTCTGCGACTTCCCAAGAGGAGAAAGTCTTAGTGCAGATCCTCACTGGATTGGTCCGCTCCACATTTAAGTTGCCCATACCTGAAACTGCTAAAGAATCCTCTTCTGCTTTGGGGTCACTGAAACCTTTCCAAGCAGCACATGCTTTTCCTGTTCATACTTTACTTGAAAAGCTTATTTATTCTGAGTGGGATCACCCAGACAAACGTTTTTTTTCCGCCGAGAAAGTTTTCAACACTTTATCCGATGGAAGAAAAGTTTATTAAAATGTGGGGAATACCGGCTATTGATGCCGCCATTTCCTCCGTAAATAATAGCCTGACTTGTCCTGTAGACAATGCTCAGATGCTCAGGGATCCTGTAGATAAAAGGATGGAATCCCTATTGAAGGATGTTTTCTCCTTACCAGGATCAGTGGCCCAACCTGCAGTAGCAGCGATTGGAGTCTGTCAATACTTAAGAGACCATGTTAAGCAGGTCATCAAAGTATTACCTGAACAGCAGGCCCAGGGGTTTGCTAACCTTCCAGCGGCCTTATGCTTTGTGGTTGACACCATTAGAGATTCTATCGTGCAAACCTCCCGTCTTTCACTGGGGTTGGTGCATATACGTAGAATCCTATGGTTGAAAAATTGGTCAGCCGAAGCACCATGTAAGAAGCTACTGGCTGGGTTTCCATTTCGTGGTGCAAGGTTGTTTGGAGAGGACTTGGATAACTATATCAAGAGAATCTCTTGTGGGAAAAGCACTCTCTTACCTGTCAAGAAGAAGAGTAAGCGTCCCTCTTTCAAACGGACTCTTTCCCCAGCGCCGGGGGCTTCAGCCTCCAGGCAGTCTCGACGGCCGCCTCCATCGGGGTCCAGAGACAAGAGTCAACCCCAGGGACAAAAGAAGTCCTGGGGAAAGAAGCCTACTAGGCAAAACACTAAGACCTCTGCATGAGGGGGCGCCCCCGCTCACTCGAGTGGGGGAAGACTGCGACAGTTCTCAGAGCTCTGGCACGAGGACTTCCAGGACAGATGGGTAGTCTCCACGGTAACCTTAGGGTACAAGCTGGAGTTTCAGGAATTCCCTTCTCCTCGGTTCCTCAGATCAAATGTTCCCAGAGACCCAGAGAAGAAGCAGTCGCTCCTTCTAGCGTTAGAGCGACTTTTGTCGCAGGAGGTCATTATGATAGTTCCCGCAAAGGACCAGGGATTGGGCTTCTATTCCAACCTTTTTACGGTCCAAAAGCCAAATGGGGATGTCAGGCCCATTTTGGACTTAAGGGATCTGAACCGATTCCTGAGGATTCAATCCTTCCGCATGGAATCAATTCGAACAGTAGTTCCCACCCTGCAGGGAGGAGAATTTCTGGCATCAATAGACATCAGAGATGCATATCTGCATGTGCCCATTTTTCCTGCTCATCAGAAGTTTCTGCGCTTCGAGGTAGGAGGGCGCCATTTCCAGTTTGTGGCTCTGCCTTTTGGGATAGCCACTGCACCTCGAGTGTTCACAAAGATCTTGGCTCCTCCTCTGGCCAGATTAAGGGCTCAGGGTATAGCTGTCATAGCATACCTAGACGACCTGCTCTTGATAGACCGGTCGGTAGCCTCTTTGAATGGCAACTTGAGGACCACGGTCAGGTATCTAGAACACCTGGGTTGGATCCTCAACTTAGAAAAGTCTTTCCTAAAACCAGTAAGAAGACTGGAGTATTTAGGTCTGATTATAGATACAAGCCAGGAGAAAATATTTCTACCCCAGGCAAAGATCACTGCTTTGAGAGAGCTGATTCTGACAGTAAGGACCAAGAAGGGTCCCTCAGTCCGCCTTTGTATGAGGCTACTAGGGAAGATGGTGTCTTTATTCGAAGCAGTTCCCTATGCTCAGTTTCACTCAAGAATGCTGCAACACAGTATTCTGTCGACCTGGAACAAGAAGGTTCAGGCATTAGACTTTCCGATGCACCTGTCGCATGCGGTGCGTCAGAGCCTCAATTGGTGGCTCATACCCGAAAACCTGCAGAAGGGGAAATCCTTTCTACCGGTTACCTGGACGGTGGTAACAACAGATGCCAGTCTGTCAGGTTGGGGAGCAGTTCTGGAACAGGCTGCGGTCCAAGGGGTATGGTCCAAGACAGAGAGGACCTTACCCATCAACATTCTGGAGATCCGGGCGATACATCTAGCTCTAAAAGCCTGGACTATCAGGCTACAGGGTTGTCCGGTCAGGATCCAGTCCGACAATGCCACAGCAGTGGCTTATGTCAATCATCAGGGAGGCACCCGGAGCCGAGCTGCTCAAAAAGAGGTGAACCAGATCTTAGTCTGGGCAGAGATGCATGTGCCATGCATATCGGCAGTTTTCATCCCGGGAATAGAGAATTGGCAGGCGGACTATCTAAGTCGCCAGCAGTTACTTCCAGGGGAATGGTCTCTGCATCCCGATGTCTTTTGGGCCATATGCCAAAGATGGGGGGTTCCGGATGTAGATCTCTTTGCATCCCGATTCAACAAAAAGATAGACAGATTTGTGGCAAGGACAAAAGATCCTCTTGCATGCGGGACGGATGCGTTGGTGATTCCGTGGCATCGGTTCTCACTGATTTACGCATTCCCGCCTATTCTGCTACTACCACGACTCCTTTGCAGGATCAGGCAGGAAAGCAAGTCGGTACTTCTGGTGGCCCCCGCTTGGCCCAGAAGGACTTGGTATGCAGAAATAGTAAGGATGACGGTGGGTTCCCCGTGGACCCTACCGGTACGCCCAGACCTGTTATCTCAGGGTCCAGTGTTCCATCCTGCCTTACAAACGCTAAATTTGACGGTTTGGCTATTGAGACCCACGTTCTGAAGAGTCGTGGGCTCTCCGGTCCTGTCATATCTAGCTTGATTAATGCAAGGAAGCCAGCTTCCAGGATGATTTATCATAGAGTCTGGAAGGCTTATATAACCTGGTGTGAATCCAGAGGTTGGCATCCCAGGAAATATGTCATAGGTAGAATCCTTGATTTTCTACAGATGGGATTAGAGATGAAGCTGGCCTTGAGTACCATCAAGGGCCAGGTTTCTGCTTTATCAGTATTATTTCAGCGGCCACTTGCTTCGCATTCTTTGGTCCGAAACTTTATGCAGGGGGTGATGCGTCTTAATCCTCCGGTTAAAGCGCCTCTAAACCCCTGGGACTTGAATTTGGTTTTGGCTGTGTTACAGAAACAGCCTTTTGAACCAATAAGTCAGATTCCTTTGGTCTTGTTGACAAGGAAATTAATTTTTCTGGTGGCCATCTCTTCTGCTAGAAGAGTATCAGAATTAGCAGCTCTTTCCTGTAAGGAGCCTTATTTGATTATACACAAGGATAGAGTGGTACTACGCCCTCATCCTAGTTTTTTACCGAAGGTGGTTTCTGATTTTCATTTAAACCAAGACATTGTTCTACCTTCCTTTTTTCCAGATCCCTGTTCTCCGGAAGAGAGATCTCTACATACGTTGGATGTAGTAAGAGCAGTTAAGGCCTATCTAGGGGCAACTACTCAGATCCGCAAGACGGATGTTTTGTTTGTGCTGCCAGAGGGTCCCAATAGAGGACAGGCAGCGTCAAAAGCTACCATTTCTAAATGGATTCGACAGTTGATCATTCAAGCTTACGGTTTGAAACAGAAGATTCCTCCGTTTCAGATCAGGGCACATTCCACAAGGGCTATTGGTGCTTCTTGGGCAGTGCATCACCGGGCCTCTATGGCTCAAATCTGCAAGGCCGCAACCTGGTCTTCAGTTCATACATTCACCAGATTCTATCAGGTGGATGTGAGAAGGCATGAGGATATCGCCTTTGGGCGTAGTGTGCTGCAGGCAGCGGTACAGGGTCCTCAGGTCTGATTGCACCCTACTTGGTCGTGGTTCCCCCCCCTCAGGTAGCATTGCTCTGGGACATCCCATCAGTAATTACTGTGGCTCTGTGTCCCGTGATGTTCGAGAAAGAAAATAGGATTTTTTAAAACAGCTTACCTGTAAAATCCTTTTCTTTCGAAGGACATCACGGGACACAGAGGTCCCGCCCCTCTTCTAATACACTATATTGCTTGGCTACAAAACTGAGGTATCCCTGCAAGGGGGAGGGATTATATAGGGGGTTGAACTTCCTGATAGGGTGTGCCAGTGTCCAATCACCAGTGATACCTATATAACCCATCAGTAATTACTGTGGCTCCGTGTCCCGTGATGTCCTTCGAAAGAAAAGGATTTTACAGGTAAGCTGTTTTAAAAAATCCTATTTTTGCTGCGCTGCATTGCAAATCCTCATGGCCTCACTCTGCTGTCACATGTTTTTACCCTTCCCCCCCCTCAACATAAAAGTGTAAATGATGCCTTTGAGTTTGAAAGACCTGAACCCCCCAGGAAAACAAATTATCTACTGCCCTGGAACCATGAATGCCAACATGTACTGTGACATACTGAAGCAGAACATTATTCCTTCAGAGACTGGGCTGCAGGGTAGTATTCCAAGATAACGACCCCAAACACACTTCTAGATGAACACTGCCTTGCTAAAAAAGCTGAGGGTAAAGGTGATGGACTGGCCAAGCATGTCTCCAAACCTAAACCCTATTGAGCATCCGTGGGGCATCCTCAAACGGAAGGTGGTGGAGCGCAAGGTCTCTAACATCCACCAGCTCCATGATGTCTTCACAAAGGAGTGGAAAATGACTCCAGTGGCAACCTGGGAAGCTCTTTTGCTCTGTTACCCCATGAGGGTTAAGGCAGTGCTGAAAAATAATGGTGGCCACACAAAATATTGACACTTTGGGACATTTTCAGTTAGGGGTGTACTCACTTTTGTTGCCAGCGGTTTAGACATTAATGGCTGTGTGTTGAGTTATTTTGAGGGGACAGCACATTTACACTGTTATACAAGCTGTACACTCACTACGTTACATTGTAGCAAAGTGTCATTTCTTCAGTGTTGTCACATGAAAAGATATAATAAAATATTTATAAAAATGTGAGGGGTGTACTCACTTTTGTGAGATACTGTATGTGTGTATATATATTAAATCATAATGCAACATCCATAAAGGTTATTTGCTACAAAATAATTTTTTAAAGTTTAAGGAAAAAGCACTAATGGAAAGTTCATTAAGCTTATCCTATTAAAAAGAATATTTTTTTCTATAACGTAAGTAATACCTCTGCAAGCTGTTATGGAACAACACATTTATCAATCTTTTACACCACTAGGCTTTTATCTCCACATTTCGCTCAATGTACTTCTTTTTGTAGCTAAATTCCTGTTAAGTCAGAAGGCTTCCATTTTAATCATGTATTATATTTGTACACTGAAGTATTGAAATTTGAGGGAAAACTAATTATCTTTAGTACACTGCCATTTCTAAAGCTCTGTGTCCATCTCTTTTAGGTACTTAAATGTTTATAAAAAATACAGTGACCTTTTAAATCAAAAAGCTCAGCAGGATGTAATTGCGTTTCTCAAGGAAGAACATTCTCTGCAGGCCTTTACTAAGGTAATGAGATACGGCATTCTACAGCGAACAAGCCTTGTTAAAGACTAGCTATACTTCTATATTTGAAAAAAATTTGTTTTTTTTTTGTAAGGCTACTCCTATGTTGCTACCTGAAAAGCCCTTTGTGGTTGATTGCTAGTCAGAAGGCAGTACAGGTGTGCCTGACACACTGCCACCCTAAATGCCTGTTCCTTTTTTTGACAGATAAAGTTTTTTTTTTGTTTTTTTTTAAATGGGAATACTGCTCCTCAACCATGCATTACACCACAATAGGTCGGATTCAGTGTTGGAACTGCCCGCCAAACATGACACGGGATAATTTCATTCAGGCATAAATGTAAATAACTAAATATTTGTTTTGTTTTTTTGTTTTATTACATTTAATAATAACACACATCATTTGCTAAACAGGTTCCAGCAACTCACAACAGTTTATTTCTGGCCCATTTTTGCTCTCTCTCATTACACATTATGAAGAATCAGATGCCAGCACTGCTATCAAGGCCTTGAATAGCTATCTCCCAACTTTCGCATTTGCCAGAGAAGAAGCTTGCATATTTTCTGAGCTGTCCTTGGTTTTTGGACTGCTCATATACAGTCATCCTAGTTTGATTCTGGGCACTAGGCAGAAGTTAATATCATAATAATGCACTGCACCAAAGCACCTATTCATACTTGACCATTTTCCTGCAGTAAAATGCATATGTTTTGCTGCATTTAAAAAAAAAAAATTCAAGTAGAAATAACAGAGCTTTGTCCAATACCTTCCTAACAGTAATGTCAGTTAAATGTAACAGCTTTTTTGTCCCAGTTCTGATAGGTAATGTGTATACATATACACAAGTAAAGTCACAGGATCTTCTGCTAGCAAGAACTTGGGTTCCATGCAGAAAAGACGCAAGTGGCCATGTGAATGACATCATATAGCCTCAGTTGACAGTGAAAACATGACATGGCTTTTAATCCTTCTCCACTCTATCTAAATTTGAAAACAGCAAACAAGTTTTGGCAACACTCGGGTGTAATATTAAGGGAGTTGAGAACGGAATCAGGTTTACAACTTCTCGCTTCGCCAGTTTAATGACAACATTCAGTGACTTCTTCCCATTCATTTATAAAGCAATTGTAGGGACCCTGCCCTAAGCAGGAGTGTCTCTTTGCTAAATCTAGTTTTGCCGTTATTCTTTGGTCAGCGGCACTTAAATTTGGTATAGCTCTGCTTTCATTAGGTTTCCACTTGGCTACGATTTTATTTTTTACTTATGCTTGCTAAAAGAAAAAATTGTTGTGTTTTGGGACTTTATATGAGGCAGTGACCTAAGTAGGTCATATGCCTTCATCCCTGTTTATGGCGAAAAATGGGGGGGGGGGACAAAAAGTTGGGACTTTAAATGAAGCACATAGCTGCAAAACAGTACAATGGTTTGGTAAAAACATATTTATTAATTAATGAAATCAATAACAGAGTAGAAAATAATAATGCATGTTAATGATAAATTCCATAGAGTAGTTCATAAGTACAATCATACTAAAGGATACAAGAAAATCTATAAATAACAGGATAATAGACAAGAATATATGATCATAATAAATAACGTGTTGTAATTCATATATATACAAATATGCACATAGGGGATGATACAATTCAATGGTAAGTTGGTTGATTGGGTTTAACCTTTATACTAACTCCTCCACATAGACTGCAGTGGAATAGAACCCCATGACACATTACATGTGAATCCTATAACCACATGATATCAAATCAATATGGCTTAATGGACGTTGTAAGATTGGGGTGATCAGACTCAAGCGGTAGGTGCGTTTGAGTGAGGTAGTCAAAAACTGTATTTTCTTTCTCGTACATCACGGGACACAGAGCCACAGTAATAACTGATGGGTTATAGTGTATCACTAGGTGATTGCACACTGGCACACCCTAACCAGGAAGTTCAACCCCCTATATAACCCCTCCCCCTACAGGGATACCTCAGTTTTTTAGCCTGTGTCTTAGGTGTTGGACGGGTAAAGATCTCCTGTGCTGAGCTCCAAAGGGAATATCCTATATCCTATACTGGGGCAAGCCAGGCGAACCGGATCCATTTCAAAGTGTCCTTTTCTAGGCCAAATTGGATGGTACCCGGGCCTCGTGTCTGAAGAAACGAGGTTTTACCTGTAACGCTTCCTCTTTTTAGAGAGCTGGACCCCGCATTTCAGAAAATGTTTTTTCTAGCCTTATTTCTGGCTGGGTGCTTAACAGGCCCAGAACTGCAGATCCCCCTATCCATAGGGGGCCCCAGTCTCTGAAGGTTTTTCCAAACGGAGCCCACCGTGAGACGTGAAGATTGGGTCTGTATAAGAGAACCCTGCGGCTGGATAAGGTAAGAGGAGATTCCACAGAATTTTTTTAATTCTACTAGGTTTCTCCTTTAAGTAAATGCATGCTATGCCTATTGTCGCCACCGGGGGCTGCCAAGAGCACATACCTTCTCATGCTGACTGTCTGTCTTGATGTTCACGCTGCACAAGCTCCTCCAGCCGATCCCCAGGTAGGATGGGATGTGGGGTTCTCCTCTGGATATTCCCCCCAGAATAGGGGGAGGCCGCAGGTGGTCTGTGAGGCGGTAGTATACCGCACTACCACCGCCGCCGCCGCCATTGCCACGTGCAGGCCCCATCACTGCCGGCCTCTCTCCTTCCTTCCCCACCCCCAGCCTTTCCTCCACTCTTGACCCAGAGGATTGGCTCATGCGGGAAGTGCACGTTTGTTTGAGAAATGAGGGGGGGGCGGTAGAGGGGGGGCGGAGCGTCAGCACAGCGTCCAGCGTGCTCAGACGCCCACATAGCTGCAAAGCTATAAAAGGCACACTTTACAGGTGCACTCAGCTTTTGGAGGGACACAGAGCTGACGGTCGCATGTAAGGTGGGACACAGGCATTCTCCTGGGCAGCATTTACTAAGGAAACACTAGACTGGGCATTGGTAGCAGGGCTGTTGCTAGACTACATCGCTCAGCAGTCAGTGTTCATTTTGTGATACCTCCACCTTGTTGCTTTGCACTATGGGTAGAAGAGGTTCAAATACCCCAAGAACCAGAGGCTCTAGGGGATCTCCTTCAGGTTCTGAGGGCCCCCTTTCTGCAGCATCCTCCCCCCCTGAGGGGCCAGGGACGGCAAGCCAGGGAGAGCTGTTGGGGTCAGGGGCTACACCTGCTTCTGGCACTTCAGCCCCTGTATACATTACACAGAAGGTTTTTTCCTCAACTATTAATGGTTTAGAGGAAAGATTAATGGCTGTGATCACATCTTCACTCAGTGGAAGAAAACACACTAGGCCTTCCTCTGCTACCCAGGACCCTCAGCCAGAGGAGCTCTGGGATAGGGGAGAAGAATCCCTTTCAGAGGATCGGGATGGGACGGATGATTCCTCTTCTGAGGAATCAGGTGGAGAAGGGCCCTCTTCAGCTTCTCAGGATGAGAAAGTCTTAGTGCAGATCATTGCTGGATTGGTCCGCTCCACATTTAAGTTGCCCGTATCTGAAGCATTTAAGAACCCTCTTCTTCTTTGGGGTCACTGAAACCTCCTCAAACAGCACATGCTTTTCCTGTTCATAATTTACTTGAAAAGCTCCTTTATTCTGAGTGGGATCACCCAGATAAACGTTTTTTCCACCGAAAAAGTTTTCAACACTTTATCCTATGGAAGAAAAGTTTATTAAGATGTGGGGAATACCGGCCGTTGATGCCGCCATTTCCTCCATAAATAAGTCTGACTTGTCCTGTAGACAATGCTCAGATGCTCAGGGATCCTGTGGATAAAAAGATGGAATCCCTGTTGAAAGATGTTTTCGCCTTAGCAGGTTCAGTGGCTCAACCTGCAGTAGCAGCGATCAGAGTCTTTCAATACTTAAGAGACCATGTTAAGCAGGTCATCAAAGTCTTACCTGAACAGCAGGCCCAGGGGTGGGCTAACCTTCCAGTGGCCTTATGTTTTACTGTTGACGCCATCAGAGATTCTATCATGCAAACCTCTTGTCTTTCACTTGGGTTGGTGCATATGCGTAGAATCTTATGGTTAAAAAATTGGTCAGCTGAAGCACCATGTAAGAAGCTACTGGCAGGGTTTCCATTTCGTGGTGCAAGGCTGTTTGGAGAAGACTTGGATAACTATATCCAAAGGATCTCTAATGGGAAAAGCACTCTTTTACCTGTTAAGAGAAAGAGTAAGCGGACGGACTCTTTCCCCAGTGCCTGGGGCGTCCTCCGTCTGGGTCAAGAAACAAGAGTCAACCCCAGGGACAAAAGAAGTCCTGGGGGAAGAAGCCTACTAGACAGGACACTAAGGCCTCTTTATGAAGGGGCTCCCCTGCTCGCTTGAGTGGGGGGAAGACTGCTACAGTTCGCAAAGCTCTGGCAGGAGGACTTCCAGGACAGATGGGTAATCTCCACGGTAACCTTAGGTTACAAACTGGAGTTCCAACAATTTCCCTCTCCTCGTTTCCTCAGATCAAATGTCCCCAGGGATCCAGAGAAAAAGCAGTCGCTCCTTCTAGCGTTAAACCGGCTTTTGTCACAAGAGGTCATTATGGTGGTTCCCACAAAAGATCAGGGATTGGGCTTCTATTCCAATCTTTTTACGGTCCAAAAGCCAAATGGGGATGTCAGACCCATTCTGGATCTAAGGGATCTGAATTGCTTCCCAAGGATTCGGTCCTTCCGCATGGAATCAATTCGTATTCGCAGTAGTCTCCATCCTGCAGGGAGGAGAATTTCTGGCATCGATAGACATCAGAGATGCATATCTGTATGTGCCCATTTTTCCTGCTCATCAGAAGTTCCTGCGTTTCGAGATAGGAGGGCGCCATTTCCAGTTTGTGGCTCTGCCTTTCAGGATAGCCACTGCACCTCGAGTGTTTACAAAGATCTTGGCTTCTCCTCTGGCCAGATTAAGGGCTCAAGGTATAACTGTCATAGCATACCTAGACGACCTGCTCTTGATAGACCGGTCGGTAGCCTCTTTGAAAGGGAACTTGAGGACCACAGTCAGGTATCTGGAACACCTAGGTTGGATTATCAACCTAGAAAAATCTTTCCTAAAACCAGTAAGAAGACTGGAGTATTTGGGTCTGATCATAGATACAAGCCAGGAGAAAGTATTTCTACCTCAGGCAAAGATCACTGCTTTAAGGGAGCTGATTCTGGTAGTCAGGACCAAGAAGGGTCCTTCTGCCCGCCTTTGTATGAGGCTGCTAGGAAAGATGGTGTCTTCATTCGAAGCAGTTCCCTATGCTCAGTTTCATTCAAGACTGCTGCAACACAGTATCCTGTTGGCCTGGAACAAGAAGGTTCAGGCACTTTCCGATGCACCTGTGTCATGCTGTGCGCCAAAGCCTCAATTGGAGGTTAATACCCGAAAACCTGCAGAAGGGGAAATCCTTTCTACCGGTTACCTGGACGGTGGTAACAACAGACGCCAGTCTTTCGGGTTGGGGAGCAGTTCTGGAACAGTCTGCGGTCCAGGGGGTATGGTCCAAAACTGAGAGGACCTTACCCATCAACATTCTGGAGATCCGTGCGGTATAGCTAGCCCTTCAATCATATCCTTTTTATTGATTTTTCAAGTTATACATTGTTCATCGTAACCGGTGTAACGAACAAAAAACGCATATTACAATATATGTTTCCCCATATCACCATCAATAACAAAAATATCTTACCCTTCCTTTTTCCGTTAGTCCCTCCCCCCTCCCCTGTTCCCCTATTCACCCTCCCTCCTCCCCACCAGTTGCTTATATTAAAATAGTCGTATCCTAAGCTTGGCAAGACTTACTACCCCAATAAGAATACTGTGCACACTACTTATTCCCTAATATCTGTTCCCTCGTGCAAATCTTCCTTTCCTCATTACGATTTTATATTTCCCTATTCTCTCCCTGACACCACATACCCCAGATCCCTATGAACTTCCCATAGCTTCCCCTTCTAGTATAAATTGTCCTTTCTGTTCCCACTAGTGCGTTCATTGTACTAACCCATTCTTCCGGGGTAGGGGGCGTTGTTGATAACCATGCTTTTGCGATCAGTTTCCTGGCCTGGTATAAGCATCGTACGATTGCTATTCCTGTGTGGCCTTCCCCCATATCCTCTTTAATTAGCCCCAGGACACAAACCTTAGCCTCGAGCTCCAGCCTTATCCTAAGCCTAGCCTCTATGATGTTTAGGATCTCGGTCCAGTACCTAACTAACTTCGGGCATCTCCACATAATGTGTATAAGATCGCCCGTATCTAAGCATCTGGGGCATTTGTCGTCTGGTCTACGACCAATTCTATGCAGCCTCTTGGGGGTGTAATAGGCTCTGTGCACAAGCAAGAGGTGTGACGCCCGCTGTGACGGAGATAGGGACACCAGTGGACCAAGCTCCAATATTATCCTCCACTGATCATCGCTCAACTCCCCCACATCGGCCTCCCATCCCTCTCTTGCGCGCGAGAGTGGGGCTAGACTAGTTGCCCTGGTCGTTAGTTGGTCATAAATTCCCGATATTAGCCCCTTAAGGCTATGTACCCTTACCACCTTATTAAGAAGTGATGCACTACACCATTCCAGTGCGTTAGTCTTAAATTGCTTGTCTAATGCGTGCCTGATCTGGAGATAAAAGTAAAATGATTCCTTGGGGATTCCAAACTCCCGTCTCAGGTCCGCAAAGGATTTTAGTATATTGCCAACGTATATTTGTGCCAGCCTAGTTATTCCCGCCCTTTCCCACATCCTGTTTACTCCTATCGCCTGCATTTCTTGTAGCTGCCTATTATGCCATATAGGTGCGAACTCCGTAACCCCCTTATATCCCATTTCGATCTTTACTGACCGCCAGACTTTTATAACCAGTTTGTTTGTTGGAGATGAGCATCCTAATGATCCAGCTTCCAATGCCCCTACCAAGGATTTATGCGGGTTCCCCGACAACATGATTTTTACACTGGAATCCACCTCCCCCCCACGTTCGCACCCACCCAGGTGTTGCAGCTGGGCCGCCAAGAAGTACCTGTATGGGTGGGGCACCGCCAATCCCCCCTCCCTGTTGGGGCGTTGCAAGGTCTGGAGACTAATCCTGGCCTGGCCCTTTCTCCATATTAACTCACGAAAGATAGAGTTTATTTTTAAAAACCAGTCCCTCCCTATCCATATCGGTGAGTTATGTAATATGTACATTAGTTGAGGCATCCAAATCATCTTAATCAGATTTATGCGCCCCGCCATAGATAGGGGAAGCCGAGACCAGATGTCTTTCTTCCTTCTAAACTTTTCTAACAGCGGAGCTAGATTATCTTTAATATACTGCATTGGGTTATTGGTCACCACTATACCCAAATATTTAAACTTCTCCACCACCCTGAGACAAGGTACCACCTGAGGGAGAGAGCCGTTGGTCGAGTCAAGCGGGAGGAGTGAAGATTTCTCCCAATTGACTATTAGCCCCGATACTCTCCCAAACCCTTCCACCAGCTGCATTGCCTTTACTAACGATGGCCCCATGTCCCCCAGGAATAACAGTACGTCGTCGGCATATAATGCTATTCTATCCTCACCCCCTTTCCTTTTATAACCCTGTAAACCTGGTGATTTTCTGATTACCTCCGCAAAAGGCTCTATTGCCAGGGCGAATAGCAGGGGCGACAAGGGGCACCCCTGCCTAGTCCCCCTCTCAAGAGAGATCCCTTCCGAGTATGTGTTGTTTATTTTCAATCTAGCACTGGGGTGTCGATATAAAATCTTAAGCCACTTAATAAATAGGGGACCAAACCCAAATTTTCCCAGTACCCACCATAAATACTCCCATTCCAGGGTGTCAAATGCCTTGGCAATGTCCAAGGACAAAACCACCCTGGAGCCTGCATTCTCTACCGGGGTCTGGAGGTTCAAGTAAGTCCTTCTTATATTTTTACTGGTAGACCTGTTCTGCATAAACCCTGACTGGTCCGGGTGAACCAAAGTAGATATACATCTATTCAGCCTGGCAGCCAGGATCTTTGCCAGAATCTTGACGTCTGTGCCCAGCAATGAAATTGGTCTGAATGACGAGGTATCTAGTTGACTATTCTCCTCTTTCTGAATCAATACGATAATAGCTTCAGACATTGATAAAGGCAAGCTATCAACTGCAGCCGACCAGTGTCTTCCAAAGTTCCGGAGCCAGCACCTCCCCATATTGTTTGTAAACCTCAGATGGCAATCCATCAGGGCCTGGGGACTTTTGGTTCGGCATGTTCTTTATTGCTTGCCCGATCTCTTCCAGTGTTATCGGTGCTTCCAGACTATTCTTATCTACGTCTGACAACACCGGCAAATCAATACCTTCCAAAAATTTCTCCATCTCTGCTTGTTCAGGGCTATGACGCGTCTTATATAGATCCCTATAGAATTCTACAAATGTTTTATTAATTACCCTAGGATCTGAAGAAATATCCCCTTCCTTTGTTTTGATCATGGGAATTGTTGAAGACGGCGAATTAGTTTTGGCCAACAGGGCCAACGTCCGACCTACTCTTTCCCCCTCCTCAAAATTCCTCTGCCTCTGAAAAACCTTCCTGTTCTCTGCTCTTCTAATTTCTTCCTTTTTGTATTTTTGTTGTTTCAGTACCCAATTTTCCCGATTTTCGTTTGTTGGGTCTAATACATACTTTCTTTCTGACTCCCGAACCTCTTCCCTAATAAGCTCTCCCCTTGCCCTTGTTTCTTTATTTTGGATATCTGTTGGATCAAGAGCCCTCTGAGGTATGCTTTCAAGGAGTCCCAAATCACACCCTCCGAGGCAGTACCGGTGTTAAATTCAATAAATTCTCTCAATCTTAAATTAATTTCATCTCTATTCCCCACTAGGTCCAACCATGTTGGGTTTACTGACCACAATCTGCGACCACCATCATCCTGCATGGTTATTGTCACTATCAATGGCGAGTGATCGGACACCCCCCTTGGGCGATATTCAATACTACTTATTAAAGGTTGGGCTTCCTGGTTACCAATGGCCATATCAATACGGGATAAAGTATGGTGGGTCCCTGAAAAGCAAGAATATTCCTGACTATTGGGGTTACGCGCCCTCCACATATCACACCACCCAACCTCCTCTAAAAACTGTGCCAGCCTTCCCACCGACCCTCCACCTCCGCTAAGTCCTGGGGGGAACCTATCTAGCCTGCTGTCAAGCACAGTATTAAAGTCCCCTACTATGATAACTGGGACCTCTCTCTTCTCCTCCAGGAACTCTAGCAGCAGGAACAATATCTCCATTTTGAATGGTGGAGGAATGTATAAATTTGCTATAACAAAAGATCTACCCTCAATTAAACAATGCAAAAAAATAAAACAACCTAGTCTATCAATACTGACATCCCTGCAGGAAAACGTCAACCCCTTCCTAATCAGGATACTCACTCCCCTTGAATAGGAGGAGTACACTGAGTGGTATTGTGTCTGAAATTTATTATTTTTAATTAATAATTTAGTCTCACTGGTCAAGTGCGTTTCTTGCAAGCATTTCACTTCGGCAGCACAAGCATCTAACTCCTGGAATACAGTGGCTTTTTTCACATAGTCGCTCATCCCCCTGATATTCCAGGAGCTTAAACCAACTGTTCTAGGCTTCATTCAAAATTGTACATCAACAAATACCCGCTATGCAAATACCAGGGTAGGGTTACCCTTCTACTTATATATTGGAAAGTCACGGCTGTGAATTGGCACTGTTCCGAAGAAAACTACAAAGAAAACGTTTCCAAACTCTGTTCTGATTTACCACATGTGCCCACATTCCCCTTTTGTTCTTGTGCTTCACCTCCTCAATGCTCCTACCTACCACACTCAGTGCTATTATTATGGGAAGGGGACCGAGCGGATCCGGGGGACCTATACCCCCACACCCCTCCCTCCCACCTCCATCCAAAACAGTGTTATTAAACCTACTAAATCTTATAATCTTTAAGTATTTACACTTCATTTCTTTTATCTTCAACACATTTTTTAACAGTGCTCTGTGCATTTTTACCTTTATTTTTGCAACTGTGGTACCCCCTAATTTAAATAAACCCTTCTCCCCCCCCCCCCCTGTGCCTCACTCGGCGTGCCCTAGGGGCCTTCCTTGTGACCTTACTACTCCCCTCACCCCACTTCATCCACCACCCCTCCCCCCACACTCCCCACCCACCACCCCCTTCCCCCCTCCCCCCCAATAGGCCCATCAACCCGAGGGTTAAAAGAACCCACGTCACCAAACTAAGCATTTCTTTCACTCTTCACTTCATCCACCCAGCTCTCTCCCTCCCAACCCCTATCTAGCCCTAAAAGCCTGGACTCTCAGGCTAAAGGGTTGCCCAGTCAGGATCCAGTCCAACAATGCCACGGCAGTGGCTTATATCAATCATCAGGGAGGCACCAGGAGCCGAGCTGCTCAAAGAGAGGTGAACCAGATCTTAGTCTGAGCAGAGAAGCAGGTGCCATGCATATTGGCAGTTTTCATTCCAGGGATAGAGAACTGGCAGGCAGACTATTTAAGTCGCCAGCAGTTACTCCCAGGGGAATGGTCTCTGCATCCCAACGTCTTTTGGGCCATATGCCAAAGATGGGGGGTCCCAGATGTAGATCTCTTTGCATTCAGATTCAACAAAAAGATAGACAGATTTGCAGCAAGGACAAAGGATCCTCTTGCATATGGGACGGATGCGTTGGTGATTCCGTGGCATCGGTTCTCACTGATTTATGCATTCCCGCCTATTCTGCTACTGCCGCAACTTCCAACTTCTGCGCAGGATCAGGCAGGAAAGGAAGTCGGTACTTCTGATAGCTCAGGAGGACTTGGTATGCAGAAATAGTAAGGATGACGGTGGGTTCCCCGTGGACCCTACCGTTACGCCCAGACCTGTTGTCTCAAGGTCCGGTGTTCCATCCTGCCTTACAAACGCTAAATTTGACGGTTTGGCTATTGAAACCCACATTCTGAAGAATCGTGGGCTTTCAGGTCCTGTAACATCTACCTTGATCAATGCAAGGAAGCCAGCTTCCAGAGTAATTTATCATAGAGTCTGGAAAGCTTATGTATCCTGGTGTGAATCCAGGGGTTGGCATCCCAGAAAATATGTGATAGGTAGAATTCTTGATTTTCTACAATTGGGATTAGAGATGAAGCTGGCCTTGAGTACCATCAAGGGCCAGGTCTCGGCCTTATCAGTATTATTTAAACGGCCACTTGCTTCACATTCTTTGGTCCGAAACTTTTTGCAGGGGTTGACGCGTCTCAATCCTCCGGTTAAGGCGCCCCTAAACCCCTGGGACTTAAATTTGGTCCTATCTGTTTTACAGAAACAGCCTTTTGAACCAATACGTCAGGTTCCTTTGGTCTTGTTGACAAGAAAGTTAATTTTTCTGGTAGCCATTTCTTCTGCTAGAAGAGTATCAGAATTAGCAGCTCTTTCCTGTAAAGAGCCTTATTTGATTGTACACAAGGATAGAGTGGTATTGCGCCCTCATCCTAGTTTTTTACCGAAGGTGGTTTCAGATTTTCATCTAAACCAAGATATTGTTCTGCCTTCCTTTTTTCCAGATCCCTGTTCTTCGGAAGAAAGGTCACTACATTCCTTGGATGTAGTAAGAGCAGTCAAGGTCTATCTGGAAGCAACTGCTCAAATTCGCAAAACGGATGTTTTGTTTGTGCTGCCAGAGGGTCCCAATAGAGGACAGGCAGCGTCAAAAGCTACCATTTCTAAATGGATTAGACAAATGATTATTCAAGCTTACGGTTTGAAACAGAAGATTCCTCCGTTTCAGATCAAGGCACATTCCACAAGGGCTATTGGTGCTTCTTGGGCAGTGCATCACCAGACCTCTATGGCTCAAATCTGCAGGGCTGCAACCTGGTCTTCAGTCCATACATTCACCAGATTTTATCAGGTGGATGTGGGAAGGCATGAGGATATCGCCTTTGGGCGTAGTGTGCTGCAGGCAACGGTACAGGGTCCTCAGGTCTGATTGTACCCTACTTGGTTGTGGTTCCCCTCAGATAGCATTGCTCTGGGACATCCCATCAGTTATTACTGTGGCTCTGTGTCCCATGATGTACGAGAAAGAAAATAGGATTTTTTATAACAGCTTACCTGTAAAATCCTTTTCTTTTGATGTACATCACGGGACACAGAGGTCCCGCCCCTCTTCTAATACACTTATATTGCTTTGCTACAAAACTGAGGTATCCCTGTAGGGGGAGGGATTATATAGGGGGTGAACTTCCTGGTTAGGGTGTGCAGTGTCCAATCACCTAGTGATACCCTATAATCCATCAGTTATTACTGTGGCTCTGTGTCCCGTGATGTACATCAAAAGAAAATAATTTTAAAGGTAAGCTGTTATAAAAAATCCTATTTTTAAGGGCCTGGTAGCCCACTTTTATTTAAAAGCACGGAAAAGTTTACAAAGACATCAGTAGCCCATGCAGAGGGGTTCCACCATTATTGTATCTTGCACACTCAATACTTTAGCCTCCTGGCTTACATTCTTGCCACACGGCTGCTTCAGGCTTCTCCTAGCTTACTCCTGATCAGCGCCTTAGTGCTCTTTAACCAAGTACATCTGCCTCCTGCAGACATGAATGCTCTGGCTGCACCCATGCAGCCTCTGACTCCTGCACAGGAATGGAAGTCCACCTGACTCCCATGCACAGACTTTCTGTCTGTTGGGTGGGGCCCTGAGCCATAGTCAGGTCACAACTAAATAACCCAGCACACAGCTGTGCAATCAGCATGCCTTTCTCTCCAAAATCTGGCGTAAACCAGCAATTTTCCAGGTAGCACAGGGTCCCACTGCCATAATGTGTATTCACGGGAACTGTGGGAATGTGATCCATGACCGCAATCCAAAGCACCACCAGGGGCAGACAAGCATCTAAACTGTCTGGATCTTCCTGAACTCGGGAGTTTGGGAGGAGCAGTATCTCAGTGGCTTCTGTGAAAATGAGTAAACGATACAATTACCATGGTACACAGTGTACCCCAATGATAATTTAGAGTAAACAAGAGTACAAGTATACTGATAGTGCTACAAGTGAAGGGGGAAGTACATGAAGAATAGTATGGTGCATGAGGTAGGATGCTAGTGGGTGAAAGTATTAAGCCAACCATTGGGGCTATATAAAACAAAAACAATTACAAAAAAGTTTGTGGGCAAGTGAAGAAAACAAACAACATTACCTCAAAATTAATGAAAAACATGAGAGAGCCAAACAAAGATACTGGGCCATCCAGAGGTAGGCTTATATGGATGCAGCCACAGCAGAGGAGGGCGTCACCATCTGGACAGCATGGTCACTCAGCAGTAAACGCCAAAGTTAATTTAAAGTCCCAACTTTTTGTCCTACCCCCCTTACTTCTGCTTGCTGTCAGGAAGTGTCAGCAGAGGCAAATAAATGCAATAGTTCTGAGTTATGAACATTTGTCTCTCTGGCCATCCACTAGGAGGTTTATTGCCTGTTTTACATGCTGAGGAAGATATACAGTAAATATTTGGGATGACATTTCAGAAGGGCCCTTGGCTCCTGGCTGCTTCCAGGACAGTAGACTGTGTTGGGGTATCTGCCTCCCAGGCTTGCTGCCTGCGGAGGGTGAAGCTAAGAGTTGGCCTGTGTCTCTGAGCATGAATGATTATATATTGTCGTTCTGGAGGGGACATTTAGGATGAGTTGAGCAGGAAGAAGGCTGCCTGTAGGGAGCATCTTTAGGTGAAAAGCCCTGCTAAAGAGTGTCCTGGGGAGCTGGGTATAAGCTGCTGCCAGATGACCTTGCAGGAAGTTAGAGCTGCTCATTCCAAAGGTACTCATTCTGCTTGGTGCTATCCTACAGTTGGAAGAGTACAGCTTGTCAGTCTTGAGTTAAATGCTCTTATCTCAGTACTGACTGTGATTAGAAGTCTGAAGTTGCATTTTTGTCAATTTGTCAAGTGTCCAACATCTTCCATCCCACAAAGTGTCAAAGATTTTGCCCTGTGGTTTGAGATGCTAGCCCACCAAGCCACCTGGGGGTTCCAAACTCCCTTCCAGGGGTAAGGGAGTGCTAGGTATTAGCAGGGTATTGAAATTGTGCTTTTCCAACATTAGGCAGGGGTAATAAAAATGACATGGTTTTTCAATATTAAAGATACATTTTTAATAAAGGTTGAACTATAGGTTGTAGAACACAACCTCTAAACTTTTATATAGAAGGAAAGGCTTAGATAACAATTTGATATGCTACTGTTCTAATAATGTGCGGGTCCTGTTTTAGCAACAATCACATTTTCCCAATTTATAAATGTAGTGAATTTTACTAGAATACATAAACAGAATACAAAAACAAGTGAATGAGTTACATGATTGGATTGCTGTCAAGGTCCGCTCAAAAAGAAGCTTATATAAAAAAGGTAAAAATGTGAAATGGCAAAAAAAAGAGCAACTACCGTATTTATCGGCGTATAACACGCACCGGCGTATAACACGCACCCCAATTTAGGAGGGAATTTTAAGGAAAAATAAACTTTTAGGAGGGAAGTTGAAGGGAAAAAAACTTACATTTAAATGCCCATCATTTCAGCCTTCTCAGTGCAGCCTTGCCCCAGTGCAGCCTTGTCAGTGCAGCCTTGTCAGTGCAGCCTTGTCAGTGCAGCCTTGTCAGTGCAGCCATGTCAGTGCAGCCATGTCAGTGCAGCCTTGTCAGTGCAGCCTTCCCCAGTGTCCATTGCAGCCTTGCCCCAGTCCAGCCTTGCCCCAGTCCAGCCTTGCCCCAGTGCAGCGTTGCAGCTCGCTGAGCTTCAAAATCGCCGACTGCGATTTGAAAATGGCGCCGAAATACACAGAGCCGGTCCTCGGCTCTTCTCGGCGGCTCTCGTTCACTTTCGACTCCACTCGGGATGGGCGTGACGGTGAGCGGAGCTATCCGAACCTAGCCGAGTACACTCGGCTAGGTTCGGGCGGCGCTCGAGTGAAGCCGAAAGTGGCCGAGAAGAGCCGAGGACCGGCACTGTGTATTTCGGCGCCGGCGGCGCGATTTTTTAGATCTGACAGCAGGGGTTTGCAGGGGATCGGCGTATAACACGCACCCGCGATTTTCCCCTGATTTTAAGGGGAAAAAAGTGTGTGTTGTACGCCGATAAATACAGTAATTAAAAAGACCCCTTGAGCAGGTGCCAGATTTATAAGTGTGGTTGTACAAACGTGATCAAACCTGATCTCAAGCAAATAAAGCTAAAGGCAGTTGAGCAGAGCTGCAGTTAAAATATATGGAAAATAGTGGAACCTGGTGCCTTCTCATTCACCAAGTAGCTGGCTTGCTTGGGAGACACCCATAGACATAAGACTGAAAATAACTGGATCAGTTTTTTTGTTTTTTTTCTGGACTTCAGTCTCCCCAAGGACCTGCATGCTAACTTTTTTTGGCCTGTAATACATCCTGCAATCCAGTTATTCCGTCACAACACTACTGATGCCTTGAAAATTGGCTTTGTATATAGGTGGGAGTAATTTCAATGCAATCAGATGTAGATGTACATTCATTTCCATCAGGTGGGAAAAAAATAGATTATCTTCAAGTGCCTTAAATTCAATCGTGCAATTAAAGTAAAGTAAATCTACATTCACCATGCCTGAGAATGTACTGTATTTCTATGTCATTATGTAGCAGTCATATGTGATATAGGTGAAAACTGTCTTACAAATGATGGAGAAATTGAAATCAAAGTAGTTTTTAATTGTATGCGTGTTAACAATCAAAACAGTCCAGCCCTTTTGAAAGTGAATGTTAATAAGCCTGTGATCATGCGCCAGAGTTAATACAGTGGTGTAAGTTAAATTAAAACTCTCCAACCATTATCTAACTGTACTCCCTTTACTTGAAACAAATTACAAATTTTCTGAAAAATAATAGTAACCTATTACATTTAAATACAAAACAGTGGTGCGCTATATTGCTATAAATTCTTATAGATAAATACTACAAATCAACTGTATATAATGTAGTTCACCCCTATTTGTGAAATGTATTAAGTGCCCATAAACTCAAAAGTTCACTATTTGTAAAAATCCACCATGTATCACAGTCCATGTCCTGTATTCCCACCTTTATTTTTGTTAAAACTAATAAAACGCCACTGACATAGATCATTTTAAAAATACATCCTGTGATCTTTGATTAACGTGCGTGGCATTTTATTCCTTTCAACAAATATATAAGTTGGAATACAGTAAGCACTATTAGTATCATTCTCTTATTTGTATGAATGGTGACATTATTTCACCATTCGCTCCCAGCCCAAGACTCAGTCTTGAGTCTTGGGCTGGATGCTGGAGTGAGCGGTCACAAACTTTCATCAGTTGTGGTGCTTGTGGCCCTTTTACTATATAACAATAACCCTTCTCCCTGTATAGCCAAGCAACTTCCACGCACCTTTTTGCAGGGTCTTTCCTGTTTTTCGGCCTCAGTGGGTCCCCTGGCTTTTCCCTCTAGGGTTGGTGCTGTGTGTATGTGGGGGAGCTGGACCAGCATTTTTGGGCCAGGCACCTCCTTACTTTTGAGGTATGCCTTTGTGTTGAACCCTCTGGCTCAAGCAACCTGGAAGCAACTTTTCTGTGTACCCTGATGTTTTTAATCGGCAACAATTGTCATTCCATGATATAATACTGATTTTCTTGCTTAAACTATATCCCTGAAGAAGGAGAACTACATATTTACTCCGAAACGCGTTGGGTGCAAGAACTATTAGCCCATTGCTTGTATTTTATTTTGGATGACAACACTGTAATGTTCACTTCAAATGCGCTTTTTATTACATGTTTTGTATTTTCCACATTTCAATAAATACTTTTTCATACTAGAATATTTTTTTATAACCTTTGTGCCTTAAAAGTCCGCCACCAGGGGACCATATTTTGTGTAACACTGGATGTGGCACAATTATATGTCCAATAATAACCGACTTACCTTTGCAAAATCTCAGAGGAATGTTTTCAACACCTTGTTGAATCTATGCCACAAAGAATTAAGGCAGTGCTGAAGGCAAAATGAGGTCCAACACGATACTAGCCAGGTGTACCTAATAAATTGTTTGGTGAGTGTAAACGTACATAATATTAGGTTAATAGGGGGTAGTATTTGCACTGGGGTGTTTTTTGGTTATTTTTCAACCTATTAAACTTCCCTTAATTGATATTGGTTAGAGATCCCTGCACGTAAATGATCTGTTGATGTGTTGAGGAAAATAGGGTATATTTTGCTATTTTCCTTTAATGATACAGTGAAATGTAATGTGTACCATGAGGCCTATTACCCACATAGCCACATTTACATATGCTGACTTGTAGCTAATAAGGGGTTGTATGATATATGCAAATCACTTAGTAAATTACAAACCATAAATGGTTTTAGATATGACTGTGTTGCAGAATATATTTGGACAAAAATAAACATAAATTATGGTCTACAGGTTATATAGGATGTGGTTAAAATGCATGCTATACTAACTGTGTAAAACGGGGCATAGTTCTTGTTGGGGATTTAGTATGTTTGCTATTATTTATAGTACTTGAATCCTGAAAATACAAGCCATCTATATTTTAACTAAAATTCATAATTTTAGTTTATCTACCTTTAGGTGTCTATCAGATGAGTACAATTTTTTAAACATTGATGTATCACTTTTTCTCTTAACCAAAAATAGAATCAATTTAATTTTAAATGTTAATGGTTTTCAATGTTTGAACTTCTGTAATACAAGTCTTTTTTCTTCTCACAGAAAATCAATAACTTATCACAGCTTCAGGGAGAGATTGCATCCATGCAAATCACAGTACCTCTTGCCATGTTTTGCCTGGATGCTTTACGCTTTAATGAGGATCTTTGTGCCAGAGCTCAAAAGTTAAAGGATCGGCTTATCCAGTATGAAGTAGATGAAAACAGGGAGTTGAATATAAGGCAAGTACTTTTGTTTGCACCAGTCTATGAATGTCAGATTTAATAGACTACTGACAAGAATATACGTCTTCATGTGAGACGTGGATCATTAACTTCTTATTCAATCAGATAACTACTCAAGGCAAATAAGTTGTCATACATTATGACAGTAAAATGTGTGTTAAAAGCATTGGACATCATCATTTTAACCTAGAAGAAAAGTAGCCCATTAGGATTTTAACTTTTTTTTTTTAAGTGTTACAATATTTCATTGGCAAGTTCACAGCATGATATGCGTGTAATAAAAAAGTCAAGCTGTAATTTTCTAGTAAGAGAAATTAATAATTTTGTAATGACATAATTACCATTGGAATCACTGTAGCATTTAGGAATTGTTACTCTGATTTGATGAATGAACAACCAAGTATATTTATAAATGTTTTCTCCCAAGATTCACGCATTTTCTAATTAGATTAAATTAGAAAAATGTTTGAATCCTGGATGAAAAAATGTGTGAAAACATTCATAAATAGCCCCCCAAGTGTGACTAGTTTCATTGTTAACCACTTGCCGACCGTGTCACGCAGATATACTGCGGCACAATGGATCTCCTGGGCGAATCCCGTACGGGTACGTCCTACCCTTTTTTTCGGCCACCAGAGGGAGTGCACGCGCCGCTGGCCACACGCGATCACAAGCACAGGGATGTGTGTGTAAACACACACATCCCTGTGCTGTCAGAGGAGAGGAGCCATATTGTTTGTTCCTACTAAGTAGGAACAAACAATATGGCTCCTCTCCTAGTCAATCCTATCCCCATTCAGTTAGAACACAGTGAGAGAGCACACAATTAACCCCTTGGTCGCCCCTAGTGTTAACCCCTTCCCTGCCAGTGACATTTAAACAATAATCAGTGCATTTTTATAGCACTGGTCACTGTATAAATGCCAATGGTCCCAAAAAATTGTCAAAAGTCTCCGATCTGTCCGTCATAATGTCACAGTAACACTAAAAATCGCACATCACTATTACTAGTAAAAAAAATAAAAATAATAATAAAAATTTTTTCCCATAGTTTGCAGATGCTATAACTTTTGCGCAGAACCAATCAATATACTTATACTTATTGCAATTTTTTTTTACCAAAAATATGTAGAAGAATATATATTGGCCTAAACTGATGAAGAAATTTGGTTTTTTTCTTTTTTAATTGGGGGATATTTATTATAGCAAAAAGTAAAAAATATTGTTTTTTTTAGCGCAAAAAATATAGCGCAAACAATAAAAACCACAGAGGTGATCAAATACCACCAAAAGAAAGCTCTATTTGTGAGGAAAAAAAGGCCGCAAATTTCATTTGGGTACAGCATCAAATGACCACACAATTGTCAGTTAAAGCGATGCAGTGCCAAATTGTAAAAAGTGCTCTGGTGAGAAAGGAGGTAAAATCTTCCGGGGCTGAAGCCGTTAACCGGTTCCCGACCGGCGCACGCCGATGTACGTCGGCAGAATGGCACAGCTGATCAAATGGGCGTACCCGTACGTCCCTTTAAATTTGCCGCCATGCCATGCGCACGCTGGCCGGGAGCTCCGTGAGTCGGGTCGCAGGTCCCGCAGGGATACCCACAATCGCCTCATGGAGAGGACAAACGGGGAGATGCTAATGTAAACAAGCATCTCCCCGTTCTGCCTAGTGACAGTGTCACTGATCTCTGCTCCCTGTGATCGGGAGCAGAGATCAGTGACGTGTCACACGTAGCCACGCCCCCCACAGTTAGAAACACTCCCCAGGACATACTTAAAGTGGTGTTCCGGCCAAAATGATACTTTTTAAATAAAAATACCCCTATAATACACAAGCTTAATGTATTCTAGTAAAGTTAGTCTGTAAACTAAGGTCTGTTTTGTTAGTTTATAGCAGTAGTTTGTTGTTTTATAAACTTACAGCAGGCCGTGACCATCTTAAGTGTGGGCATCTGAAGCCAGACTGTATTTCTTCCTGGATCTCATCCTTGCAGATCTCCCACATGCTCAGTGCAGCACAAGCAGTGTAATAGGTTTCAGGTCAGGTTTCCATAGCAACGGCAGTTGCAGAGGAAGTTGCCGCCCCTTCCCAGAAGGCATTGGAAACAGGAAATGATGCGATGGGCCGCGGCCAGGGAGGAGGAAGTGAAAAATGAATACAGCAGATATACAGTAGGTGCTGAGAAAAAAATAAAAAAATATCCAATTTGTTTACAGTGCACAGTTTAGTGAGGGATGCCGAAGAGTTGTAAAAGTGGGTGGAACTCCACTTTAACCCCTACCTAGCCCCCTAGTGGTTAACCCCTTCACTGCCAGTGTCATTTACACAGGAATCAGTGCATTTGTATAGCACTGATTGCTGTATAAATGACAATGGTCCCAAAAATGTGTCAAAAATGTCCGATGTGTCCGCCATAATGTCGCAGTCATGATAAAAATTGCTGATCGCCGCCATTACTAGTAAAAAAAAATTAATAATAAAAATGCCATAAAACTATCCCCTATTTTGTAAACGCTATAACTTGCTATGCGCAAACCAATCAATAGCTTATTGCGATTTTTTTTTTTTACCAAAAATATGTAGAAGAATACGTATCGGCCTAAACCGAGGAAAAAAAATGTTTTTTTAAATATTTTTGGGGGATATTTATTATAGCAAAAAGTAAAAAATAATGCGTTTTTTCAAAATTGTCACTATTTTTTTGTTTATAGCGCAAAAATTAAAAACCGTAGAGGCGATCAAATGCCACCAAAAGAAAGCTATATTTGTGGGGAAAAAAGGATGTCAATTTTGTTTGGGAGCCACGTCGCACGACCGCGCAATTGTCAGTTAAAGTGACGCAGTGCCGAATCGCAAAAAGTGCTCTGGTCAGGAAGGGGGTAAAATCTTCCGGGGCTAAAGTGGTTAAATACAAACATGCTTTTTTTTTTTTTTTTTTTTTTATAATCTTTATTTATCCAAACAGTTTTACAATATTTAACATTATACACAAAACAAATACACATCTAAAACTATAGCAGATCGAATGTATCATTATCCAAATCTTCTTCCTATCTCTTTATCAATCATTACAACCTTAATTTATAAATGTGTATACCCCCGACTCAACCCCCCTACCCCCCTTTCTAACACACACACATGCACACATGAGAAGGGAAAGAAAAAAAAAAAAGGGAACCTACATCCCCCCCTCCCTCCACCCCTTGAGATCCTGTCCTATCATGCTTCATTAAGCTCCTCTCTCTCTCTAAGAAGTTGCGAGGAGGCCCTATACTCTGTCCATCTAGACCATGTATTTAGTATCTGTTTACTTAACCCTTCTTCTAAAACCTTTCTCTCCTCCAAGGCACGCATCTCCGTCATCTCACGCTCCCACTCCATCATGGAAAGCACATTTATGCTTTTCCATTTTCTCGCTATACTAGTGCGAGCTGCAGTCAAGAAGTATTTCAGTAGTCCTTTCTTTATGCTTTTCAAAGATCCAGGGATCATAGATAATACAGCAATTTGTATATCTGGATATAAATCATTCCCAGTCATAGCCCTATAAATCTCAAAGATTTTTTGCCAGAATGGTTGGATTTTGGAGCAATAGTACCAGATATGTGACATTGTGCCCTTTGCTTCATGATACCTCCAACAAGCTTCCTTATTAACCAGATTTATCTTATGTAAATCCACAGGGCACTTATACCACCTGGCTAAGATTTTGAAATTTCTTTCCTGATGTTTAGTAGATAATGAGAGTTTATGAGTTACTATAATAGCCTTTTCCCATCTTTTCTTAGGGATTTCCAACCCAAGCTCTACCTCCCATTTCTTAATATAGGGTAACCCCTGAGTTTGATTTTCTGTATTCAAATATTTATAGACCCTTGATAAGACATGTAAAGGTCTACACTCTTGAATCAAGATTTTCTCTAAAACTGTCAAGGGCCTGTCTATTTCGGCTTCTTTTATCACAGACGAAATATACCGTTGGAGTAACCCATGTTGCATCCACTCTTTTTTGTGTTCCTCTCCCATAGCCTCCAGTGGAAGAACCCTATTCCCTACCATCGTTTCTATTATCCTGGTGTCTCCACATCTTTTCCATTTAAGAAATGACTTAGCTTCCAGTGCAAGTGGGAATTCTGGGTTACTAAATAGTGGGGTCATAGGACCTCTAAAGGTAGATCCAAACCACCTCTTTATCATGAGATCCCATGCTTTCAGTGTAGATACAACTAAGGAGGGCATAATGCCTTCCTGTGGTCTCTGTTCTCTTTTAATCCAGGGCAGTGATTTCAATTTTAAGCCTGTGATCTCTTCTTCCAGTCTCACCCATTATTTACTATCTCTATTGTGAAACCAGTCTACTATTCTAGTTACCAGTATTACTCTGAGATACATTACTATGTCTGGGAGGGCAAGGCCCCCATCTTTTTTGGTCTTATTTAACACCACTCTACTAATTCTGGGAGTCTTGCCTGCACAGACAAACTGTCCGATCACCCTGCGCAGCTTTTTCAGGATAGTTGTTGCAGGAAAGATGGGGATCGTTTGTAAAATATATAATATTTTGGGGAGTATGTCCATTTTTATGATGTTTATCCTGCCCATCCATGAGAATGTTCCTTTTTCATATTGCTGTAATGTTTTCTTATTTTTTGCACCATCGGGACATAATTATATTCCTGTAGTTTATTCAAATCAGTGGGGATATAAGTACCAAGATATTTAATTGCATTTTCCTGCCATTTAAAGGAAAAATCCTTTCTGAGCAGTTCCATCATGGTATTTGATAGATTGATATTCAGTGCTTCAGATTTACTGTAGTTCACCTTAAAATTGCTCACCACACCAAATCGTTTAAATTCTGATATCAAATTTGGTAATGATATCAGAGGATTTGTGATATAAAACAATATGTCATCTGCATATACAGACATCTTGTACTCTATATCACCCACTTTGATTCCTTGTATGTCTTTATTCTCCCGAACCGCTATTAATAAATGCTCCATCACCAGAATGTATAATATTGGAGACAATGGGCAACCTTGTCTAGTTCCATTTGATATATGTATTTCCTCTGATAAACCACTATTCGCCCGGATCTTAGCCGTTGGGTGCTGATATAAGGCCATTATTTTATCCAACATTTTAGAACCCAACCCCCATTGTGCTAATGTCTCTTTAAGGAAGCTCCATCCCACACTGTCAAATGCTTTCTCAGCATCTATTGCTAGTAAACAGGATGGGCTGGAGCCTCTCTGTGCATATTCCATTAGTGTGAGTGTTTTTAAGGTATTGTCTCTCGCCTCTCTACCTTTTATAAACCCCACTTGATCTAAATGTATATGTGCGGGTATTATGGGGAGTCTATTAGCAATAATTTTAGAGTATAATCTTAAATCGATGTTCGTTAAAGAAATTGGTCTATAATTGCCACACAAAGTATGGTGCTTGTCAGGTTTTGGTACAAGAGCGATGTATGCCTGCATACTCTGTGGGACAAAGGGCACCGTTGTAGATACTGCATTAAAGGTCCGCTTGATTATGGGCGTAAGCTCTTCTTTAAATATTTTGTAAAATTGTGGGGTAAAGCCATCTGGACCTGGACTTTTCCCAGGTATTAATGAATTAATTACCCTTTGTATTTTGCCTTCAGAAAATTCTTGCTCTAACTGTGTTGTTTCTATTGATGTTAAAACCGGGAGTGCAGTGTCTTTTATATATTGTATGCTTTGTTGAAAACCCTCTGGATCACTATTAGCCTTATAATTAGGTATATTATATAATTTTGTATAAAATGTCTGGAACTCTTTCAGAATCCCTTTTGGGTCATATCTCAAGTCCCCTGCTTCTGTCTTAATTTTAACAATAGGCGACGTTTTACCCCAATTGTTTAAGGCCCTTGCCAGAAGTTTGTAGATCTGTCTTCAACTCCGTTAATTCTATTAGAGTTTCCTGTATTAGGTTTTGTTTATGTTGAGTTTCAACGTTCGGTATTTCTTTGAGTAATTGATTTATTCTATTATTTTTAATTTTTTTCAATCTGGCCCCATGTTTTATGAATAGTCTTCGAATAACACATTTTAATGCCTCTCATTGAATCGGAAAAGATGTATTATCTCTAATATGATCGTTTGAAAAGTCTATTATTGCCTTCCTTATCTCTAATACACATGCCTCATTATACAGCAAATTATCATTAAGTCTCCAATTTCCCCTACTATTTTCACCCTTAAGCATATCAATTTTCAAAAATACTGGCGCATGATCTGACCATATAATACTACCTATCTCGGCCGAGGTAATGACATTCACCCCCTTCTGATTGATCAAAAAGAAGTCTAGTCGATGACATGACCCATGAACTTTTGAATGGAACGTAAAGTCTTTCTCCAATGGGTGCAACATCCGCCAGATGTCCACCAACTGGCACTTTGCCATCATTTCTTTAAATTTTTTCTTATCCTTACTGGTCTGTACTATCGAAGGTGCCGTGGTATCCAAATTTTTATCCATAACAAAATTAAAATCTCCACCAATAATTGTTATTCCTTCCGCCCTTTCCATAAGTTCACTAATCAATTGTGACCCTGTTTTAAGCTGATTTTGATTAGGTAAGTATAGATTAATAAAGGTATATTTTCTACCATATATATTGAGTTTAAGTAATATTGCTCTTCCATATCTATTACGCCATACTTCCAACACTTGGCAGGGGATTGTTCTATGTATTGCGATAGACACACCCTTTGACTTAGAGTACATATAAGAATCATGATACCATGTAGTGTAGTGCTTTTTAACCAAACAAATGCTAAAATCCTTTTCATGCCCTAAAAAGGGCAATCTAAAATGTATTTGGTATCCATTTTGAATTGTTCATATACAAGACCATTAATTTAGTCTTTTAAGCTTATTGATGATTATAATAGAAACATACTTCGGAATGTATGTGTACTCACATTGCACAGTTTTATAGCTAAAATTGCACGTATAATATCTATTACATTTCAAAGCAGATGTACAGTGTTGCGGAAGTAAGTAGGTTATATTTATACCAGTGATAGTTGTTTTCCTTTCATTAAATGTGTTCCATGTACTATGGTAATTTTTTCATTTAATCTTGTCAGATGTGTTAGCTTTGTATCTGTTTATTTGATCAAACATGATAGCACTACATTATTTTTAATTAATTGTATGTTGATGTGACATGGCCTTTGATTAAGGTACTATTACATTTAGTTGAAAATGGCTTGCACAGATACATCTGTAGGATAAGTTGTTCTATTTCATTTTTGAAATGTGTTTTTTTTACTTTCTGTTTTTACCTTGGCCCATGACTACTGTATAACAGATGTCACTTGTTTACCCTTAAACTTACACCATCACACCCCTGCTACGTACCCCTTCCTTTTACCCCAATAATTGAGACCACACCCATCTGGAGGGTGGGAAGCTCGTTCCTCCTGACCAACTGAGCTGGGGAGGGATCTGCTCCACCCCAATTGCCCCCAGCCCACCAATCACAACTATTCTTTAATAAAATCCCTCATTTTAAGTTCCCCTATTAACTCAGTCATGCCCGCCCTTTGCTTATTTTTTTTTATTTCTTTGCTCCGGGCTTCCTTGACTACTGTATAACAGATGTTACTTGTTTACCCTTAAACTCACACCATCACACCCCTGCTACGTACCCCTTCCTTTTACCCCAATAATTGAGACCACACCCATCTGGAGTAAAATATTGGCCGTAGCAGCCAATTATCTTTATTAATAATAACCAATATAATAATTTAACATCAACTTAACATAACTGTATAAAACACCTGACATATCAGTTAACTACTCCCGTTGGTCTTTGCAGGGAAAAACCCACCAATCTTACACTCGATCCACTCTGGCACTGCGGTACTATAACTAAAAATAGGCCTCCAGCTGACATGCTAGCTTGGAGACAACAAACCAATTGACCGCAGTGCACCCAATAATCAATTCCAGCTAAACCCCTGTTAGCTGAAATCCCACCAACGGGCCTCATACTACCGATGGGTCCCGATCTCTTCCATATCTGGGGTTTAATCCTTCACCCGCAAAGACCAACACCATGCCACAGCACACACCAGGGGAAAACCTTACCCTTGTGTGCCCTGTCAAACCCTCAATGCGTGCTGGATCCCATCCTGCAAACCCAAAGCCCACAGGTCGATCCCCACATCGTTCAGGTGTACTCCATCTCTCCTCAAGTAACCCCATGTATCCACCTCCAATTCCATGTGCCGGATAGCCAACCGCCCATTTCTAACCACAAAACCACTAACTTCCTTGTTAACCGTCTTCCGGGCCTGGTTAATCTTATCCACCGACCTGGCCAGCCTCCAAGTGGTTCGTGCCACGATGTCCGACCACACAATAAGCATATGTGGAAAGGACATCCTAAGTTGCCAAAAATCAAATTTGATATCTCGCACCAAATCTAACATTGACCGTAGCCCTAGATCATTGCCACCTACGTGTAACACCAACACATCAGGAGGCCTATCCAGACGTGCAACTTTTCGCACCTCCGACACCGTCCTTCCCCAAAGCATACCCGGCACCCCAAACCACCGGAGACAAGCTTCCTGTCTGGAAAAACCCAGCTGTCTCCCATCCCGTCTTACATCTTCTCTCCTTGCCCCCCAACATACATAAGAGTGGCCCACTATCCAGACCAGGCACTGTGTTCGTCCTGAAAGAAAAGAAAAACAAACCCCCCAACAAATCATTAAATACCCAGCACATAATAATCATTCAATGTACTACCTCAAACCTGCCCTTACTTTTTTTTTTAAACATTCAATAACTGAGGGCGAACATAAGATCTAAACCGTCGAAATTCCCATCTCCCAATCCTTTTTACCGCTGCCTCATCCAATCCCCAGCGAACCGCTTCCGTAGCCCCCCTATCAGAAATGAATGGGATGAAAACTTTTGATCCCCCAAACCCAATGCCCCCAAACATTTTTTGAAAAATGCAATAAATTGAAAACGAGATAAAAACAACCCATCCTGATGTACCAAAAGCCCCCCCCCCCCCGGGCGTATAGCTAGAAACCCTCACACCAAGTTTACTGGGCACAAGGGAGAACCTGGCAGAGAAAAAAACCTGCACCGTCTTTCCCTTGCCCCGTTGATCCGTTTTAGATTTTCTAACCAATATTGACAACCTGTCCTCCCCACATCTGACATCCATCACACCCAACCCCCTTTTTCCTTTTTAGAAGGACTAACTAATTCACTAATCCTAAACGCCCCAAAAAACGCCAAAGCGAATACCGCCTTGAACAACACCACCTCATATTCTGAGGAACATGCAGTGTCTAACCGCGTCACTATCCTTCCCAACATCTCAAACGATGCAGGGCGCCTAGCATCCCTCCCCAGCTTAGCACGCCGGTAACCCTTCAGTGCCTGCCTAACCCAAAAATCTTTAGTTAGATCAGGGAAACCTTGAAACTTTAACCAAAATGCCAAACCTGCCAACTTCTTTTCCAACCCAGACACCAACACCCCATCCTCCAGATTCCTTGAAACAAAATACAAAACTAGCAACCTGAGATCTTGGTCCTTATGTCCTTCCGCCACCTGTTGCAGCAGAGATATCCATTCCTGCCATACCCTGTTGTATGCAGACCACGTTGCGTCGCTCACCGACTGTTTTATCCAGCCCGCTACTCCTCCAAGGCAATGCTCCACAGCCACTCAGGACAAGGGACCCCTTTCCGCTCCGCCCCTGGCGCCAGCTCCAGGGAATCTGTCCCACTGAAAGCGAGATAGTGCATCAGCAATGACATTTTCCACTCCGGGGAGGTGAACAGCATAGATAAACACGTTCAGCTGCAGACATCGCAATACAAGGTGTCTGAGCAAACTTACCACCGGCGGTGATGCCGCTGACATCTTGTTAATCACCTGTACCACCCCCATGTTGTCCCCGTGAAACTTAACTTTTAAATTCCTGAATGATTCACCCCCATAACTCTACCGCTAATACCACGGGGAACAATTCCAACAATAACATATTCTTCACCATCCTTGCATCCTTCCACGACTGTGGCCAAGGCCCTGCACTCCACTTACCTTGGAAAAAGGCTCCAAAACCCGCAGAACCCTCCGCATCCGTGTACAGCTCCAGATCAAAATGGCTAACTGGCCCTGACATCCACAGCGCCCTGCCATTGAAATTAGCCAGGAACGCGTGCCATACCGTCAGGTCCTCCCTATGAGCCTTCAGCAAACGCACATAGTGCTTGTGGGACTCAAACCCCGCCATACTTGCAGACAGCCGCCTGCAAAATACCCTTCCCATGGGCAGGATGCGACATGCAAAGTTCAACTTACCTAGCAATGACTGTAAAGTGCGCAACTGAACTTTGCGAAGTCCCATGATCCCCCGAATCTCCGCTTGCAACGCAGTCAGCTTATCCTCCGGCAGCCTACACTCCATGGCCTCAGTGTCTACAACAATGCCCAAGAAACTCAACACCGTCTGTGGACCCTCCATCTTTTCCGGGGCCAGAGGGATGCCAAACTTATCTGCAATATGTTCTGGCGTGGCCAACAGGACAGCACAGACTTCTGACGCAGGTGGGCCCACGCAGAGGAAATCGTCCAAATAGTGAATGATGGAATTTAATCCCACGATGTCCTGCACCACCCACTCAATAAAGGAACTAAACTGTTCAAACAAAGCACAGGATATCGAACACCCCATAGGCAGGCAGCGATCTACGTAGTATTCTTCTTGTCAGCAACAACCCAACTGATGAAAACTCTCTGGATGAACCGGTAGCAAGCGAAAAGCCAACTCTGTCAGCTTTTGCCATAAGTGCCCCCCGCCCATACCGCCTAACCTAAACTACCGCTGCATCAAAGACCGTATATGATACCGCACATACCTCCGGGTCGATGGCATCATTTACCGAACCCCCTTTTGGTTATGACAAGTGGTGTATAAGCCTAAATTTGTTAGTCTCTTTTTTTGGCATGACCCCTAGCGGTGACACAACCAAATCCGGTATTGGCAAAAAATTAAAAGGACCACTCATGCGGCCTAACAAGACTTCCTTCTGCAGTTTCTCAACAACCACGTCCGCATGTAGTAAAGCCGACCTCAAATTGCATGACAGCGGGGGAGTATTGACCAGGCGAGAAGGTATTCTAAAACCCTCCAAAAATCCCGGCCTATCAACCGCGCTGCCTCCTTGTCAGGGTACCTATCTAGGAAAGGTTGCATCCTTCCCACTTTCACCGGCGTTGTCCCCTTTACTAACAGACTCACCGGTACGGCCTTTTCCTTGTGTAAAATACCGGGACACAGGGTGTCCACTTCCACAACCTGAACATTCGTGCTTGTATTTGCACGACCCCCCAAATCTGCAGGAGCCTTCACTAAATTGCCAGCAAACTCCTTTTTTCCTTGTGGCCGATTGTCTGGAGTTGGCTGATCCACCCGCCCCCCCTTGAAAAAACTGACCCATCGGCCTAGCCGAGGTCATATGGCGCATCCATAGGCTGATGTCCTTATGATCCCACCTGAGCATATAGCCCTCCGCTGCCTAAATTGCTCATCATACCGTAGCTATGCTGTGCCCTCGTAGACTCTGTGTGCCTCTCCCACGGCATCCAAATAGCAAAACAATGCAGAGCAGTGTTCTGGGTTCTTTTCCCCAATCACACTCGCCATTATCGCAAAGGCCTGCAGCCAATTCGTGAAAGTCCTGGGGATGAGCCTATACCTCCTTTTTTGCTCATCCTCCTGCTTGTGATCCTCTGGCTTAACCCTATCCAAATTAAACTTTTCCAGAGGTAGGAGTGCAAAAATCTCCACGTATTTCCCCTTCCAAATTTTTTCCCTCACTTCAGGCTTCAGGTGTGCTCCGAGGGGCCCCTCAAAACACACATAAACTTCGCATTTTGCTGCATCCGCCAACCTCACTAAGTCTTGTGTTTTCACCTCTTCCCCAGTTACCACCCCCTCCGGCGGCTTAGGAACCACCTCCTGAACTGCCACCCCAGTGACCTCCGTCACGGGCACCGCTTGCTCTGTACTAGGCTCGGGGGAGTCCCCGTGCCCTTTGCCAACCCGGTCTGTGACCCCCCTCCGACCCCAGGATCCACCCATGCTGCCGCAAGTGACTGAATTCCTCTTGGCCCTGGCTCAAACTTTTTCACTAAGTCCCTCAAACCCGCTAAAAATTCCTGTAACCCCACTTTCTGCCGTGGCGCGGTCTGCAACCAGAGCGGACGGATTGGGAGGCACGGTCGCATCCGACCACCCGCCGTGCTCTGACCCTCACTGCTAATCTCGCCTACCTCCCCCACATCAGTACCCACAACACATGAAGCAATACGTATAGACTTATCAGGATGCCTGGAAGGGGTCCCACCAGCTGAAGGTCCCGTCTCTACCGCTGCAGGACATCCTCGCTGCCCATCGTCGTCCGACTGCGACAGCTCACCCTCCGACCGATCTTCTACCATCTCCTCGCTCGCCGATGGCCCTCCAGCAGCTTCTTCACTGGATGCCGGGGATCCGTGGTCCTCCCAACAACTCCTTCACGCTCCAGATCCACCCACCGATTTGTGGGTCGCTTTCTTATGCCCACCGACTTCCATCCTGCGGTGTCGTGCCAGGCCACTGCCCATTGCTATCCTCCGCCTGTCCAGGCCACCGGCCCCGGAATTGGGGTGTCCGGCTGCCGTTGCTATGTTCTTCCTCCGAAGAAGCCCCTGCTGTATCAAAGCCCGGGGCCTTGCTCGCAGTTCTTTTCTCTCCGGGCCCTGCATCCGCTCTAGGACTGCTGGAGCTGCTCCCCGATGCTCCATGGCCTGACTTCCTCTGCTGACCCTTCCCCCCCCAACTCGTGCACCACCGCGCACTTTACGGGAGGCCCTGAAACCGGCCGACCCGCCCTGCTGTCTCTGTACTCTTTGAGAGAGGGATCCGAAGAGCAGTGAGCTCCCCCTTCATGCGCCGCCGCGTGCTTCGCGGGCAGCCCAGAACCCGGCCGACCCGCACGGCTCCGCTGACTTTGCACCCTGGTAGGGAAGGGTAGAGGGGGTCTGGTGAGAAGTGAGCTGGCGGCCTGGATCACCTGCCTCTCGCAGACTCACCACCCACGGAAGTGGTCGCTGGGGCACTCTCACCCAGCGCCGCAGCCAGTCTACTCTCAAGCCATCCAGGTCGCCCGGACGCCACCTCGGCCTTCAGCCTCGCAAACAGGTCTTCCACAGCGGCCATGCTACCAGCTAAGCTCGTTCCTCCTGACCAACTGAGCTGGGGAGGGACCTCTCCCCCAGCTCAATTAACTCTGCTCCACCCCAATTGCCCCCAGCCCACCAATCACAACTATTCTTTCATAAAATCCCTCATTTTAAGTTCCCCTATTAACCCAGTCATGCCTGCCCTTTGCTTATTATTTTTTATTTCTTTGCTCCGGGCTTCCTGTAGTGGGTTTGTTAATAGATGTAAATCAGATTTTTGACATCTATATTTTGAGTCAACACAGTTTCACTGTCGCCTTATATGCATACAGAAGTAAAGTGAAAAAAATGTGTTTTTTGGGGAAGATGATTTAAAAAAGTATACAATGGGATGAGCAATTAAAGAAATGCATCCATTAACATAGTGGTTGTCCCTAGAATTTGGTACAGAGCCGCAGGTGTCCTTTCCATCGGGTCTGGTATGGATTTTGAGGGGAACCCCCATGCAAATTTTTTTTTAAAAATAGCGTGGGGTCCCCCCAAAATCCATACCAGACCCTTATTCAAGCATGCAGTCCGGCAGGTCAGGAGAGGGGGGGAGAGCACGCGCCCCCCTCCTGAACCATACCAGGTCACATGCCCTCAACATGGGGTGATATTTTGGGGCAGGGGGGCTCTGCCCCCCCAAAGCGGCTTGTCCGCATGTTGATGGGACAAGGGCCTCTTCCCCACAACCCTGGCTGGTGGTTGTGGGGGTCTGTGGGCAGGGGCTTATCAGACAGGGCATGCTGGGTCAGTCATGTCACAAGGTGGCGGGCCACCTGGTGATGTCACCAGGTGGCCCTTCCCCTTAGTTTATTTAGTGGTGGAAAGCGGCAAAGCTGTCATTTGGAGTGGGGCTTTTTTTGGGGGGGGTCAGCAGCGGTGGCAGACATCGCGGGGCTTTTTTTTTTTTTGGGTCAGCAGCGGTGGCAGACATCGCGATTGACATTGGATCTACACCAGGGGATAATTTTTTTTGTTTTTTTAATGAAGGACTTGTTATGTGGCCTGTTATGCTTCAGGAGGACCTGCTGGGCTGCATACTCAGATAAGGATCTGGAATGGATTTTGGGGGGGACCCCACGCCATTTAAAAAAAAAAGTTTGTGAGGGGTTCCATTCAAAATCCATATCAGACCTGAAAGGCCTGGTATGGATTGGGGGGCTATAATATTGAAAGAAATTCTTGCGCTTAGATCAACACTAGGCCAATACCAAATCTAAAACAAAAAATTGTGTGCTGCCCCTTTAAATAATAAACAATTAGTCATAAACTAAAATCGATCTGTAGTTTCAAGGTGAAAAAAAAGGCAAAAAGGATGTGCAAATTTCAGCAAGTTTGTGAGGGGTTCCATTCAAAATCCATATCAGACCTGAAAGGCCTGGTATGGATTGGGGGGCTATAATATTGAAAGAAATTCTTGCGCTTAGATCAACACTAGGCCAATACCAAATCTAAAACAAAAAATTGTGTGCTGCCCCTTTAAATAATAAACAATTAGTCATAAACTAAAATCGATCTGTAGTTTCAAGGTGAAAAAAAAGGCAAAAAGGATGTGCAAATTTCAGCAACATATAATTGACTACACTGATAACAAACGTGTGAAAGTAATATTTTACAATAAATACAATGTATTAAGATTTAATACACCTCAGTGAAAAGTTCCTGTTGTGTAACCCAACCGCAAGTTTCCCTGCCTTCTATTATACAGGAGTTTAAGAGATATGGAGATGTTAGTAACTTTAAAGTTAATCATAGTAAGTCAGAAATCCTCAACATTTCACACCCAAAAGCGGCTCTCCAACAGCTCTCATCCTCTTTTCCCTTTTAAGACAAGCTCCACATCTATTTGTTATCTAGGAATTCATATCCCAAGGGATGCATCCCAACTATTCTCCAGCAACTTTACTCCTCTACTTCTTAGAACGCAAGCGGATCTGGCTACATACGCATCTAAACAGCTCTCTTAGTTGGGTAGGGTGAATGTTTTGAAGATGGATGTTCACCCTCGATTCCTATATCTTTTTCAAACCATTCCTATTCCTATTTCTAAATTCATATGGAAGGGAAACCGCCCCAGGATAAAATACGACACAATGATCCTCCCGAAGGCCCAGGGGAGAGCGGGGGTCCCAGATGCCTCTACATATCATAAGGCGGTGGTACTCATACGTATCGTGGATTGGTTTCACCACCCCTCCTCCAAGCTCTGGGTTCAATTGGAGAGATATCTCAATGAGATTGATCTTTGCGACCTGCCGTGGACCCCTACGGCCCAGCGTAAGGATAGTACACTCTCTACTGCGTTTACTCGTCAAACTTTTCAGATTTGGGACCGCCTAATCTTAACTGGTAAATTATCTAAACCTCAAGGCCCAATGACCCCTCTCTTTGGGACTCCGGCCTTCCCCCCCAGCTGTAAGTAGGTGGAGATTTGGACCCTGGAATAGGGATAGTCATAAATGCTTAGTGCAGGTTTTACGCGCTGACCCATCTTTGAGAAAAGACATACCCTCCCAGATGGACCTAGGGCCCCCAAAAATGTGCTTACAGAGGGGTCAATTAATGTCATACATACGTACTTTCTCCTCCATCTCAGAGATCTTAGATGACCCATCAGAATTTGACTAGCTACTTTTACAATCAGACCCACCAACCCACGTAGTATCACTGTTATATTCCCAATTACTGAACGTTTCTGCCCCTGACCTTCCAACATACACGTAGAAATGGGAAACAGACTTACAACACTCCATCTCCCCTGCTGATTGGCAAAAAAGCTTTATCCTGACGCATAGGATTTCCTTAGCAACTAAGACTCAAGAAAAAGGGTTTAAGCTATTAACGAGGTGGTACAGATGCCCAGCGACTATCCAATGGTTTAACCCTTCTTTGTCAGATACTTGTTGGCGATGCCTGTCCTCTAGAGGGACAATGCTCCACATTTGGTGGGCTTGCCCTCCAATTAGGAAACTTTGGCAAAAGGTCTTTGATCTATATGGCAGGCTGATGGCGACCTCAATTAAGCCCACACCAGAGATAGCCCTACTATCTATGCTCCCAGGCCCCCTCAAGTCGATTAAAAAAGATATATTGCGCCACTTTCTGGCCGCAGTTAGGACAGTGATTCCCCGACATTGGAGAACAGCGGATGTGCCTTCCTTGGGCGACTGGGCTGTCGAGGTGGACCAGAAAAGAGATCTGGAGCGCCTGTTGGTGCAGGAAGCGGGGAAGGAGGAACAGTTCTCCACCACCTGGACCTCGTGGTCGATGTTTCGATACTCCGATCACTTTTCTATATGGGTCAGGGATGTCCCATCCTCATCCACCGGCTAGCCATGCTGGGGTGTCTCCCACCTTCTTCATCATCATTCTCTTCTCTCTCTTTGCTTACTTTTCTCTATGTACTGAACCAATCACTCAAACATATGAATAAAGGTCATATACCCAGAATAGTTCAATGACTTCAATACCTATTAAAGGTAAATAAAAGATCCTGACAGCATATCAGCCTGAATTAGAGGATCCCTCTGATAATACCAACACGCAAAACCATAAGGGTAAATATATGTTGGAACCCACACGTATGTTATTCTTCTCTTATGTCTAAAGGCTTTTATATACAATATGATATTTTGTTGTTTCACCAGAGATTATATGTCAAATTGTATAAACCTGTTCATCTATAGTAAAGATTCATCTCATTATTCTTTGTATAATGTATGTAATATTACATTGTAAAGAACTTTCTTCTTCTGTTATACTTTTATCTTGAAATAAACTAAGATTGAAAAGAAAAGTTCCTGTTGATAAAGTCCATATATCTCATATATGATCCTGTGGAGAGCAATTCTATGAGGCCATGAGGGCCGGTTCTTTATGATCCATTTCAGTCCACTGGGAAACTATACTCTTATGATTCTATTTGATATGGGAGCCTTTTACCTGGAGATAGATGTCATGCTTTTGTGATCCTGTTCATTTGGTAAGCAGCCATCTTCTTTGTAGGAGCACATTTGAGCACTTCAGCACTTTTTGAGCACTGGGCACTTTCATCACCATTACTTGTATATGGACTTTATCAACAGGAACTTTTCAGTAATGTTCATTAAATCTTAATAATACATTGTATGTAATGTATTTTTTGTAAAATATTTTTTTCACACATTTGTTATCGTTCAGTGGCGGCCCGTCCATAGGGAGCGCATGGGCGCCGCCCCCCCAAAGCCAGTCAAAAAAAAAATGTCCCTTTAAAAAAAAAAAAGTTTCTTTAAGAAGTGCACTGTGTTCCGGGCAGGCGCCGGACACGGTGCACTATGGAAGCGTCATGCCAATGCAATCCCGCGATTGCAGGCAAGATGCTTCATTTGCTGTTTTTTTTGTTGCCCCGTGGCGCTGTGCAGTGCGCCTCTAGATGCTGATTGGGGCATTCTCCTTCATGGGCGGTGCTGTCACCGGGCGGCGTGTCACTTCCTGTTTCGGCTGGTGTGAATGGAGAAGCAAGGTAAGTTTATGTGTTACTATCAGCCTTTGTCTGTCCACCGTGTTATACTCTTAGTATGTGATCGGAGGGTGGAGGGAGCTGTGCTTCACCTCTGCCCTGCCTGGAATCAACCTCCGGTCCAGCCCTTCACCCGACAATCTGCTGGAGCCTTAATTACACATCTCCTGTATGTGTATATCACGGGGCTCCCAGCACTGCGTCCTACAATCATGCTGTGCATTCTATCATCTCATCTCATCTCATCTCATCTCATCTCTCTCTCTCTCTCTCTCTCTCTATTCTATCTGTATAACTGCATATCTCTCTATCTAAGTGTCTATCTATCTATCTATCTATCTATCTATCTATCTATCTATCTATCTATCTATCTATCTATCTATCTATCTATCTATCTATCTATCTATCTATCTGTATAACTATATATCTGTCTGTCTGTCTGTCTGTCTATCTATCTGTATAACTATATATCTATCTGTATATCTATCTATCTATCTATCTATTGGCCCCATCACGGGCGAGTGACGTGGGGGGGGGGTTGGTTGAGATTTTGTTGGCGCCCCCCTAAAAAAATGGAGCACCAGCCGCCACTGTTATCGTTGTATTCAATTGTATATTTTGGGCACTTAAGGTCTATATATTGCTGAAATTTGCACATCCTTTTTGCCTTTCATTGCACTTTGAAACTACAGATTTATTTTAGTGTACGATCAATTGTTTATTATTTAAAGGGACAGCACTTTATATTTTGTTTTAGATTTGGATTGGGGGGACTGCTGTTTTTTTCCCTGATTTTTTTTTTTTTAATGCCGGTAATTCTTTTTGTTACATTCAGGTGTTAGCGGGGAATCCCACTGACAGCTGATGATTCATCGGTTGTTAAGGACACAGCAACGCCCGCTCTTTAACAGTTACTGTGCTTAAATACTGCATACCCAGACCACTGCTTAATTACTGCATGCATTTAATTATTTATTTCCTTCTGTAAATTGAGTTTAACGCCTGTTCATGCAGTATTAACCGAGCGTTTATTGATTAAATGTATTATTAACAACTTGCAAAAAAAAGAATTTATGATTGATCATGAATTGTTACATATAGGGCCAGCATACCGCTCTACACGTATGCTGTTACCCACCGACTTTAGCACCAGCACTAATAAAACGGGTTTGCAGCTGTAGATCATTTGAAGTGTAACTCCCCTACATCAATTACACTTTTCTTTATAATCACATAGCTTGCATGTACTAGTTTAGGCAGTGTTTTTTTTTTTGTAAATCTCAGGTATTCCCTGTAAAGAGCCATTAAGCTGCATCTTAGACAGATGTGATTTAGTTGACACATGCAAAGGGTGGGCGTTTGGGGCTGAATGTTCAATTTATGCATAAAATCCATCCACAAACACTACTAACAGGATAGTATGATCCAAACAATATGGATTAGAAGAATCTTACCTTGTCCTTTACGATTGTTTGTGAAGTTTTCCTGTCCTCTTTCACCCTATTTGATGAAAGTTACTTTGATGAACTGGTGGTTTGTGCTCTAGCTTTTGTTGACATTGTAGTTTGTCACATCTTATCTTGGCTGTAACCTTTTGCATCTCCCTTTAGCAACCTTATCCCTTTATAATTAGTTTAATTGGGCCTTGCAAAAGCAAAGGGAAAAAATCTGAATTTTTTTATATACATTTCTTGTACAAGTCTCAGTATAAATTATTGCAAGTGTATTAACTGACGGGTTATACTAAGGTTATTTGTTTTCTCCTGTAGCATTTGTTCCAAATACAGCAAAATAGCAGACAGAGTTCGTGAAGTTCCAGCTACTACGGCAGACTTAGTTGCATTGATAAATTTCCTTAGAACATCAAGTGATGTTACAGTTTATAAACTAAAGGATGAGATCTCAGAAGCAGCCAGTCGCTTGGCATTTCTTTTGGATTACGCCACTCTCCAATGTAAGTAAAATTGTAAGAGGTGATTACATACTTTCACATTATTATGGAACAAATTATTTGTGATGTAACCCATGGCAACCCATTCCATAATTTCAATAATCCATGATGCATAAGGTTAGCAATTCAGCAATCACTAGCCCCAAAAGCATTAATTTTACGCAACAAGTTGGGGCACTTTTTGGTGCTTCCTGAATGTCAAGCTAAATCTAGCCTCTGAAATTATGCCCTTAAATGGTATGCAGATAAATCATGCAAAATCTGCATCAGGAAATTTTTTCTTAAAGTGGTTGTATTGGCCGCTTGGTCATTTTTACCTACAGGTAATCCTTATTATAGGCTTACCTGTAGGTAAAATGAATATCTCCCAAACCTGTAAGGCGGCCCTGTGGGAGCTTTGTTCTAAGGTAAGTAATTCATAATGAGCTAGTATGCGGTGCATACAACCGCTTTAAGCAATCAACAGAGCAGCAAGCTGTTGAGGCCAGGGTGTGCTTCCTGAGAGAAGAAATTCACTGTTCCCTTCCTGACAAGGTTCACCCTCTGTGTGTAAAGTAGGGCACCCTGATATTTTAACTGAAAAGAGTACAGGAAATAAAGTTAAATTCAACCCCTACTATCCCCATACTACTGTATAGTAATACAACCTGTGGCGCTTGTAACAGACTCTTTATAAATTGTAAAACATGCAATCACCTTGAGTTTCCTGTTGTTCATTTGCATCTCTTACTGTTGTATGACCCAAATCTTTAATTATTAAATAATTACTGTTGTAATGGAAATCTAAGGTTCAGCAATGTAAGTTTGTCAGTTGAGCCTAATCTATAAAGTATTTGCTATACCAGAGAACAGCGTTCACACAGGCACCAAAGTAGTGTGATGTTCAAGCCGTTCTAAGGTAATGAACAAAAAGAGTGAGCTTATATATACAACGCCTTGAATAAGTATTCACACCCCTTGAAATTTTCCACATTTTGTCATGTTACAACCAAAAACGTGAATGTATTTTATTGTTTTTTTTTGTGATTGCCCAACACAAAGTGCCACATAATTGTGAAGTGGAAGGAAAATTATAAATGGTTTTAATTTGTTTTTACAAATAAATATCTGAAAAGTGTTGCGTGCATTTGTATTCCGCCCCCTTTACTCTGATACCCCTAACTAAAATCTAGTGGAACCAATTGCCTTCATAATTTACCTAATTAGTATATAGAGTCCACCTGTGTGTAATTTATTCTCAGTATAAATACAGCTGTTCTGTGAAGCCCCCAGAGGGTTGTTGGAGAACCTTGGTGAAAAAACAGCATAATGAAGGCCAAGGAACACACCAGACAGGTAAGGGATAAAGTTGTGGAAAAGTTTTCAAGCAGATTCAGGTTCTAAAAAAATATCCTAAGCTTTGAACATCTCACGGAGCACTGTTCAATCCATTATCCGAAAATGGAGTGCAAACCTTCCAAGACATGGCCGTCCACCTAAACTGACAGGACGGGCAAGGAGAGCATTAATCAGAGAAGCAGCCAAGAGGCCCATGGTAACTCTGGAGGAGCTGCAGAGATCCACAGCTTAGGTGGGAGAATTTGCCCTTGGGACAACTATTAGTTGTGCACTCCACAAATCTGGCCTTTATGGAAGAGTGGCAAGAAGAAAGCCATTGTTAAAAGAAAGCCATAAGAAGTCTCTTTTGCAGTTTGAGAAAGCCATGTGGGGGACACAGCAAACATGTGGAAGAAGGTGCTCTGGTCAGAGTCGACTAAAACTGAACTTTTTGTCCTAAAAGCAACAAAGCTATATGTGGCAGAAAACTCACACTGCACATCACACTGAACACCCCATCCCCATCATGAAACATGGTGGTGGCAAAATCATTTTGTGGGGATGCTTCAGCAGGGACAGGGAAGCTGTTCAGAGTTGATGGGAAGATGGGTGGAGCCAAATACAGGCAATCTAAGAAGTCTGCAAAAGACTTGAGACTGGGGTGGAGGTTCACCTTCTAGCAGGACAACGACCCTAAACATTCAGCCAGAGCTACAATGGAATGGTTTAGATCAAAATCATATATATGTGTTAGAATGGTCCAGTCAAAGTCCAGACCTAAATCCAAATGAGAATCTGTGGCAAGACTTGAAAATTACTGTTCACAGACGCTAAAATTTTGAAAACAATTTATCATTTTCCTTCCACTTCACAATTATGTGCCACTTTGTGTTGGTCTATCACATAAAATCCCAATAAAATACATTCACGTTTTTAATTGTAACATGACAAAATGTGGAAAATGTCAAGGGATGTGAATACTATTTCAAGGCATTGTATATCAGTTAGGGAAAAAATTACAACAGTATTTACACGGTACAGGCGGTCTCCTAGTTACAAACATCCAACTTACAAATTACTCCTACTTACAAACGGAGGGAGACAACAGGAAGTGAGAGGAAATTTACCCCTAGGAAGGGAAATTCACTCCTGTAAGAGTTGTATGGGAAAAAGGTACCTCCACTGATGCTTTATCACCAAGACTTGTTTCCACAACAACCCAAAATTTTCTAAATCCAGTTGTCATCGGGACAGGAAGTGAGGTGAAATCTTCTGAACAGGGGCACAGACAGCAAAACAAACGTTACAGGGGTGTTAACCCTTCCCTATTATAAAGAAATAAACTTGCGCGCTACTATGTATAATTTTAAAGAAAATATAAAATATAAACCATCAACCTACAGTGAATAAAATCAAAGTAAACTCAGGAAAGAAATAATATATATAACTAAGTGTATAGTAACCGTGAATTAGCTGCAACCACTTGGTAGTGTACCCAAAAAACACTGCGTAATCAAATGTAAAAAGAAGAAATAAGAGTGGTCCGCTTATTCAGTAACGTGACGTGAATTAATATACTTAAAGAATGAATATGATAAGTATCCAAAACATACAAACAAATAAATGTGAATAAAAGTCCAACTAAAGCCCAATGGTAGGAGTCAGTTCATATAAAAATAAAAATCTCATAGGGTCGCTTGGGACCTGGATGTCTTCACAGATCCATCAGCAGGATTTCTTATCTGACTATCTGATGAGTCTTGTTTGACCTTTGGGTCATTTTTGGAGGTGAGGGGTCAATTCATAAATATAACAGTCGATGTTTGGATTGATGTGCTGTCTGCTTTTTTTCTATCAAGTTACCCCTATAACATTTTCATTTTTATATGAACTGACTGCTACCATTGGGCTTTAGTTGGACTTTTATTCATTTATTTGTATGTTTTGGATACTTATCATGTTCATTCTTTAAGTATATTAATTCATGTCACGTTACTGAATAAGCGTACCACTCTTATTTCTTTTTTTAACCCTTCCCTATGCTAATTGGCTGTGCGCCTAAATCCTGTGTAGTGAATGGCCTTGCAAACTTTAACAGAAATTGGTTTAATTGTAGAAACTGTCATACCTACAAACTAAATCACAAATTCAAATACACTCTGACTAGAAATTACATTACAACTAGAATGATGTACATGAGGTTTAGCACCACATGAAATGAAAGCCAAACAACTTTGAAACAGCTAAACTACTGCTAAGTCACATATACTGTGTATATAGTGTGTGTGTGTGTGTGTGTGTGTGTGTGTATATATATATGAATAATTAGGGGAATGAAAAGGGGATTATGACAGTGCCAGAGGAAAATATAGAAGTAGAATATTTAAGGTAAAATTGCAAAAATACTTTATTAAACAAATGTCAGCACATACAAAAAAGACATGGGTTGATAAAATTTTGGATGCACTTTACACATAAATTGTACAAAATCAAGATTTTGATTAATGTCTAAACCGCTGGCAACAAAAGTGAGTACACCCCTAAGTGAAACTGTCCAAATTGGGCTCAAAGTCTCAATATTTTGTGTGGCCACCATTATTTTCCAGCACTGTCTTAACCCTCTTTGGCATGGAGTTCGCCAGAGCTTCCCAGGTTGCCACTGGAGTTCTCTACCGCTCCTCCATGACGACATCACAGAGCTGGTGGATCTAAGAGACCTGGTGCTGCTCCACCTTCCGTTTGAGGATGCCCCACAAATGCTCAATAGGGTTTAGGTCTGGAGACATGCCTGGTCAGTCCATCACCTTTACCCTCAGCTTCTTTAGCAAGGCAGTGGTCGTCTTGGAGGTGTGTTTGGGGTCGTTATGATGTTGGAATACTGCCCTGCGGCCCAGTCTCTGAAGGGAGGGGATCATGTTCTGCTTCAGTATGTCACAGTACATGTTGGCATTCACGGTTCCCTCAATGAACTGTAGCTCTCCAGTGCCCGCAGCCCCAGACCCTGACACTCCCACCACCATGCTTGACTGTAGGCAAGACACACTTGTCTTTGTACTCCTCACCTGGTTGCCGCCACACACTCTTGACACCATCTGAACCAAATATGTTTATCTTGGTCTCATTGGACCACAGGACATGGTTCCAGTAAACCATGTCCTTAGTCTGCTTGTCTTCAGCAAACTGTTTGTGGGCTTTCCAGTGCTTTCTAGTGCTTTCTTGTGCATCTTTAGAAGAGGCTTCCTTCTGGGACAACAGCCATGCAAACCAATTTAATGCACTGTGTGGCGTATGGTCTGAGCACTGACAGGCTGACCCCCCACACCCTCAACCGCTGGCAGCACTCAGAGGTCTATTTCCCAAAGACGACCTCTGGATATGATGTTAAAAACGTGCACTCAACCTCTTTGGTCGACTATGGCGAAGCCTGCTTTGAGTGGAATCTGTCCTGCTAAACCGCTGTATGGTCCTGGCCACCGTGCTGCAGCTCAGTTTCGGAGTCTTGGCAATCTTCTTATAGCCTAGGTAATCTTTATGTAGAGCAATAATTCTTTTTTTCATATCCTCAGAGAGTTATTTTCCATGAGGTGCCACGTTGAACTTCCAGTGACCAGTATAAGAGAGTGAGAGCAATAACACCAAATTTAACACACTTGCTTCCCATTCACACCTGAGACCTTGTAACACTAACGAGTCACATGACACCGGGGAGGGAAAATGGCTAATTGGGCCCAATTTTCCACTTAAGGATGTACTCACTTTTGTTGCCAGCAGTTTAGACATTAATGGCTGCGTGTTGAGTTATTTTGAGGGAACAGCAAATTTACATTGTTATACAAGCTGTACACTCACTACTTTACATTGTAGCAAAGTGTCATTTCTTCAGTGTTGTCACATGAAAAGATATAATAAAATAATTACAAAAATGTGAGGGGTGTACTCACTGTTGTGAGATACTGTGTGTGCGTGTGTATATATATATATATATATATATATATATATATATATATATATATATATATATATATATATTTACATAGGTGAGGTTGAAAAAAGGCACAAGTCCATCAAGTCCAAAAGTCCAACCTATGTGTGATTATGTGTCAGTATTACATTGTATATTCCTGAATGTTGCGGTCATTCAAGTGCTTATCTAATAGTTTCTTGAAGCTATCGATGCTCCCCGCTGAGACCACCGCCTCATATCCCCTCTCAAGCATCTCTTCTTTAGAGAGAATAAGTTCAGTGCTCGCAACCTTTCCTCATAACTAAGATCCTCCAGACCCTTTATTAGCTTTGTTGCCCTTCTTTGTACTCGCTCCATTTCCAGTACATCCTTCCTGAGGACTGGTGCCCAGAACTGGACAGCATACTCTAGGTGCGGCCGGACCAGAGTCTTGTAGAGTGGGAGAATTATCGTTTTATCTCTGGAGTTGATCCCCTTTTTAATGCATGCCAATATTCTGTTTGCTTTGTTAGCAGCAGCTTGGCATTGCATGCCATTGCTGAGCCTATCATCTACTAGGACCCCCAGGTCCTTTTCCATCCTAGATTCCCACAGAGGTTTTCCCCCCAGTGTATAGATTGCATTCATATTTTTGCCACCCAAATGCATTATTTTAAGTTTTTCTATGTTGAACCTCATTTGCCATGTAGTTGCCCACCCCATTAATTTGTTAAGATCTTTTTGCAAGGTTTCCACATCCTGCGGAGAAGTTATTGCCCTTCTTAGCTTAGTATTGTCTGCAAATACAGAGATTGAACTGTTTATCCCGTCCTCCAGGTCGTTTATGAACAAATTAAATAGGATTGGTCCCAGCACAGAACCCTGGGGAACCCCACTACCAACCCCTGACCATTCCGAGTACTCCCCATTTATCACCACCCTCTGAACTTGCCCTTGTAGCCAGTTTTCAATCCATGTACTCACCCTATGGTCGATGCCAATGCACTGAACCTGAAGTTTCCTCCCCGAAGAATCAAGATGGGTTGCTATGGTTTCAGGACAAGATTTTCATTCCTCAACAAGTGAAACTCTAAGTCTTAAGAACCTTCCATGACCACAAGCTTGCAGGTCATTTCGGGGTACAGAAAACATCGGACCTTATACGGTGCTCCTTTTGGTGGCCCAGTTGGAAGCAAGATTGTAAGAATTATGTCAGTTCCTGTACCACGTGCCAAGGCAACAAAGGGTCTAATGCCAAGTCCTGGGGTCTATTACGGCCTTTACCCATTCCAGAACAGCCCTGAAGGAAGATCTCCCCTTCCACCATCCTGGTGGCAGGGGATCGCCTCTCAAAGATGGCACGTTTTTTACCAATGGTTGGCACACCCTCTGCCTCAGATACAGCAAATATTTTTATCAAAGAGATCGTTAGATTGCATGGGGTCCCCAACAATATTGTTTCTGACAGAGGAGTACAATTTACTTCCAGGTTTTGGAGAGATCTTTGCAAATCCTTGGCAATAGAAGTATCTATTTCAACAGCATACCACCCACAGAGCAATGGCCAGACAGAAAGGACAAATCAAACCTTGGAACAATACCTACGGTATTTTTGTACCTGCTTTCAGGACAACTGGGTGTCCCTTCTTCCGTGTGCAGAGTTTGCTTATAATAATTCCTTGCATACTGCCACCAATCAATCCCCCTTTTGGGCAAGTTATGGGTTTCATCCCCCCTTTTTACCCAATTACATACCAGAAGCTTCAGCACCTGCGGTCCAGAATCGGATAAACTTCATCCAGACCAATTACCAGCAACTCTGAAAAGCCATGCAACAGGCCCAATAAAACTATAAAAAATGCCATGACAAAAGAACACAGCCCTGTTTTCAAAGTAGGAGATGAAGTCTGCTGTAATTCTTAGGATCTCCTGCCCATCACGGAAATTAGGACCAAAATGTATTGGGCCTTTCAAGATCAAGAGAATGATAAATCCAGTGGCCTTTGAATTGTCACTACCCGCCTCTTACAAGTGTCACCCAGTTTTTCATGTCTCGCTACTAAATCCGGTGGTCCCAAGTCCCTTTCCCAGGAGAGAAGAACTACCGCCACCTCCAGTTCTGGTAGAAGGCGAAGCAGAGTTTGAAGCGGAAGCCATTATGGACTGCAGAAAAAGAGGGAGGCAAGTACAATACCTCAGCAAATGGAAGGGGTACCACCCAGAAGATATTTCCTGGGAGCCCTCTAGCAATGTGCATGCTCCAGGTCTTATACAAGCCTTCCACAACAAACATCCAAGAAAGATGGCTAGCTTGGGCATCCGGCGGCTGCCCCTTAGGGGGGCACTGTCAGAGAAATAGCCTCAGCAAACATTACCAGCACGTTTCCGCGCACATGCTCGGAAGAATGACGGTTCGGCGCATGCGGGTGCGCGACAGAGCGAGACGGCGTGTGTGCGATGGCGTGTGCATTGCGTGACAATCGGGACTCTCTGCTGGCCTATAAAAGGCTGCCCATACCTGCATCAAATTGCTGGATTGTCTTCAGCTCTTCCCTGTTCCTGAACCTGTGTAATACTTCCAAGTAATTTGCTATACTTGCACCTGCCTGATTACCAGTGTTTGACCCCCGGCTTGGCTCACTGACTTTGCTATACTTGCATCTGCCTGATTACAAGTGTTGTCCCCTGGCTTGGCTCATGGACTTACCTGTGATTGACCCTTGGCTGGTCTCACCTCAGCCTCCCATCTGCTCTCCTGTGTTCTACCCTCAGCCAGGCTTTTACTGAGTGTCTGAAATTCTCCTTGGTGTCGTCATAAATAAAGTCTCCAAGTGATCATCAGCTCAAGCCTTCTGCTGACAACCTGTACTTCTTTGAGTCCTGTACCACCTCTAGGGGTATACTGTGCTTAGCTACAAAGGGAGCCTCTCTCAGCATCTTGGCCTCGGAAAAGGTACCTGACACTCCCATACTGGTCACTGGAAGTTCAACATGGCACCTCATGGCAAAAAACTCTGAGGATCTGTAAAAAAGAATTGTTGCTCTACATAAAGATGGACTAGGCTATAAGAAGATTGCCAAGACCCTGAAACTGAGCTGCAGCACGGCGTCCAAGATCATACAGCAGTTTAACAGGAATCAGAACAGGCCTTGCCATGGTTGACCAAATAAGTTGAATGCATGTGCTCAGCGTCATATACAGAGGTTGTCTTTGGGAAATAGCCATGCAACGCTTACTCCCGAAGGAGCGGCTTAATATTGGCTATATCTGTAATTCACGTTTACTACTCAACCCTCACAGCCCATAGATTTAATAGTCACAGTCCTTAATGCTTTTTCTTAATGCTTTATTCATCAACATAAACTGGGATGGGAGAAGGACTTCCTTTGAGATGCTCTTCTGTTACATTGTCATCTTTCAATGAATCATACAGGAAAATCTGAGTACAATTGCGGACAGTCAAGAAATCATTTTTCAATGATCTCTTCAATCAGGGACGATGGAAGCAGATTTGATAGAGAATGATTTGATAAAGAGTCACTCTGAATAACTTCTTCATCTGGATAACTTTAAAAGAACGATCCATATCTCTACATGTGTGCTTGCAGCTTCACCGCTACCTCTTTACCACTACTTCCCACCGGCATGGTACTTCCAAATTTAGCTAAAGGAGAGCCAATCTGAATAACTCCTCCCGCATGACTGATTGGAATCCCGAGGCAATGCTGAACTCAAAGTCATAGGCCATTACTGCCCATCTCACTGACTTGTGCACCAACAACCCTCAGTCTCTGGCAGTACCTTTCCCTTGGGCTTTCACTCACGTGATCAATAGTCCATGTGCCACTCATAAACGATCGATCGCCCAGTTTCCTTCCGCTTTGTTGCTACTTCATCCACAATCCTCAGTTTTCTCTATCTCTTTGTGGCCCGTTCCCCTCCGGCCTACGACATCCACGACTACACGCGGCAAGATGTCGTCTGTTCCTCCATGAGGACCGGATCTCCACCCATCTCGCTAAGGTGAAGCTCCGTTGGCTCCCCGGAGGGGAAAACCTCCAACTTCCCCTCCGGGAACCAGGCTGGCTCTCTCGCTCCTCAGAGCAGGACTGGACTCGAACTCCCCCGGGCACCACGTGACCCCCTTTTTTATATGAGAGTGCCGGGATTACCAAGCAAATTAATGATTGGCTGAGACCAACACATAAACCACCTGTCACTCAAATATGGAAATCAAACAAAACAGGCCTGCTGCAAATAGCATCAGCCTGTCTAAATTTACCTGTAACAGAAAGCTAACAAGAAAGGTCACCTGCTTAAAAGTAGGTGCCCGCTACAGACATATGAGTGCTGCCAGCATTACTGCAGAGGTTGAAGGGGTGGGGGGTCAGCCTGTCAGTGCTCAGACCATACGCCGCACACTGTATCAAATTGGTCTGCATGGCTGTCATCCCAGAAGGAAGCCTCTTCTAAAGATGATGCACAAGAAAGCCTGCAAACAGTTTTCTGAAGACAAGCAGATTAAGGAAAGGATTACTGGAACCATGTCCTGTGGTCTGATGAGACCAAAATAAACTTATTTGGTTCAGATGGTGTCAATCGTGTGTGGCGGCAACCAGGTGAGGTGTACAAAGACAAGTGTGTTTTGCCTACAGTCCAGCATGGTGGTGAGAGTGTCATGGTCTTGGGCTGCATGAGTGCTGCCAGGTCTGGGGAGCCACAGTTCATTGAGGGAACCATGAATGCCAACTTTTACTGTGACATGCTGAAGCAGAGCATGATCCCCTCTGGGGAGACTGAGACTGGGCCGCAGGGCAGTATTCCAACATGATACTGACCCCAAACACACCTCCAAGACGACCACTGCCTTACTAAAGAAGCTGAGGATAAAGGTGATGGACTGGCCAAGCATGTCTCCAGACCTAAACCTTATTGAGCATCTGTGGGGCATCCTCAAACGGAAGGTGGAGGAGCGCAAGGTCTCCAATATTTACCAGCTCCAAGATGTCGTCATGGAGGAGTGGAAGAGGACTCCTGTGGCAACCTGTGAAGCTCTGGTGATCTCCATGCCCAAGAGGGTTAAGGCAGTGCTGGAAAATAATGGTGGCCACACAAAATATTGACACTTTGGGCCCAATTTATACATTTTCACTTAGGGGTGTAGTCACTTTTGTTGCCAGCGGTTTAGACATTAAAAGCTGTTTGTTGAGTAATTTTGAGTGAACAACAAACTTATACTGTTATACAAGCTGTACACTCACTATTTTACATTGTAAAAAAATGTCATTTCTTCAGTGTTGTCACATGAAAAGAGATAATAAAATATTTACAAAAATGTGAGGAGTGTACTCACTTTTGTGAGATACTAAAATAAGTATATAATATAGATGAGAAGGCCTGGCTCGCATTCTCTGCTCTAATTCATCCCAAAGGTGTTCTGTCGGGTTGAGGTCAGCACTCTGTGCAGGCCAGTCAAGTTCCTCCACCCCACCTCGCTCATCCATGTTTTTATGGACCTTGCTTTGTGCACTGGTCCAAATTATTTGGTAGTGATGGTGTGGAGTTGTTTTTCAAGGGTTGGGCTTGGCCCCTTAGTTCCAGTAAAGGAAACTCTTAGGGCATCAGCATACCAAGACATTTTGAACAATTTCATGCTCCCTACTTTGTGGGAACAGTTTGAGGATGGCCCCTTCCTGTTCCAACATGACTGTGCACAAAGCAAGGCCCATAAAGACATGGATGAGGTGATCACTGTTAGGGCTATAATCCAGAAGTGGAAAGAACATAATTTCACCATAAACCGGTGATGATCAGGTGCTCCTCGCAAGATTTCTGACAGAGAAATTAAAAGAATTCTCAAAAGAATTGTCCAAGAGCAAAGGACCACTTGTGGAGAGCTTCAGTAAGACCTGGAATTAGCAGGTACAATTGTTTCAAAGAAAACAATAAGTAAACTTAACACTTAACCGATATGGCCTGTATGCACACTCACCACGAAAGACTCGATTGTTGAAAAAAAAAGCATGTTGAAGCTCGTTTAAATTTAGACAAGACTGAAATACTTGGAGAATATTGTCTGGTCAGATGAGACGCAATAATTTTGCGTTGAGGATTGTCACTCAGTGGCATTGCTTTATTTCATGCCTCCTGGTTTTCCTTTGTCAGGCACAGGTCCCTGTGCAAGTCCTCAGGCTAGACCAAGCAGCTACTGCGGATCTGTCAATGTGGGACGAGTGCCTTGAAAACCAGAACAGCATGTCAGTGTTCATCCCAGTGGCATCAGCCTCTTTACCTCACGTAGTAACAAATGCAGCAGCCTCCACAGACTTTGCTGCAATTTTTGGCCCTTATTGGTTCGCAGGCCCATGGCCACAAGAGATCCTCTTAGTCCTGGGTTTAGCCAGACATCCTCCTTATTCGAACTCTGCCCCATCGTTGCAGCAGCTCATGTCTGGGGCCACACCTGGGTGGGGCAGACTGTGGTCTTCTCCAGACAAACTGGCCATGCCTGAAATTACCAGCAAGCCAGGTCCAGGTCCCTGGCCATCATGTCCTTCCTACGTAGGCTGGTGCACATATCTCTTCACTACAAATTCAATGTGCACTGTATCTACATTCCTGGCAAGTGCAATCTCGCAGTGGACACACCGTCCTACCTTAATTTCCTGTTGTTTTCCTACAAAAACCCGGAGCTGACACTACCTCTTCTCCTATCCCACCTTGGTCGCAGCTGACAATTGGCTGAAGGACCACATTCACAACGCAACCCTACTCATAAACCGTTTACTGTCTCACAACACACTGAAGGCCTACCCCGTTGCCTGGAACACCTACTGCAGGTTTTTAGCCACATGCTCCGGATTGGGGACAGGCGACATCAAGCACGTCCTGGCGTTCGTGTCATGCTGCTACACGCAGCTGACTTTATCCCACAACGCTATCAGGCTGTACTTTTCTCTCCATAAAGGACCCTGGAAATCCTTCCTTATTCGCTTGCCCATATCAAGTGCCACATTCCAGGACATGTTGGCCATCCTGTCACGGTCCCCTTTGGGTTACTGCCCAGCCTGGTCATCCAAGCGGCTGTCTACCTTGCCTTCTACGGTCTTCTACGACCAGGCAAGTTTACCCACAGTGACCCCAGTTGCCAGGTTCAATGCAGGTGCCACCTGTCCCACCTCAATGACCATTTAGTTCTACACCTAACAGTATCCAAAACCCGGCACTGGGGTCGACACCAAGTTCTTCCAGACCCTCAATGATTGGTGCCCAGTAGCGTTCCTTGAACAGTTGTCGTCACACCTGCCTAGTCAGTCTATCTCCAGCCTGTTGTTGCCTTTCCCTACTAGCCTCCTGAGTGCTATCCAGTTTATTGGGCATGCTCGTATCCTCCTGGCTAACCTAGGCCTCAACCCCCGCAAGTTTGCCGGGCACTCATTTCATATCGGAGTGGCCTCAGCCGCCTCCCGACATGGGGTACCAGACCACATCATCAGAAAGTCAGGCAGGTGGCTGACCACCTGCCTGCTTTGCCCGGTACATCCCGAACTCTCAGGTTAAAATCTTGCAAGCCTTCACCAAGCTTGCTCTATAAGTGTCTTGCCCAATAAAACATTAATTCCCTATCCTGGTATTTTTGCCCCCTTTTCTGGCATACCGACAAGCTGACCAGGGCACATCTCAGGTCTGTGTTCTGTTGTGAGTCTTGCACCATCTCTATGTGGTTCCACATCTGTCTAAGTTGGAGGGCGCCGACCACTAATAAGATGGCCAGTATGGTGGCCTAAATTTATGGGAGGAGCCTGGAGGGGTATTTAACCGCTTCCCGACCAGCCGCCTCAGTTATACTGCGGAAGGTTGGCTCCCCTGCGCAAACCGTCGTAGCTATACATCGGCTGGTGGGGCCGGGATAGCAGGCATGCGCGCGGCACAGCGTCAGTGCTGATGCTTGTGGCCGGCGGTGTAAATACACACTTCCCTGTTCTGTTCTGAGAGGAGTAACAGATCGTGTGTTCCTATTAGCTAGGAACCACGATCTGTCACTTCCTCTAGTCAGTCCCCTCCCCCTTCAGTTAGAATAACCTCCCAGGGAACACAGTTAACCCCTAGATTGCCCCCTAGTGTTAACCCCTTCACTGCCAGTGACATTTTTACAGTAATCGGTGCATTTTTCTAGCATTGATCGCTGTATTAATGCCAATGGTCCCAAAAATGTGTCCAAATTCGCCATTACTAGTAAAAAAAAATAATAAAAATGCTATAAATCTATCCCCTATTTTGTAGACGATATAACTTTTGCGCAAACCAATCAATATACGCTTATTGCGTTTTTTTTTTTTTTTTTTTTACCAAAAATATGTAAAAGAATACATATCGGCCTAAACTGAGAAAAATTAGCTTTTTTAAAACAAAATTGGGAATGAAAAATGGGGATATATATTATAGCAAAAAGTACAAAATATTGTGTTTTTTTCAAAACTGTCGCTCTTTTTTAGTTTATAGCGCAACAAATAAAAACCCCAGAGGCGATCAAATACCACCAAATCTAAGATCTATTTGTGGGGAAAAAAAGGACGTCAATTTTGTTTGGGTGCAACGTCGCACGACCGCGCAATTGTCAGTTAAATTGACGCAGTGCCGAATCGCAAAAAGTGCTCTGGTCAGGAAGGGGGTAAATTCTTCCGGGGCTGAAGTGGTTACCAGCCCACTCACCTGTATGCCTTGTCGGTCCAGGTGCGCGATACTCCCACCCATTCCCCTTTTCAGGGCACTTCCTTGCATTTCCCTCTTCTACAATCATCTATTGCATATCTTGGGTATGCCCCCTATTCTGGAATGCTGACCAGGGCACACCACGGCACACCACAGGTCTGTGTTATGTTGTGAGTCTTGTGGTGTCTTTATGTGGTTCCACGTCTGTCTTGGTTGGTGGGCTCCGACTATTAATAAATAAATAAATAAATAAATATATATATATATATATATATATATATATATATACACAGATGTTAAAAATGTATTTCTCACTGTTAAAGAGGTTGTAAACCTCCCTTTACACTTTGTACATATACAGTATCTCACAAAAGTGAGTACACCCCTCACATTTTTGTAAATATTTTATTATATATTTTCACGTGACAACACTGAAGAAATTATACTTTGCTACAATGTAAAGTAGTGAGTGTACAGCTTGTATAACAGTGTCAATTTGCTGTCTCCTCAAAATAACTCAACACACAGTCATTAGTGTCTAAACCGCTGGCAACAAAATTGAGTACACCCCTAAGTGCTAATGTTAAAATTGGGCCCAAAGTGTCAATATTATGTGTGGTCACCATTATTTTCCAGCACTGCCTTAACCCTCTTGGGCATGGAGTTCACCAGAGCTTCACAGGTTGCCACCGGAGTCCTCTTCCACTCCTCCATGGCGACATCATGGAGCTGGTGGATGTTAGGGACCTTGCGCTCCTCCACCTTCCATTTGAGGATGCCTCACAGATGCTCAATAAGGTTTAGATCTGCAGACAGGCTTGGCCAGTCCATCACCTTTACCCTCAGCTTCTTTAGCAAGGCAGTGGTCATCTTGGAGGTGTGTTTGGGGTCGTTATGATGTTGGAATAGTGTCCTGCGGCCCAGTCTCTGAATGGTCTGCTTCAGTATATCACAGTACATGTTGGCATTCATGGTTCCCTCAATAAACTGAAGCTCCCCAGTGAGAGCAACACTCATGCAGCCCCAGACTATGACGCTCCCACCACTTTCTTGTGGCTTTCTTGTTCATCATCTTTAGAAGATACTTCCTTCTGGGATGACAGCCATGCATACCAATTTGATGCAGTGTGCGGCGTATGGTCTGGGCACTGACAGGCTGACCCCCCACCCCTTCAACCTCTGCAGCAATGATGGCAGGACTCATACGTCTATTTCCCAAAGACAACCTCTGGATATGACGCGAAGCACATGCACTCAACTTCTTTGGTCGACCATGGCGAGGCCTGTTTTGAGTGGAACATGTCCTGTTAAACCACTGTATGGTCTTGGCCATCGTGCTTCAGCTCAGTTTCAGGGTCTTGGCAATCTTCTTATAGCCTAGGCCATCTTTATGTATGTAGCACCCTCTACCAATAGGTATGTGCTAGTGTGGATTTTTTGCTAGGGAGACTGTCAGCACAGGTAAATTTAGGCTGGCCTGTGCTTTGAGCTAGGCCTGTTTGTTTTGATCTGGGGGCTGGGAGTGGTTAGTGTAGCAGTTGGTGTGACCACCTGTGATCTAGTTCTGGGGGCGCCCCCCTGCTTCCAGGGAGAATGTTCTGGAAGAGGGGCAGAAACTTAGACTGGAGTGGCAGGCAGCTCATGTGGGTGCCCTGACCAATCCCCAATTGGCATTGGCAGGGGGCGGGCCTCCTATATAAGCTGAGGTAACATGCCACTGGTGAGTTGTCGGTCGAGTGAAGTGGAAAATGAAATTCTAGACAGCAGCAGGAGGGCACCCCCATCGGGGGGGGGGGGGTGCGCCGATCGTAGGAGGAGGCCCAGGTAGAACTGTGAAGGAACTTTGCCTTTACACGGTCATTGGCAATGTCCTCATCTTTACACAGTCAAGGATGAGAAACTCCTGAAGCAGAAGGGCAGGTGAAGCTGTCGGAACGTATGGTCCGGTTAAGTTCTCCATTAAGGACTCGGGGCAGAGAAAGGTCTGTGAGTATACCACAGTGGAGGACTGGATGTTCCAGGAAGTCTGTGAGGGAACTTTGCTTCTACGCGGTCAGTAGTGAAGTCCTCATCATTACACGGTCAATGATGAGGAGCCCTGGATCAGAGGAGAGACCATGGGGAGTTGTGTCAAATCGATGTGGCCTGAGGGCACTGGATTTGCAAGCAGGGCTGGCTGGGAATAGTAATCCATCGCTCAACATGTGCTTTTAAACTCTGGGGAGAGGTACTGTCGGCCTCTGGCCTAGTAGCAGTATGCATCCAGAGTCTGCATTAGGAATCATTCAGAGTGGGTCCTTTTTGCTTAAAAGAAGATGTGACATTACACTAATAATTACAGTATAAGTTTGTGCAGGAGGAAGAAAGGATTTCTGGGAACATCACCCTTACATGGTCAAGGGTGATGTCCTCATCCTTACACAGTCATGGGTGAGGAAGTCCTGGAAGTAATATTCTGTGGGAGTTAAGCAGAGGAGGAGCAATAGTCTGCATGGTGATGCAGGGAAAAGACTGTAATTGTTAAACCGTGTACATCAATCCTTCAGACTCAAACTATGTGCTAATCAGTGAACAAATCTCTAAATATGATGGAAAAGTGAATTATTCTATGGCCATCCCATGTACCCCCTTTCCCCAACCAAGTTGTACCCCCCCAATAAAAAAAACAAAACCAGCAAAGGATTGTTCATTGTCTCTGCAAGTGATGTATGGAAGTCTGGCAGCGGGGTGATTTGGTGGATGTTTTGTTACTAGTGGCAACTACACTGCTACATGTAGAGCAACAATTCTTTTTTTCAGATCCTCAGAGAGTTCTTTGCCATGAGGTGGCATGCTGAACTTCCAGTGACCAGTAGGAGAGAGTGAGAGTGATAACACCAAATTTAACACACCTGCTCCCCATTCACACCTGAGACCTTGTAACACTAACGAGTCACATGACACTGGGGAAGGAAAATGGCTAATTGGGCCCAATTTGAACATTTTCACTTAGGGGTATACTCACTTTGGTTGCCAGCGGTTTAGACATTAATGGCTGTGTGTTTAGTTATTTTGAGGGGACAGCAAACTTATACTATACAAGCTGTACACTCCCTCATTTACATTGTTGATTCTTCAGTGTTTTCAGATGAAAAGATGTAATAAAATATTTACAAAAATGTGAGGGGTGTATTCACTTTTTTGAGATACTGTAAGTGTATCCAAACAAGCAATATTGGCCTCAAGTTCTGCTTCACTTCCTGTACGCGATGACGTTACGGGGGCGGCACTGCCTGACATGTTTCATCATAAACAGAGGTCTTTATACACAATGTAGTGTAGTATGGTATGACCGTTTCCCATCCCTATACCACCAGAGAAAATTACTTTCTGTCCCCCGGTCATAAAAACAAGTACATCTTAGCTCATAATATGTATAGTTACTGACCATTTGTATTTTATTTTGTAGTTGCTGATGATGATAGGTTGCTATAGATAGTGCCCTTATTTTCTCTAGTGCTTATAGACTTAATACTTACATGTTACTTATTTGTGGTAAACATATTATTTTAAAATATAAATGATCTCTTTGTGCTTTCATGTGTTATGGTTTTAATGTCCCTTGTTAATTTGGCCTAAAAAAATGTTTATTTTATAATTGCTGTATTTCTACTCACTGCAATAGCCTTTTTTTAATTTGTATTTGATTGCAGATGATGATTTAAAACTAAACAGTGCCGTGTTTCATTGGCCGGAACAGATAGAAACAGTGTTTGAAGTCAATAACAACCGTTTAATGGCCAAAAGAGACCAAGCTGAAGATGAGCTGCGGAAAAGGTGATTAAATGCTAATATATCGTGGGTAATGCAAAATCCAGCAATAAACAACAATAAACACATTGCATTTGATGATTTTACAGGTACCTTTGCGCTTAAAGCTTATCAAAACCCAAGAAGAAAACTGTAATATATAGCAGCTTACATAGTTACACAGTTACATAGTTAATCTGGTTGAAAAAAAAGTCCATCCAGTTCAACCAACAGAGAAAAATAGAAAAACACACACAAATCGAAAACCTCTATATACACTATCCTATATTCACAGTTGAGGGAGGCAAAAAAAAAAAAAAAAACAGTAAAGCAATCCATAACTTTTTTAATACAAGAGAGATTTTTGCTTGCTTTGGAAACTGCATTCTCAAAATGTGGTGGCTGCAATAGTTTTAAGTTTTTCATGTTTTTTTTTTACCTTAATGTTCACCTGATGATCCAGCTAGTAACATAGTTCCTGTCTTATGCCCCGTACACACGGTCGGATTTTCCGACGGAAAATGTGTGATAGGACCTTGTTGTCGGAAATTCCGACTGTGTGTAGGCTCCATCACACATTTTCCATCGGATTTTCCGACACACAAAGTTTGAGAGCAGGATATAAAATTTTCCGACAACAAAATCCGTTGTCGGAAATTCCGATAGTGTGTACACAAATCCGACGGACAAAGTGCCACGCATGCTCAGAATAAATAAAGAGATGAAAGCTATTGGCCACTGCCCCGTTTATAGTCCCGACGTACGTGTTTTACGTCACCGCGTTTAGAACGATCAGATTTTCCGACAACTTTGTGTGACCATGTGTATGCAAGACAAGTTTGAGCCAACATCCGTAGGAAAAAATCCATGGATTTTGTTGTCGGAATGTCCGAACAAAGTCCGACCGTGTGTACGGGGCACTAGGGTGACAAATCTCACTCACCACACTGCATAACATGACGAGCAGAGTTGTCACCCTAGGCTACAGTCCTGAATTGGACTACAACACCTCTCCTCTCCTCATCTCCAATACATAGAGGGCCATTGTTTTGTAGTTCACAGAATATAGCTTGGAAAGCTACTGACATTGGTTAAGATTTCAGTTCAGTGCACAGAAGGTTGCACGGATGCTAGGTTTCTGACAGTAACAACAGGTATTTTTCTGAACTTGCAGAAAGTGTACTTGGAAAAACTTAAACATATTACATTTTTGTTAATGGGTTAAGACAGGGGTAGGCAACCTCTGCCCTCCAGCTGTGCTGAAACTACAAATCCCATCATGCCTTTGCCTCTAGGAGTCATGCCTGTGATTGTCAGGGTCTTGCAATGTCTCATGGGACTTGTAGTTTCAAAACAGCTGGAGGGCCGAGGTTGCCTACCCCTGGATTGAGATATCCTTTGAACAAAATATTTGGTCTTTTAATTAAAGTCTAGATAAACAAAATAGAGATCAGCATGATGTAAATAATCTTATCTATAGGGACTAATGTTGTTTTTATGTATAATTGTTATCCACTTCAGTGGCGGTGCGTCCATAAGGGTGCACGGAAGCGGCCCCCTCTCTCCTGCCACCCCCACTAGCACCAATAGATAGATTCATGCATTACATGAATCTATCTATGGCCGCCGCTGCCACCCCCTATTCAGGCGCCTGGCCCCTTTTCGCTGAATTATAGCGGTGGGGGAGTGTTTTGAAGCACCTGATTAAAGCCAAAGGCTCTAATAGGCGTTAAAAAAGGTGACCTGCGAGCGCCATGCTGGGCGCTCGCAGGTCACTCAGCTGTGTTAGAAAAGCGAATGAATATTCACTTTCCTAACACTAAACTGCGTCCCTGCCAATCAGGTGCTCAGATCTGTTACCCGTCACCTGATTGGCTGAAACGACAGGCGCTGTGATTGGACGCCTATCAGGCATCCAATCATAGAAGAGGACAGAAAGAGAGGACGGGGAAAACATCGAGGAGCTGTCCCACTGAGACAGGGTAAGTGCGGGCGGGGGGCACACTAGCAACATTTGATATGGCACAGTGGTTGCGTTTGATGAGGCACAGTGGGAGCATTTGATGGGGCACAGTGGCAGCATTTGATGGCACAGAGGGAGCATTTGATATGGCACAGTGGCTGCGTTTGATGGGCACAGTGGCTGCGTTTGATGGTACAGTGGTGGGCAATTGATGGGCACAGTGGCTGCGTTTGATGGTACAGTGGTGGGCAATTGATGGGCACAGTGGCTGCGTTTGATGGTACAGTGGCTGCGTTTGATGGGCACAGTGGCGGCAATTGATGAGCACAGTGGCGGCAATTGATGAGCACAGTGGCTGCATTTGATGGGCACAGTGGCTGCGTTTGATGGCACAGTGGCTGCGATTAATGGGGTTTTTTCAGAATTTTTCACTTTGCTTGCGCCCCCGCCAAAAACTTTGAGCACCAGCCACCACTGATCCACTTGCTGACCGCCCACAATACATTTACTACAGGAAGGTGGCACGTACAGGCAAAGCGATATACCCGTACATAATTTTGCCTGCACAGATACAAGGGGGCGCTGTGTACCTGCTGGGGCACGTGCCACCCCCTTCCCCAGTGACCATACACAGCAGAAAGCAGATCTAGATACTCAGGGCCAGGTGATCATGTGATCGGTTTGCGATCACATGATTTACAATATCAACAAAGCTGTCATGAATCAATATGATTCATAACAGCTTTGCTTCCTTTGTTAGTGAGCTGTGATTGACCCACAGCTACCACATGGTGCCTGGGCAAATCACAGCACCCTGTACTATGTGATTAGCTGTAGCTAATCACACATCACTAGTATTCACAGCTGTCTAGAACTTAACCCATTCATGACAGTTGAAAGCATTGCTAGAACAATGATCTTCACACACTGAGATTTACATGATATTCCTGGACTAGTATCTTGAGCCTCATTTTCATTTGTGCAGTCTGCAAGCACATATGTACTTATGCATTACATGAAGGCAGTCTATTAAACTAAATGGCACTGCAACACACCTTGTACATGCATTGTGGTAACACACATTAAAGTGGGAGTAAACTCTCTAGTGCGATTTTTACCTATAGGTAAGCCTATAGTAAGGCTTACCTATAAGTACAGCAAATATCTCCTAAACTTGCACCGCTTTGGAGTTATTCACTTTAGATGCAGCCAGTGACATCACCAGCGCATGAGCTCTGAAGGAACAGCATACCCATGCCATTCCTTCAGAGCCGTGGCGTAAACAGCGACTTGGGCGACATGCACAGGAGTGATGTAATCGCCAGCTCAGAAGCCCATAAACCCGAAAGAAAGATGAGTGAAGATATAAGCGCCTTCAGCAGTGACAGCGTGCCGCTGGAGGGCTTTGTTTTCAGGTAAGTCTGTCATAATGCGCTAGTATGCGATGCATACTAGCACATTGTGACTTAAACTGCCAGGGGCAGTGGCTTACTATGGCTTAAAAAATGCAGGTTACTGCAGTGCATATATGTTACATAGCTGGTAAGGTTGCATAAAGATACCAGTCCATCCAGTTCAACCTGTGGGGTGTGTGTGTGTGTGTTAATGTCAATAGTATATGAAGCTGGAAATTGTCTCAGACATAGATGCTGAGAGTGGATGATCTCAACAAAGACCGTGACAGCCTTCTGAAAGTTGGCAGTGAGTTCTGGTTGTCACTTTGAGCAAATACCCCTGAGTGCTAGCTTGCATGCACTTAATCTGAAAATATATCGGATGCCTTGCATGCTTTAAATTACTGTTGCCCACACAGACCTTTACATTTTATTTGCTTTTGTTGTGCAGGTTATGGATTCAATTTTTTTAGGCTAAAGGAGGAATTAGAAGTGTCAGGTGGCTGTATTTATCTATCATGTTACTGTACAATTTATTGTGCACAGCAATATGTATTACTGTCCAAATATTACAGAAGAATATTGATTAATATAAGGATCGTATCTAATAAGACATTTTTTAAAATATGCATTTTATTTAACAGACTTGTAATTTATGGTACCAAGCCTTTTTTTAGCAACAACAAAAAAAAGACCATTTTTTTTTTTCTGCTATTGGCAGTAATCTCTGCCTTAAACCATTCATTTTGAAAGCCAAGGTTAGAAATTCAGCACAAGGTAGAGCCTTGTGAAAAACAAATTCTTTCCACTAGCTATTACACATCAAACATGTTACCTGTTATTTTTGGGAGCAGAACCTCTTCAATCATTGCAATGCTGAGATTTTCCTGCAGGCACTCGAAAGTATTGTACTGTTGTGCCAGTTACAGCAATGTAAGCCTACTGCACTGTCATTGTATGACAAGATAAATCAAAATAATATTTAAAAATAAATCTTTTCGCTCCAATAGTGTTTGTCTAGAAAAAAACTTAGGGGTTTTTTAGTTTTTAGTCCTACTTTTTAGTTCTACTTCAGATATTGTTTGGGTATTGCCAGTTGTATAAACTGAAAAAAATGGAGCTTTGAGATAGGACACCAATTTGAATCCCATGACTCCAAGCTGGTGAAACTGTAGTTCCTTTTCTTTAGTGAATGTAAATTAGTTTATCTAGATATTGCTAGATACAGGGGTACAATTATTTACCTGTCTTTTTTATAGATATTTCTGTACCAAAGCAAAAATATTCGCTATTCACACAATATTATATAAAAGAGAGGCGTACCACCAGCACCATGGAAAATAAAAAAAAAAGTGTGACCAAAATAAAAATGATCATGTTGCTGTTCCCCAGCGCCCTTTGAATACCAGAAATGAATACGCTATATATATATATATATATATATATATATATATATATATATATATATATATATATATATTTTACATATAGATGAGAACTGTACTTGATTCATACCATATAATTCATAAGTGTGTTACAGAAATCAAAACATATGACATAAATAAATGTGAATCAATAAACCATATACATATAAACCAAAGTAAATCTTCCATATAATGCAATATATGCAGTCATCACAGTCCTGTGTATACATCAAATGTCCGTGCTGAAGGTGCCTGCTATCCTCACAGAAGAAATGCTCCATGCAGTGTTCTAGAAACTCCAAAGTAATTAAACCCCTAATGTGCCCACACTTAAAACTAACCGGAGGTTTAGACCCTTGGAAACGATGGGTCAGTATACGCTTATTGAAAATGCCAATCATCCCGGCTTCATGATTTCAACACCATCTGGCCCGGATATCTGTAGCTCCTTTCTGAATCAATGCTCAGAACCAAAAAGAAATAGGAGAAACAGCCTTCATTGGGCACCACATCTTATTTTATCAGTAATTAAACTCACATTTGAAAGTGCCTAATATTGGCACCATGTGCGTACAGCATGTATATAACGTCCCCACTGCTGCCCCGTAAATTTAGGAGCCAGCTAGTGGTGACAGAGAGGGAGAAATGATGCATGCCCAGACTTCGCCTCAACACGTTTCACCCAATAGCTGGATGTCTTCAGGAAGCTATGGGCGTCATTTTACTTGTGGTATATATACCCTTTCCGGACTGGATCCAATTGGCACAAAACTAAAGGCTATTTTTGATCATACATGCTGAACAAATTACAACATGGTCTAATCTCTAGAATATTTCTATAATATTGGATACTAGCAATATAAATGAATGGGGTATTGTCCTAAGGGTGCCCCCCAGTGGCCAAATAACAGAATAACATAGAATGCCCTGGAATAAGATTAATCATCAACCTCTGTTCTAAAAATTTCTAAAGATACCCTCAATAGTAAATAAAAAAATGTATAAAAATATATTTTAGATAATATGTGAAATACCAGTTGATTTAATATGCCCCCTAAAAAGGCAATTATCCTCAAAAAAAATAAATAAAAGGTTTATATCTATGTTCATTCCTTGGGGAGTCATGGTTTTTAATTCAAATATCCACCAGGTTTCATTTCGTGAAACCCCTGCCTCGTATTAAATGCCCTCCAATGTATCTTCACCCTGAATGCTTACGCCAAACATTCTAAAATATTTGACTTGTAAATGTAGATCACAGAGTGTAAAACTTGTTTGACACAAACAGAGAACATAAACATTTTTTTAAAATAATAACTTGCTTGATTGCTTATGATAGATCCATTCATTTATTTGGCCTTTTGTGGATCAACCCTTCCAACTCAGGGTGAATAATGACAAACTTGACAAGACATTACTGATTTATCTGTAACCTTCACCCTTGAAAAAACCCACTTAAGATCGAACTAAACTGTATCAGAACACCACAAACCGAAAACGCTTTTTATATAATTTCTACTATTCAAACACACTGTCAAGTCTGTAGTGTGAGGCTGGGTTGCTGAGAGGGCACCCCTTGCGGCTGAGTGCAGCGTGTCCCTGGATTTGGGTACAGTGAATGCGATGCACAGAGGTGCACGGGTTGCCAGGGATACTGCAAGCTGGCTGGTTGGCTGTAAGTAGCTAGAGTGCGTTGTGGCAGCCATGCGGAGAGAAGTCTTGGACGGTAACAGCAGGGTAAAACAGGAACAGGGTCTGCAGCCAGGCCAGGGGTCAGATACCAAAAGACAGTCCGAGAGAGGTACAGGAACAAGCCGGATCATACACAGAGGGCAGAAGATCGGAGAGTAGTCAGCCAAGCCGGGGTCAGAGTGAGGAGATAAACAGGAACACAGGTCAAACTGAGCAGAGGTCAAGCAGGGGTCTTCAGAGTATACAAGGCACAGGAACACAGGAGCTGTTTGATAATCCAGCAAACTTCAAGTGTCAGTGGCAGTTTTAAATAGGCCGGGGGGGTGTGCCCACAAGATCAGGGTGTGCTCACTAGACTCGCCTGCCACCATGACGGTTACTGGCGGCATTGCTCACAACACGGCCATTTCCCTGACACACACTAATCCATCCATTTTTCTGTGTTTTTTTTCTGTTGAGAATCACTTTGAAAAACACTCCCCTAGCATTTCTGGCCATGGCCATGTCCATCTTGAGTAAAGTCAGATTATTCATGTTGCATTTACTTCCTGGAATTTATCTGCTCTTAGGCCAGGCATGCAGGCAGAAGAGTGTGCTTAGCTGAGAAAGCCCCTCCTCCCCTGGAGAAAATACCAGGAAGACTCCAGGGGTGCGTGACATTATTTTGGCCTAGACCAGAAATTGGGAAGCAACTGAAAAAATTTAAAAAGTTTAAAACAAATATAAATAATATACTTCACTATCTATTTACTAAGGGTAGGCACACATAAGGATTAACATGGTTTATATTGATTGAGTTTAGTTTAACTCTAATGGTAATTGTAGGACTAATTGGTTTGCAAAATAATTAATGAAATAGCACTGTATCACTATTTGTTTTTCAGACGTTCAGACTTTGAGAAAGTACTTAATCGCTACAATGCTGAAATTGAGGCTTTTAGAAAACGAGAGATGATGACTTTGGATGAAATGAGAAATAACATGGAGAAACTAAATGATCTGGATCAGAACTTGAATAAGGCACTTCTAGAGTTTGAGGTTTGTGTGTTAAATAGACATGTGCACACTGAAATATTTTGTTTTGGAATTTCGTTTTCGTCTGAAAAATACATTTATTTAGTTACTCCTAAAATACGTTTTTATGTATTTTGTTTTTCGTTAAAAATTGCATTTGTCCGAAAATCCAAATTGATTAAGGTTGAATCTGTCATTGAAGGCTTATGGTGTCTGTCGAATGTTCAAAGAAGATTCGATGGAGCAGCTAAACTGTACCACGCCGCAATCATACATTTCCGGTTGAATTTTCCGCCTACAAGCTAGCTGTAGTAGAATTCTAATGTTGTATGACTAGTAATATATATATAGAATCTCAATCTATAATATAAAATCTATAATAATAAATCCCCCCCCACAACGCAGGCAGCCTCTGAGGCTATCACAACACTAGCAACACTAGTATCACTATCAAGTTCACAACACTAACACAATAGCAGCAGATTATTATGAAAAAGTTAAGTTGAACTGTAGCTTGCTTCACTATTGTTCTGCTGCTGTGCTTATGCTTAACTGATAAATAATTCAGGTTCTCTGACAAACAGACCAGCTAAGATTGACTGTCTTCTGAAATGATTCAGTGTGTGTGTGTGTCTCTCTCTGCTAGCAAATCGTAAGTGAAAGTAAGTTCAAGTTGGCTGTACGTGTGTACTTAGTTCTAGCTATTTTACTGCCCCTCCTCTTTGGTTACAATCGGCCAATAACATTCATCATCATCATTATTTTTATTTTACTTCCCCCACCCAATTCCAGCAGCAATCTTTTCTATCTATGTCGAATCGTTTCTTTCTATGTTGAATCTTTTCTCTCTATGTAGAATAATCTTGGACCAATATAGTTAAGGTTAGGCACATTCGACCACAGGTTCGATAGACACAGATTGTTATTGTCAGCGTCATGTTAAATCTCCTATCTATATCGAACTGTTGTCGCAACGAAAACGAAAATAAAGCATTTGTTTATGTCGGATGTTTTGGTTTTTGGATTCTCCGCTTTCGTTATCGTTTGTTACGAAAACGAATACACATGTCTAGTGTTAAATAGGGATGGGCCGAATGAACCCCTGTTCCGTTCGCATTAGAACTTTCGAACACCGATAAAATTCGGACTCGAATAACGAACCCAATTAAAAGTCAATGGGAACCGAACGTCAAAAATCAAAAGTGCCCATTTTGAAGGCTTATATACAAGTAATTGGGCATACAATGGTTATAGGGGCCCGGGTCCTGTGCTGGAGGACATGTATCAATAAAAAAAAAAAAGTTTGTGAAAAACATTTTTAAATGAGCAGTGAATTTTTGATTTTTAAAGTGAAAGCATACAAATGAAAAATTCCTTCCAATATAGTGCCTGGGGAGCCCCCTTAGTCTACCTGTAAAGTGGGAGATCTGTACCATGTCTAGAATCTGCTGCAGCAATAATTGCATTTATAAAGCCAAAAAAATGCAAGCTGCCTTTATTTTGCTCAGCAACATCTGGGGAGCCAGTGTGTATGATGAGGCCACAATGCAATGCACTGGGAACAAGATTAGAGATTTTTTGGATACATTCTGGTGTCACTTTGATTTTGGGTATAAGTAACGGGTGTTGGTGGTACCTTCCCACTGTAACCCTATAGAGGTACTCTTGATAAAAGCAAGAATTGGCCTTGCTGTAAAAAATTGCAATAATATGCACCTGTCAAACAGGTGCAGAAAAATTACTCTTTGGGTATCAGGGGCGCCTTCCCACCATAACCCTATAGAGGTACTCTTGATGAAAACAAGAGTTGGCCTTGTTGTAAAAAATTGCAATGATATGCACCTGTCAAACAGGTGCTGAAAAATTGGTCTTTGGGTGTTAATTGTGCCCATGAAACCTATACCAAAAACATTCTTCCCGATGAAATGATTGAACACCCTCAAAGCTAGGCGGCCTCGAAGTCCTGCAGAGATTCCACATCCCAAAAAGACTTAATCAGTGACATCGGCATCAGGGGCTTCATAGCTGGTAATCCAGTACTGATTCATTTTTATAAAAGTCAAACGGTCCACGGAGTCTGTGGACAGACGCGTTCTCTGATCAGTAACGAAACCTCCTGCAGCACTGAATGCCCGTTCTGAAAGCATGCTGATTGCAGGGCAGCCCAACAACTCAATAGCATACTGGGCAAGTTCTGGCCAGTGGTCTATTCTCATGACCCAGTAAGTCAGTGGATCGTCAGCTGGAAAGATCTCTATCTCTGTTTTGGCCCTGAGGTAATCGCCCACCATGTGATGCAGACCCTGCCAATGGAATGTGGAAGCGAGGACTAAAAAAATTCCTAAATGCCTCACTTAGCCAGACGCCTTCTCCAACACTCTTCTCTTGACCAACAGAAGACTTAAAACTACGTTTTCCGTGACACTGTAACCTACTGGAGTCAGGAAAAACTTTCAATAAAATCCTCTGTAACGGCTTCCTGACCGCCTCGTGCAGATATATTGCGGCAGAAAGGCACGTACAGGCAGATTAACATACCTGTACATTGCCCTTTAAGAGGCGGCTTGCTCGCGTGTGCCTGCCGGGAGCTCCGTGAACGTGATCGCGGGTCCTGTGGACTCGATGTCCGCGGGAATACCCGCGATCGTCTCACGGAGAGGAAGAACGGGGATATGCTAATGTAAACAAGCATTTCCCCGTTCTGCCTAATGACACTGACACTGATCACAGCTCCCTAATCGGGAGTAGTGATCAGTGTCGTGTCACATGTAGCCCCTCCCCCCCACAGTTAGAATCACTCCCTAGGACACACTTAACCCCTACAGCTCCATCTAGTGTTTAACCCCTTCACTGCCAGTCACATTTACACAGTAATCAATGCATTTTTAATTTTTTTTTTTTTTTTACTTAAAATATGTAGAAGAATACTTATTGGCCTAAACTGAGGAAAAACATTTTTTTTATATATTTTTTGGGGATATTTATTATAGCAAAAAGTTGTCGCTCTTTTTTTGTTTATAGCGCAAAAAATAAAAACCCCAGAGGCGATCAAATACCACCAAAAGAAAGCTCTATTTGTGGGAAAAAAAGGACATCAATTTTGTTTGGGTGCAACGTCGCACGACCGCGAAATTGTCAGTTAAAGCGACGCAGTGCTGAATCGCAAAAAGTGCTCTGGTCTTTGGGCAGCCAAATGATGCGGGGCTTAAGTGGTTAACGTGTCCGCAAGAGATATTATCTTCTGCACTCTCTGTGGGGACGGGATGAGTTCTGAGACCTTCCTCTTATAACGGTGGTCAAGGAGGGTTGCCAACCAGTAATCATCCTTCTCCTTTATGCCACGTATTCTTGGGTCCTTTCACAGGCTTTGAAGCATGAGGTTCCCCATGTGCCTCAAATTTGCAGAGGCTTAAGAAGCAGACTCCTCAGGGTCACTCAGGATGGCAGCATCTGGAACTTCCTCCTCCCAGCCACGTACTACTTCTAAGGGTCCTGGGGTTGGAAAGTCATTGCTTACAGATTGACGCTTCTTCTTCTTCAAAGCCTATGAAAGTACCGGAATCCTCCTCTTCATCCTCCTCCCCTCTCTCCTCTTGTGTGTTCTGTGACATAGGAATGATGGTGTCTGGATAAAATTGGCCTTGAGAGGAAAGGAAGTCCCCCTCTTCCTCCTCCTGCTCTTCCTCCAGTGCCCTGTCCATAATGCCACGCAGAGTCTGCTCCAGTAGGAACACAGGGATTGTGTCACTGATGCATACACTGTCAAGGCTCACCATCCTTGCGGCCTCCTCAAATAGCGACAATACAGTGCATGCATATTTAATGATCAGCCATTGGCGTGGGGAAAAAAAGCAGAGGCGGCCTGAACCTGTCGTCGTGCCGTATTGGCACAGGTACTCTTTGATGGCCCTCTGCTGCATGTATAGCTGCTGCAGCATTCCCAAAGTTGAGTTCCACCTGGTGGACATGTCACAAATCAGGCAATTTATGGGCAGGTGGAACTCCCACTAAATTTCAGCCAACCGAGCACTGGCTGTGTATGAATGCCTGTAATGGCTACAGACTCTTCTGGCCTGCTTTAGTACATCTTGCAACCCTGGGTACGTACTTAGCAAATGCTGCACCACCAAATTGAGGAATGTGCTAGGCATGGCACATGTGTCAACTTTCCCTGTCTAAGGGCGGACAGGAGGTTTGAGACATTATTGAACACCACCATTCCTGGTTCTAGCTGACGTGGAGTGAACCACCTCTGTCCCTGCAGAGCTGTGAGTGAGGTTCCTGTCCCCTAAACACACCAGCTGAAGCACTGCATGGCACCTTTTAGCCTGACTCTGGGAATAGCCCTTTGAACGCTTATGGGGTACCTGATGTTCATAGGACAATTCTGCAGAGGAGGGCATGGAGGTGGTGGAGGAGGAGGAGGGGGTAGAGCTCACAGGTCTGGCATTATCACCACCAGCTGTATGAAGACGTGGGGGCACAACAAGCTGCAGCACAGAGCCCTGTCCTGCATCCTTTCGCATTGCAAGCAGCATTACCCAGTGTGCTGTAAACGAAATATATCTTCCCTGCCCCTGCTTGCTGGACCATGTGTCAGCAGTAAGGTGGATTTTAGGGCTGACTGCCCTGCCCAACGATGCCAGAACATTCCCTTCCATGTGATGGTAGAAAGATGGAACGGCCTTACCCAAATGGTTGGTGTTTTTGCCACGTTTGATGTGCCTGAGACACAGTTTGAAGATAGCAACAGTGCGATCTGCTGCAGATGTGCTGAAAAAAGCCTAGACAGCTGAGCTTTGGAGAGTGGGCTGGGAGATAACAGCTGCAGAATGTGATGGAATAGGGTGGCTGCTCTCTACTCTTTCTTGATGTTGGCCTCCTTGGGGTTGTGCCGCCTAACCTTTAGCCTGGTTTCACACATGTGCGGTGCGAATTGAAGCTCAGGTTTCACTGGGGAGATAACAATCTCCTGTTCAACGGATTCATTGCGTTTTTGCTCAGGATTAGAGAGCAGGGAGAGGGGGAGGGAGGGGGGGGAGAGAGGGGGAGGTGTAGTGAGGAGAAAGAGAAAATCCTTGTTCAGAACGCAATGCATCTGCGAATCAGATGCGTTCCCATAGGAGATAATAGGCTTGTAGTTCGCACCGCAATGCCCAAAAAACGCACACGTTTTTTGTGCAATGCGCAGTGCGAATGCAACGCACATATGTGAACCAGATACATTCATATGAATGTATTTTAAAATGTCCTGCGAATTAGATGCGGTGTAAGCAGCATCTAATTCGCATAGGTGTGAACCCGGGCTCAGTTTCCTCCTCTGCTCTATCTGGCACCCAAGTCGCATCAGTGACCTCATCATCATCATCATCGGCACAGTGGTGTAGTGGGTAGCACTCCCGCCTAGCAGGGAAAAGGGTTGCTGGTTCGAAACCCCAACTACAACACTACCTGCCTGGAGTTTGCATGTTCTCCCTGTGCCTGCGTGGGTTTCCTCTGGGTACTCTGGTTTCCTCCCACACTCCAAAGACATGCTGGTAGGTTAATTGGCTTCTGTCTAAATTGGCCCTAGTATATGAATGTGAGTTAGGGACCTTAGATTGTAAGCTCCTAATATTCTACACTGACAATTGAAGCAAATAGCACAGTATAGCACACTAACTAACTAATAGCACTGAACAGAGCCCTGTTCTATCTCACTCCACGCCGAAATCGCACTGAAAATGGCTGCCATTGAAAGAATACTTTTATACCGTGGGGCGGGAATGAGCTGTGATTGGATAAAGTCATGATGACAGTGTCCAATCATGACTCTGACAGTGCTCTGATTGGCTGAAGCTTTCACTGCTTCACTGCTTCAGCCAATCAGGGCTTGCAATACACTGTTCAGTGCCGCAATGCATTGTCGAACGACCCGTTTGTTCGGCTATTCGCTGAACGACCAAACAACGAATGTTTAGCCCAAACTTATGCTCGGGCTGAACCGTTCGCCCAACCCTAGTGTTAAAGTCTTTCCTAAACTTTGGTCAGTGGTGTATGAACACTACAACCTTTAAGCTGTTATGAAAATTGTATTATTAAATCATCCACATATGCTAGCATAAACCCATTTGTTTTATCCCAACCCCTTTCCAGTTTGTCCATAAACTGAACAATTCAGATCCTTTTTGACAGTTCCTACAAACCAACAAAACATTTTAAATAACCTACTAATATCTTGAAGTTTGGAAAATAACTTTAGCCGTACTGGTTGTCACAGTATTTGGATTCATTTAACGATTTATCTCAAACTCATTCTACCTAAAATTTCTCAGGCAATTTCTCAGGCATGCATCCGCTTCATTGCCTTCAAAAATGCCTAAAGTCCTTTTCTCCAAATGTTTGTTGGAGATCATGGAAGTAGACTCTTCTAAAATATAGGTAAAATCAAACTGCTCTCACCAATGGAGCTAGTGCTGGCCATTAGTAAAGGTTTTGATCCCTACTGAGAACAATTTACACTGCAGAATTTGTCTTTCACTAAGATATCCTTAGAATTTAAAGCATAAAATTAGAATGATTTATTTTAATTTAACTTCAAGTGAATGCGTGAACAATGTATCCTTTGGAACTCTTCACACCACTAAGTTGCTGGTATGGTGCGTTTTTAAAAGTCTTGCATGCTGCAGTTTTGGTGCATGTTTCAAAAGCGCACCAGAAACGCACCTGAAATTAATAGAAAACACATAAACATGCATCAAGGTGGCGTTTTTGGTGCACTTTTTGAGTCACATGTCCATGTTTCATAGGTGCATGATTGGAGTCAGGCAACCAAAAAACGCACCAAAAGGCATTAAAAACTAATACAGTATAGGCTTTATGACTTTTTGTCAATGGAGCAGTGTGGAAGGGCCCTTAGTGTTATTGGAAACTGAAAAATGGGAGATTATAGGAAAAAAAAAATGTACATGTGAGGCACAGTCGGCTCTCAGGTTGGTAATAACATTCAACATATTTACTATACATGTCAGATATCCATCCGACTATAATTGTTCATTCACTGAGTTTAGATCATGTGTTATACATTGTGTACAGGTACATCAAATAACATGAACAGGTGTGTGAAAAATACACATTTTGCTAGGAGTGCAGGATAATTGTTCATCAGAGATAAGAATAAAGAAAGGGTGGGATATTAGGAGGGGATGAAAAAAATAGGGTTCAGAGAGTAAAGGGGTGCTCTAGTTGAAGGTCCCTAGCTTATGTAGTATTTTTCCATTTATTTTTTTTTTTTTTAATTCAAAAACAAGGAAAAAGGGAAGGCTCAATATTAAAGGTATTACATTCCAAATTGAATATGCATAGAATATGTAAGAAACCCTGACGAGTCAAAATTATGGGACTTTAGGTACCACATCACAACAATATTGATTAAAATCATGTTTTATTCATATTATAAGATTTATAAAAAACACTTGCTGATTGCTGTTCCAGATAGACATAACCTTAGTATATACTATTGTGCAAATGTTTTAAGCAGGTGTGAAAAAATGCTTTAAATTAAGAATGCTTTCAGAAATAAAAGTGTTATTAGCTTATTTTTATCAATTAACAAAAAGCAACATAAATGAACAGATGAGAAATCCAAATCAAATTAATATTTGGTGTGACCACCCTTTGCCTTCAAAATAATAATACATTTTTCTAATTACACTTGCACGCAGTTTTTGAAAGAACTTGGCAGATAGGTTGTTTCAAGCATCTTGGAGGACTAACCACAGATCTTCTGTGGATGTAGACTGCCTCAAATCTTTCTGGTAGGGAAAGTCTCAATGCAGAGACGCTACCAACATGAGGTTCACCATCTCTGTTGGGACCAAGCCCACCAACTAGCCCAAAATGTCTGTCGTTTGCCATTTTCTATTACAAATATAAATTTGAATTGGGTTTGTAGGTTTAAATTGAGTAAGAAAAGATTAGGGTTCGGACGGTCTTTTTGTTTCCATGCTGCTACAGTCTTCTTGGTGGGGCTTATGTAGTGTACAGTGAAGGGAATATGATTTGAGTAGAAGTAGATCCATAGTTGGATCTGGTTGGATGTTGGAGTTAGTCACTGATCAAATGAAAATATGACTCCAAAAAGAGAAAAGCTAGGGGCATGACCACCAAGTGTGGATAAATGTATCCTCAAACATGCAGAGAAGGAGGAAATAAACATTTTTTAAAGGTGGAAAGGGGTGTAACACCTCCTACGTGTTTGCTTAAGTGAAGATTTATAGTGGGAGATGCAGCTGTGTTCCTTAGAAGAAGCCTTTTAGCTTTAATCCATTGAGAAAGAGAAAAGTTTTAGGTTGTGGGTGTCAAACACATTTCCACTATGCTACTATTGATGGTCAGCCCTACCAGGTATGGGTCACGTGTCAGGCATGTGTGGGAAAATTGTAGTGTGTGAGGATAGCTAGAGTATACAGGATTTTAAAACTTTGAGGGGCATGGCCAACCATCCATGCTATTTGATGCATGCACTGGCCATTCCTGTAGGTATATCCTGTGTTCTCTGCAAAAGCGCAACCAAACTCAGTTTCATGTGTGCCCTCTAATAGCAGCAGCATTTAGGAAACAGAAATTATAATACCTTTTGCCACCTCAGATATTAATTAATTAAAAAATCAGTTACATTAAGTTTTGTATTTTTAAAATTGGTTTAAATAATACTAATTATGATAAATTTCTATAGGCTATCAATAAAGAAGAGGAATTACTGGAATGGGAGAAAAGTCAATTCCCTTCATTGCAAGTGGCAATAACAAACAAAGTGCCTTTTGAACAACTCTGGGTAACTGCATATAACTTCCAATGTAAATCTGAGGAATGGATGAATGGTAAGTCTGTTGCTTTGTCAATGCAAATTGATCTCATAGTGGCTTAAAGCGTATTTCCACATTTACAGTCAAATTTGAGAAAATCCCATTATATGATTGTTATGTTTTCCCATTGACACAGCTTGCCTCATGAGCCGCTGGAACAGTTTCTGAAGTGGTGCGAGGGGACGTCCTCCTTCCCGCCGCTCAAAAGTGTTTCTTGGGTTTACCATGGAGGACCGAAACGGCGTCATGTTATTTCCGATCCAGGCTGAAAAAAAAAAAAAAAAATTAATAAATATAAATTTATTATATTTTTGTTTTTTCAACCTTCTCTTTTAAATGGTAAAGAAGACATTTGGGGTCTTTTTGACCCCAGATCTCTCCATTAAGAGGACCTGTCATAATTGTTTCTAATACAAGGGATCTTTACATTTCTTGTAATAGGAATAAAAGTGATAAAAAAAAAATTAAAAGGGACTGTGTAGAAATAAAAAGTAAAATAATAATAAAAAAAAAATCCCTCCGTGCTTGCACACAGAAGCAAACACACATGTAAGTCGCGCACGCATATGTATGCGTGTATAACGGTATTAGAAAAACACATGTGAGGTATTGTCGTGAACGTTAGAGTGAGAGCAATAATTCTAGCACTAGACCTCCTCTGTAACTCTAAACTGGTAACCTGTAAAGGTGTTTAAAGTATCACCTATGTAGATTTTTAAGTACCGTAGATTGCCGCCATTCCACGAGCATGTGCAATTTTAAAGCGCGACATGTTAGGTATCTATTTACTTTTTTTTTTATTATCTCAAAGCTTGTGCACGTGAACAATTTGCATCTTCACTCTAAATTCCTAAAAATAAACAAACTTTAAGACAGGTGGGTTGTGGGCTGTGTAATCTCTGTATACAACACATTCAAGTATATATATAACAGCAGTTACAGTATTCGATCTAATACCAGTTCCACCGGAGCCAGCCCCGGTACGTTCAACCATGGATCCCAGAGCTTAGCAAATTTTGCCGCACTACCCCTATGTTGGTAGATAAGCTTAGTGTGTTACCCATTTGCTTTATCCATTCCCTCACACTAGGTGGTTCAGTTGACTTCCAGTGCTGTAAGATCAGCAACCGGGCCTGAAAAAGGGCCCTGGCAATCGCCTGACGGGGCACCTCCTCAATCAAGTCGCCCTCAATAATGCCTAACAAGCAAGATTTGGGATCATTTTTAATTTGAACCTGGAAAGCTCTTGCAATGAGCTCCAACACCCCTGTCCAAAAAAACGTGTAACTTGGGACATCACCATAGAAGGTGTATTAGGTCACCATGATCCCGCTTGCAATGAGTGTATGAGGGGTCGTCTAGTATTCCCATTCTAACCAACTTGGCAGGAGTATAGTGGACTTGCAATAATATATATAATTGGGACAAGCATTGTGCAACATTCAAAGAGCACTGAGAGACTGCCAAAAGTGCCCCCTCCCACTGTTTCTCTTCAAAGGCTCAACATCACTCACCCATTGAACCATCACCTTACGGGTCAGATCAGGTAGGCACATATTAAGTAACATAGTGTAGCTACACGGTATGAAACCCTTATAAGAAGACATCCCTGTCATATAGTTAAAGATAGGTGTGCTGCTTTGAACCCAGGCATCCACCCCACTTTCAGCTTTTATAGCATGTTGTAATTGTAGATAGTAAAATTGCATGGACCCTGGGAGTTGATATTCCTCCTGGAGAGCGGCAAATGTCCAAAGCTCACCATTACGGAATATTTGGGATAAATAATTGATTCCGTATTGCTGCCATTTTTTGCTATACTTTAATTTCTCTAGCTCTATATAGCGTTTATTTTGCCATATAGGACTATATGTAATAAATCCCTCTACCTGTTGTAATGCTCTAACTTTATTCCAGACTTTCTGCATTAAATTGTATGTGGGGTTTAATTTATTCAATTTACCAAATTGAAGTGCTTCCAGCTCCCCTGCCGCTCCCCTTCCAATAGTGAATGTAAGAAGTAAAGTTCAACTCCGAGGCGGGTGCCGGATTAAGTGCCCTGGCTATATGTTGTAGCTGGGAGGCCAGATAGTACAACCACAGGTTTGGCAATGCCAATCCACCCATCTCCTTGGGTTTTTGAAGTTGTTCCAATTTTACCTTAGCAGTAGAGGAGTGCCAATTAAGAGATCTGAACAGCGAATTAATGATTCAAAATTGCTTCAAGGAGATCACAAGCGGGGAATTATGTAGGACGTATAAAATTTGTGGCATAGGAATCATTTTTATGAGGTTGATCTTACCTACTGGCGACTTTTCAATCTAGACCAGACCTTAATTCTATCACGGATACGATTTAGCAGGGGAGTAAGATTCAGCCGAATATAGTCCAACGGGTTAGGAGTGACCTGTATGCCAAGATATTTAATAGTCTTAGACACCGGGATATCGAGAAGTGCTGGCAGTTGTCTGTGCTCGCATCAAGTAACATGAGCGAGGATTTATTCCAGTTCACTACCAACCCAGAATACATACCGAAGGTCCGCACCACCTCCATGGCTTCATCCAGTGACTTCCCGGTATCCCCTAAGAGTAGCATGGTGTCATCGGCATATAACATTAACTTCTTCTGTATTCCCCTAAATCGGAAGCCTTGAATAGTAGTGTTGGAATGGATAAGTGCCGCTAGGGGCTCTATGGCCAGAGCGAACAAAAGAGGGGACAGTGGGCACCCCTGCCTAGTACCCCTATGTAACTGGAAGTCCTGTGATACTCTACCCGCCTCTCTAATGGCAGCCTTAGGGGCGTGGTACAATAGTTGCACCCAGGCTACAAACTCCCCTCCAAACCCAATTTTTTTCAAGACAGCCCACAAGTACGTCCATTCAATACTGTTGAACTCCTTGTGAGCGTCTAAGGACAATAGTGCCCGGTCCCCCTTGTTATCGGCCTCAGTCTAAATATTAAGGAAAAGTCTGCGCAAGTTTATTGCTGTAGACTTTTGGGGCATAAACCCTGCCTGATCCGAATGTATAATAATGGATATCACTTTGTTTAAACGCATAGCCAGGACTTTTGCTAGAATCTTCACATCATTCTGCAGAAGGGATATGGGTCTGTACGAGCCCGGGTCTAGTGGATCTTTGCCTGGTTTCAACAGCAGCACTATGATAGCTTTGGTCATGGATGGGGGGAGACTTTTGTTTCTCTTAGCTTCCTGGAATACATTCAGTAGTCTGGGTAACATACCCTCAGCGTATTGCTTATATACTTCAATTGGAATACCATCTTCCCCTGGTGCTTTAGAGTTAGGGAACATTCCGGTCGCCCACTGAAGCTCCTCCAAAGTAAGAGGAGCCTCCAGCTGCTCTCTAGCAGGTTCTGGGAGGTCTATCATATCAAGGTATGTTTGCAGGGAGTTCATTGAATAAGTCTGCTTGGATTGGTACAAAGTAGAGTAGTAGGAGACCAGCTTGGACATTATGTGATCAGGATTATTGGTTACAGCTCCCGCCTGAGTTCGAAGTGTGCTAATGGAAGGTGAGTGCTGTTGTGAGTGTGCAATTTTTGCTAATAGGCGACCGGTCTGCTCCCCCTCCATAGTAAGCCAGTTTATTAAAAAAGCGTTTCCGCTCTGCAGTGGATGTATTACAGTGACTGAGCGCCTCACTGGCAGCTAACCAGGAGTCCTTATGTTCCTCAGTGGGATCAGATATAAACTTCGCCTCCAGATCATTCACCAGTCGCTCCAATCCCTCCCTTTGAGCATTAGTATCCTGTTTGATTACATTAATCTCTCTAATAAATCTGCCGCGGAGGAAGGCCTTAAATGCTTCCCATATATTCTCTATTGCATCCTGATCTTCACCCTCCAGAACTCCTTGATTTTGGTCTCTATTTGGGCATGGGATGAAAACAAGTTGAGCCAAAAGGCATTCAGCTTCCATGGGGCTCTTACCATACTAGAGATGGGTTTCACCCCAAATTTGGTAATCACAGGGGAGTGATCAGATATACTGCAAACCACATATGTGATTTCTGATATGTATCGGGAGGCTGTCACTGAGCAAATACTGATATCTATGCGAGATAGGGACATATTTAGTAAAACAGGAAAAGCACTTGACCCCTGGGTGTCTATCACGCCAAGTGTCAGTCCATCCCACTTCCTCCGTAAATTTACGCAGCGGAGTACGGCATGAACCGCGCATCCTGTCTACAGAATGATGTTTATCTAGAGCAGGGTCCAATACACAGTTAAAATCCCCCATAATGTATATGGGAATGTCTTGGTGACTTAGCTGGTATTCTAACACTATTTTGAGCACTGGTGATTGTATGGAGGCAGAATGTATACAAATGCCAGAATACATTTCAGAGTATATATACGACATAACAAAATGACAAATCTCCCCTCTGTATCTGAAACACACTCTATCTCTTGAAAGTCCAAAGAACTATGTATCAGTACACTCACACCTCTCGAGTAAGAGGTGTGAATGGAGTGATAAGACCATCCCACCCATGACAATTTTAAACATGACAATGACTCAGGGGTCAGATGGGTCTCCTGTAATGCGCAAATAGCAGGCAGATATTTGCAAAGGGAGGGGAACACCATGGTGCGCTTCAGGCTATCATGTATCCCCCGTACATTCCATGAGATCACCGGGACCGCTGCCATTTTTGATCTATCCATAGTGTCATACCCACATAATCTAGAACATATTTTCCTTTACCAAGTAACTAGAAGATGCATGCACAAAATTATTAACTCTAATGAAAAGTCATGTACCAGAAAAAAAAAAATGAAAAAGAAAAACCGAAATTGAAAAAAAAGGTGCCACTGTAGCCTCCGGATAGTCAGTCCATCTATTGTAGTCGACTATCAGATCGCAACTCAACAGCTGCCAGTCACTGAGCCCAAGCCCGGACCATGAGGCCCGTTGATTGGCTTCTGCAGTAGTTGGTAGCACCTTCCAAACCATAATAGGACAACAGGTCCTCTTCTGAAAATATTGAATGGGGCCCAACAGAGGCCAACTTATCCCCATACTGAGGATCAGAAGAAATGGATAAAACATTTCACGTGTTGTGAACACTCTCTTTTTTGTGTCACCGAAAATCGCTCTTTTGGAACAAAGGGTAAGTAGGTTCCCGTTTCCTCATGTAGGTACAGCTGTATCATACTGGAGAGAAATCCAGCCGGTCTTCTTTTTAAAATTCCCCCCCCAGATAGGAAGGACCGAATTCACTCTTCCTCCGCCGCTTGTCTGTTGGGCCTAGGAAAGGCATTCTCATTTGCGTCCAGCCACTCCGATGCATCCCATGCATTTTCGAAAAAATGCGCTTGTCCCCGTGCTGTAATCCGGAGCCTGGCAGGGTATAACATAGCGTAAGGGGCCTGCAATTTTTGTAATCGCCGCTTCACCTCAGTAAAGCGAGCCCTACGCTTTTGCACATCAGAAGAAAATAGAATGAGACTCGCACACCATTAAATTGGATGTTTTGCTTTTCCCGAGCCAGACGTAGGATAATCTCCCCATCTCTGTAATGTAGAAGCCGCGCCAGCATAGGCCATGGCGGGTGTCCAGGTGGTAGAGGGCGTAGTGGGACTCTGTGCGCCCTTTCAATGGCATACAGGGTAGTAAAGGCTTTCCTCCCAAATATGTCAGCAAGCCACTGCTCCACAAATTCCGTCGGGTCTCTACCCCCTACTTTCTCCGGGAGACCCACAATACGTACGTTGTTACATCTCATTCTATTTTCGAGATCGTCAGCTCGCATATCGACCAATTTAATCATTCTGGTATTTGCTTGCATCTCCCTGAGCGGGGGGGGGGGGGGGGGGAGGGGGGGGGGGCTTATCTTCTATGTCACTGATCCTGCTTTCAGCTGCGATTGTCCTTTCCCTGATTTTTTGCAGGCCTTGTCTAATCAGGGTTACTTCCTCCTTCAGACCACCAAAGCGTGCCTGTAATGTATTCACAGATGCAGTGCATTTATTTACAGCTCTTAGTATAGCAGCTAGGGTTGGTTGTTTAGTATCTTCATCTCCCTCTACCTCCTCCTCCTCAGGATCAGAAGTGAGTGTCTCAGATTGCTCTGCTCTGACTGTCAGCTCCATGCCTCCGACCCCCACCTCCTGCTCTGTGTCCTCTCCCTCTGCCATATCCTCAGGTACAATCTTATCAGCATGTGTGGCTGGCTCTGTTAGTTTTTGAGTATAATATCTCATGTCCCTGGGCTAGTCATTAGGGGCCGTTTTCTGTGACTTTAGCTGTTTACTCACAGTGTCCTTCTTGTCTGTGTTTCTCTGTGCACGCTGCTGTGGAGTCCCTGGCGGCACCATGTTGGTTTTCGGGCCGGTCCGCTCTCTTTTTCCTGGTAACCATCATCTTTTTCAGGTGCCAGACGGATCAGGGTGATCAGCGGGTGTTCCGGTACCAGCTGGTACTAAATAAATGGTCCTACTGAGCCGGGAACAGGATCAAATACAAGGTGTCAGTTGGGCGCTCTGGGAGAAGCTGCTGCTCACATGCCGATCCTGGCCACGCCCCCCTGTCTACAGGTATCTATTTACTTGATGTAAGATCGTCTTTCACATTATACAACAGAAATTGGCAAAACGTATGTGGTTTTTTTTTTTTTTTTAATTCATTAACCATTAGCCGACCGGCTCACGCCGATATGTCGGCAGAATGGCTCTGCTGGGCAAAACAACGTATGGGTACGTTGTTCCCTTTAAGAGCCGCCGGGGGCACGCGCTCGCAGGACAGCGGTGGACCCGCGATCGAGGGCTCATGAGCCAGCACGGGGATTTGTGTGTGTAAACACACAAATCCCTGTTCTGTCAGGGGAGAGGAGACATATGGGTTGTTCCTACTGTAGGAACAACCCATATGTCTCCTCCCCCAGTCAGTCCTATCACCATACAGTTAAAACACATCCAGGGAACACACATTTAAGCCCTTGATCGCCCCCTAGTGTTAACCCCTTTCCTACCAGTGATATTTACACAGTAATCAGTGCATTTTTATAGCTCTGATTGCTGTATAGATGTCAGTGGTCCCAAAAATGTGCCAGAAGTGTTCGATCTGTCCACCGCAATGTTGCAGTACCGCTAAAAATTGCAGATCACCACCATTACTAGTTAAAAAAAAAATAATAATAAAAATGCCATAAATCTTTCCCATAGTTTGTAGATGCTATAACGTATGCACAAACCAATAAATATACGCGTATTGGGGTTTTTTTTTTACCAAAAATATGTAGAAGAATATGTATTGGCCTAAACTGATGAAGAAATTTGTTTTTTAACCACCTCCCACCCGGCCACTGTACATAAATGGCCATGAGGCAATTTCCTCGTTCTAAGTGGACTTTCAGGAACGTCCCTCAGAGCGAGTACTCGCAGCGCGGCCACGGCTCGATCCTGTGATAATTATGATCACAGAGTCCAGCTGAGCAGAGATCAGGGATATAGGCTTGTGATTGTCCCTCCCGATCACGTGACGCGTGTCTCTGTGACAGTTCTCCCCGCCGAGCTCAGTGAGAGCTCAGTGCGGGGTGGGGGTGGGGGGAAGAGGGGGAATCTGCAGATCTGTGACAGCTCTCCGTATGAGGATGATTTTACGCAGAGAGCTGTTAAAGATCACCCCACAAACAGTACGCCAAGCACCACTGATATCCCTGTCTCCATACATATTTCAGTGTCCCCATAAAACATCTGTCTGTCCCCCATCACTGCCAACACCAAATAAACACTGATTTGGGTTATTTATACTAATTATTATATACTAAAGAAATGTAGCAGCATAATTTTTGGTCAAAATTTATCAAGAGAAATTACTTATTTGCAAAATTTTATAACAGAAACTCATAAAAATGCCTTTTTTTAAAAAAAAATTGGGTCTTTTTTTGTTTGTAGCGTAAAAAATAAAAACCTCAGCTGTGATTAAATACCACCAAAAAAGCTCTATTTGTGTGAAAAAAAATTATAAAAATTTAATTTGGGTACAGTGTTACATTACCGCGCAATTCTCATTCAAAGTGTGACAGCGCTGAGAGCTGAAAATTGGTCTGGGAAGGAGGGGGGTGAAAGTGTTGGTATTGGAGTGGTTAAAAACATTTTTGGGGATATTTATTATAGCAAAAAATAAAAAATATTGTTTTTTGTTTTTTTTCAAAATTGTCGCTCTTTTTTTGTTTATAGGAAGAATAAAAAACGCAAATACCACCAAAAGAACGCTCTATTTGTGGGGAAAAAAAGGACACAAATTTTATTTGGGTACAGCATTGCATGACCGCGCAATTGTCAGTTAAAGTGGTTGTAAACCCTTTACAACCACTTTTTGCTACAGGTAAGCTTACCTGTAGCTACACTGGATATCTCCTAAACCTGCACAGTTTAGGAGATATTCCCTGTATTTGCATGTGCCGATGTCATCGCACATGCGCACTGAAGCACCGTCACCGGCGGGAGTGAAGGTGTCATGGCTCTAGCCAATCACAGCGCCAGAGCCCGCGATACCTGGACGTAACTCCGGGAGCGATGTCGGCCGCCGGAGCAGGGGCAGATACCGTGTGACATAAAAAATTGCAATGATTGACATTTTATTCCCTAGGGTCTCTGCTAAAAAAAATTATAATATTTTAGGGTTATAAGTAATTTTCTAGCAAAAAATACTGATTTAACCACTTCAATACAGGGCACTTATACACCTTCCTGCCCAGACCAATTTTCAGCTTTCAGCGCTGTCGCAGTTTGAATGACAATTGCGCGGTCATACAATACTGTACTCAAACTAAATTTTTATCATTTTGTTCCCACAAATAGAGCTTTCTTTTGGTGGTATTTGATCACCTCTGCGGTTTTAATTTTTTGCGAAACAAAGAAAAAAAGACTGAAAATTTAGAAAAAAATACGTTTTGCTTTTGTTCCTGTTAAAAATTTTTGTAAATAAGTAAGTTTTCTTTTTCACTGATGGGCACTGATAAGGCGGCACTGACAGGCACTGATAAGGTGGCACCGATGAGGTGGCACCAATGAGCGGGCACTGACGATGGGCACTGATATGCGGCACTGATGGGCACTGGTAGGCGGCACTGATGGGCACTGGTAGGCGGCACTGATGGGCACTGGTAGGCGGCACTGATGGGCACTGGTAGGCGGCACTGATGGGTGGCACTGATATGCAGCACTGATGGGCATTGATAGGCGGCACTGATGGGCACTCATGGGTGGCACTGGTGGGCACTGATGGGCGACACTGGGCACTGAAAGGCTGCAAAGATGGGTTCTTATGGGTGGCACTGCTGGGCACTGATAGGCAGCACTGCTGGGCACTGATGGGCACTGATAGGCGGCACTGATACGCGGCACTGATAGGCATCCCTGGTCGCACTGGCAATGGTAGGCATTGTGAGTGGGCACTGATTGGCAGCTGCCTGGGCATTGGCAGCTGCCTGGGCACTGATTAGTATTTCCCTGGGGGTCTAGGGGGCATACCTGGTGGTCCAGTATGGATGGTTTCCCTGGTAGTCCTGGGCAGCTTCCCTGGTGGTCCTGGGCGGCTTCCCTGGTGGTCCTGGGTAGGATCCAAGGGGGGGCTGTGCTGATAAAAAATCAGCACAGACCCCCCGTCAGGAGAGCAGCTGATCGGCTCTCCTCTACTCGCGTCTATTAGACGCGAGTGAGGAAAAGCCGATCACCGGCTCTTCCTATTTACATCGCGATCAGCCGTGATTGGATACGGCTGATCACGTGGTAAAGAGTCTCCGTCAGAGACTCTTTACCTAGATCGGTGTTGCGGGGTGTCAGACTGACACCCCGCAACAACGATCGCCGCGATGCGCGCCCCCGGGAGCGCGCAGCGGCTCAATATCCTGTGGACGTCAAATGACGCCCAGTCTGGGTATTGAAACCACTTTGCCGCGGTCATTCTGCTATATGGCGGGCGGCAAGTGGGTAAATTTGAAAGCAAAAAGTGCCAGAAAAAGCCTGGTCTTCAAGTGGTTAATCAATATATGTTATACAATGCTTTCTATACATTTAAGAGAAAAAAAAAAATGTATATAGAGGCTTTGAGGGGTTGAGATAGAAATCCCTGTCTTTCATAGTCATAGGTGATTTTGCACAACCAGTTGGCTGGTATACTAAGGCATTGCCACAATAAAAAAATCCCTGAGCAGATAAGCAGCATTTGTCACAGTATATCCAACTGGCATTTGTGTTTGACTAAAATGCACCTTTAAAATTTAGGGCCACTGAAAACAGGTTCAGTTTTCAATTGACAAAAGCAGGCACCTTCTCAGGGAGTAGTGATGTGATCTCTCCACTGCTCCTGCTTTGTTTTTTCATGAGGTCAAGCTAAAGCCAGCCATAGATTGAGCAATTTTCTTTCCTGCGACCACAGGTCAATTTTCATATCAACACAGTCAGTGTTGATGTAAAAATCCCTCCAGTGGAGCCATTGTGCTCTCCCAGCAGGGGGAGCCATCCTAACCGGGAGAACACAGCGATTACTGCTAGCAGCTATAAAATCTCACAGGCTGGTTTCCTGCCCATACATGGTTCGAATCTTGGCCAGTTCAGCAGGGATTTGACCTGTCTAGGGCTGGCTTAACCACTTCAATACAGGGCACTTATACCCCTTTCCTGCCCAGACCAATTTTCAGCCTTCCGCGTTCTCACACTTTGAATGCCAATTGCAACACTGTACCCAAACAACATTTTTGTCATTTTTTTCATACAAATAGAGCTTTCTTTTGGTGGTATTTAATCACTACTAAAAAGAGCGAAAATGTTGAAAAAAAACCCTTTTTATAGTTTCTTTGATACATTTTTGCAATCAAGTCATTTTTGTTCATAAATTTGGGCCAACAATAATAATACTGCTACATATCTTTTGTAAAGTTAGTGTGAAGGTTATAGAGTCTACAAGCTATAGTGCAAATCATTGCAAATTGATCACACCTGATTTACTGACGGCCTATCTCATTTCTTGAGGCCCCGAAATGTCAGGAAAGTACAAATATCCCCCAAATGACCCCTTTTTGAAAAGTAGACAGTCAAAGGTATTTAGTAAGAGGCATGGTGAGTTTTTGAAGTTGTAATTTTTTCCCACAATTCTTGGGAAAATTAAGACAATTTTTTTTTACACAAAATTGTCATAAGTTATTTCTCACACACAGTATATGCATACTTCCAATTACACCCCAAAATAGATTCTGCTACTCCTCCGGAGTATGGCGTAAGACTTTTACACAGCCCGGCCACATAGAGAGGTCCAACATGCAGGGAGCACTGTCACCGTCTTTTTCCATGTCAGGGACTGGGAGGAAGGATGCCACTTACATTGGCAGTTAGCAGGAGGAATAATGCTTCTTATATTGGTGATCAGTGGGACAAAAATGTCTCTTACATTGGCAGTCACTGTCAGGAAAAATGTTGCTTAGGGCCTGTGTTGACAGAATTTTGTTTGCTTTAGAGGCGCTTTGTATTCTCACACAAGGCTTAGAAGAAGGTCAACTGTAGTCCAATACATCTGTCAATGAGCATCTCTCTCTCTCTCTCTCTCTCTCTCTCTCTCTCTCTCTCTCTCTCTCTCTCTCTCTCTCTCTCTCTCTCTCCCTCTCTCTCCCTCTCTCTCCCTCTCTCTCCCTCTCTCTCCCTCTCTCTCTCTCTCTCTCTCTCTCTCTCTCTCTCTCTCTCCTCTCTCTCCCTCTCTCTCTCTCTCTCTCTCTCTCTCTCTCTCTCTCTCTCTCTCTCTCCCTCTCTCTCCCTCTCCCTCTCCCTCTCTCGTCACTGATGCGACTTGGGTGCCAGATAGAGCAGAGGAGGAAAGTGAGGGTGAGGCACAACCCCAATGAGGTAGCCATCATGGAACAGTAGAGAGCAGCCACCCTATTTCATCACATTGTGGAGCTGTTATCTTCCGGCCCACAGCTCAGCTGTCTGTGACCTTTTTAGCACAGGTGTATCAGGGCTGGCTCAGCCCTTCCTTCTCTGAGCTGGCCACTTAGCTGTCGGCTAATTGCCAGGTCCTTTCTCTGCACAGTGACTCACCTGTTGATGATCCTGCTCGCCGGTCCTGCCTATTTAAGTCATCCAATCCAGATGATCTCTGCGTTTGCCTTGGTCACATCTATAGAGACGCTCTCCTGTGTTTCTGTTAAAGACTTGCTTGGCTGACATTCCTTCTGGCTCCCTGATGTTTTGGCTTGTCTGACTATCCGTTCCTGTTCCCGAACTCTGGCTGTGTTTTGACTACGTTTACTCTGTTTACCTTTTTTTTTATTATTATTAAACAAGTGTGATTTAACTGTACTTCTGTCTCAGTCTAATTCATGGTTTCTGACAGTAGGCGAAGACCATGAATTCAGAAGATGCATTCAATCCACTTGTTGGTAATATTTTTTCCAGATTGGATGAGCAGGATCACCGCATTAATCAGTTTGCCATGGCATTACAAACACTCCTGAGTTGCACGCTTCACCTGGAATCTCCCACTGTGGCTGCTCCGGTACAACCTGTGTTGCAGGCTGTCCCTGCTGCTGCTCCAGTCTCTGTGCAGGCACCCGCCTCGAGTATTACCTCTATAAGAGGTATGTCTGGTTCCGCTCCACTTCCCCATTGATTTGGGGGCAATCCAGTCCAATGCAGTGGGTTTCTCAACCAGGTTAAGATATACTTTGAGATTCTGCCCCAGGCGTTTCCCACGGACAGAAGTTTCGTGATATCTTTGCTTTCTGAGAGAGCCTTGGCCTGGGCAAACCCTCTATGGGAGACGCAATAACCTGTTGTCTTGAGTTACCCTGAGTTTATTTGACGTTCCCGCATGCTCCGCTTCTGCTGCCAAGTGCCTGGTGGTCCAGTGTGGATGGTTTCCCTGGTGGTCCTGGGCGGCTTCCCAGGTAGTCCTGGGTAGGATCCAAGGGGGGCTGTTCTTATAAACACAGCCCACAGCAATTCCGTACTTTGGCAGCAGAGGTTGCTTGGAACAATGAGGCCATCGTGGCTGCTTTTTCTCATGCTCTCTGGGATACCATCAAGGATGAGATAGCAGACTGAGATATACCCACTGAGCTGGAGAAGTTGATCATGTTTGCCATCCTCATTGACTCAAGACTCTCAGAATATTCTCTTTTAAGGAGCGCTTGCGGAAGCCTCCTGTACATTCGTCTCCGAGCTTTGCAGTCCCACCCTTGCCTCCCTCATCTCCCATGCCTCCTGATACCAAGTCGGTCATCGAAGGTGAACCCATGCACTTGGGTTTAACGCGTCTCTCTGCGGATGAGAGAACCTTTAGGAGGAGGGAGAGATTGTGCCTTTATTGTGGCCAGGCAGGTCACTTTTTGAAGTCTTGTCCTACCCGTCCAGGGAACGCCTTGAGGTCCTGTCAAGGACAGAACTTAGGTGGCGTTGTTTCATCCCCAGTTATCCAGAAGGATAAGCCCTCGGTTTCGGTCACCCTTTCTTGAGCTGAGTCGTCCGTTGAGATACAGGCTCTAATCAACTCTGGGGCTGCAGGCATGTTCATTGATGCTGCCTTTGTATCGAAGCAATGGATTCCGCTGCAGCTGCGTGACACTCCACTTGCCATTGAGGCTCTTGACGGGAGACCTCTACAGCCCGCCCATGTGACTCATGAGACTGTTCCGTTGTCCATGGCCGTATGGGCTCTTCACCATGAGATAGTCCAATTCCACATTAGTTCCTCTCCTAAGTTTCCGCTGGTTATTGGTTATCCTTGGTTACAGAGGTACAACCCCTCTTTTGATTGGCTCCGTGCTGAGGTTGTCTCCTGGTCGCCACAATGCAGTAAGACATGCTTCCAAAGGTAGCCAAGGTCCTGTGCACCTCTTCACTCTCCTCCCTGCCGGAGGAGTACCGCAATTTTAGCGATGTCTTTGACAAAGGTCAAGCCGGTAGTTTTCCCCCACACCGGTCGTATGATTGTGCAATTGACCTTCAACCTGGTGCCATACCCCCTCATGGCCAGGTTTACCCCTTGTCGATCTTGGAGGATAGGCCGTGGAAGAGTATGTTGCAGATGCACTTTCTCGAGGTTTCATCTGCAAATCCTCGTCTCTTGCTGGTGCTGGTTTCTTCTTTGTGAAGAAGAGTGGTGAACTGAGACCTTGTATTGACTATAAGGGTCTCAGTCGTTTCACGATTTAAGAATGCCTATCCGATTCCATTGATTAAGGAGTTATTTGACCACCTCAAGGGAGCAACGGTTTTCACGAAGCTTGATTTGAGAGGGGCATACAATCTCGTGAGGATTAAGGAGGGGGACAAGTGGAAAACTGCTTGTGATATCATTACAGGCCATTATGAGTACCTCGTAATGCCTTTTGGCCTTTGTAACACCCGGCAGTTTTCCAGGAATTTATTAACGATGTCCTCAAAGATTTGTTGCAGTTATGTGTGGTGATTTATCTCGACGATATCCTCATATTTTCCAAGTCCCTGGAGAACCACCACACAGATGTCTGTCGTGTGCTTCAGAAACCAAGAGAGAACAATCTCTATTGTAAATTGGAGAAGTGCAAAATTCCATCGTGAACAGGTTAAATTCCTGGGTTATGTCATTTCCACTGCTGGTTTTTCTATGGACCCAGAGAAACTTTCATCAGTCCTACAGTGGCCCCGACCCATGGGTTTACATTCTCTGCAGTGTTTTCTTGGCTTTGCCAACTGTTATTGGAAGTTTATTTGTAACTTTTCGTCTCTGGTCAAGCCCCTGAATGATTTGACCAGAAAGGATGATAACCCACAGAGTTGGTCTCCGGAGTCCATTAAGGCTTTTGAGAGTCTCAAGGCTGCCTTTGTTTCTGCTCTTGTTTTGGCACATCCTGATCCTACGTTACCTTTTATCCTTGAGGTGACTCACCTGTTGATGATATCCTGCTCGTCGGTCCTGCCTACTTAAGCCGTCCAGTCCAGATGATCTCTGCCTTCGCCTTGGTCACATCTATAGAGACGCTCTCCTGTGTTCCTGTTAAAGACTTGCTTGGCTGACATTCCTTGGCTACCTGACGTTTTGGTTTGTCTGACTATCCATTCCAGTTCCTGAGCTATGTTTTAACTACGTTTACTACGTAGTTTACTCTGTTTACCTTTTTTTATTATTATTATTATTATTATTAATAAACAAGTGTGATTTAACTGTACTTCTGTCTCAGTCTGATTCATGGTTTCTGACAATGTTCAGCTGATCACACTGTTGCAATTTGCAAACTTTGTCTCAAGCAGATCAAACGCTGACAAAAACACCATTTGATACCACGTGCTTGACAAGGCATTTAACCTCCCACCACCCAGCCGTTGGCAAGAGCACATGAAAGCTACACAAAAGGGGTGCAAATCTGTTCTCCTCCTTACTCACCTCAGTCTGCCCCCGCTATACCGCATGACCTCTCAGCAGCGTCCACTGACAGGGATGATGGTATAGTGCAGGGTGTCCCAGGTCCTTGCAGCACACCACCAGCTGTTGACTATAGCCAGCACATTTCTCTGCCCCATCTGCTGCAGCCCAGCGTCTGAATGCAAGCTCGTCAAAGCTGCTGACTCTACAACTTCTGACTTTCCGTCTGGTGGATTCTGCTCCCTTCCGTAAATTTGCAGCATGGGCTGTACCACAATGACAGGTTCCCAGTCGCTATTTCTTTTCACATAAGGCCATTGGGGTCATGGTCAGGGACAATATATTTAATTCACAGGACTCGTTGCAACTGGGAAGGATACAGGACAGGGCTCAGTGCTGCAGCTTTTTGTGCCCCCACATCTCCATACAGCTGGTGGTGATGATGTGAGATTTGTCAGCTCTACCCCCTCCTGCTCCTCCTCCTCTTCCTCAATGCATCAGAGTACGAGAACTGTTGCCGATTACACCATTGAATTCCGTACTCTGGCAGCAGAGGTTGCTTGGAACAATGAGGCCCTCGTGGGCACTGGTGTGCTGGTGACAAATTTGCCACTTTGCATGTCAACGGTTTCCAGCTGGTGGTCGCTGTACATGGTGGTCACTGACATCTAACAGCCGTTTCTCAGGAATGTATGCGTTGGGAATATTGTGTCTATTGTGTATTGGGGCTAAGGGGGGATGGAGCCCCGAGTGGCCCCCAAAAAGCCAGAGTCTTAGGCATTCACAAATCTATTATTAGCCCAGAGCCTGAGTGGGGACCAATCTGACTCCGAGCGTGGTCAAGTGACATAGCAGGTCCCACCTTCTGGAGCCTGCAGTGCCTATGATGGACATCCCACTGGTCCAATGCCAGGACCGCGGGACATGCGATGTCCATCATAGGCACTGCAGGGTCCAGAAGGAGGGAATTATAATGCGGCCTCATCACTATGAGAAGATCCCCACTCGGTGCTCGGGCGGGTGGCTCTCCTCTCCTATCCTCTCCTGTCTCTGGCTGCCTGCTGTCTACTGGGATGGGCGTGCCGGCGGCGGACACTACAGCTGAGCTGCAGGAGGACCCGGAGGTCACTGTCACCTGAAGTCTGAAGTCACATGTAATGGTCAGGTAGGTCAGTGCATGTCAGTGTGTGTCAGTGTGGGTCAGGTAGGTCAGTGTGGGTCTTGGTCAGTGTAATGGTCATTGTATGTCAGGTAGGTCAGTGTGCATCAGGTAGGTCAGTATGTGTCAGTGTGGGTCAGTGTAATGCCTCGTACACACGAGCGGACTTTTCAGCAGACTTGGTCCGACGGTCTTTCCGCAGGACTTTCCAGTGGACTACCTGAATGGACGGACTTGCCTACACACGAACGGACTTTCAGGCAGGCTAATTCCACCCGTCTTTCCAACGGACTTTCAGAATGAACGGACTTGCCCACACACGGACAAGTCCATTCATTTTTTATCGGCGAGATTGACACCTAGCGAGCCCCGTCGCGGGGCATACCAGGCCCTTAGGTCTGGTATGGGGTTTAAGGGGAACCCCCTATGCCGAAAAAACGGCGTGGGGTCCCCCCTAAAGTCCATACCAGACCCCGATCCCAACAAGCAGCCTGGCCGGTCAGGAAAGGGGGTGGGGACGAGTGAGCACCCCCCCTTAAACCGTACCAGGCCGCATGCCCTCAACATGGGGGGGTGGGTGCTTTGGGGAGGAGGGCGCCCTGCGGGGCCCCCCCACCCCAAAGCACCTTGTCCCCATGTTGATGAGACAAAGGCCTCTTCCCTACAACCCTGGCCGTTGGTTGTCGGGGTCTGCGGGCGGGGGGCTTTTCGGAATCCGGGATCCCCCTTTAATAAGAGGGCCCCCAGATCTCGGCCCCCCACCCTATGTGAATGAGTATGGGGTACATGGTACCCCTACCCATTTACCTAGGGAAAAAGTGTCAATAATAAAACACACTACACAGGTTTTTAAAATAATTTATTAGACAGCTCCGGGGGGTCTTCCTCCGGCTTCGGGGGTCTTCTTCCGACTTCGGGGGTCCCTCCAGTTCCTCTTCTCCTGGCGTCCGGTTGGTTCTTCTCCGCTCTCTCTGGCCTCTTCTCCCGGTGTTCCAGTTCTTCTTCCAGCTCCTCCGCTGTCTTCATGCCGCTCTTTCGCCAGCGGAGGCCCAGACTTCTTGTCATCTTGGCTTCCTTCCTCTTCTCTTCTCCGGATGTTGACACGGAGCTCTCTCCGGCTGGACTGCTCTCTGAGCGCTCCGCTGTGACTTATATAGGCGGAGACCCCGCCCCCTTATGCCGTCACAGTCCCAGCATGCCCAGGGACTGTGATGGCATAAGGGGGCGGGGTCTCCGCCTATATAAGTCACAGCGGAGCGCTCTGAGAGCAGTCCAGCCGGAGAGACCGTGGTGTCAATGTCTGGAGAAGAGAAGAGGGAAGAAGCCAAGAAGTCTGGGCCTCCGCTGGCAAAAGAGCGGCATGAAGACAGCGGAGGAGCCGGCAGAAGAACTGGAACACCGGGAGAAGAGGCCAGAGAGAGCGGAGAAGAACCAACCGGACGCCGGGAGAAGAGGAACTGGAGGGACCCCCGAAGTTGGAAGAAGACCCCCGAAGCCGGAGGAAGACCCCCCCCCGGAGCTGTCTAATAAATTATTTTAAAAACCTGTGTAGTGTGTTTTATTATTGACACTTTTTCCCTAGGTAAATGGGTAGGGGTACCATGTACCCCATACTCATTCACATAGGGTGGGGGGCCGGGATCTGGGGGCCCTCTTATTAAAGGGGGCTCCCGGATTCCGATAAGCCCCCCGCCCGCAGACCCCAACAACCAACGCCCAGGGTTGTCGGGAAGAGGCCCTTGTCCTCATCAACCTGGGAACAAGGTGCTTTCCCCAAAGCACCCACCCCCCCATGTTGAGGGCATGCGGCCTGGTACGGTTCAGGAGGGGGGGCGCTCGCTCGTCCCCACCCCCTTTCCTGACTGGCCAGGCTGCGTGCTCGGATCGGGGTCTGGTATGGACTTTAGGGGGGACCCCACGCCGTTTTTTCGGCGCAGGGGGTTCCCTTTAAAATCCATACCAGACCTAAGGGCCTGGTATGCCCCGCGCTCGCCACAATAGGAAAATGTGTTTTTCCTATTGCAGCGAGCGCGGGATGCAAAACCCTGCCCTTGCGTCGTATCTGGTCCGTCGGACCAGCATACAGACGAACGGGCTTTCTGTCGGACCAGCATACAGACGAACAGACTTTCCGTCAGGAACTGAGTCCGACGGAAAGATTTAAAACATGTTTCAAATCTAAAGTCTGGTGGACTTTTGGGGAAGAAAAGTCCGCCGAAGCCTACACACGATCGGATTGTCCGGCGGACTCTGGTCCACTGGACCAAGTATGCCGGAAAGTCCGCTCGTGTGTACGCGGCATAATGGTCAGTGTGGGTCTGGGTCAGTGTAATGGTCAGTGTAGATCAGTGTATGTCAGGTAGGCCAGTGTGCGTCAGGTAGGTCAGTGTATGTCAGGTAGGTCAGTGTGGGTCTGGGTCAGTGTAATGGTCAGTGTATGTCAGGTAGGTCAGTGTGCGTCAGTGTGGGTCAGGTAGGTCAGTGTGGGTCTGGGTCTGGGTCAGTGTATTCTCAGGAATGTATTGTAATATAACACAAAAATACAGTGCATTATTTAAAAAAGATGACTGCCTTTCATTGATTCACTACATTTACATTTTGATGAGTTACTGCATTGAAGGTGTAGTTAATCTAAACCAGTGATGGCGAACCTATGGCACGCGTGCCACAGCTGGCACGCAGAGCCATCTCTGTGGGCACGCAGGAGGGTCCAGGTTCACGGCGGGGAGGACACGGCAGCAAGCAGCGGCGAGGTGCAAGAAATTATCTGCATGAGTGAGTGGGCGGCTCCGCAGCCTCTGCGCGGAAGGCTACAGGCCTAACAGCTTGGGAGAGAGAGAAGCAAGCAGCGGCGAGGTGCAAGAAACTGCACTAGTGAGTGGGCGGCCCCGCATCCTCCGCGTGGAAGGCTACAGGCCTAACAGCTCAGGAGGGAGAGAAGCAAGCAGCGGCGAGGTGCAGGAAACTGTCTGCACGAGTGAGTGGGCGGCTCCGCTTGGTAGACTACAGGCCTGACAGCGCGGGAGGGAGAGAAGAGCTTCACCGCTTAATTTTATGGCTGAAGAGGGGAGCAGCATCCCTGGCACCTTCCGGAGCCCGGACTCCTCAAACCCCCTTCAACAGTGAGTCCTGGAGAACAGACTGACTGTGGGCCTGGAAGACGAGGACAGGCGAGAGGCGCAGGCTGTGAGGAAGCCGCTGGATGGAACAGAGCAGAGGGCTCTCCCGGATCAAGGATGGAGACAGCTACCGGGCACAATTATACACTGAATACCTGCAGACAAAGACTGGGGCAAGGAGGCAGAGCAGGGACAGAGCTAGAGGTCTCCCTTTCTCTCAGCTCGCCTCTTTTTCTGTCCACCCTCTCTCTCTGCCCCCCTCTCTCTGTTCTCTCTCTCTCTTTCTCTGTCCCCCCTCTCTCTCTCTGTCCCCCCCTTTCTCTCTCTCTCTCCTCTGTGTGCCCTCTGTGTCCCCTCTCTCTCTCTCTGTGTCCCCTCTCTCTCTCTCTCTGTCCCCCCCTCTCTCTGTGTGTCCCCCCTCCCTCTGTGTGTCCCCCCTCTCTGTGTCCCCCTCTCTCTCTCTCTGTCCCCCCTCTCTCTGTGTCCCCCCTCTCTCTCTCTGTGCCCCCCCTCTTTCTCTGTCACCCCCTCTCTCTCTCGCGCGCGCACACACACACACACACACACACACACCCTCTCTCTTTCTCACAACCCCCACTCTCTCTTTCTCTCTCTCTTTCTCTCTCTCTCACACAATCTTTCTCTCTCTCTTACACAAACCCCCTCTCTTTCGCTCAGCACCCCTTTCGCTCACGTATTGCCGCGTTTTCACTTTGCAACACAAAACCAACTTATTTATTTCAGTTTGGGCACTCGGGCTCAAAAAGGTTTGCCATCACTGATCTAAACTTATTTGCTGTTCACTGGCTCCATTCACATGAGCCTTGTTGCTTGCTGGGCAATAACCTTTTATGGGAGTAAATGACTAACTCTAAGGATTTTTTTTTTTTAATTCAGCATAAAAAAATATTTTATTTACTGCCATGTAGGGATTATTGCAATTCATAACTTGCTTGTGAAAAAAAATATGAAAACGTTCTGACTAAATATTAATACACCACAACTGTATGCAAGGGATTTTATATACATTACTAGCAGTAATATATGATAATGTGGCATAACAGTGATTTTTGATAGCAAAGAAAAAGCCAGCATATACAGGGGTCTCAGGAGAGACCTGTAAATAAATACCATTTACTCATAATCCTGAAAGAATCATAATCTTTTCCTTTTGTCTTGATTTCTTGAACAGGTGCATTCCAGGATTTAAATGCAGAGGACATCTCAGAGGAAGTGGGGAATATGTGGAGGACGGTGTACAAGCTGGCTAAGACATTTGCTGACATGCCAGGACCCAGGAGAGTAGCAGAGAATGTGAAGCTTAAAATTGACAAGTTTAAAGTGCATCTTCCTATCATCTCTGTCATCTGTAACCGAGGCATGAAAAGTCGCCACTGGGAAGAGGTATAACATCTAGTTTGCAGTTTACATGCAGCTCCATCTATGAAATATACCTTAGGCCCATTTCACACTGCTGCGACTTGAAAGTTGCACGATTTTGCCACGCTTTTACTGCGATTTTGTGGCAGTGATTTTGACATGATTTCATGGAATACCTGTGTAAACTTAAGGTCTATGGACCTCAACTCGCATCAAATTTAGACCAAAGTAGTGCAGGAACTACTTTGAAGTTGGTGCAAGGTGCCTTATACTAACTGTAAATTAATATTGTGGTATACTCAATTAACTCTATATCTATGCACTTCTTCATATCCATATCAAAATGGATTTTTATTGTTGCAGTTTTTCAGTAAACATACTTAGACAACTATATATCTTACCCACATATGGATCCAGGCGTGTTTGAAACACTGAATTTGCCCACTTTGTTAAGTTTTTGGTGGATCTATAGGCTATCTATGTTGAAGCCACAGTGAATGTATATTTAAGTAAATAAGAAGTGTGTGTTATTAGAAATACACTTCCCAACATTGTTTTGAATAGCCATGAAGTGAAGGTGGGGTTGTAGACCAGGAACAAGCAGATGGAAAGTTGCTGACATAAGTGGAGGGTTTCACCTCAAGTTGATGTCCATAGGCACGTATAAGTAGGGTTGGACTGGGACATTGGGGCCCACCAGAGAAAGTTATGCCCCGAACACACAATCGGACATTCCGACAACAAAATCCATGGATTTTTTCCGACGGATGTTGGCTCAAACTTGTCTTGCATACACACGGTCACACAATGTTGTCGGAAATTCGGAACGTCAAGAATGCGGTGACGTACAACACGTACGACGGCACTATAAAAGGGAAGTTCAATACCAAGTGCGCCACCCTTTGGGCTCCTTCTGCTAATCTTGTGTTTATCTCGTGTTAGTAGAAGTTTGGTGAGAGACGATTTGCGCTTTTCAGCCTCGTGCTTTTCAGATCGTTACTGCTCTTCAGTTTGTGCTTGTGGGTTCATATCATTTTTTCAGTGTGTTCTTGTCCGCTCATTTCTGTTTTTCAGCTCACTCTTCTCAGGCCTTTCTGTTTTTCAATGCTTTCTGTTAGTTCGTTCTGACCAGCCGACCGTTTTTAAGCTATGTTGTGGTTACGTACTCGTAGAGTTTATGCTGTGCAGGGGCTTGGTGTTGGGGTTCTTACTTTGACCCAAGCCCAGTCCATGAACAGGGCGGGGAGAAGTTCATGGACGAAGAATTGGTTGCTCCAGTGTGACCAATTCTCTCATATGCCTTTGTTGCGGGAGATCCGTGAGAATAATCCTGATGATTTTAGGAATTATCTCTGGATGACGGACCCCGTTTTTCACCGTTTGTTGGCTTTGCTGTCCCCTTATATTACGAAGCAGGACACCTGCATGCGGCAAGCCATCACTCCCGAGCAGAGGCTAGTTGCCACATTGCGGTACTTGGCGACAGGGAGAAGTCTGCAGGACATCAAGTTCTCGACAGGCATCTCCCCCCAGGCCCTGGGGATCATTATTCCATTCTGCCATCATTCAGGTCCTGCAGAAGGATTATATTAAGGTAAGATTTCTCCATTAACATCATATTCTATGTATTTCATGTTTGCTAATGTATTGTATTTCATTCATCATTCCCTAATTACCATGATTGTAATATGCTGTGAATGTCCCCTTTGTCCTCATGCACGTTGGAAGCTTTTAAACTTGCTTTTTTGTCCTTCATGCATATTTGCCTTCACTAACCTCCCCAGCATGTTATCCTGGGCCCATACACACCTAGCCTAGTCACTTAACAATGTATTTTGTCAGCTCCATAGTAGTGCTTTACCCTAAACACCCCCTAAAATGTGTACAAATATTATTTGTGTGCTTAAATTTGTACAGAGTGCCAGAGGCTTTTTTTAGGGTCCCACAATCATTTGGAACCCTGCCTCCCCCCAACCGCTAAGTCAACTGATACCAATCCTCTACTCTAAAAAGTTTGTTCTGGTGTCCCACACTAGTGCTCCTGTGCCCAGATGTGTAAACAGCTGCTGAGTGTTCTCTCCTTACACTGAATCAAGTTTGCATTTCATTCTAGTTACAAACCCATCTAGACAACAATGTACTAAACTTATTTTAATACAAATAGCCATGAAAAAATGTAGTTAACTTGGATGTGCCCCAAACATCATATTAGTGGGCGAACTAACCATGTTCACTACGAACGATTACTGTGCCCACGAACCTGAAACTTCCATTTTAAACTGTACAACAGTAAAGAAAAGCACATGGAGCAGCATGCAAGTAATAATAATAAAAGGAACACATGTCAACTACTTACTTTTTTGAAGAACTCTCTTGATCCTTCTGTACTGATCCTGCCCCCTCAATTTCAGGTCTGACCATCGTTTCCTCAGTTGATCCTTGGATCGCCGTACCCCAAAATTCAGGCGCAGACTTTTCACAACTTTAGTCATGATCTTGGCCTTTCTGACATTTGGGTTTGGGTAAGGTCCATGCTTCCCATTATAGTCAGCCCTCTTCATGATGTCCACCATCTCCACCATCTCTACAAAGGACATATTTGAGGCCTTAAATCTCCTCCAGTATCGGGACGTTCGTGGCTCCGGGCTTTCGTTGTTGCTGCTGCTATCTGGATGTACTTGCTCTGTCTCCGCCATGTGCTCTCCTACTGCTTCGAAAAACAAGGGGTGGGGAATAGACTAGAAAGAACGTCTGGGGCAGGCGGAGTTTCACGCATGCGCAGTATATATAAAGTGTAACACGCATGCGTCGTATGTATGATCTATGAGCGGAGGAAGGAGTAGCGGAAGCGCCGATCGTTCTAACGAAGGTACAATTTTAACTTGGTGCATCAGTGGCCTATACTGCCCAGGATTCCATGAGATCAGGAGCTGCAGCAGATGCCATTTATGTCCCCAGGCTGTGGTACTATGACAGGCTGTCATTTTTGTCAGACCAGACTGAAGTCAGGCAATCCCTCTCAACCCTTCCTTCCACTCTTCCTTCCACGCTTCTGTCCACCCTAGCTGAGGCTTCCGACGTCCAACCTGGGCCTTCCAGCCAGGAAGAAGTGGAGGAGCCCAGCTTGAGTCAGGTATAGCATTGTTCTATATATTTCTTGTCGTAAAATTGATGATGTTAACTAGATGTTATTATTGATCATTAAATGCTGATTTAATAAAGTGTTTTACATATCAATAGACAGTAGTGGCCAAAAATGTTTGGGACAAGAATGAAAAATGCTGGGGTCAGAATGATAGTCTTTTCTATTTGTTAACATTCAATTTGCAACAGTCATGAGCTGAAAATTGTGTGTGATTGATGAACAAGAAGCTAAAACTATGTCCCTTTTTCATACACAGGAAAGTCTCAGCCAGGAGGAGGCTGTGGAATGTGGCAGCCAGGAGGAGGCTTCGGAATGTGGCAGCCAGGAGGTGGCGGGGGGGAAAGTGGCAGCCAGGAGGTGGCCGGGCCCACCGAATCCCAGGTCCCTCCCCTCTTCCAACCAAAAGGCCCAGGAAGGGGAGTAATGTCCAGGAGGCAGCACTTGGGCTGATTCGGGAGGCTAAGGTGGCCCTCAGAGCCACCCCCACTCCTCAAGAGGCCTTTGGCTGCATGACTACCAGCAAAATGCAGCAAATGGAGGAGGGCCAATGCCTCATTTGTGAGGAAATAATATATACGACACTAAATAAGGGGTTGAGGGGCCAAGTCACAAACAAAACACACCAGTGGGAGTTGGACCATACTCCTCCTCCACCTCCTGCCACACTTCCAACACCACAGCCACAGCCTGGAAGCAAGCATTTAAGGAAGAGTGGAAATAAGACAAGAAAGTGATGGCCTGGGTTCAGTCTGGTCTGACAAAAGACGACCACAGCCTGAGGACATATGTCATCTGCTGCTGTTCCTGATCTCTTGGACTCCTGGACTGGATTGTGCTCGCTATTATATGGACTCCTCAGGCTACCAATTTTGGCTGGAAAATACTTGATGTGTGCCCTGGGGTACAAAGGCTTCACCAATTTCACCAGTTTCTCCAGCGTTGCCTTCCTCTTTATTTTCTTATGACCCATAATAAATGGCTATTTTTTTCACAAATACTTGCCTATGTGTTTTACTTCAAAAAGGAGAGTTTGTTTGTGAGTAGGCAGGTGCATTTCAAAAATATAATGTCAAATTAACAAGGGACACCAACACAAACCAACCTCCTTGAGGTTAAAAAAAATACAAGATAATAATGGTGTTATGGTAACTTGACACACAAGAATAAAAACAATATTATGGCGAGCACTAGAAAAAAAAAAAAAAATCTTGATAATAAAGACACTATAAACCAAAATTAAATACATTATTATGGAAATCTGACACAAAACAAAAAATAAAATATTCAGGAGATCACAAGAAATAATAAAGAAATCAGTTTGTCAGAACTCTGTGTGAATATGAGCAGTAAAACAACTTCATTATTCTAGCATTCTAAAGAAGAAGAGAATGCGCTGTCCGGATCCAGTTCTCAAATTTTGTGTGTCGGTAATTCCGATGGAAAATGTTCGATGAAGCCTACACATGGTCGGAATTTCTGAATAAAGCTCCCATCGAACATTTTCTGTCTGAAAATCCGACCGTGTGTACGGGGCATAAGGTTTTTGAACCTTCTTGTCCAATCATTATTTTTTTTTTTCAAAACAACACAACAGTGGTCATCAAGCAACATTGATTTTATTCCTGATGCCACAACATGAAATTTAAAAAAATATATTTGTATTTTATCACACAGTGGTGCAATTATATGGCAAATCTGCTTACAAGGAAGAATAAATGTTTGTTCCTTGAAAATATACACAGTGCTGCAGGTTTACAACACCAAATGTTTGCATCTTGCAGTTATTTGCTTTATCTTAGTCAGTTCAAGAATGAAATACGCAAAAGAGTTCTTATTTCCTCTACCACTAGACTGCAAAAAAGAGAGAGAAGAGACTTGGGCCTCATCCAAACAGTACATACAAAACTTTAAAAAAGTAACCAGCGAAACCCCCAGTAGCCTACAATGACGGACTATATCGGTCACAGAAGGGAGACATGTTAACTAAAATCATCATATTTTTATTTAGAAAACAGTTTAAAATATTTTGAAATAGATAGTACCCCTACAGGGGAAATGGGTACCTAAAATATACATACAATACAAAATTAACATATGCAGATTAGGTAAACATGGTCCATACAGTGGTATGATATGATGTTGTCTGTACGGTCGACGTTTCGCCATTAACTTGGCTTCTTCGGGACCCAGACACATGACCAAGTTACCTAGAACCACACAGTGTTAGTAACACGTCTTTATTGTACAACCCATGTGTACTTTACCACAATAGTATTTCATGTACTCCTACCAATAAAGCTCAGTAGCAGGTCGGTCAGCCCAAACGCCTGGGGTGGGCATAGGAGCACACCAGGTGCAAACACCACAGTGTGGATGGTAAAAAAGACACCACTCCTAGATAAAGAGATGAATAAATCATTTAAATTAAAAATTAAGGGTAATATATAACCAGCCAAAAAAGAGCATCCAGCTTCATTTCTGTGAACTTACTTTGGTCAAAACGCAGTATAGAGTATGTGGCAGCAGATAATACAACCGGAAAATAGGGGCAGTGGGGCCTACAAGATTCAATGGGATATCTTAAAGCAAAACACATACAGTATATATTTATATTTATATATGTTTAAGTAAAGGGAACTTACAGAAAAAGCTAATTTGGTAATGCCTGTAGTGAGAGTAATACTCACTGTCATACAATGCAACAGGCTCATGGGAGCAGGTATATAGGATAGACCTCAGAAACACTTGGTCAGCTATAAATCGCATTGGATCATCAAGTTATCCATCTGCAAATGGCTCTGTGATGCAACAGCGTTCCTCTGGAATCCACAAAACATATCAATATAAATAAGCTAGTCTCCATCTCGCACCCATGCAGTCTTAGCATATGCTGTGTCCTTCAAACCCCTTACCACGCCACATCCATAGGTGTGCGCAGGGGGTGTGCCAGGTGTGCCTGGGCACACCCTAATCGCTACGTGCTGTGCAGATTGCCCCCAATGCCTGGACTTCCCCCCTTAGTTGCTTCCACCTGCCTCGCGGTGCTGCTTGGCTTCCCTCCTTTCAGAATGGAGAGCAGGGGCAGGGCTAGTAAATATGTAATTCGCTGGCCCCTTCCTTTTCTAAATGAACACAGTGAACACACTCACTGTGTTCATTCATAACTAAAACATAGCAAACGGTGTTTACTATGCTTCATATTGTGAATGAACAAGAAGCCGCTCAGCACAGAGCACTTCCCATTCAATCACTGTCCAATGCAGCTGAGACTGCAGAGAAAGGCATGTGTGTTAGAGCTTTGGGGTGCACACCCTAATGCAATAGGCTGCGCACACCTATGGCCACATCCTAAGAGACTGCCCACTGCTAATGGAAAGCCACTCACTGAACACTGGGGGACGCCGAGTAATATGCTCCCGCCGCTCCCCGCGTCATTAGCCTGTGGCAACCAGCGGTGACGTCAGCACGCAACGTGTTCCGAAAGCTGCGCGCGGATGTGTCTATGGCAATCGTCCCGTGCCAAAGGCGCAATCACAGAAGCCAAACGAAACACGGCCGAACATCCAAGGATGCCTATGCCTCCCACAATGGCGAAGGGGCCGACCAGCCACACCGTACATCAGGGAAGGAATATCAACTAGTAACCAAACTTACATAGAATCTTATAAGAAATTTGTGAAAACATATAATGTGCCAATTATTTTTAATTTATCTTTTATTAAGATTTGACTCATAGTACCTCATATTACATGACAAACGGGAAACATACAACCCCTGGCAAAAATTATGGAATCACCAGTCCCTGAGGATGTTCCTTCAGTTGTTTATTGTTGTAGAAAAAAAGCAGATCACAGACATGGCCAAAAACTAAAGGCATTTCAAATGGCAACTTTCTGGCTTTAAGAAACACTAAGAAATCAAGAAAAATAATTGTGGTGGCCAGTAACAGTTAGAGTTATAGAACAAGCACAGGGAATAAATTATGAATCACTCAATTCTGAGGAAAAAATTATGGAATCGCCCTGTAAATTTTCATTACAAACACTAACACCTGCATCAGATTAAATCTGCTTGTTAGTATGTAGGTAAAAAGGAGTGATCACACCTTGGAGAGCTGTTGCAACAAGTGGACTGACATGAAGCATGGCTCCAACACCAGAGATGTCAATTGAAAAAAAGGAGAGGATTATCAATCTCCTTAAAGAGGGTAAATCATCACGCAGTGTTGCACAAGATGTTGGTTGTTCACAGTCGGCTGTGTCTAAAACATGGACCAAATACAAACAACATGGGAAGGTGGTTAAAGGCAAGCATACTGGTAGACCAAGGAAGAAATAAGAATTCATCTAGACCAACACAAAGTGGCCCATAATTGTGAAGTGGAAGGAAAATGATAAATGGTTTTCAAATTTTTTTCTTTTACAAATAAATATCTGAAAAGTGCAGCGTGCATTTGTATTCAGCCCCCTTTTACTCTGATACCACTAACTAAAAACTAGTGGAACTAATTGCCTTCAGAAGACACCTAATAAGCAGAGTCCACCTGTGTGTAATTTAATCTCAGTATAAACACAGCTGTTCTATGAAGCCCTCAGAGGTTTGTTAGAGAACCTTAGTGAACAAACAGCATCATGAAGGCCAAGGAACACACCAGACAGGTCAGGATAAAGTTGTGGAGAAGTTTAAAGCAGGGGTAGGTTATTAAAAAGTATCCCAAGCTTTGAACATCTCATGGAGCACTGTTCAACCCATCATTCAAAAATGGAAAGAGTATGGCACAACTGCAAACCTACCAAGACATGGCTGTCTACCTAAACTGACAAGCCAGGCAAGGAGAGAATCAGGATCAGGCAAGGAGAGGCAAACAGAGAAGCAGCCAAGAGGCCCATGATAACTCTGGAGGAGCTGCAGCGATCCACAGCTCAGGTGGAAGAATCTGTCCACAGGACAACTATTAGTCGTGCACTCCACAAATCTGGCCTTTATGGAAGAGTGGCAAGAAGAAAGCCATTGTTGAAAGAAAGCCATAAGAAGTCCCATTTGCAGTTTGCTGGAAGCTATGTGGGGGACACAGCAAACATGTGGAAGAAGGTGCTCTGGTCAGATGAGACCAAAATTGAACTTTTTGTCCTAAAAGCAAAATGCTATGTGTGGCAGAAAACTAACACTGCACATCACCATGAACATAACATCTCCACCGTGAAACATGGTGGGGGCAGCATCATGTTGTGGGGATACTTTTAGTCAGCAGGGACAGTGAAGCTGGTCAGAGTTAATGCGAAGATGGATGGAGCCAAATACAGGGCAATCTTAGAAGAAAACCTGTTAGTCTCCAAAAGACTTGAGACTGAAGCGGAGGTTCACCAGCAGGACAACGACTCTAAACATACAGCCAGAGCTACAATGAAATGGTTTAGATCAAAGCATTTTCATGTGTTAGAATGGCCCAAAGTCCAGACGTAAATCCAAATGAGAGTCTGTGGCAAGACTTGAAAATTGCTGTTCACAGATGCTCTCCATCCAATCTGACAGAGCTTGAGCTATTTTCCAAAGAAGAATGGGCACAAATGTCACTCTCTAGATGTGCAAAGCAGGTAGAGACATACCCAAAAAGACTTGCAGCTGTAATTGCAGTGAAAGGTGGTTCTACAAAGTATTGACTCGGGGGGCTGAATACAAAGGCACGCCGCACTTTTCAGATATTTATTTGTAAAAAAAATTGAAAAACATTTATCATTTTCCTTCCACTTCACAATTATGTGCCACTTTGTATTGGTCTATCACATAAAATCCCAATAAAATACATTTACGTTTTTGGTTGTAACATGACAAAATGTGAAAAATTTCAAGGGGTATGAATACTTTAAGGCACTGTATGTCTACCAATAAATTTTCTTATCGTACATCACGGGACACAGAGCCATAGTAGTTACTATGTGGGTTATAGGCCACCTTCAGGTGATGGACACTGGCACGCCCTAAGACAAAAAGTGCACTCCCTATATAACCTCTCCCACTGCTGGGAGTACCTCAGTTTTTTCGCCAGTGTCTAAGGTGTTGGTCATGAGTAAAGATGTGCTGTGCTGAGCTCCACTGGAGCAATCCTTGCTGGGGCTAGCCATCCATTCAAAGTGTCTTTTTGGCCGAATTGAATGGTACCCAGGCCTCGTATCCGAAGAAATGAGGTCTTGCCTGTAAGGCTTCTCTTTTTAGAGAGCTGGACCCCGGGATCCAGTACTGTTTTGTAGTAAGGCCATAAAGTTTTACTGGCGGTGGTGCTAATACAGGTCCAGGATTGTGGGTTTCCTCGAGGATCCCCAGCTCCTGAAGGTTTAACGGAACCCACCGTGAAGGGTGAAGATTGGGTCTGTTGGTTTACCACAGAAAACCCTGCTGCGGGAAAGGTAAGTGGAGTTTTCTAAGAAATTTTTAAAATTTTCTTATGAATGTCTCCTTTAATTTAGTAAATGTTGCCATGCCTATGTGTCACCACTGGGGGCTGTATAGGGCACTTACCGTCTCATGCTTCTCAGAAACCTCACAATGTGTCCAGGAAACAGCAGTTTTCTCTTCCTCCGGACGGCAGCAGACCTCTGGTAAGTCTGCGGGGGGTTTACCTCCCCACCAGATGCCCCCCCCGTGCTGTTTTTCTCCCCCTCTTCCTGGGGAAGGAGCACTTAAAAAAAAATTTTATTGGCGTGAATGGCACGCCGCTGAGCGACTTCCAGGCCCCCCCTTTGCCATTACTGCCTCTCTCCCTGCTGATCCAATGGGATTGGAGCTCGCGTGGGAAAAATCTCCTTTTGAAAGAAGAAGGAAGGGCCGTAGGGGGCGGGGCTTAGCGCAGCGTTGGCGTCCTCCAACACCCAGCGCGGGCAGGTATGTAAGGCACCATTGTTGCTGGTGCAAGCTGCAGAGGAACATGAGCAAAGGTGGCATGTAAGAGGTTTTGGTAACACAGGCATTCCTTTTGACACATTTACTACTGCATCAGGCTGAGCATTAATAGCAGCAGCAGAGCTGGACTATTGCTCCAGCAGTGGATGCATTTCTTCTGGTAGTACCTCTGCTTTGTGCATCGGGCTATGGTCGGAAGGGGAGGGTTAAAAACACCTCAAAAAAGGGCTCTAGAAGGACTATAGTCACACGGCAGCCTAGACCCATCTCAAAAAAGATGGCATCCTCCCCTGAGAGTAATATGGATGGTCAGAGTGAGTCATCAGGAGGGGCAAGTGTTGCAGCTGCTCTTAACACTGCAGCCCCTGTGTATATTACTAAGGAGGTTTTTTCTTCAACCATTTTTAGTTTGGAGCAAAAAATTGATGCTTTAATCGCATCTCAGAGTGGAACTAAGCGTAGCAGGTCCCCGTCCATTGCTCATACTGAGGAACAAGGGGCGAGAGATGACAGATTTCTCTCAAAGGACCAGGAAGAGGCTGATGTCTCCTCTTCCGAAGAACCTAATATGGAAGGATCAGGGTCGCAGGAAAGGTTGTTGGTACAATCCTTCACTGAATTGGTCTGCTCCACATTTTTACTGCCAGTAACGCAGTTAGTCGATGAGCCCACTTCTGGTTTAGGTTCATTAAAGCCTCCACAATCTGTTCATGCTTTTCCTATCCATTCATGGCTAAAAAAAGCTTATGTATTCTGAGTGGGAGATAAAGAAATGGTAGATTACCAAAATACATGGAAAATGATTATCCGTGTATACACAACCAGGGGCGGACTGACCATTGAGCCACTCGGGCACTGCCCGAGGGCCCTGGGCCACTAGGGGGCCCCATCAGGGTTGCCAGCCTCAGTAAAACCAGGGACAGTATGTATAAATCTGTGTTTTTTTTACATCTGTCTGTGTATACTGTGTGTACATATATGTGTACACTGTGTGATTTTATACTGTGTGTGTGTATACTGTGTGGCCCCATAATCTCTGATTGCCTGGGGGCCCCCATAATCTCCTATTGCCCGGGGGCCCCATGAGTTATCAGTCCGCCCCTGTACACAACCCTCCACCTCATCCCAAAATTATAAAGAAAAATGGAAAGAAGTTGCCCCAGAGATCTTATGGGTGGGGGAGGAAAAACTATTTAAGAAAATAGTAGGTATGATTGGTATAAAACAGGTAATCAGAAGTAATAAAAAATATACTTTATTCAAAAAATTAATTACATGAAATGTTTAGTTAAAAACAATGAACGGCTCATACAAATATACTGCTACATCATGTAACTGAGGGTTCTAATGAAAGAAACACATACAGGCATGATGTGCTAGAAGTCTATGTAAGCCTTGTATTCTGAGTGGGAGCACCCAGATAAATAGTTTTCCTCTCCGAAAAAGTTTTTAATACTTTATCCTATGGAGGAAGAGTTCTATAAGAAATGCAGAATTCCACCAATTGACGCTGCTATATCCTCTGTGAACAAAAACCTGAATTGTCCAGTAGACAATGCTAATATGCTAAAGGATCCAACAGATAAGAAGTTGGAATTCCTTTTTAAAAACTATATCTCACTCGCAGGTTCAGTTGTTCAGCCTGCGCTGGCAGCGACCGGAGTATCTCAGTCCTTAAAAGACCATTTTATAGAGTTACTCAAGGTTATTCCTGATCAGCAGGCCCAGGATTGGGCCTGGGTATCAGAAGCGTTGTGTTTCACAGTAGACACTATGAAAGATTCTATTCTCCAGGCCTCACGGTTCATGCTAGGGCTGGTACATGTGCGTAGAATCTTATGGTTGAAAAATTGGTCAGCCGAAGCACCATGCAAAAAGCTCTTGGCCAGTTTCCCATTTCATGGTGAACGATTATTTGGAGAAGATCTGGATAAGTATATCCAAAGAATTTCTAATGGGAAAAGTTCCCTTTTACGGGTTTAGAAGAAGTTTAAGCATTTTTCTTTTAAACGTGCTTCTTCCCCAGTGCCAGGGGCATCAGCCTCCAGGCAGTCACGATGTCCTCCACCGTCAGGTTCAAGGGGTAAACCTCAGGGTCAGTCCCAGGGCCAAAAGAGAACCTGGGGGAGGAAACCCACAAAACAAAATACTAAAGCCTCCTTATGAAGGGGCACCCCTGCTCGCTGGAGTGGGGGGGAAGGCTTCTACAGTTTTCAAAGGTTTGGCAGGAACAATGTCAAGACAGATGGGTGGCTTCCTCAATTTCTCTAGGTTACAAACTAGAGTTCCGAGAGTTCCCGTCTCCTCGTTTTCTCAGATCAAGCGTTCCCAGAGATCCAGTTAAAAAGAAGTCTCTTTCTAGCTTTGGATCATCTCTTGTCTCAAAGAGTGATATCAGTGGTCCCCTTGGTAGAGCAAGGATTGGCGTTTTTTTCAAACCTTTTCACGGTTCCAAAACCAAACGGGGATGTCAGACCCATTTTGGATCTCAAAGATCTAAACCAGTTTTTGAATATCCGTTCTTTTCGCATGGAGTCAATCCGATCAGTAGTCTCCATCCTACAAGGGGGAGAATTTCTGGCGTCAATCAACATAAAGGATGCTTATCTCCATGTACAGATTTTCCCCACTCACCAGAAATTTCTATGCTTCGAGGTAGAAAATCTTAATTTTCAGTTTGTAGCTCTGCCGTTCAGTCTAGCCACTGCACCTCAAGTATTTACAAAGGTCCTGGCTCCTCCTTTAGCCAGGCTAAGAGCTCAAGGTAAAACGATACTAGTCTACCTAGACGATCTACTCTTGATAGATCAGTCGGTAGCCCACTTAAACCAAAGTTTGGTCACCACATTCAGCTACCTGGAATCCCTAGGTTGGATTCTCAACCTAGAGAAATACTCCTTAAAACTATCAAGGAGATTACAGTACTTGGGGCTGATCATAGATACAGTTCAGAAGAAGGTGTTTTTGTCCCAGGAAAGGATCAGTTTCATAAAAGAACTGATTCAGTTGGTCAAAACAAAGAAGAATCCTTCTATTTGACTTTGCATGAAATTATTGGGAAAGATGGTGGCTTCTTTCGAGGCCGTTCCTTATGCGCAGTTTCATTCAAAACTGCTGCAAAACAGTATCCTGTCAACTTGGAACAAGAAGGTCCAAGCTCTGGACTTCCCAATGCATTTATCCCCCGAAGTGCGTCAGAGCCTCAATTGGTGGTCGATGACCAAGAATCTTCAAAAAGGAAAATCCTTTCTACCAGTTACCTGGAAGGTGGTAACAACAGATGTCAGCCTTCTGCACTGGGGAGCAGTCCTGGAAGAAGCGTCTGTCAAAGGGAAATGGTCCAAATCAGAGATGACCTTGCCCATCAATATTCTAGAGATTCGGGCAGTATGCCTGGCCCTAGAGGCCTGGACGCTCAGACTATGGAACTGTCCTGTCAGGATCCAAGCCCGACAATGCCACAACGGTGGCCTATATCAATCACCAAGGGGGCACGAGAAGTCGTGCGGCCAAGAGACAGGTGAATTTTATTCTATCTTGGGCAGAAAACGACATTCCTTGCCTATCAGCAATTTTCATTCTAGGGATAGAGAATTGGCAGGCGGACTACTTGAGTCGCCAACAATTGTTCCCGGGAGAATGGTCCCTTCACCCCAACACCATCTTGTCAATATGTCAAAGATAGGGAGTTCCGGACATGGATCTGTTTGCGTCCAGGTTCAACAACAAAATCGCCAACTTTGAGTATCAGAGTTGGCTGCTCTTTCTTGTAAAGAGCCATATTTGATTATTCATAAGGATAAGGTTGTATTGCGGCCTCATCCAAAATTCCTACCAAAGGTAGTGTCAGGTTTTCATTTAAACCAGGATATTGTTCTGCCTTCATTTTTTCCAGAACCTCGTTCTGTGGAAGAAAGGTCACTATATTCTCTTGATGTGGTGAGAGCGGTCAAGGTCTATTTGAAAGTGACCGCTCAGATTCGTAAAACAGATGTTTTGTTTGTGTTGCCAGACGGTCCTAAAAGAGGACAGGCAGCGTCGAAATCTACTATTTTTAAATGGATTTGTCAAGTGATTGTTCAAGCTTATGGTTTAAAGAGGAAAATTCCTCCTTTTCATATTAAAGCGCACTCCACCAGGGCTGTTGGTGCTTCTTGGGAAGTGCATCACCAAGCCTCCATAGCTCAGATCTGCAAGGACTCAACTTGGTCTTCAGCCCATACATTTACCAGATTCTATCAAGTAGATGTAAAAGGTCATGAGGATATCGCCTGCTATGATATTGGGCGCAGTGTACTGCAGGCTGCAGTATAAGTCCTCTAGTCTCTTAGTGCCCTACTTTTGTTGTGTCTCCCTCCCTTCATTTGTCATTGCTATGGGACATCCCACATGGTAACTACCATGGCTCTGTGTCCCGTGATGTACGATAAGAAAATAGGATTTTTATAACCTGTACCTTTTTATAAGTTTACCTGTAAAATCCTTTTCTTTGAAGTACATCATGGGACACAGAGGTCCCTCCCTTCTTGGTATACACATGTATTGCTTTGCTACAAAACTGAGGTACTCCCAGCAGTGGGAGGGGTTATATAGGGAGTGCACTTTTGTCTTAGGGCGTGCCAGTGTCCATCACCTGAAGGTGGACTATAACTCACATAGTAACTACTATGGCTCTGTGTCCCGTGATGTACAGTCAGGTCCATAATTATTGGGACATTGACACAATTCTAATCTTTTTGGCTCTATACACCAACACAATGGATTTGAAATGAAACGAACAAGATGTGCTTTAACTGCAGACTCACAATACTAATCCAGCGCCAATGTGTGTAAACCCAGGGACCTCAATCAAGGCATGTAGAAAATAATCAAATAATACAAATGTATACCATATACCATATAGTCAGTCATCCATGTGACACATAATATGTACTAAGTAGATTGACAAGACTTAAAATGGGGGGGGGGGGGGGTTGGGGGAAAGGGAAAGGGAAATCAATGCAGCTGGACTAGCCGTAACTGATAGATACAGATTTAAAACAATAACCAAAGAATGTCCAGCGCTCTGAATGTCTCATAAACAGTTGCCAGCAGTCCAATAATAAAGGTTAAGAGATTTAATGTTTGTGTATAATAAAAACACTGTAATAAAAGCAATAAATGAACAGTATGTCATCCTATGTTAATAACACTGTAGGACACTTGAATAAGAAAGTTTCTAACAGCCAGAAGTTCCAATCAGCAGCAGGCAGTTTAAGACTGGAGATCCATCCAAAAAACCTAACCCCAGGCTGGGAAGCAGATGGAAGGGAGTTGGAGGGGAGATGGAAGCCCCAGCCCGCCAAACTCAGGGGATCCACACTGTAAAAATCAGCTTAAGATGGAGAGGCTCACCGAATCCGGAGGACAGATCTGTGGATGTGATGTGAAGGCAGGCTGTGAATCCACCGGGAGGGAAAGGTCTCGCAGACGCTCTGTGTCAGGGGATGATGACGTCAGCCCAGCTGGAAGAGGAAGGCGCGGCTTCACACAGGGGAACCGCCGGAACAACAGCTGATAGCGCTGGGCAGCTGCAATGCCGGTCTGTGTCCCCTCTGACTGGAAAAACCTCAGTGGGAGGCAGTGACACTTGGTGAAGCCGTAATGGTAGTGATAAAACTTATCAAGAGGTGACAAGGTGGACAGGAAGCCACCAGGGGACAGGCTGGGGGCATAAACCAATGAGTCTGCCGGTTTGTGTCACCTCTGCATGGAGTGAACCTCAGGAAAAAGTGATGGCAATCAGGAAGTCTAGTGAACCACATGGGCTGCCAGCCAGAAGTAGATAGATGGAATTGGCAGGCGAATGGGAGAACGCTGTGTGTGGACCATATGAGGCTCCCACGGGTGGGTAAAAGAGAGGATGGATTCACCGTGGTATGGTGCTGAGTGGAAACTCTGTTAGTAGTTGCCTTGACGACGCGTTTCGCGCGTTTGCGCTTTTTCATAGTCCTATAGTACTATGAAAAAGCGCAAACGCGCGAAATGCGTCGTCAAGGCAACTACTAACAGAGTTTCCACTCAGCACCATGCCACGGTGAATCCATCCTCTCTTTTACCCACCCGTGGGAGCCTCATATGGTCCACACACAGCGTTCTCCCATTCGCCTGCCAATTCCATCTATCTACTTCTGGCTGGCAGCCCATGTGGTTCACTAGACTTCCTGATTGCCATCACTTTTTCCTGAGGTTCACTCCATGCAGAGGTGACACAAACCGGCAGACTCATTGGTTTATGCCCCCAGCCTGTCCCCTGGTGGCTTCCTGTCCACCTTGTCACCTCTTGATAAGTTTTATCACTACCATTACGGCTTCACCAAGTGTCACTGCCTCCCACTGAGGTTTTTCCAGTCAGAGGGGACACAGACCGGCATTGCAGCTGCCCAGCGCTATCAGCTGTTGTTCCGGCGGTTCCCCTGTGTGAAGCCGCGCCTTCCTCTTCCAGCTGGGCTGACGTCATCATCCCCTGACACAGAGCGTCTGCGAGACCTTTCCCTCCCGGTGGATTCACAGCCTGCCTTCACATCACATCCACAGATCTGTCCTCCAGATTCGGTGAGCCTCTCCATCTTAAGCTGATTTTTACAGTGTGGATCCCCTGAGTTTGGCGGGCTGGGGCTTCCATCTCCCCTCCAACTCCCTTCCATCTGCTTCCCAGCCTGGGGTTAGGTTTTTTGGATGGATCTCCAGTCTTAAACTGCCTGCTGCTGATTGGAACTTCTGGCTGTTAGAAACTTTCTTATTCAAGTGTCCTACAGTGTTATTAACATAGGATGACATACTGTTCATTTATTGCTTTTATTACAGTGTTTTTATTATACACAAACATTAAATCTCTTAACCTTTATTATTGGACTGCTGGCAACTGTTTATGAGACATTCAGAGCGCTGGACATTCTTTGGTTATTGTTTTAACTGCAGACTGTCAGCTTTAATTTGAGGGTATTTACATCCAAATCAGGTGAACGGTGTAGGAATTACAACAGTTTGTATATGTGCCTCCCACTTTTTAAGGAACCAAAAGTAAGGGGACAATTGGCTGCTCAGCTGTTCCATGGCCAGGTGTGTGTTATTCCCTCATTATCCCATTTACAAGGAGCAGATAAAAGATCCAGAGTTCATTTCAAGTGTGCTATTTGCATTTGGAATCTGTTGCTGTCAACTCTCAATATGAGATCCAAAGAGCTGTCACTATCAAGCCATCATTAGGCTGAAAAAACAAAACAAACCCATCAGAGAGACAGCAAAAACATTAGGTGTGGCCAAATCAACTGTTTGGAACATCCTTAAAAAGAAAGAACGCACCGGTGAGCTCAGCAACACCAAAAGACCCGGAAGACCATGGAAAACAACTGTGGTGGATGACCGAAGAATTTTTCCCCTGGTGAAGAAAACACCCTTCACAACAGTTGGCCAGATCAAGAACACTCTCCAGGAGGTAGGTGTATATGTGTCAAAGTCAACAATCAAGAGGAGACTTCACCAGAGTGAATACAGAGGGTTCACCACAAGATGTAAACCATTGGTGAGCCTCAAAAACAGGAAGGCCAGATTAGAGTTTGCCAAACAACATCTAAAAAAGCCTTCACAGTTCTGGAATAACATCCTATGGACAGATGAGACCAAGATCAACTTGTACCAGAGTAATGGGAAGAGAAGAGTATGGAGAAGGAAAGGGAACTGCTCATGATCCAAAGCATACCACCTCATTAGTGAAGCATGGTGGTGGTAGTGTCATGGCGTGGGCATGTATGGCTGCCAATGGAACTGGTTCTCTTGTATTTATTGATGATGTGACTGCTGACAAAAGCAGCAGGATGAATTCTGAAGTGTTTCAGACAATATTATCTGCTCATATTCAGCAAAATGCTTCAGAACTCATTGGACGGTACATCACAATGCAGATGGACATTGACCCGAAGCATACTGCGAAAGCAACCAAAGAGTTTTTTAAGGGAAAGAAGTGGAATGTTATGCAATGGCCAAGTCAATCACCTGACCTGAATCCGATTGAGCATGAATTTCACTTAATGAAAACAAAACTGAAGGGAAAATGCCCCAAGAACAAGCAGGAACTGAAGACAGTTGCAGTAGAGACCTGGCAGAGCATCACCGGGAATGAAACCCAGCATCTAGTGATGTCTATGCGTTCCAGACTTCAGGCTGTAATTGACTGCAAAGGATTTCCAACCAAGTATTAAAAAGTAAAAGTTTGGATGATTGTTAATCTGTCCCATTACTTTTGGTCCCTTAAAAAGTGGGACATATACAAACTGTTGTAATTCCTACACCGTTCACCTGATTTAGATGTAAATACCCTCAAATTAAAGCTGAAAGTCTGCAATTAAGGCACATCTTATTCGTTTCATTTCAAATCCATTGTGGTGGTGTACAGAGCCAACAAGATTAGAATTGTAAAATGTATAGAAAATACAGCGCTGTCAATGAGAGTTATATGACATGCAAAATATGATCTGCTATCTGTACATATCATTAAGCTGCAGTTAAAAAATATGGGATACCCACATAAAACAAGATAGTAACAAAAAGGAAACTGCGCTAGAAAAAACAAACAAAACTCAGTGTATGCACACATAGAGTTTAGAGTCCATCCGTAGTATATACACAGGTATCAGTTAACGGTCCGTGCAGAGTTCACAAAGGCATCTGTCCACATTTCTTAACAGGGTGACAGCACACTCTTAACCACCGCAGAAACAAGTGTAGAAGATAGGACAGTCCTCCACCTCTAAGTCAACTGCCTCTTACCAGCTCCCTTGATCTCTGGTAAGGAGATCACAGACGCTTTTTAGCTTATGACCCAGCTACAGTCTTGGGATGGAACATCAGATAAAATCTCCGTGGTTTCTTTACGTGAGTCTCATCAACATATCCATGGGCCAGTCATATGAAAAAAAGAAAGGCTTCCATAGTGTATAACGTCTAAAACTTTTATTGTATAAAAAAGTAATGCACTTACATCAATCCAGATAAGATAAGGCATCAATCAGAAGGCAAGCCGGCCGGCTCTCTAAAAACAAACGCCCGTAACTTCCGGGACTGCGTGTTGGTATGTTGGTGGCGTCAGCACGCCGCTCTCCCTACGCCGTTTCGTCAAACCTGACGTCGTCCAGTGCATTACTTTTTTATACAATAAAAGTTTTAGACGTTATACACTATGGAAGCCTTTCTTTTTTTCATATGACTGGCCCATGGATATGTTGATGAGACTCACGTAAAGAAACCACGGAGATTTTATCTGATGTTCCATCCCAAGACTGTAGCTGGGTCATAAGCTAAAAAGCGTCTGTGATCTCCTTACCAGAGATCAAGGGAGCTGGTAAGAGGCAGTTGACTTAGAGGTGGAGGACTGTCCTATCTTCTACACTTGTTTCTGCGGTGGTTAAGAGTGTGCTGTCACCCTGTTAAGAAATGTGGACAGATGCCTTTGTGAACTCTGCACGGACCGTTAACTGATACCTGTGTATATACTACGGATGGACTCTAAACTCTATGTGTGCATACACTGAGTTTTGTTTGTTTTTTCTAGCGCAGTTTCCTTTTTGTTACTAAGATTAGAATTGTGTTGATGTCCCAATATTTATGGACCTGACTGTACTTCAAAGAAATGGATTTTACAGGTAAGCTGTTATAAAAATCCTATTATTTCTGGCATAGTAGACATATATACTTCGTCAAAATTGGCGTATAGTTTTGCTTATATAATAGGCCCCACATTCACAGAACATGATATAGACAATCCCTGGAGTTTTACAATCGACCTAATGTTTTATTTGGTGAAGTTTGCCATTCGGAAGATAAAAGGCCTGATTGACCAAGATCCATTCACAGAATCCACATGACCCAAATGGCCAAGTGCCCCTTAGCCTCCGTTCACATCGTCGCGATTTGACGTGTCAAATCGCAGCCTTTTGCCGGCAACGATACTGTCCCAATCGGTGCAACGCCAACTTTGTGGCACCACACCGATTTCCAAAAGTAGTTCCTGCACTACCTTTGGCAACTTCGGGAGCGGTTTCAATAGACATCTGTGCATGAACCTGCACAGATGTCTTTCAAATCGACCCCGAACCCGCACTGAAATGCGGGTTTTAAATCGTGCGATTTTAGCTGAACTTGCACACATTTTTCAAACCTGCGATCAGTGTGAACGAGGGCTTAGATTGGATACTAGAGTAAGAGAGGAAACAAAATGACTAACTGTAACCCTGTCTCTAATGTATTTGGCTTTTTTTAAAGTAATTTCAGGTGAATCTTTAACCACTTCCCGCCCGCCATATAGCAATACGACGGCCGCAAAGTGGTTTCATTATCCTGACTGGAAACCATATGATGTCCAGCAGGATAAGCCACCTACGTGCACCGGCGGGGGCATGCAGCGCAGCTATCGGTGGTGGGGTGTGTCAGTCTGACACACCGCATCACTGATCTCGGTAAAGAGCCTATGACGTAGGCTCTTTACCATGTGATCAGATGTGTTCAATCACAGCTGATCACATTGTAAACAGGAAGTGACGTTTATCAGCTTTTCCTCTATTCGCGCTGACAAGGTGAGGGTAGAGGAGAGCCGATCGGCTCCTCTCCTGACTGGGAGGGTCTGCGCTGATAATCAGCGCATTGATTATTAGTGCAGAGCCCACCAGGAATGCCCACCCATGACCACCAGGGATGCCAATCAGTGCCCTTTAAAGGTGCCAATCAGTGCCTATTTAAGATGCCAATCAGTGTCCATCAGTAATGTCTGCCAGTGCCTCCTCATCAGTGCTGCCTATCAGTGCCACCCATCAGTGTCCATCAGTGCCGCATATAAGTGCCCATCAGTGCCACCTATCAATGCCCATCAGTGCTGCATTTTAGTGCCACCTATGAGTGCCCATCAAGGGCAAGGAGGGGCTGGGGGTTGGTGCCTTAAATACCCATTCCTATCATGTTGTACTTGTGTATGACCACCAGATGTCCTCAACACACACTCCCCAAATAAACACTCATCACATCTATAGCACATACATAGAGTATTTCCTAAATCACAAATCCAGGGCAGCCATAAGAAATTTTGGGGCCTCTTACACAGCTTTAGGCCTGCCCCCCCCCCCCCCTGTCTGACTACCAAAATTTCCTAGGGCCTACCCACTGGCCGTACCACCGAATCTGCTCACTGACATCCCATACCAAGTCCCACTCCTCCTCTTTCCCATGTCCTTCTCCTCCTCCTCCTTCAGTCCCATCTCCCCACATTATGTCCTCCTCTTACAATCTCATCTCCCTCATCCCATGTCCTTCTCCATCCCATGTCATCTCCTCCATCCCATGTCTCCTCCTCCTTCTCCATCCCATGTCTCCTCCATCCCATGTATCTTCCATCCCACGTCTCCTCCTCCTCCTCCATACCATTTCTCTTCCTCCTCCATCCCATGTCTCCTCCCCCTCCATCCCATGTTGTCTCCTCCTCCTCCATCCCATGTCTCCTCCTCCATCCCATGTCTCCTCCTCCTCCTCCATCCCATTTCCTCCTCCTCCTTCCCATGTCAGTAGGGCAGTTAACGGTGTCAGTCATTTTTTATTATTGTTTTTTAGAGCCCCGGCAGCAGAAAGAAAGTGATAAATCGACAGAAAGTAATAGTAGCAAAAGCTGATATCCAACATGGAAAATTGGTAAAATGCAGCAATCTATAAGGGCCACAGTCCCTCCACTAGGCATTAGGCAATCACAATGATGTCATCAAGACTTGATATTAGGGAGTCTGTATCCTTGCTGGAATATCTGTGCAGCACACTGTAGTGATCACAATACTGAACCAGGCCCACATAGATTATAAACATAACAGAAAGTATAGTGAAGGGAGATTAGATGTGAGCATGAAGACCATAGACAGAAAGCAATAAAGCCACTTTCCCACTGAGGTGCTGGCCGCGTTGACGGTAAAGCGGTGCTGGTTTGAGCGGCATTTTACCGTCGTTTTAGCAGGTCTTTTCGGCCGCTAGCGGGGCACTTTTAACCCTTTTTTGGCTGCTAGCGGGAGTTAAAAGTGGCCCGTTAGCAGTCGAAAAGTGCTGCTAAAACGGCGGTAAAGCGCTGCTAAAACCAGCAGCGCTTTACCGTGAACGCGGCCAGCGCCTTAGTGTGAAAGTGGCTTTATTGCTTTCTGTCTTTGGTCTTCATGCTCACAGCTTCGGCAGTGCTGGCCATTGTTTTCAATGGCAGGGGCAGTTTAGGAGCGGTGTATTCACCACTCCCGAACCGCCCCAAAGATGCTGCTTGCAGGACTTTTTTTCCTGTCCTGCAAGCGCACCACCCCAGTGTGAAAGCACTCAGGCTTTCACACTGGGGCGGCAGAAGAGGCAGTTTACAGGCACTTTTCAGGCTCTATTTTAGTGCAAAAATGCCTGTAAAACGCATCAGTGTGAAAATGGCCTAACAGGACAGATTCTATAATTAGCAGACCCACATGAAAAGTTACCTGGGGGGGAAGATACATAAATTGTGAGATATCAAAGTAATTCGGACACTACCTGTAACATAACATTCCAGTACATGCGTGTTCAGACACAGCTACTCACCAGCATCTGCAGGGGAGAGGAGCCAGGACATCGATGTAGAAAAAGGGGTAGAAAGGAGCCCTGTCATTGCATGCTGATGAATGGAGGGGCGTGTCAGGGAGAGCTCTTCCTGCCAATCACCTCTGATCTCTCCCCAGCACTCCGCTCCCCATGTCCTCCATCTGCTGCAGGGATGAGCTCCATGGCATGTAAGCAATCTCTGTCTTCTCCTGCTGCCCAATCTCCTCAATGTCTGCAGCTCCACCACTTGTGATGTGAAGGAGATCAGGCACTGGGGGGAGCGGCAGGAGGAGAACATCAGATGAGACCAGTAGGTGCCCCCCCAGTTTCAGTCCTGTTCCCAGTCACAAGGAGCTGTCCCACCATGGCTGTGAGACCCTCTATACTTTCGGCCACTGCGCCACACTTCCTGGTTGCCGGGGCAACGGCAAGCTCACTCCTCACAGGCGCCGCCGATTAGAAGCCTCTGGATGCACTTCTGCTGCAATTGGTGGAGGGGGAGGTGAGCAGAAACTTTTCCGCCCACCCCCCCCTCCCCCAATCCCACCAGAAGTGTATCCTGAGGCGTTTAATCGGCAGCGCTGTGAGGAGTGAGCTTGGCATTGCCCAGGCAACCAGGAAGTGTGGCAGAGTGGCCGAAAGTGGCTGTCAATCATCCAGCCATCAGGCAGCGGGTGGAAATACCTTGGGGGCCCGAGTCGCTTGGGATGCCAGGGCCCCTTACATGAGTGTGGGCTGTACCCCCCTGATGGCGGCCCTGCAAAGATCAGTTGAAGATACACTTCGTAATTGTATACATCTCTGAAGAAAAAGAACCTTAGATAATTAAAAGTTGAAAATAGTAGTAAAGCACACACAAATATACCAAAAAATAATCTACACATATATAATAAAGCGCAAACGGCAGAAGGATTAAAAGTGCTGAGCGACAATGATAAAACAAATTAGTGTTCACCACCAGGTGTCAAGGGGGCTTAAAAGTATCTAATTTCTTATTGGTTACATTTCTAGAAATGTAGACAGATTGCATTCTTTGTTTAACCCATTTGGCATAAGCGTACCCAAACAGAAAATCCACATTTTCTCTTTTTGTGTGAGTATATCAAAGTCCCCTCTTCTGAGTGGGAGATTCAGAGCATAGATTCCTTTACCTTTCAACCCATCTGGGTTACCATCATGAAACTGTTGAAAATGCAAAGCTAGTGGACGTTCATCGTCCTTCTTTCTAATACTACCAATGTGTTCGCCTGTCCGGATTTTTAACTGTCGCTTGTTCTTGCCAATGTAGGCTTTTCCACGTGGGCAAGTGAGCTTATAAACCACTTGTGTAGTAGAGCAATTTATAAAATCACGGATCTTGAATTGTTTTTCCCCATCCAAACTGGCAAAAACATTCGTCCTGTCTACATAACCACAGATAGCACATCAGCCACATGGATACATTCCACACAGTGGCGGAAGCTTGGTAAGCCAATTAGTAGTCTGTGTCTGTCTGAGCTCCTATGCCTCCATTAGGCGCTTGGACTGACCGACCTGCTACCGAACTGAGAATTTTAGATGAAACCCTGTGAGCTGCGATATAATACCTAGAACCAATGTCACTTCCCACACTTTCAAATATGTGATAATGCAGAATATTTAAAATAAGTGCAGCGCTATTACAAATATCAAAAAGTGCATAAAAATATATGCGTAATGTAAAGTGCAATCCTCTATAAAAAATTTTTAACAATAAAGTGCAATGTGCTCCATATTCCACTCGGTGTCCTTATAAATTCCAATAGATAGTGCAAAAAAAACAGTCCTTTTGTTGATTTGTGATATCACTATACATGGAGTTAAAATCTTCACATTTATCTACCTCTATGCATCTACAAATATCCTTGTGTCACCACCACCGGTTGTGCCCTCACCTTATAGGCTTATTAATAGCGCCTTCGTTCCCAAGCCCCTCCCACTAGTTTTGTCACACCTCATGACTTCCTCTGGGCTATATGAAGGAGGAAAATCTAAGGAGGCCAATCAGAGGAGTGATTGTGATCTAAGGCGCTATTAAAAAGCCTATAAGGTGAGGGCACAACCGGTGGCAGTAACACGAGGATATTTGTAGATGCACAGAGGTGGATAAATGTGAAGATTTTAACAAACTGCTACTGAGCTTTAATGGTAGGAGTACATCATATACTATTGTGTTGAAGTACACATAGGTTGTATAATAAAGATGTGTTACTAACACTATGTTGTTTTAGGTAACTAAAAAAACTGGGTCCTGAAGCGAAGTTAATGGTGAAACATGAATCGTACAGACAACATCATATCGTACCACTGTACGGACCATGTTTCCCTAATCTGTATATGTTCATATTTTATCGTATGTATATTTTATGTACCTATTTCAACTTTAGGGGTACTATAAAACCTTTTCAAAATATTTTGAAATAAACTGTTTTCCAAATAAAAATATGATAATTTTATTTAATGTCTTCTTATTGTGGATATGTGATTACAGGGTGGTGGTGCGATGTTGGTCTATTGAGTGAGGTGGACCCACATCCCAAAATTCAGGGAGAATGGAAATTTTGTTCCTCTTATGGGACTTTAAAGGGGACACCTGCTCATAAGTAATAGAGTATAATAAGGAGTATAATAACTATAGTTTATTGTGGATATAGTCCATCATTGTAGGATACTGGGTGATTTCTCCAGGTATTAGTTTTGTATCACTAGACAGCAATCACTGAGCACAGATACAGTATCTCACAAAAGTGAGTACACCCCTCACATTTTTGTAAATATTTTATTATCTCTCTATTATCTCTTTTCATGTGACAACACTGAAGAAAGACACTTTGCTACAATGTAAAGTAGTGAGTGTACAGCCCAAATTGGACCCAATTGGCCATTTTCCCTCCCCAGTGCCATGTGGCTAATTAGTGTTACAAGGTCTCAGGTGTGAATGGGGAGCAGCTGTGTTAAATTTGGTGTTATCGCTCTCACTCTCTCATACTGGTCACTGGAAGTTCAACATGGCACCTCATATGGCAAAGAACTCTGAGGATCTGAAAAAAAAGAATCGTTGCTCTAGATAAAGATGGCCTAGGCTATAAGAAGATTGCCAAGACCCTGAAACTGAGCTGCAGCATGGTGGCCAAGACCATACAGCAGTTTAACAGGACAGGTTCCACTCAGAACAGGCCTCTCCATAGTCATCCAAAGAAGTTGAGTGTACACGCTCAGTGTCATATCCAGAGGTTGTCTTTGGGAAATAGACGTATGGGTGCTGCCAGCATTGCTGCAGAGATTGAAGGGGTGGGGGATCAGCCTGTCTGCTCAGACCATACACCGCAAACTGAATCAAATTGGTCTGTATTGCTGTCATCCCAGAAGGAAGCCTCTTCTAAAGATGATGCACAAGAAAGCCACAAACAGTTTGCTGAAGACAAGCAGACTAATGACATGGATTACTGGAACCATGTCCTGTTGTCTGATGAGACCAAGATAAACTTATTTGGTACAGATGGTGTCAAGCGTGTGTGACGGCAACCAGGTGAGGAATACAAAACAAGTGTCTCTTTCCTACAGTCAAGCGTGGAGGGAGTGTCATGGTCTGGGGCTGCATGAGTGCTGCCGTCACTGGCGAGCTACAGTTCATTGAGGGAACCATGAATGCCAATATGTACTGTAATGTACTGGAGCATAGCATGATTCCCTCTCTTCAGGGGGCTGGGCCACAGGGCAGCATTCCAACATAACGACTCCAAACACACCTCCAAGACTGCCTTAATAAAGAAGCTGAGGGTAAAGGTGATGGACTGGCCAAGCATGTGTCCAGACCTAAACCTTATTGAGCATCTGCGGGGTGTCCTCAAATGGAATGTGGAGGAGTGCAAGGTCTCTAACATCCACCAACTCTGTGATGTCGTCATGGAGGAGTGGAAGAGGACTCCAGTGGCAACCTGTGAAGCTCTGTTGAACTCCATGCCCAAGAGGGTTAAGGCAGTGCTGGAAAATAATGGTGACCACATAAAATATTGACACTTTGTGCCTAATTTGGACATTTTCACTTAGGGGTGTATTCACTTTTGTTACCAGCCGTTTAGACATTAATGGCTGTGTGTTGAGTTATTTTGAGGGGAAAGCAAATTTACACTGTTATACAAGCTGTACACTCACTACTTTGCCTTGTAGCAAAGTGTAACTTCTTCAGTGTGGTCACATGAAAAGATATAATAAAATATCTACAAAAATGAAAGGAGGTGCTCACTTTTGTGAGATACTGTGGATGTGCCTGTGTTAAAGTGTTTGTTTTTTGTTTTGTTTTTGTTTTTTTTATTATGCTTTAAACAGTCCCAGCTGAAAGTGCAAAGCTTTAATCTGAGACAAAGTCTGCAAGGAAAGCCCTCTTTAGAAAACTTACAATGATTGCAATGTGTAATGGCTACCCCATATATGAAATAGGCCAACAATTTAGCATAGAAATATAAATTGTTTTAAATATTGAGAGAGCATTCCATCACCACCAAGGATGAACCGAACCCCCCCCCCCCCCCCCCACAGTTCAGTTTTCATCAGAACATCCGAACAGGCCAAAAATTCGGAAGAACACACGAACACCGTTAAAGTCTATGGGAAGTTTATGTGAAAAATCAAAAGTGCTAATTTTAAAGGCTTATATGCAAGTTATTGTCATAAAAAGTGTTTGGGGACCTGGGTCCTGCCCCAGGGGACATGAATCAATGCAAAAAAAAAATTTAAAAACTGAAGTTTTTTCAGGAGCAGTGATTTTTTTTAATGCTTAACCTCTTCAGCCCCGGAAGAATTTACCCCCTTCCTGACTAGAGCACTTTTTTGCGTTTCGGCACTGCGTCGCTTTAACTGACAATTGCGCGGTTGTGTGACGTTGCACCCAAACAAAATTGTTGTCCCTTTTTTCCCACAAATAGAGTTTTCTTTTGGTGGTATTTGATCGCCTCTGCGGTTTTTATTTTTTGCGCTATAAACAAAAAAATGCAACAATTTTGAAAAAAACACAATATTTTGTACTTTTTGCTATAATAAATATCCCCATTTTTTTTTTTTTTTAAAGCCAATTTTTTTCTCAGTTTAGGCTGATATGTATTCTTCTACATATTTTTGGTAAAAAAAACGCAATAAGCGTATATTGATTGGTTTGCGCAAAAGTTATAGCGTCTACAAAATAGGGGATAGATTTATAGCATTTATATTATTTATTTATTTTTTTTTACTAGTAATGGCGGTGATCTGTGACTTTTATCGTGACTGCAACATTATGGCGGACACATCGGACAATTTTGACACATTTTTGGGACCATTGGCATTAATGCTATACAAATGCATTGTTTAATGTAAAAATGTCACTGGCAGTGAAGGGGTTAACACTAGGGGGCGATCGAGGGGTTAAATGTGTTCACTAGGAGGTGATTCTAACTGAAGGGGGAGGGGACTGACTAGAGGAAGTGACAGATCGTGGTTGCTAGCTAATAGGAACACACGATCTGTCACTCCTCTCTGAACAGAACAGGGAAGTGTGTGTTTTCCCTGTTCTGTGTCTCCTGCTCACGATCGCTCGTGGCCGGCGGTCATCACAAGCATTGGCCACGAGCATTGGCACCCCCGCTGTGCAGCGGGCGCATGCCTGCTATCCCGACCCCACGAGCCGATGTATAGCTACGACGGCTCGCGCAGGGGAGCCAACCTGCCGCAGTATAACCACAGCGGCTGGTGGGGAAGCGGTTAAAGTGAAACAATAAATATGAATTGTTCCTTTAAATATTGTGCCTGGGGGTGTCTATAGTATGCCTGTAAAGTGGCGCAGTTTTCTCGTGCTTAGAACAGTACCACAGCAAAATTACATTTCTAAAGGAAAAAAGTCATTTAAAACTGATCGCGGCTGTAATGAATTGTCGGGTCTCGGCAATATAGATAGAACTCATTGAAAAAAATGGCATGGGGTCCCCCCCAGTCCATTACCAGGCCCTTTGGGTCTGGTATGAATATTAAGGGGAACCCCGAACCCAAAATTAAAAAAAAATTGCGTGGGGGTCCCCCCAAAATCCATACCAGGCCCTTCAGGTCTGGTATGGATTTTAAGGGGAACCCTGCGCCAAATTTTTTAAAAAATGGCGTAGAGGTCCCCCCCAAATCCATACCAGACCTGAAGGGTCTGGTATGGATTTTAAGGGGAACCCTGCACCAAAATGTAAAAAAAAATGGTGTAGGGGTCCCCCCAAAATCCATACTAGACCCTTATCTGAGCACACAACCTGGCAAGCCGCAGGAAGAGAGAGGGGGACGAGAGCACGCACCCCCTCCTGAACCGTACCAGGCCACATGACCTCAACATGGGTAGGGTGCTTAGGGGTCTGAACCCCAAAGCACCTTGTCCCCATGTTGATGGCGACAAGGGCCTCATCCCCACAACCCTTGCCCGGTGGTTGTGGGGGTATATGTGCAGGGGGGCTTATCAGAATCTGGAAGCCCCCTTTAACAAGGGGACCCCCAGATCCCGGCCCCCCCATGTGAATTGGTAACGGGGTACATTGTACCCATAGGATTTCACAAAAAAAGTGTCAAAAATGGTAAAAAAGACAAGAGACAGCTTGGGACAAGTCCTTTATTAAAAGATAAAAAAATAAAAATGTCCAGTGATGTCCATTCATCTTCCATCATGCTGCTGACAAGCCAAAAAAAGAAAAAGAAAAATGCAACACCTTCACCTTCATGGGAGGCTCCCGCCGAGTGACAGTTCCCATTGGTGACAGCTGTTATATAGCTGAGGGTGGGGCCACCTGATGATGTAAACGGGTGACCCCGCCCCCTCTGACACCACGGGGAAGCCCCTGTGGCATCAGAGGGGTGCGGGGTCACCTGTTTACATCACCGGCAGGCCCCGCCCTCAGCTATATAACAACTGGGTTTTTTTAATGAGTTTTATCTATATTGCCGAGACCCGACAATTCATTACAGCCGCGATTAGTTTTAAATCACAATATGTCATTTTGCTGTGGTACTGTTCTAAACATGGGAAAAATATGCCACTTTACAGGCATACTATAAACACCCCCCCCAGGCATGATATTTAAAGGAATATTTCATTTTTATTGTTTCACTTTAAGCATTAAAAAAAATCACTGCTCTGAAAAAACGTGTTTTTAAACCAAAAATTTGCATTGATACATGTCCCCTGGGGCAGGACCCAGGTCCCCAAACACTTTTTATGACAATAACTTGCATATAAGCCTTTAAAATGAGCACTTTTGATTTTTCATGTTAGTGTCCCATAGACTTTAACAGTGTTCCGGCGGCTTTCGAATTTGCCCCAAATACTGCATATTGTTTGGTGTTCGCCCGAACATCTGAACAAACAACGTTCGGGCCCAAACTAATGCTCGGCCCGAACCGTTCACCCATCCCTAATCACCACTACATGTGAATGATGATGACCTCACTAACCAACAGAAATACCAGAGACAGTCCAGGCATCCAGCCATGCACCCTAGCCTCCTTGAAGTACTACCACTACCCCTCTTCCCCAATGCAATTGGTGTCTGCCCTGCTACATCCTTCCTGTGACACCGCTGTGGCTCAGTGTTCTTACATTACAACATTACATCGAGGACCATAGCAATTAGTATTGTCTGGAACATCCACCATAAGCAACATTTTATATTTATGACTGATAATATAAAAGCATTTCATGATGTTATTTGCCAATATGTTGCATTACGATTATTATTCAACATTTTAAAATCAGGGTACCTAATCATTCTCTCTAATCTACCAAAATCCTATTTCCATCTCCCCAAATCACAGACAAAATTACATCCAATGAAATGGGTAATAAAAGCTTTACATAAACTGCAGTAACATTTTTTTATTCGGTAGAGCAACATTCTTCTACACAAGAGGTAGATAATAAAATACAATGAACTGTCAAACATGACGGCATAATCCTGAAAATATAATGTTTTCTTCATGACTAGTTTTTATCCATAATTGTCATTGCCTTGCACACCAATATATTATTTAATAATTATAGCATTTTATTTTACAGATAAGTGAGATTGTTGGCTTTGATATCACTCCAGAACCCAATACATCTCTCATTAATATGTTGGAGTATGGATTGTCCAAATTCATAGATAAGTAAGTTTTTCTTAAATTATTTTATATAAGAACAAGCCTCACTGGGTTGTTTTGCAATTATTGCTTCCTATGATGGCCACAGTCTGACAAATAATGTTTAAGAAGGTGTTTGCACATATACAGTATCTCACAAAAGTAAGTACACCCCTCACATTTTTGTAAATGTTTTATTATATCTTTTCATGTGACAACACTAAAGAAATTACTGTACACTTTGCTACAATGTAAAGTAGTGAGTGTACAGCTTGTATAACAGTGTAAATTTGCTGTCCCCTCAAAATAACTCAACACACAGCCATTCATTGCTAAACCGCTGGCAACAAAAGAGAGTACACCCCTAAGTGAAAATGTCCAAATTGGGCCCAATTAGCCATTTTCCCTCCCCAGTGTCATATGACTCGTTAGTGTTACAAGGTCTCAGGTGTGAATGGGGAGCAAGTGTGTTAAATTTGGTATTATCGCTCTCACTCTCTCATACTAGTCACTGGAAGTTTAGCATGGCACCTCATAACAAAAAACTCTCTGAGGGTCTGAAAAAAAGAAATTGTTGCTCTGCATAAAGATGGCCTAGGCTATAAGAAGATTGCCAAGACCCTGAAACTGAGCTGCAGCATGGTGGCCAAGACCATACAGAGGTTTAATAGGACAGGTTCCACTCAGAACAGGCCTCGCCATGGTCGACCAAATAAGTTTAGTGCACATGCTCAGCATCATATCCAGAGGTTCTCTTTGGGAAATAGACATATGAGTACTTCCAGCATTGCTGCAGAAGTTGAAGGGGTGGGGTATCAGCCTGTCAGTGCTCAGACCATACGCCACATACTGCATCGAATTGGTCTGCATTACTGTCGTCCCATAAGGAAGCCTCTCCTAAAGATGATGCACAAGAGAGCCCGCAAACAGTTTGCTGAAGACAAGCAGACTAAGGACATGGATTACTGGAACCATGTCCTGTGGTCTGATGAGACCAAGATAAACTTATTTGGTTCAGATGGTATCAAGCGTGTGTGGCAGCAACCAGGTGAGGAGTACAAAGACAAGTGTGTTTTGCCTACAGTCAAGCATGGTGGTGGGAGTGTCAAAGTCTGGGGCTGCATGAGTGCTGCCGACGCTGGGGTGTTACAGTTCATTGAGGGAACCATGAGTGTCAACATGTACTGTGACATACTGAAGCAGAGCATGATCCCCTCCCTTCGGAGACTGGGCTGCAGGGCAGTATTTCAACATAACTACCCCAAACACACCTCCAATATGACCACTGCGATGCTGAAGAAGCTGAGGGTAAAGGTGATGGACTGGCCAAGCATGTCTCCAGACCTAAACACTATTGAGCATCTGAGGGGTATTCTCAAATGGAAGGTGGAGGAGCGCAAGGTCTCTAACATCCACCAGCTCTGTGATGTCATCATGGAGGAGTGGAAGAGGACTCCAGTGGCAATCTGTGAAGCTCTGGTGAACTCCATGTCCAAGAGAGTTAAGGCAGTGCTGGAAAATTATGGTGGCCGCACAAAATATTGAGACTTTGGGTCCAATTTGGACATTTTCACTTAGGGTGTACTCACTTTTGTTGCCAGACATTAATGGCTGTGTGTTGACTTATTTTGAGGGGACAGCAAATTTACACTGTTATACAAACTGTACACTCACTACTTTACATTGTAGACCGGAAGTGGAAGCCGGTACCTGTCAAAACTAGGTACCCGCTCCCCCCAAAAAAAAATGACATGCCAAATGTGGCATAGGAGAGGGGGAGAAAGGCTTAAAGAGGAACTTCCCCTTTTGGGTAGAGCTCCGCTTTAAATCTGCTAACAAAGCACACAGGGTGCAAACTGGATGGGTCTACTCATTTTATAGGATTAAAAAAATATATATTTATCTTAAAAAAAAAAAATGATTTTTTTACAAAACAATGCCAATAGCCAAAGCCAATAGCTAATGATTTTTGCCCATTTTCTTTCATCTAAAGCGGTCTATGGTCCAAAAGTTATTTTTGCTGGATTATTTTTTTTAAAGTTGCCAAATTGACCCAGATTATCTTGATTTTTCAGTATCCAAGTAAATAGTGAGCAAGAGCTGATATTGCTGGGTATGGCCAGCATTAGTTACCTATGTGGAGGGGAGAACAATTCTTAAGTAAACAGTTAGTGAAGATAGCCTGTGCCAATTCATCAGGCATCTTCGATCCAAGATAGTGATGTTTTCCCCTGAGAGTTTCATTTGAGTTCATTCTGTTCTCACCTGACAGATTGCTATAATTTCCTGTTAACTAAAATTTTGTTGACAGTTAATTCTGGACGGTGAAAACTGCAGATGTAACCAGGGAAAGAAATACCAACCAAAGAATCTTCTCACTGATCGATCTTTATAGCTAGACTGCAAAGTAAAAACATAGTATACAGCTATCATAACCCATAAAGTCATTTAAATTAAGGGTACTGTGGAAATGCAGAATAGTTTGCACACACTGACAGTTGTAGTTTTTGCCTGTCAGAATCATTGTTTTTTTAAAGGATCACTTAAAAAAAAAAAATCATATTTTTTTTCAATGTCAGGCTTTTGGAGGCTCTCACTACAGCTGTCTACCTGAACATCCCGTACGGACAGACAGTTACTGTAGATTAGGAAGAATAAATTAAGCACTTGCTGACCAGCCCCCTTCATTACATGGCGGCAGGTTGGTTCTATTGTGTGAATCGCTGTAGCTGTACGTTGGTTCGTGCAATAGATACAGTGGGTGCACAGCGCCAGAGCTAATGTGCGTGACCTGCAGACAGCGATGTCCGCTGGCCACCTGCAATCGCTCCACAGAGAGCCAGACCAGGGATCTGTCAATGTAAACAAACAGATCCCTGTTCTGACAGGGAAGTAGAGAGAGATCATCTGTTCCTAGTGATCAGGAGCAGCGATCTCTCTCTTTCTCCAGTCAGTACACTCCCCCCACAGTTAGAAACACCTCCCGGGGAACAGATTTAACCCATTGATCTCCACTAGGGTATATACAGTATACAGTGATCCGTGCATTTTTATAGCGCTGATCGCTGTATAAATGTCACTGGTCCCAAAAAAGTGTCAAGTGTCCGACCTGTCCACCGCAATGTCCCAGTCCTGCTAAAATCACTGATCACCACCATTACTAGTAAAAATAATAAAAATGCTATAAATCTATCCCCTATTTTGTAGACGCTATAACTTTTGCGCAAACCAATCAATTTACGTAAATTGTGATTTTGTTTTTACCAAAAATTTGTAGAAGAATACATGTTGGCCTAAACTGAGGAAGAAATTCGTTTTTTTATATTTTTATGGGGGATATTTATTATAGCAAAACGTAAAAAAATCTTGCTTTTTTTTTTTCACTTTTTTTGTTTATAGCGCAATAAATAAAAACTGCAGAGGTGATCAAATACCACAAAAAGAAATCTCTATTTGTTGGAAAAAAAAGGACATAAATTTTGTTTGGGTACAGCATCGCACGACAGTGCAATTGTCAGTTAAAGCGACGCAGTGCCGTATCACAAAAAATGGCCTGGTCATTAAGGGAGCAAATCCTTCCGATCCTTAAGTGGTTAACTACCAGTGCATTCACAAGTGCCCTTACTGAAATCATTGAGAGCTACAAGCTATCTGCTTCAGTAGAAAATTGGACTTGTAGTTCATTCATTCATTCACAGAACTGTGTGAATGAATGATGTGGCTGTGTGTAATGATCTTATATCGTTTGTAATTATAGGATGGAGCAGATTGGGGCAGCAGCAAGCAAAGAATACTCCTTAGAAAAAGCAATGGAAAAGATGAAGGCTGAATGGTCTAATATGATCTTTAACTTTGTCCGATATCGAGATACGGTAGGTAACTCAAGATATTCAATAACAGAGGGATGTATGCCGAAAATAATTTGCATTTTAAAGCTTTTGTACATATCAACCAGTCACGCTCCTTTGTTCTAGTCTGATTGAAAATAACCACTCTCCCCATTATTTACATTTTTTCTTAAATAAGCAACTTTTTTTTAAACCCTGAATTTGTTGCAGAATTATCAGAGACAGAATTTTACGTGTGACACAATTTACTTTAACATGATGCCTCATTTACCTCCACTTTTCTTACCAGTGATGTGGCGGTGTTTCACTACAGGTAGGCAGAGATTTCACTGTGAAATTTAAAAAGTAATAATCTGCGCTTACTGTTCAAAAAAAATTGAGAAAAAAAAGCCTTAGACCCCTTTCACACTGGGGCAGGTTTTTTAGGCACTTTAGCGCTAGAAAAACCCTCTGCAAAGCACCTGAAAACCGTCTCCCATTCATTCCAGTGTGTCTTTTCACACTGGGGCGGTGCGCTTGCGGAACATTCTGAAAAGTCCTGCAAGCAGCATCTTTGGGGCGGGTTGGGAGCGCTGTATTTAGCGCTCCGAAAACACCCTGCCCATTGGCATAGGTGTGCGCAGCCTACTGCATTAGGGTGTGCACCCCAAAGCTCAAACACATGTGAGTTTATCTGCAGCCTCAGCTGCATTGGACAGTGAATGAATGGGAAGTCCTCTGTGCTGAGCAGCTTCCTATTCATTCACAAACTAAAGCATAGTAAACACAGTTTACTATGATTCAGTTTTGAATGGACCCGGTGAGTGAGTGTGTTCAATGTGTTCATTTAGAAAAGGAAAGTGCTGGTAAATTACAACTAGCCCCTTCCCCCCGCTCTCCATCCTGAAACACCTCCCACAGAAGCCGGGGGGGAGGGAAGCTAGCAGCACTGCAGGGAGGGGCCAACAAGAGGGGGGAGCTTGGGCAGTATGGGGGATCAGCACCGCACATACAGTGCCTTGAGAAAGTATTCATTCCCCTTGAATCATATTTTCATGTTACAACTAAAAATGTAAATGTATTTTATTGGGATTTTATGTGATAGATCAACACGAAGTGGCACATAATTGTGAAGTGGAAGGAAAATGATAAATGGTTTTCAACATTTTTTACAAATAAATATGTGAAAAGTGTGGTATGCATTTGTATTCAGCCCCCTTTACTCTGATACTTCTAACTAAAATCTAGTGAACCCAATTGCCTTCAGAAATCACGTAATTAGTAAGTAGAGTCCACCTGTGTGTAATTGAATCTCAGTATAAATACAGCTGTTCTGTGAAAGGTTTGTTAGAGAACCTTAGTGAACAAACAGCATCATGAAGGCCAATGAACACACCAGACAGGTCAGGGATAAAGTTGTGGAGAAGTTTAAAGCAGGGTTAGGTTATAATAAAAACATCCCAAGCTTTGAACATATCACAGAGCACTGTTCAAACCATCATTCAAAAATGGAAAGAGTATGGCAGGACTGCAAACCTACCAAGACGTGACCGTCCACCTAAACTGACAGGCCGGGCAAGGAAAGCATTAATCAGAGAAGCAGCCAAGAGGCCCATGGTAACTCTGGAGGAGCTGCAGAGATCCACAGCTCAGGTGGGAGAATCTGTCCACAGGACAACTATTAGTTGTGGACTCCACAAATCTGCCCGTTATGGAAGAGTGGCAAGAAGAAAGCTATTGTTGAAAGAAAGCCATAAGAAGTCCCATAACCTCCGCTTGTAGTTTGCGAGAAGCCATGTGGGGGACACAGTAAACATGTGGAAGAAGGTGCCCTGGTCAGATGAGACCAAAATTGAACTTTTTGGCCTAAAAGCAAAATGCTTATGTGTGGCGGGAAAAAAAAACTGTACATCACCCTGAACACATCATCCCCACCGTGAAACATGGTGGTGGCAACATCATGTTGTGGGGATGCTTTTCGTCAGCAGGGACAGGGAAAATGGGCAGAGTTGATGGTTCACCTTTCAGCAGGACAATGACTCCAAACATACAAAAAGAGCTACAATGGAATGGCTTAGATCAAAGCATATTCATATGCTGGAACGGCCCAGTCAAACGCCAGACCTTAATCCAATTGAGAATCTGTGGCAAGACTTGAAAATTGCTGTTCACAGATGTTCTCCATCCAATCTGACAGATTTGAAAACCATTTATCATTTTCCTTTCACTTCACAATTATGTGCCACTTTGTGTTGTTCTATCACATAAAATCCCAATAAAATACATTTCCGTTTTTGGTTGTAACATGACAAAATGTGGAAAATGTCAAGGGGTATGAATACTTTTTCAAGGCACTGTAGTAATTAAGGTGTGCCCAGGCACACCTGACACACCCCCTGCACACACCTATGCCCTTTGGTATGAATGTGTTGCACGTTCGAATCGCCTTAAAAGCAATTTTAAAGCGCCGCAAAATGGGAGTTTTTAATCCTTTTTTTGGGTTAAAAGCGCCCCGCTAGCAGCCAAAAAAGGGAGCAAAAGCAGCGCTTTAGCGTTAACGACCGGCGCTTTCAGTGTGAAAGTAGCCTTTGAAAGCTGTATTTACAAATATGTGAGCACAGACATACTGTATATGGAAAACTAAAAGAAAAACTGTTGTGCTATCATTTTAAGAGTGTCAGTGAAGAACAATTCACAATAGCAAATTTAATATATGAAACACACTCGTACCACCAATATAACTTAGTGCAGCCACTGTTCCAAACCAATTAAGTTGTGTTTTCCTTAAAATAAGACCCACCGGTTAATTTGCTATTGTTCAAAATAAGACCCACTGGAGTATTCATTGTGTGCAAACAGCACTGGCAATTTTTAAATCAAACAAGTGAATAAATAAAATTATATGTAATGTGCAAATGTTCAAATAAACACCAGAATTTCAAGAAAAAAAATATTAAAAATGCTCAGTCCCAAAAAATTATGACATGGAATTGACTTGTCTTCGACATGTGATAAAGTGGCCTGTGCTTTTTAGCACAAAGTACTTTATCACATGTCGAAGACTTGTCAATTGCATGTCACAGTTTTTCGGGACTGAGCACTTTTAATATTTTTATTACTTGAAATGATGGTCTTGAACATTTGCACATTACATATAATTTTATTTATTCAGTTGTTTGATTTAAAAACTACAAGCGCTCTTTGCACACAAGGAATACTCCTGTGGGTCTTATTTTGAACAATAGCAAATTAACGTGTACAATAATTCACTATACATATGCTCTATAAGCACAAAACATCACGCGCTGTGCATCAATAGAGTGAACTTCCAAAACTGTGACTAAACAAAAAGTCTGCACTTTCTTTTTTTTATCTCCAAAACAAATTTTTATTAAACAAGCATGATACATCCATTACTGGCTTTAGAGCAATACAATTTGTTATACATTCACAAATCTTAATTTCACATAGGATACTGAAAGTTTCAAACGAACATGTGCAGTATAAACATCTACACCTTAGAAGCAATGATCAGCAAAATGTGACATATGTGCAGAGATCTAATTTGTATCTACACAAAGTTGTACAGACATAAAGGCACAGCCCCCCCCCCTTTCGCGTTGGGCGTGAGCCGGGGGCCCAAAAAATGGTAATGCCATGTTTATAGCAAACGGTCCTAAACAAGTTCCACCGGTGCCAACCCAGGTACGCTCAGTCATGATTCCCATAGCTTGGCAAACTTTGCTGTGCTGCCCCTATGTTGGTAGATATACTTTTCTAGCCTTAAAGTGTTACTCATTTGTTCTATCCACTCCCGCACTGTAGGGGGTTCTGTTGATTTCCAGTGGTGTAAAATAAGTTTCTGAGCCTGAAAAAGGGACCTAGCTATCGCCTGCCTAGGGACCTCCTCCACCAAACCATCGTCTATAATACCTAGCAGACATTGTTTGGGATCCTTTTTAATCTGAACCTGGAAAACCCGGTTAATAACCCCTATAAACTCCACCCAGTAAACATGTAATTTGGGGCAATGCCACAAAAGATGTATCAGGTCGCCATGGTCCAGCATGCAGCGAGTACATGATGGATCATCACGCACTCCCATTCTAACAACTTGGCAGGAGTATAATGGACCCTTAAAAGTATATACAACTGGGACAGGCGCTGGGCAATATTTAAAGAGCACTGTGATACTGCCAATAGTGCCTCCTCCCATTGTTCCTCCTCAAAGGGCCCAACATCCCGCTCCCATTGGAATATCACTTTTTGGGTAGAATCCGGTAAGGACAGATTAAGTAGCAAGACAATACCTCTGACATGTAATTAAAATAGAAGTAGTGTTTTGTACCCATGCCTCTACATCATTTTTGGCCTTTATCGCATGCTGGAGTTGGAAGTAGTAGAACTGCATGGACATGGGAAGCTGGAATACTGCCTGAAGAGCAGCAAAAGCATGCAGCTCTTCATTGCGGAATATTTGAAGTAAGTAGTTAACCCCATATTGCTGCCATTTTACCGGTCATTGTGCCATATAGGACTAAACTTAGTAAACCCAGTGACCTGTTGTAGTGTTCTGACTTTATTCCAAATTTTTTGTATTAGGTTATACGTGGGGTATAATTCAGAAAACATGGCTACAGCAAATAGAACACATTGGCATGAATGATGAACTATAATTGCATAAGTATTTTGGGAAAAAATAATTTAAGTGCAATAAGTGAATTGGCAGAACTGTTGAAACTGACTTTTAACCATAAGACGGCCCCAAAAAAATGCAATTTTTAGATTCATGCTGTACTATTATTATTATTATTATTATACAGGATTTATTTAGCGCCGACAGTTTACACAGCGCTTTACAACATTAGGGCAGACAGTACAAGTACAATACAATTCAATACAGGAGGAATCAGAGGGCCCTGCTCGTTAGAGCTTACAATCTAGGAGGGAGGGTCAAGTTATACAAAAGGGTAATAGCTGCGGGGAATGAGCTAATGGAGAAAATAGTGCAGTTGTTAGGTGAAGGCAGGATAGGCTTCTCTGAAGAAGAAAGTTTTTCAGGGATCTAGACTAATATAAGTGTTGGGTACCTATCTTCAAGGATTTACCACTTTTTTTTACTCCATAAACTTTTTAAAACGGGTACAGGAACAGTGCCTATAGAATTCTAGCAATTTGTTCAAATTTAACCTGGTCAAAAGTTATAATTCCAATGACTTTTATTCAAAGCTAGAAGCCTTTGACACTATACATTTATTCTTAATACTGACCAAGAGCCAAATCGCAATGGCCTTTAGTATTTATTCAAAATTCATTCTCTGTAGTCAATCCAGTGCAGAGTTGGTTCTGCTTGGTGGCACTAAACTTTATTACTGACACCATTTTATTGAATAATGACCTAACTCACATGTATTCATGTGTCATTTTCAAATATTATTGGACTGAATCCTTACGTATCCTTAACCTGGTTTGTTAGATTTGTGAATTGAGACCTAGGCGTCTATTTATCAAAAATTTGATGAGCAATTCATCTAAAATTCACAAAAACCTCTTTGGTTAACATTATCCTATATATTAAGGCAAATTCGTGGACATTCAACATTTACCCAACATTCGCATAAGGATAATTACATTAATTGGCAATTGGCAACAACTGTTCTTCAAAAGGAAATGGTCTTTACTGTGACATAGACCCCGTATTTAAGAAAATAGTGAATGTTACCTTTCCTGCACATTCACCTGACATTTCATCAAGCTGTTATTAACTAAACTTTTACTAGTTGAGCTGTAAAATCATTGCAGTTGCTACCGAAAAGGAAACTGAACATTCTCTTTTCAATTAATTTATTAAAATTTAACTAAAGATAAAAAGAAATTGTGAGCAGGCAGCTTTTTATTGCAGAAAGAGACATGCTAGGTCTCTTCTGCAATAAAACAAACTTGCCTGCCTTTTCAGTCTTCTACTGAATGTACAGTAAGCTGCTTATAAGCATGATGATATGATATTACATTCTCGGCATGGTATCAGAATGCTGGGAGGAATGACCTGCACATGTGCAGGAGTCATTTCACCTCCATGGGCCAATCAAGAAGCCTAAAAACACCAGGTATAGGTCTGGGGACATCTCAACAGCTGGCAAGGTATCCAGCTGTCACATCGCTGGAGTAAAGAAGAGACTTCTGCAGACATTAGTTCCTCTTTAAAGTCCAGACCAACCTAAGGACTGTTGCACAGCTTCAGCTTATATAAGAGCAGGATGAACAGCAAGCTTTTATGAAACATTCAGCAAACTTTATATCTAAGCCTTTAATGCCTCCTACACACGAGCGGAAATTCCACCAGCAAAAGTCCGATGAGAGCTTTTGGTCCGAAAATGCGACCGTGTGTATGCTCCATTGGACTTTTGCTGGCGGAATTCCAACCAGCAAAAGATTGAGAGCATGTTCTCAATTTTTCGGTCGGAAAAAGTTCCGATCTAAAATTCCGATCGTCTGTACCAATTCCGACGCGCAAAATTCCTACGCATGCTCGGAAACAATTTGACACATGCTGGGAAGCATTGAACATTTTCTCGGCTCGTCGTAGTGTTGTCGTCACCGCGTTCTTGGCGGTCGAAAGTTCAGAGAACTTTTGTGTGACCGTGTGTATGCAAGGCAAGCTTGAGCGGAATTCCGTCGGAAAAATCTTGGAAATTCTGCTCGTGTGTACACGGCAGAAGTGCCCCTTTCCTGTTTGGAAATGTTATACACAGAGCTGCTATCAGGCTTCAGCAGGCTTCAGGAGCTGAAGGGTGCTTTAAAAACTTTGCTGAAGTTCTACAAATGCTGTCTAAAGCCAAGTTTACACTTTTAATTGAGGGGCTGAAAACCCCACGGTTGAACCACATTTTTATCGCCCCCTCAACCACTCCCCCTGTTACTGCTGAGGCAGGGGCCTAGGGTGTACTGTACATATGCTGTGGCCGTAGCAGGAATTATAACCCTGTCGTGCTCAGCAGACAGTACTGAATGGGACCACACTGCAACCGCCATGCACAATGCACGCGGTTGCGGCACGATTTTCTGGTAATTAGGGGGTTAAAACAGGTGGTGAGGAGGCAATACAATGCCTTTTTACTGCCTGTCTATTGCTGTCTGAAGAGGTATCCAAATGCAGATTGCGCCTCAGACAGCAAAGAAAGTCTAAACAAGGCCTAAAAACATACTGTTTACACTGCTCTTATATGCTGAAGCCCTTGTAAAACAGGTAGTTCCCACAAATAATGCTAAGCCAGTTCTTGATACTATATCTTACTACATTAACCACTTGCTTACAGGACACTTAAACCCCCCTCCTTTCCAGACCAATTTTCAGCTTTCAGCGCTGACGCACTTTGAATGACAATTGCACGATTATACCACCCTGTACCCAAATGAAATTTTTATAATTTTTTCCCCACAAATAGAGCTTTCTTTTGGTGGTATTTGATTACCTCTGCGGTTTTTATCTTTTGTTAAAAAAATTTAAAAAGACCGAATTTAAACATTTTTTTTTTTTTTTATATTTTGTTATAAAATTTTAAAAAAGGTAATTTTTCTCCTTCATTGATGTAGGCTGATGAGGCGGCACCAATTGACACTGATAGGTGGCAGTGATGGGCACTGATGGGTGGCAGTGATGGGCACTGATTGGTGGCAATAATGGGCACTGATCTGGTACATTGATCTGCAACACTGCTAGGTGGCACTGATTGGCACCAATGGTGGGCATTGTTAGGTGGCAATGGTGGGCATTGATAGGTGGCACTTGTAGGCATTGATAGATGGCACTCATGGGCATTGATATGTGGCACTGGTGGGCACTGTGGGCACTGTGATGTGGCAATGTCAGGTGGCACTGGCAGGGGGTACTGGTGGCACAATTGAGGCATTATTGCCTCCTCCTCTTCGGGACCGATGTCCCTTGCTGCTGAGCCGGTGATTGGCTTTTTTTTCTCCTCGCACTGTCAGCGCGAGGAGAAAAAAAAAACGATCACCGAGCTTTTGTTTTGATCATGTGATCAGCTGTCATTGGCAAGGGTAAGGGGCCGGGACCCGCCCCTTACTTGGATCAGTGATCACCCGAGTCTCAGTGACTCGGTGATCACAGCGGGGCGCGTGCACAGGGGAGGCCGTCATATGACAGCCTCCCAGGAATTCAGGTCCGCACTGTAGCCGTCATTCGGCTATAGCGCGGATATCAAGTGGTTAAAAATTATTTATTGTTGTTCATACACTCCCTTTTATGCTATTCATCCCATTTCTCATATTCTTGATGTCTTCAGTGAAATATCATGACTATAATGAATTGCGAAGCAGAAGTTTTTGTCAGGCAGTACTACTGGGCTAACTCATTTTTAGGCTGGGTTCACCCTAGTATGGTGCTAATTCCAGCTCCAGTTTCTCTGCGAAGAGAAAAAGCAGCTGTTCAGCGGTTCCTCTCTGTTGTAGCTGTGGATCAGCTGACCTGAGAAAGGGGGGAGTAGTGAGGAGGGGGAGAGAATTCATGTTCAGAACAGAACGCATCTGCGAATCAGATGCATTCTCATAGAAGATGATGTGCCTGCAATTCGCACCACAATGCCTAGAAAACACACGCGTTTTTTGGACAATGCGGAGTGCGAATGCAATGCACATATGTGAACCAGATTCATTCAAACGAATAGATTTAAAAATGTTCTGCAAATTGGATGCGGTGCAAGCCACATCCAATTCACATAAGTGGGAACCAAGCCTAAGTCTAGGGGCAGCAAAATGCACAGTATTAGTTATTCATAACTGCAAATAATGACATTTTGTAGTAACTTGCATAATAGATATGATTTGAATACTGCCTGCTGTATTTTGAATCAATATGAAGGCTGCTAAAAGCCTCCAGTAGGAAAGATTTGATAATAGCAACAGGGATTCTTCTAAATTGCTTTTCCCTCCGTGTCCAGAGAATGATGATTTGTGTGAAACAGTTTGTAAATCTATCTTTTTAGGGCCTGTAATTACTCATTAATTACATATTCAATGTAATTGACTAGACTTCCTAGAGCTGATGATCTCTTAAACCCATTAAAATTGAGGAAGAATCTTTTCCAAGGATGAATGACCTTTTATAATCAAAACTTTCACGGACAGACCAAATTTTGCTGTTTGGTACATCTAGGGCCCCCATTTGGTAATTAGTTTTTTAAAATGCCCTCAAATTATTTTATTATAATAGTCAGAGAATTGGACCAAAATATGCAAAAACATTTAACTTTTTAGGTTATTTAATGCCTAACATATTTTTCTAATTAATTCTGTTCTAAATATAAAAACATTTTATATATTTCTTATTATTTTTGATGCATACATTAGCTCTGTATGGTTGATAGACAAGTGCCTATACTTTAGATTTTTAGCTATAAAGTTGTTATTAAATTGCTTAAAAATACGCTCTAGGTCAAATGACAATTGAACGGCAGCAGCTACTTAATTACCTGTGATAGTACATAAATACGCTGCACTAATAACAGGTGCAATAAAGCAAAATAAATAATAAATTGAAATGAATAAACACATACAAAGTGCAAACGTGCAACAAATTGGTGTATAAATGGTAAGCCCTCGAATATGCAGACCCGAAATTTGGTCAGTACAAAGTGCAAACAGTCCATTTAAATACAGGTAAATTAAATTTTGTAATCCAGAAAGTGCAATTGTGCAATGGGGATAAGAAGGAATCTCCCTCCAGGCATTAGCAGTTGACAGATGCTTGCACCAAAAATATATAATTGGTCAAACTCTCATGTGTCACAGCATAAAAAGGATCGGCATCCAGTGGAGACAATTGCCACACAGCAATGGATTGAGATGTAATGCGGAAGTGTAAAGAAACAAACTGCCATAGTGAAGCCCCTTTAAATTCTTAACCATTTATTTGCAAAGTCCATAATCAATAACCTCAGAATGGTCATTATCCAATAAAACAGAGATGCTCCAGCAGGCTGATGGCTCCCATGAATACAAAGCCACGGACAACAGCAAAATGTGCATGATGAGACAAGCCGCTCCTTACGCATTTTGTCACCAATGACGTCTTGGGGGGACAGGCTGTATGACGGACAACACGCACAGAGTCCGCTGGAGACAGCCACTATGTTAAAGGCTTGATTAATAATTAGAACTAGCAGGCGCCCTCACATGAAATATTAAATAAAACACTTACACAGAAAAAACATTACCACCAGGGTGCTTACAAAGAAGTCAGCCCCATCTAGTGGATAAAAAACAAACCAACCTGCTATTACAATGAGTACATGGTAACAAATATGTAAATGTATTAATTAATTAACATAAAATTAAAACATCAAGAACGGAACGTGTTCTGATGAAAAGATATATAAGCATGAAAGTTAAATTAAAATGTTTTAAAAACTGATAAATTGATAAAACATAAAATAAAAATTATAAATATTATAAAGTTATTATTTGAAATAGTCATGCAACTTATATTGCTGTACCTTAAAGAGTATATAAACCCCAAAACAGATATGTAATACATTGCAGCTTATCAATTCTTAGATGAGGTGGCTGCATTCATTTTCTTTTTTAGGCTTTTTTTCACCTGGTGATCTGAACAGTAATAAACTCTGTCTTGGGGTAGCTACAATAAACTGCTGTATCTATGGAAGAGCATGGTAACCACCCTTGAACAGCAGTATTTTCAACCTGTAGAGAGGGTAGTGTTAGATGGACTAGTAGATTTAGATGGACTTTTCATAAATAACTAACAAATTTAACCACTTGCCGACTGCCTAACGCAGATATACTGCGGCAGAATGGCACAGGCAGGCAAAATCACGTACCTGGTGCATCACGCCCCCCCGGTGCCCGAGGCGGTCAGCTTCGTTAGGGGAGCGCTCCAGGCTGAGGGGGAGGCCACTCATTCGTGGCCACCCCCTCGCGATCGCTCTCAACGAATGACAATCTTTTTCTGCTGCTGTAATGTAAACAGCGGCAGAGGAAGTGATGTCATCTCTTCTCCAGTCGGTCTTTTCGTTCCGGCGCCGAGGAGAGAAGGCATCGATGTGAGTTGCACCAACACTACACTAACAGTAGAACACACTAGGCACACTTTTCACCCCCCATCACCCCCCGATCACCCCCCTGTACTCCCTGTCAGTGTTTTATAGCATCAGGGACCCCCATATACTACCTAATAAAGGTTTTAACCCCCTGATTGCCCCCTAGTTAACCCTTTCACCAGTGATCACCGTGACGCTGGTTGGTTAGTTTGTATTTTATAGTTTCAGGGCACCCGCCGTTTATTACCTAATAAAGGTTTAACCCCCTAATTGCGGTGATATAAGTTAAGTCTTAGGTCAGATAAGGTCTGCGTCACCCCAGGCAGCGTTAGGTTAGCGCCAGTACCACTAACACCCACGCACGCAGCATACACCTCCCTTAGTGGTATAGTATCTGAACAGATCAATATCTGATCCGATCAGATCTATACTAGCATCCCCAGCAGTTTAGGGTTCCCAAAAATGCAGTGTTAGCGGGATCAGCCCAGATACCTGCTAGCACCTGCGTTTTGCCCCTCGGCCCAGCCCTGCCCAGCCCACCCAAGTGCAGTATCGATCGATCACTGTCACTTACAAAACACTAAACACACATAACTGTAGCGTTCACAGAGTCAGGCCTGATCCCTGCGATCGCTAACAGTTTTTTTGGTAGCGTTTTGATACAGTCGCTAACAGTCAGGAGCTTTTTTACCTGTGAGTCTCACTAGTGTACCACTAAATTTAGAGCCCAAAATGGCAAATCGAAGGTACACTACTGAAGAGGCCTACACGTTTCTGAGCATGACAGATAGTGAAGAGGAAGTCACTCATCTGTCAGATTCAGGCTCAGAATACGATCCTGTAGACAACAGCGGCTCCATGACAGATAGCTCTGACGACGGAGTTGTGGTCCCTGCCAAGGTCAGGCATACCAGACCCCGAACTTCTTCTTCTGTCGTTGATGTGCAAGAACCGCAGGTCCCTCGTATGGAGCAGAGCAGTACTAGCGCCGCTATTCCTTCTGGTGAACTGGCAAGCACCAGCGGCCTAGTACACCCTGGTCGTACATCCAGCACTGCAGTATCACTTGGTGACGTGGCGAGTCCTATAAGTGCAGTTCAAGTTGGCGAGGTGGCAAGCACAAGTAGTGTCCCGCTGCCACCAAGAAGACGAACACAGGCCCATAGTGCCCTGCATTCGCCAATCCTAATTGGGAACCCACCACTTCTGCAGCACCCATACTTCCCCCATTCACTGGCCAACCCGGCATTCAGGTGGAAACAGTTGATTTTACGTCACTTGATTTTTATTCGCTGGTTTTCACCAAAGATCTCTATAGATCTATTGTGGACCAAAGCAATTTGTACGCTGGTCAACACAACGCCACTATTCCCCAGTGCTCCCTTGCCAGAGATTGGAGACCAATTACAGTCTCTGAATTTAAGCTCTTTTTGGGCCTCAACATGGGCATAATCAAAAAGAGTAAGTTGCGGTCATATTGGTCCACTGACCCAATTCACCATATGCCCTTGCTCTCTGCCTCCATGACCAGGGTACGATACGAGCAGATCTTGCGGTTCATGCATTTCAATGACAATGAACTCTGTCGTCCTCGTGGAGACCCTGGATACAATCGGCTCTACAAAATTCGGCCCCTCGTAAACCACTTCAACCAACGTTTTGCAGACTTGTTTACTCCCCATCAAGTTGTCTGCGTTGATGAGTCCCTGATTAAGTTTTCTGGCCGCTTGTTATTCAAACAGTACCTTCCCAGCAAGCGTGCCAGATACGGGGTCAAGATGTATAAGCTCTGTGACAGGGCCACAGGCTATACATGTGGTTTTATGGTTTACGAGGGAAAAGATAGTCACGTAGAGCCGACAAACTGCCCTGACTACATAGGAAGCGCTGGCAAGATTGTGTGGGACTTGGTGTCACCCTTATTTGGAAAGGGGTACCACTTGTACGTGGACAATTATTACACAAGCGTGCCACTTTTTAGTCACTTGTTTGAACAGCAGATTGGAGCATGTGGCACTGTGCGACCTAATCGCCGGGGCTTTCCCCAGCGGCTTGTAGATTCCCGTCTTAGGCTGGGGGAGAGAGCCTGCTTGCAGTGTAATAATTTGCTCGCTATGAAGTGGAGGGACAATAAGAATGTTTTCGTTCTTACCTCCCTTCATGCAGACACGACGGTCCAAATTCCTACGGCGACTGGTGTTGTGCAGAAACCCCTCTGTGTCCACGAATATAACCAAATTATGGGAGGGGTGGACCTCAACGACCAGATGTTGGCGCCGTACCTAGTTGCCCGTAAGGCCAGACGCTGGTACAAAAAAGTGTCTGTTTATTTATTTCAATTGGCTTTGCTGAATGCTCATGTGCTATACAGAGCTTCAGGACGGACTGGATCCTTCCTTAAATTCCAGGAAGAGATCGTCAGAGCCCTTCTGTTTCCAGACGGTGCTCCACCTCACCTTCCCCAACCAAATGCAGTAAAAAGTAAAAAAAAAAAAAAAAAAAAAAAAATATATAAAATAAAAAAAACAAAAATAGTTGTCGTTTTATTGTTCTCTCTCTATTCTCTCTCTCTATTGTTCTGCTCTTTTTTACTGTATTCTATTCTGCAATGTTTTATTGTTATTATGTTTTATCGTGTTTGCTTTATAGGTATGCAATTTTTTTATACTTTACTGTTTACTGTGTTTTATTGTTAACCATTTTTTTGTTTTCAGGTACGCCATTCAGCAGATTTATTTATCTTGACAGCAACAGCGTTTGCTCCCATGATAAATAAAGCCGTGACTCCTGTCGGAGGTGATTTCACCACCACAGTTACATACTTCAGCATATATGCCGAAGCATGAGGGCAGCAGGGGCAGAGGAGACGATTAGCTCCTACCTTTTGCGGGAGGATGCCCCCATGCTTCGGCATATATATATTTTAGGCACAGGCTGCGTTAAATGTTTTATTTTTTACTATTTTTTTTTGTATTTGCTTTGCAGGTATGGTAAGTCTTACTGTTATACTGTAATATTACTTTGTTTTATTGTTAACCATCATTTGCTTAGCAAGTACGCCATTCAGTTGCAGCGCGGATTTATTTATCTTGACAGCAACAGCGCTTGCTCCCACGATACATAAAGCCGTGACTCCAGCGCTGTAGGAGGTGATTTCGCCACCACAGTTAAAAAAAAGGGCATATATGCCAAAGCATGGGGGCAGCAGGGGCGGAGGAGTGATTTGCTCCTACCTTTTGGGGCAGATGCCCTCATGCTTCGGCATATATAAACGTTGCATGTATGCCCATCATTAGAAGTGGGTGGATGAAGGGAGGTATTCTAATGGTGGGCATACCCACCGATAAATCTCTTTTTTTCGTTCAGCCCACAGGCTGCATGAAAAAAAAGTTTACAATATATGCGCAACAAGGACCAGCAACGTACTGGTATGTTGCTGGACTTTGAGTGGTTATACCAGAATGATGCCTGCAGGTTTAGGTATCATCTTGGTATCATTCTTTTCAGACAGCGGTTGGCTTTCATGTGAAAGCAATCCTAGTGGCTAATTAGCCTCTAGACTGCTTTTACAAGCAGTGGGAGGGAACGCCCCCCCACCGTCTTCCATGTTTTTCTCTGGCTCTCCTGTCCCAGCAGGGAACCTGAGAATGCAGTCGGTGATTCAGCCAGCTGACCATAGAGCTGATTAGAGACCAGAATGGCTCCAAACATCTCTATGGCCTAAGAAACCGGAAGCTACAAGCATTTCATAAGTTAGATTTTGCTGGATGTAAACAGTGCCATTGGGAAATTGGGAAAGCATTTTATCACACCGATCTCGGTGTGGTCAGATGCTTTGAGGGCAGAGGAGAGATCTAGGGTCTAATAGACCCCAATTTTTTTCAAAAAAGAGTACCTGTCACTACCTATTGCTATCATAGGGGATATTTACATTCCCTGAGATAACAATAAAAATGATAAAAAAAAAAATGAAAGGAACAGTTTAAAAATTAGATAAAAAAGCAAAAAAAATAAAGAAAAAAATAAAAAAAGCACCCCTGCCCCCTACTGCTCTTGCGCAAAGGCGAATGCAAGCGTCGGTCTGGCGTCAAATGTAAACAGCAATTGCACCATGCATGTGAGGTATCACCGCGAAGGTCAGATCGAGGGCAGTAATATTAGCAGTAGACCTCCTTTGTAAATCTAAAGTGGTAACCTGTAAAGGCTTTTAAAGGCTTTTAAAAATGTATTTAGTGGGGGGCGTGGCTTAGCGATGGCCGTGTGAGGAAGACTTCTTTGAGAGCTCCTGCCGTTTCCCCTTTCTGTCCCGCAGAATCGATGTTTTTTCTTGAGTAGAGCATGGCATGACACCTACCACAAGGTACGGAACAAGATCGACGGCTAGAAATATCCAGCCATCAACCCCACGGAGCAGGATCCAAAGATATTTCAGGGACTCACAGAAAGAGACTCCGGGCGCCATAGAGACAGCGCCACGTGTGCAGTCTATGGTAGAGACCGTTGCGCCAGAAATATCAGCTTTCCCAACATCATCTATCTCCATGGACTGCTTTTCGGAGACTCCCGTGACCCTCCAAACAGTGATGGCGGGTTCGTCACAACGACTGAGCGGTATACCTGAAGAACTCCGGGTTATACTCCAGGCTCTCCCTACCAAGGCGGACATTGAGGCCCTCCCCTCCAGATCTGACATAGAGTCCCTGATACTACGAGTGGAAGAGGCACATAACCGGGAAATTCAGAGAGGAGATTCATGGGCTCACGGAGCGGGTGGAATCTAATGACACTTCAATTATATCCCTCTCTCAGCGGGTCTCTGCCCTGGAACGATCGCAGACATCACAAGCAGCCACAGCCATAGACTTGCAGCTCCATCTGGAGGATTTAGAGGACCGCAGTCATCGCAATAACCTGCGGCTGCGAGGCATTCCTGATTTTTCAAATAATATTGGGAGCCTATCCACCGCATCTGGAACTTGATCGAGTTCACAGAACTTCGGGACCTAAACCAGCAGATCCGGACAGGCCCAGGGACGTGCTTTGCAGGCTCCACAGATACACCCAAAAAGAGCTCATTATACGCAAAGCCTGGGATCATGGAGAGCTGGAATTTGATGGGGCAACAATTAAAATTCTCCTGGATTTGTCAAGAGCTACGCTGCAGAGAAGAGCCCTCCTGAGACCAGCACTGGAATTGACCAGAAGGCAGGGATACACATATCGGTGGGACAACCCTTATAGTGGTGACTTTCCATAAAGGAGCCGCTTCCTTCACCCTGCGTACTCCAGCGGAACTGCCGGACTTCTTTGCTTCCTTAGTAGTGGAACCGATCGCGGTTCCTGATTGGCTTGCCTTTATCCCTAAACCAGCGGGCTGTCCGGGACCTACAGCTCAACGTAACCACCAACCCCCCTGTCAACAGAGGTCCAGAAGGAGACACCGGACACCCTCCGCCGAGGGAACTCGTGAGTCCTGATCTGAGCACAGATCATCAGCCTAAGCACAAACCTACATTTTATTGTTTTACCTCACCCCTGACTTGTTAACTGTGACCCATCCACCCGTGTTAGTGGCCCAGCGACACCCGCAGTACTTTCTTACTTCCAGTCACTGGAGTGGCGGTACACCGAAGGACGGACACCCAGTTTCCCCTCCCGACCACTGTCCGTCATGGATTACCCCGGGAAAGTGACCGGAGTAGGCTGAGATCCTTTTGCTCAGGGATACAGGCTTAAGAAACTTTTACCAGGCTGATCTGGGTTTATCGCTTATGCCTCTGCAGCCGTTCTTGGTTATGTCCCTCATGTGGTCTAGCGGTCGGCAGATGGCTGACGCAATGTTTGATTAATATGCACCAGAATCCCTGCCACTGAGATCAATTTGTTGGACCAGGACATACCAATTACAAGAATTACTACAAATCAGGAGATGCCTGAAAAGCTCCAACATGAACTTTGCATCTGGGCGGCAATGAGTTTAAGGGGGGTGGGGGGTGGGATTGGAGCCATTCTCGGATATCATGCAATCCAGGACCCATGATCACAAGTAAGGGGAGGTGATAATGCGGAGTATGCCTGAGTAATAGATGTAGGGTCATGTTGTATGGGCACATCCCTCTCCCCGTGAAGAACATTAGCAACCCGACAGGGTCACTGGGCATTCCCTGGTGTTAAGGTCGTGGGGCCACATGCAGGAATACACTCAGTCTAGATCGAAAATAAGTTTGTCCTTTACCTGCATAGGTGGGGGGCGGAGGACTTTTATAGCCAGGTCATGGGAATGTGGTCACAAGTTTGAATTTATTGTGTAGTGGTTATAGGGGGTAGACGTGTTTAATGTTGCAGGTTCTAGCTTGTAGGCTGAATTTTGAATGTTACCAAAATAAGCATAAGTAAATCTAATCGGTGATCTGCACCTGTTCCTTGCAATCCTTAACCTCAGTATTATTTCTGTTTTTTGTTTTGCTTTACAAATGGTGCTGCATATACGATGACACACATCGCTGCTCTATGGGATGGAGAGGGGTGTTCGGTGGGATCCTCGCTGGCTATCTCTCTCCACAAACCCACTTAGGCCTACGCTCGATTACCAGTTCAGTGCTGGTGAGCGTCTTAGCACTATTGTGCTACTCCTTTAGAGTATAATAGATCTAGCACCCACTAAATGCGACTTAGATACTCTATTCCCCTCTGTCTTGTCTCCTTTCCACGTTCATTTATTTTTATTTTTCATTTTCTCTCTTCCTACTACCTCTAGTCCCTCCCTCCCCATTTGTACCTTCTGACCCCAGTTTTTCTCCCCACAACTGGGGACCATGGAGGCTGTGCATGTACTTTCACTGAATACAAAGGGCCTAAACATGCCTGAAAAGAGACGTATGTTACTACATGACTTACGACATCACAAGACGGACATAGCATTCATCCAGGAGACACATTTTAAAGACTGTAAATTACCCATATTGAAAAACAAATTTTTCCCGGTGGTATATCACTCCACGAACGGGTCTGCCAAGACCCGTGGAGTGTCTATACTCATCTCCCGTAGTGTCCCTTGGAAATGTATTGAGGTGGAATCCGACCCGGAAGGACGTTTCTTGTTTCTTAAGGGTAAGATTGGCGGGGTTCGGGTGACCCTAGCAAATATTTATGCCTCTAACAATCATCAGGACCACTTCTTCACTAAAATCATAGATACCTTATTGGAGTTCACAAGAGGGCACCTGATAGCAGGAGGCGACTTTAATGTCCCGTTAATTCTTTCGGAAGATACCTCCGCTAGGCATTCCTCAGTCCCACCTAAAACCAGGAAACGAATCGCTCGCACATTTCACAAAGCACAATTGACTGATGCCTGGAGACTTCTCCACCCGACTGAAAGAGATTACACCTTTTATTCCAATTCACATAAACAATACTCCAGGATAGACTACTTTCTACTTCCCCACACCCAACTGCATGCCCTCCGTGACTCCTCGATTGGGTCCATTACATGGTCTGACCATGCCCCTGTTCTGTTGACTTACGCCCTGACAAACAGTTTCACCTCCAAAACAAAGACCTGGAGACTTAATGAAAGTCTTCTACAGGACGGAGAAGTACTTAAAGATGTACTCAGGGAACTGAATAGTTACTTCAAAACCAACAACACTCCTGACAGTGACCCTGGCATAGTATGGGAAGCCCATAAAGCGGTGATCCGCGTAATCTTAATTAAGCACGGGGCTCGTATCAAAAGATTAAGGTCGGCACAGATGACGGCACTCCTTCATGATTTACACCTAGCAGAAGCCAGACACAAACATGCCCAAACCCCATCGGGGGAAGCGGAAATTCTGCTCTTACGTAACAACAAAATTAATGACTTATTGCAATTCCGAGCCAAAGCCGCGCTACAAGTATGTCGACGGGTATCGTATGAGTCGGGGAACAAGTGCGGTAAATTATTGGCCAAATCTTTGAGAGAACAGACCCTTGCAAATTATATTCCCCATATTGTGTCACCCTCGGGTCAGGTCACACTACCACAAAAGATAGCAGGGGAATTCAAAGATTTCTATAAATCCCTTTATAACTTGCAGAAGACACCATCCTCACAACTGCAAATAGAGGACTACCTAAACAAATCTGGTATGCCCAAACTGTCCGCCGAGTTCAGTGAGTTGATAGACGAACCGATTACCATGGAAGAAATTCAGACGGTAATCAAAAACATGAAATCAGGGAAAGCTCCAGGCCCGGATGGCCTTACGGCCCAATATTACAAAATCTTACTGCCGTCTTTAGGAGAGTTCATGCATAAACTCTTCAATTCACTGGACTCAGGCGCACACATCCCGAGAGACACCCTTATAGCACATATAGCGTTAATCCCCAAGGCAGGGAAGGACACTACTGTCTGTGGGAACTTTAGGCCAATTTCACTGCTTAATGTGGATCTCAAAATCTTTATGAAAATATTGTCAACTAGGATCCAACGTTTTCTGCCATCTCTGATCCACTTGGACCAGGTCAGGTTCGTCCCAACCAGAGAGGCTAGGGACAACACAGTCAAAGTCCTAAACATACTACATGTGGTCAATCAGAACAAGACTCCCTGTGTTTTCTTAAGCACGGACGCAGAGAAGGCCTTTGACAGGGTGGATTGGCACTTCATGACTTCTATTCTAAGACATGTAGGCTTGGGGGGCAGGATGCTAAACTGGATTAACTCGGTTTATACTGGCCCCACAGCCCGGGTCCGTGCGAACGGGGTTTTATCAGACCCCTTTGCGATCAGAAATGGAACACGCCAGGGGTGCCCATTGTCCCCTCTCCTCTTCACCCTGTCACTGGAACCCTTCTTGCGTACAGTGCGTGCCAATCCGGACATAACTGGAGTATATATGGGGGAATCACAACAGAAAATTACTGCATACGTGGATGATATGCTGTTTACCCTCACTAACCCGATGGTTTCCCTCCCTAACCTTATCCAGGAATTCAAAACTTATGGAGGTTTTTCGAATTTAAAGATTAACTTCAATAAGTCTGAAGCAATGAATGTAGGAGTGCCCTCGAACCTTCTTACTACACTCAAGAATAGCTTTAAATTTAAATGGACTACCACAGCCCTGAAATATTTGGGCACACACATATCCCCCAAAATGTCTCAGGTATTTGCCCTAAACTTTCCCCCACTGTTGTCAACTGTCCAAACTCTACTCGCCAAATGGCTCACAGGATTACATTTGTGGTTTGGTAGATGCAACATCCTTAAGATGTGCATTCTCCCGAAGTTTCTATACCTTCTCCAGGCCCTACCGATCCAAATCCCATCACGCTACTTTGATCAGACTACTGCCCTTTTCTTTGACTTCATATGGGCACACAAAAGACCCAGACTTAATAAGCGACAGCTAATACTACCCAAACTGTATGGAGGATTGGCTGTGCCAGATCTTCACAAATACCAACAAGCAACTCATTTGACCAGACTGATTGACTGGAACCGCCACCAGTCTACTAAACTATGGACCCAACTGGAACAGACTCAATGTGCCATACCCTTGAACAGAGCTCCCTGGTGCCATGAATCATTACCAAGAAACATGAAAAATCATCCTCTGATAGGGGTTACGATGCGAACATGTTCGTCTCTCTTTACACGATCCCGTCTCACGTCTATTAACTCGCCTCTGCGCCCGATCTTGGGATCCCCAGAATTCGTTCCGGGGTACACAGACCCAGTGTTTCACTCCCTACGAGCCTCAGGCTATTTTCAGGCGTCCCATTTCATTACAGACGGTCGGTGGCCCTCCCCAGCTGCCCTTATGAATTTAGAGGGACCATTTCGCTTAGATTTTTGGAGAGCCCTCCAAATCGATCACTTTCTCAAAACTCTACCCCCTCCGGGAAACTTTGAGCAGACTTTGACTACATACTAAACTCACTGTACAGAAGAGGTAGCTTTACCAAATACCTTGTCTGTCTCCTACCAACTGTTGATCACGCCACCAGATGGCCATCAAATGCACGCCCTCACAGCATGGGAAAGGGACTTACAATGTACCTTTACGTTACGGCAAAAACAAAATATTCTTTACTTTACATATAGATCTTCAATATGCACTAAGATGCAGGAAACCAACTATAAGTTAGTCACCAGATGGTACAACACTCCCGTGAAAATACAAAAGTTCTTCCCTTCTTCCTCGGGTCTCTGTTGGAGATGCCGGGGAGATCGGGGAACGATCCTGCATGTTTTCTGGACCTCCCCCAGCTTGGGGCAGTTCTGGAAGACCTTTCAACATACCGTACAGAAATTCACGGAACGTCCTATCCTGGCGGATCCTGCTTTCTTCCTCCTCCATGCATCCAATATGTCAGGTAAGGCCTACAAAAAATCGCTGATCAGACACCTATTGGATGCAGCAAAGGCATGCATCCCCCTTTTATGGAAATCCACCAAACCTCCGACAGTGGGCATGTGGCTCAATAAGGTGGAGGAAATCAGGAAAATGGAAGATATGGTTCTTACGGCCAGACATCAAAATGAAAAGTACACCAGGACCTGGTCCAGGTGGCTTATTTTTATATATTCTACTGAGAGACAGACCCTTCTGGAGAGGGATTAAAGGCTGGAGTGGGCTGGTGGGATCCACCAGCCGCCGTTACGAATACAGGCGACCCCAGTCACGTGCATGTACCGCTTCCATATGCCCCCTAAACCCCCCCCATCCTTCCCTCTTGTTTCCTCCTCCCCTCTTCTTCTCCAACCTTTTTTCCACTCCTACTATTCTTCTTTCATTTCTTACTCTCTATTTCTGTTTCTCTGAAAAAGGAAAATGGCAAAGGAAAGGGCTGAGCATTTATATATGGGGAACATTACAGGGTTGAATTTTCCATACTCTCTTCTGTAGAATAGACATTTTATCAGGAATGGAATATGTTATTACCTTGTTTTCAGTTGTGATGAAGAAAGAGGCTGTGTCCTCGAATTCTATATATGTTATTGTAATTTCATTAAGGAATTGCCCTTTCTTGAGCTTTAATAAACTTACCGTATATTTCGAGAAAAATTTATTTAGTTTGTCGCCACTGCACGTTTGTGCGCAATTTTAAAGCATGTCGTGTTTGGTATTCATGTACTCGGCCTAAGATCATCTTTTTTATTCCATCAAACATTTGGGCAATATAGTGTGTTTTATTGCATTAAAATGTAAAAAAGTGTGTTTTTTCCCAAAAAAATGCGCTTGAAAAATCGCTGCGCAAATACTGTGTGAAAAAAACAAAAATGAAACACCCACCATTTTAATCTGTAGGGCATTTTCTTTAAAAAATATATAATGTTTGGGGGTTCAAAGTAATTTTCTTGCAAAAAAATAATTTTTTCATGTAAACAAAAAGTGTCAGAAAGGGCTTTGTCTTCAAGTGGTTAGAAGAGTGGGTGATGTGTGACATAAGCTTCTAAATGTTGTGCATAAAATGCCAGGACAGTTCAAACCCCCCCCAAATGACCCAATTTTGGAAAGTAGACACCCCAAGCTATTTGCTGAGAGGCATGTCGAGTCCATGGAATATTTTATATTGTGACACAAGTTGTGGGAAAAAGACAAATTTATTTTTTTTTTTTTGCACAAAGTTGTCACTAAATGATATATTGCTCAAACATGCCATGGGAATATGTGAAATTACACCCCAAAATACATTTTGTTGCTTCTCCTGAGTACGGGGATACCACATGTGTGAGACTTTTTGGGAGCCTAGCCGCATGTGGGACCCCGAAAACCAAGCACCGCCTTCACGCTTTCTAAGGGCGTAAATTTTTGATTTCACTCTTCACTGCCTATCACAGTTTCGGAGGCCATGGAATGCCCAGGTGGCACAAACCCCCCCCCCCCCAAATTACCCCATTTTAGAAAGTAGACACCCCAAGCTATTTGCTGAGAGGTATAGTGAGTATTTTGCAGACCTCACTTTTTGTCACAAAGTTTTGAAAATTGAAAAAAGAAAAAAAAAATGTTTTTCTTGTCTTTCTTCATTTTCAAAAACAAATGAGAGCAGCATAATAAACACCATACCTCTCAGCAAATAGCTTGGGGTGTCTACTTTCCAAAATGGGGTCATTTGGGGGGGTTTGTGCTATCTTAGCATTTTATGGCCTTCAGAACTGTGATAGGTAGTGAGGAGTGAATAAAAAATGTACGCCCTTAGAAATCCCGAAGGCAGTGATTGGTTTTCGGGGCCCCGTATGCAGCTAGGCTCCCAAAAAGTCCCACACATGTGGTATCCCCGTACTCAGGAGAAGCAGCAGAATGTATTTTGGGGTGTAATTCCACATATGCCCATGGCATGTTTGAGCAATATATCATTTAGTGACAACTTTGTGCAAAAAAAAAAAATTGTCACTTTCCCGCAACGTGTGTCAAAATATAAAATATTCCATGGACTCAATATGCCTCTCAGCAAATAGCTTGGGGTGTCTATTTTCCAAAATGGGGTCATTTGGGGGGGGGGGGGGGTTTGTGCCATCTGGGCATTTTATGGCCTTCAAAACTGTGATAGGTAGGGAGGAGTGAAATCAAAACTTTACGCCCTTAGAAATCCTGAAGGCGGTGCTTAGTTTTCGGGGCCCCGTACGTGGCTAGGCTCCCAAAAAGTCCCACACATGTGGTATCCCTGTACTCATAAGAATCAGCAGAATGTATTTTGGGGTGCAATTCCACATATGCCCATGGCCTGTGTGAGAGATATATCATTTAGTGACAACTTTGTGCAAAAAAAAAAAAAGTTTGTAATTTTCCCGCAACTTGTGTCAAAATATAAAATATTCCATGGACTCAACATGCCTCTCAGCAAATAGCTTGGGGTGTCTACTTTCCAAAATGGGGTCATTTGGGGGGGTTTGTGCCATCTTGGCATTTTATGGCCTTCAAAACTGTGATAGGTAGTGAGGAGTGAAATCAAAAATTTTATGCCCTTAGAAATGCTGAAGGCGGTGCTTGGTTTTCGGGGCCCCGTATGCGGCTAGGCTCTCAAAGTCCCACACATGTGGTATCCCCATACTCAGGAGAAGCAGCTAAATGTATTTTGGGGTGCAATTCCACATATGCCCATGGCCTGTGTGAGCAATATATCATTTAGTGACAACTTTTTGTAAATTTTTTTTTTTTTGTCATTATTCAATCACTTGGGACAAAAAAAAATAATAATAAAATGCTCTCAACATGCCTCTCAGCAATTTCCTTGGGGTGTCTACTTTCCAAAATGGGGTCATTTGGGGGGGTTTGTTCTGCCCTGCCATTTTAGCACCTCAAGAAATGACATGGCATTGGCAGGCATAAACTAAAAGCTGTGTCAATTCCAGAAAATGTACCCTAGTTTATAGACGCTATAACTGTTGCGCAAACCAATAAATATATGCTTATTGACATTTTTTTTTACCAAAGACATTTGGCTGAATACATTTTGGCCTAAATGTATGACTAAAATTGAGTTTATTGGATTTTTTATATAACAAAAAGTAGAAAATATCATTTTTTTTCAAAATTTTCGGTCTTTTTCCGTTTATAGCGCAAAAAATAAAAACCGCAGAGTGATCAAATACCATCAAAAGAAAGCTCTATTTGTGGGAAGAAAAAGACGCAAATTTTGTTTGGGTACAGAATTGCATGACTGCGCAATTAGCAGTTAAAACGACGCAGTGCAAAATTGTAAAAAGTGCTCTGGTCAGGAAGGGGGTAAATCCTTCCGGGGCTGAAGTGGTTAAAGTGTAACCTCATCTAACACTTTTAAGCAGTAACAGAATATTTTTTTCCATTTGGGATAAAATTTTTAAGCAAATGAATAGTTTAGTGTTAAATGGTATGACCTACTCAATAAAAGCTACAATAACAATATCTGCTAATAAAACCAAATGCAGCACAGCTGCTGAAAATGTTCAGCCTATATCCCCACCTATACCTCTACTAAAGGCTACAAATCAAAGCGGCCTGATTCTACTGTGCCGCTACTTTTGGAGATAAGCGGATGCGATAGCATATGTCTTTCTTTTCTCACCACAATAAATGAATCTGGTGCCTGACATGACTGGGTCATAGTGTATATGTGTCACAGAATTCAAGGAAGTAAATGTGTGAGATACTTCACAAAGTATGTATACAGACTTCAAGATTGTTTAGAATAACCACTCCTTGAATGGAGGGTACAACAAATCCTAGCACCTGAACACAGTTTTGCACCTTTGATATGTATTAGTATTACTGTATATAATGTATCCTCACAACTACTTGTGTATCAAGCTGAATTACAGTATACCTTGTTTTTTATCAGGACAAATTGGACTTTCATTTGGTAGTAAATGGTAAAGGACTTCTCCTGTTTTTTTTTTTTTTTTATTATTATTTTTTATCAAAGATGATCTGGCACAAAATTGTAAATATTTTTTTTATTTTATTTTTTAGCTGGTTATTGCTTTTACCTAAACCCACCACCAAAGGGCAACCTAAAATAAATCTTTTTTTTATTAAATTTTTTACTAAATTTTCCTGCTTCTGATGACCACAGTGATACCACATGTGTGTAGCTTACTTGTTATTTGTACCCATAGTAGGGCCCATAAACAATAGTGGACATTTTTTTAATCCTTCGTAAAAAGATACTGGCAGTAACTGACACTGATAAATTAAAACATTTTTTAATCCTACCTAAAAATACTGTTGGTGTCTTTTACATAGGATTAAAAAAATGTCCACGGCTCAAACATATTTAAAAAAAAAACCTAGATTAGGGCATTCAACATTATAGCACAATTAATTCCACAGTAGTGATACGCAATACCATATACCACTGCACATCATATACGATTCAAAGACAGTTAAATATGGAAAGGGAAATCCAACGTGTTTTAAAAATATCTTCATCAGGGATGTATATCGCCACCCTGCAATGTAGAAAAAGCTACCAATAAATTGTATTTACATCAGTCATCATCTCAACAATAAGATGTAGCTATAGCTACAAATGTACTCCCATACAACTAGAATGTGCCAATGCCTAAGAGTCTACCCAGGCAAGTCCTCCTGTTTGGTGGGTGCCTCAGGACCCTATAGGAGGAGGAGTTTCCTGGGCAGACTCTTTAAAGTGATTGTAAATTCTCATTTTTTTTTGTGTTTTTTTTAAATAACAAACATGTTATACTTACCTGCCCTGTTGCAGTGGTTTTGCACAGAGCAGCCTGGATCCTCCTCTTCTCGGGTGTCTCTTCTGTACTCCTGGCCCCTCCTTCCTGTCAAGTGCCCCCACAGCAAGCAGCTTGCTATGGGGGCACCTGAGCTGCATCTTTGTGTGTTCATTCAAACACGGAGCTGCCTTTCGGCCCCGCCCCCTCTCTCCCCTGATTGGCTAACTGACTTTGATTGACAGCTGCAGGAGCCAATATCGCCGCTGCTGTGTCTCAGCCAATTAGTTCCTGCATGGCCGAGTGATTGCCTCAGCTCTTGCCTGTCTGTGAAGACTCACTCAGGGAATAGGTAAATTAGGCCTACCTCATTTTACATAGGTCGCTGGGCACCCTAATTCCCCATTCCTAACAGAAGGGGTTAATGCTGTGAGACAAAGCATTTAGATCATCCCCAGGGTTGAGTTTAAAACATGTGCATTCTGGGGGTTATTTACTAAAGGAAAATCCACTTTGCACTGCAAGTGCACTTGAAAGTGCACTGAAACTGCACTTGGAAGTAAAGTCGCTGTAGATCCGTGGGGGACATGCAAGGAAAATTAAAAAACAGAATTTTAGCTTGCACATGATTGGATGATAAAATCAGCAGAGCTTCCACTCATTTCAGATCTACCCCTTAGATTTAGAGTGACTGCACTTGAAAGTGCACTTTTAGTGCACTTTCAAGTGCACTTGCAGTGCAAAGTGAATTTGGCTTTCTTAAATAACCCCCTCTGATACAGTTTCAAAGAAGCATCTCCCCTCTGCTGCTCCTGCTTGCAAAGAGCCGCATAGAAATTCATTCTTTGACCTGTTCCTGCTGTCCAGCTACAGTGACTTTGGTCTCCTCTGGTCATCCAAATTTTACTTTCTAATAGCTGTCCAGGTTTTGTGAGTACTTGAGCTCTTGCCTCTTGCACTTAGTGAATAGGCAAATTAGACTTACATCATTTTACATAGGTCGATGGGCACCCTAATTCCTGTCTTGAGCCTATACATTGTATTATCGCTACACAGTCCCAACATGTCTGATTCTAAAGACAGAGGGGACCAAACAGATTAGCAGATCTCCACTGATCTATTGATTCCTTTGAGGTCTTCTTGATCACGGTGCAATTTCTCAGATTTCTGTGACAGTACAGTTTCAGTGATTTTACCCCAGTCTCTTCATTGTTCTTAAGTCCATGCTGGATCTCAAAGCTTTGAATGTCTTCATTTGGGTTCAGAAAATCTAAATGGAATCTATAAAACCTGTTATCCCCTCCTTTCACTAGGAAGACTTTTGTACTTCTGAGGACATCAAAGAGGTTTACCTTTCTAGCAAATTGTTACTGAAACTGACTCATTATCTAGAGTATCTGGGTCTAGACGTGTATTCGGCTCAGACCAAAGTGTTCCTTCCACAAAAAAATTTTAGACACTTTGGCCTACAATTCAAACATTCCAGTCTAGTAGCTATCTCCATCTTTGCTTTTGGGAGTGTTGAGCTTGTAGGTAGCCTCTTTTAAGGCTTTTCCATTTGCCTAGTTTCACTTCAGACCTAAAGGGAGGTCACAAAAAAATAGTTTACTAATCTACTTTATAAAAAGACTATCATCAGTCATAGAAGGCATTTTTCACTTGGTGTAAGTTTCAGGGCTTCCATCCCAGGATTTTCTTCACTGGATTTTTCCCTTTGTGTTCTGTTTCAGAGACCATTGGCCTGCTTGAATTAGACCTATTTACATGGGTTTCATATACACTGTAGCTCCCCCCATCTGTTCCCCTCTGCCTATTATGGAGCTGAATCTGGTTCTCTCAGAGTTTCAGAAATTTATGTTTGAACCTATTAGACACAATCGTCTCTCTACTCTCACTCACAAGGTGGTGTTTCTTGTAACCATCACTTCTGTGAGGCAAGTGTCTAAACTAGGAGCCTTTCCCTGCAAAGAACCCTTTCTGGTTTGCACAGGGGCAAGGTGGTGTTGAAGCCAATGACTTATTCCTGCCTAAGGTAGTTACTGATTTTTAGTTTAAGTAGATCATTGTTCTTCCATCTCTCTGTCCAGCTCCAGTTCACCAAAGAGAAATATCCCTCTGTTTGGATGTGGTTTGGGCTGTGAGAGTCTTTTTCTCGGCCACTGATTCTTTTAAAAAGACGGATACAGTTGTAGTCATCCCAGATGGAGCCTAAAGGTGCACCAGCTTCTTGTTATAACATTTCTCGGTGGTTGAGGCAAACCATCATTCAAACTTATGGTCTCAAGGACCAGGTTCCACCATTTTCTGTCAAGGTACACTCGGCTAGATCTGTAAGTGCTTCTGGGGCTTTTTGGCATCAAACAACGGTTTACCAGATTCACAAGGCTGCCATCAAGTTTTCTGTTCAGTTATTCTCTTAAGTTCTAAAAGGTGGATGTTTTGACCTCATCTGGCCCAGCTTTGGGAGTGAGATCCTTCATGTGACTCTTTGACCTGCAAGCAGTCTCCAGTTCATTTGTATTTTCTTGGACCTGTTAGCGTTTTGTTTGCTGTCTTGCCCACCCCTCAGTTGAACTGCTTTTGGATGTCCTTAAGGTAAAGACCTCTTGTAACAGCAGGTGCACCTGACAGCGAGCGTTATCACTGGTCTTCTTCAGGGGGGGAAAGAGAAGAGCAGGAATATTGAATGAATAACCAGAGATTAGGTTTTTTGGTGATTGCTCTCCATTAATAGTGGCTCCATAAGTGATCATTTAGGCTTTCCTTCAGCAGGCTGTTTTTGACCTCCTGTAATTTAAGGGGTCATAATCTGAGGGTAAGCGTCCAGCTGGGTGATGGTGTAGGTCTGTAGGAGATCAAACATTGGTGATTGTGTTGTGAGAGGTGGACATCTCTATCACGGTTTTATGCTTTTCATGAGTCCTTTTTTTTACAAAGAGTTTATATAAGGACACGCTTAGTTGCATATGCATTATATATATAATTTTTGTGGGTGTATTTATATATGCACTGGAACATTTTAACAATATCATTTTTGATATTTTATATGTACAGTATATCACTTTTTATATATACCATAAAGTTTATCTTATTGATATAAGTTGTAGTTTAATAAGACTTGTTATTAAAGCGGACCTTCAGTAATTTTTTTCAACTTTCCATCTATTAAATCTTCTGCCCTTGTTGTTTTAACTTTGGATAGTAAAACATTTTTTTTTCTGCCAGTAAATACTTTATACAGCCCACTTCCTGTTTCTTGTCTGGTAAAAAGCATAGGCTTATGACATCATGCACAGCTCTCTCTCACGCTTGTGAGAGTTTGCCAGGAAGGGAGGGGAGATGAGTCATATAAGGGCCAATGAGAGCCACATGGCTGCAGAGCTGGAGGTATGCCTCTGTATGTTTGTGTAAATCCAGGAAGTGAATAGGCAGCAGCTTCAGCTGCCCACAGTTAAAATGGTTGCAGCCAGACTCAGTGGAGGGAGATTTCTGCAGCATATTTGGCATGTACAGAATCACAGTATATATAAAAGAATATGCAAAGTGGTTGTAGGGAAGCTTCAGAATGGCAAAGATGTTTTTATTATAAATTATGTGAGCAGACTGCAGTTCCTCTTTAAGTGTGGAGTGCTGCACTTTTACGTTTTTTTTTTTTATAGTTTTAGTGTGCAAACAGTCAACTCTGTTTTCCTGTACCGCTTTTTTACAACCCTTTAAAAATGACAGTGGCAAAAAAAGCCAGGTAGTGATGGGAGAGGATAGTAGTGAATATAAGGCATTACCAGGGAGCCTTGCAGAAATCTGAATACATTGCTAACATTTTGTTGCAAACCAACCAATAAATGCTTGGCTTTGGCTATGATACCATATGTCATGTATTTAAAGTAGATCCCATAATTTTATTGAAAAAGGTCCATGACCAATTTCATTTGCAGTTGATCTTAAAATGGATTAAAATATTTTAGAGGGTTTAATTTGTGAAACCCTGATGTAATCTGTCAAGAAACTGGTAAATTAAAACATTTTGTACTATTTTGCAGAGCACAAGCATCCTATCAGCTGTTGATGACATTCAGTTATTGCTTGATGATCACATTATTAAAACACAAACAATGTGTGGTTCTCCATTCATTAAGCCGATTGAAAATGAAGCCAGGGTAAGTGGAAATTTCAACAGTAATTACCCCATCTATTTTAATGTGCTGATTAATTGTTCTCAATGAGGCACTTCACACTGAATACATAATTTGTGTTTTATTTATATATAGAAAGTATTCAAACATATACTGAAAAGATACACATTTCATTTATACCTAATATCTGTATAAAAAACTATGATAGTTTTCTTTTTCATATTACTAAATCACTTACTCTATTATTATGCCAACGTTATTAAAGGTGCATTGGTAAGTTTACCGGAAGTGTAAGAATAGCAATCACACAGGAGTCTGTAAAATATACATAGGCAATCAACCCAGCTCAAATTATATTCTTCCAGAGGCAAGAATCCTACAACGGACCCCTACAGAGTAGAATAAAAAAAGGAACTGCACCATACTTCTTTTCCAAAAGTAGTTGTTCTCAGTGTTTCATCATTTAACCTACTTCTTCTGAGCCTAGGCTGTCATGGACCCCCACCCCCCCAGCCTGTGACTGGACAGTGAAGTCTGCACTCCTAAACGTTTGTGGTATGGGGTCCCTAAAGTTCCTTACATCAGCTAAGACCTTTTTAGTTCACAGGTAGGTTAAGTATGTCCTATATGAAGAATGACCTCATGTGGAGAAGTTTTTTTTGTCCCCTAAAACAGTTTGCTCAACAATATTCTATTGAGGAAAGGTTCCTTAATAGATGGGCAATTCCTGTGGTAGATCTGTCCATTTCTTATATTAACAAAACCCTTGCTGCACCCCACCCCTCATACGATAATCACACGTTCAAAGACCCAATAAATAAAAGGTTAGAGGCCCTCCTTAAAACTATCTTTACGGTGGCAGCACCTGCCATGCAACCCACAGTTGTGTCTTTGGCACTCTATCAGACCATTGCTGCCTGGTTTTAGCATATGACCCAGAACTCAAGTTCTATCCCTACTAATATCACTCTGTCTATAGTAGTTGGAACTTTTGTCTTCTGTCTTCTACTACTGTGTAAAATGGCCTTACCCCTTGAAACAAAATGCCTGTTTTTGATTCCTTGATGGATAAGCATATCAAGGAGAAAAAGGCATGCACTTCTACTATCAAGTCTACTACTCCTAGGGTTAGGATGGGTTCATTTTGTGTCTCTCAATGCTTAGTCAAGATCATGCTTTTGCAAGAAGATATGGCCTTGCAAACTAGCCAATTCCGAAGCCAAGGGGTGGGGCGCGTCTATGTCAAAGTGGGCGTCCCGTCCCCACAAAGTGGGAGGTGCCTGTTAGCGTGTCAGAAACCATGAACCAGACCGAGACAGAAGTACAGTAAAATAACACTTGTTTATTAATAAAAATAAAAAGATAAATAGAGTATGCATAGTCAAAGCATAGCTAGAGTCCAGTAACCGGATCGGGTAGTCAGCCAAGCCAGAGTTCAGTAACCAGATCGGGTAATCAGCCAAGCCAGAGTTCAGTAACCAGATCGGGTAATCAGCCAGGCCAGAAGTCAGGGATCTAAGTAGAGGAACAGCAAGCAGGATAAGGAGCCAGAAGGGATGTCAGCAAGCCAGTCTTTAAACAGGAATACAGGAGATGGTTTCTTGTGATGTGACCAAGGTGAAGGCAGGAATGAAGTGAGCTGGAGATCTTTAAGTAGGCGGGACTGATGAGCAGATCCACAACAGCTGGTTAACTGTGGAGAGAGATAAGAGCTGGCAATTAGCCGACAGCTAAGAGGCCAGCTCAGAGAAGGAAGGACTGAGCCAGCCCTGACAGTACCCCCCTCCTCAACGACCCCTCCTCCTCGGAGGACCACCGGGCTTGAGGGGAAAATGTCTATGGAAATCACAGAGGAGGGCAGGAGCATGTAGGTCTGAGCATGAGACCCAGGAGCGTTCCCCCAGACCTTACCCCTTCCAATGCACCAGGTACTGTATGCACCTACGGGAGTCAACAATGGATTGTACCTCATACTCCTCATGGTTCTCAACCTGTATAGAGTGAGGACGTGGCACCGAGGTGGTAAAGCGGTTGCAGACCAACTGTTTCAATAAGGAGACATAAAACACATTTGAGATGCGCATACTAGGAGGAAGGTCCAACGCGTAAGCCACTGGGTTAATCCTGCGAAGGATACGCAAAGGCTCAATAAACCGAGGTGCGAACTTCAGTGAGGGATTACGAAGTCGGAGGTTGGGAGATGACAGCCAGACCCTGTCCCCAACTTGGCAGGAAGGCACAGGCAGGCGTCTGCGGTCAGCATGGAGTCTGTACCTATCATTAGCATGACGCAAAGCCTCCTGGACTTGTGCCCAAGTGGAACGAAGACCACGGAGACGCTCCTCTAGCGCAAGAATACTCTGCGGAACAAACGAGTCAGGCAACATGGAAGGTTGGAAACCATAATTCGCCATAAACGGAGACAATTGGGAAGCAGAATTCAAGGCACTGTTGTGAGCAAACTCTACCCATGGTAATAGGTCTGACAAGTTGTTGTGGTGGTCAGAAATATAGCAACGTAGGAATTGCTCCAAGGATTGATTGGCTCATTCTGAGGCCCCATTAGATTGCGGGTGATACGCAGAGGAGAAAGCAAGCTGAATTCCCAGCTGTGCACAAAAGGCTCGCCAGAACCGGGACACAAACTGACTACCCCTGTCCGAGACAATCACCTTGGGTAGCCCATGTAAGCGGAAGATCTCCCGAGCAAAAATGGAAGTCAGGAGGAGCATCGACCTGAGCAGCAAGAATTTTGTCACCCAAAGGAGAAGTAAGACTGGTGCGAACCGTGGCCAGAATACGATCAGGAGGAATCATAGGAACCGGAACCGACTCCAACTTGGAAGTGGAGGAAAATTGGCGTGACAAGGCGTCAGCCCTTACATTCTTAGTACCGGGTAAGAATGAGACAATGTAATTGAAACTTGAAACGCGCCCTTCTGGGAGAGAGGCGTTTAGCCTCAGACAAGAATGTGAGATTCTTATGGTCAGTAAGAATGAGAATCGGCACAGTGGTACCTTTGAAGAGATGTCTCCATTCTTTCAGGGCTAAAATGATTGCCAAAAGCTCTCTGTCATCAATCTCGTATTTGCACTTGGCAGGTGACAATTTTTTGGAAAAGTAGCCACAAGGATGCATAGCACTCTGAGAGGTAGGACGTTGAGACATAAGGGCACCAACACCAGTCTCAGAAGCATCAACCTCAAGGATAAAAGGTAATGTAGGATCAGGATGTGCCAACACAGGAGCAGAAACAAAGGCAGCCTTGAGACTTTCAAAGGCCTTAATGGACTCCGGAGACCAACTCTGTGGGTTACCGTTCTTTCTGGTCATATCAGTCAGGGGCTTGACCAGAGACGAGAAGTTACAAATAAACTTCCGATAATAGTTGGCAAAACCCAGGAAACGCTGCAGAGGACTTAACCCTACGGGTCGAGGCCACTGTAGGACTGCCAAAAGTTTCTCTGGGTCCATCGAAAAACCAGCAGTGGAAATGACATAGCCCAGGAATTTAACCTGTTCCCGATGGAACTCACACTTCTCCAGTTTACAATAGAGATTGTTCTCTCTTAATTTCTGAAGCACACAACAGACATCTATGTGGTGGCTCTCCAGGGACTTGGAAAATATGAGGATATTATCGAGATAAACCACCATACATAACTGCAACAAATCTTGGAGGACATTGTTAATAAATTCCTGGAAAACTGCCAGGGCGTTACTAAGGCCAAAAGGCATTATGAGATACTCATAATAGCCTGTTCTAGTATTAAACGCAGTTTTCCACTCGTCGCCCTCCTTAATCCTCACAAGATTGTAAGCCCCTCTCAGATCAAGCTTAGTGAAAACCGTTGCTCCCTTGAGGCGGTCAAATAACTCTGTAATCAACGGGATCGGGTAGGCATTCTTAATCATGAAACGATTGAGACCCCTATAATCAATAAAAGGTCTCACTTCACCGCTCCTCTTCATCACAAAGAAGAAACCAGCACCAGCAGGAGACGAGGATTTGTGGATGAAACCCCGAGAAAGTGCGTCTGCAACATACTCCTCCATGGCTTTATCCTCCAAGACCGACAAAGGGTAAACCCGGCCACGAAGGGGAGTAGTACCAGGTTGAAGGTCAATTGCGCAATCATATGGCCGGTGTGGAGGCAAACTACTGGCTTGACCTTTGTCAAAGACATCGCTAAAATCACGGTACTCCTCTGGCAGGGAGGAGAGTGAAGAGGTACACAGGACCTTGGCTACCTTCCGGAAGCATGTTTCATTGCATTGTGGTGACCAGGAGAGAACCTCAGCACGGAGCCAATCAAAAGAGGGGTTGTGCTTCTGTAACCAAGGATAACGAATAACCAGCAGAAACTTAGAAGAGGAAATCACTTGGAATTGGATTATCTCATGGTGAAGAGCCCCTATGGCAATGGGCAATGGAACCGTCTCATGCGTCACATGGGCAGGCTGTAGAGGTCTCCCGTCAAGAGCCTCAATGGCAAGTGGAGTGTCACGCAGCTGCAGTGGAATCAAGTGCTTTGATACAAAGGCAGCATTAATGAACAGGCCTGCAGCCCCAGTGTCGATTAGAGCCTGTATCTCGATAGATGACTTAGTCCAAGAAGGGGTGACCGAAACCAGGGGCTTATCCTTCTGGAAAACTGGGGACGACACAACACCACCTAAGGTCTGTCCATGACAGGACCTCAAGGTTCGGGTGTTCCCAGGACAGGTAGGACAAGACTTCAAAAAGTGACCTGCCTGGCCACAATAAAGGCACAATCTCTCCCTCCTCCTAAATACTCTCTCATCCGCAGAGAGACGCATGAAGTCCAAGTGCATGGGTTTATCTTCACTGACCGACTCGGTACCAGAAGGCATGGGAGGTGAGGGAGGCACGGGTGGGACTGCAAAGCTCGGAGGCAAACGTACAGGACGCTTCTGCAAGCGCTCCTTTAAAAAAAGTATTTTTCTGAGTCTGGAGTCAATGAGGATGGCAAACGAGATCAAGCTCTCCAGCTCAGTGGGTATATCTCGGGCTGCTATCTCATCCTTGATGGAATCCGAGAGACCATGAGAAAAAGCAGCCACGAGGGCTTCATTGTTCCATGCAACCTCTGCTGCCAGAGTACGGAACTCAATGGCGTAGTCGGCAACAGGTCTCGTACTCTGTTTGATGGACATGAGGCACTTGGTGTCAAATACCCTTTTAAAGGAGGCCACAAACTTTGGGTAACTCAAGACAACAGGTTTTTGCGTCTCCCATAGAGGGTTAGCCCAGGCCAAGGCTCTCTCAGAAAGCAAAGATATCACGAACCCTACTTTGCTTCTGTCCGTGGGAAGCGCCTGGGGCAGCATCTCAAAGTATATCTCAACTTGGTTGAGAAACCCTCTGCATTGAACTGGATCACCCCCAAATCGCTGGGGAAGCGGGGCGGAACCAGACATACCTCTTATAGAGGTAATACTCAAGGCAGGTGCCTGCACAGAGACTGGCTCAGCAGCAGGGACGGCCTGCAACACAGGTTGTATCGGAGCAGCCACAGGGGGGATGCCAGGTGAGCCGTGCGACTCAGGAGCGTTTGTAACGCCATGGCAAACTGATCCATGCGGTGATCTTGCTCATCCAATCTGGAAAAAATATTACCATCAAGTGTATTGACTGTATCTTCTGAATTTATGGCCTTTGCCTACTGTCAGAAACCATGAACCAGACCAAGACAGAAGTACAGTAAAATCACACTTGTTTATTAATAAAAAATAAAAGGTAAATAGAGTAAGCATAGTCAAAGCATAGCCAGAGTCCATTAACCAGATCGGGTAGTCAGCCAAGCCAGAGTTCAGTAACCAGTTCGGGTAATCAGCCAAGCCAGAGTTCAGTAACCAGATCGGGTAATCAGGCAGGCCAGAAGTCAGGGATCCAAGTAGAGGAACAGCAAGCATGATAAGGAGCCAGAACAGATGTCTGCAAAGCCAGTCTTTAAACAGGAACACAGGAGATGGTTTCTTGTGATGTGACCAAGGCGAAAGCAGGAATGAAGTGAGCTGGAGATCTTTAAGTAGGCGGGATTGATGAGCAGATCCACAACAGCTGGTTAACTGTGGAGAGAGATGAGAGCTGGCATTTAGCCGACAGCTGAGAGGCCAGCTCAGAGAAGGAAGGGCTGAGCCAGCCCTGACAGGGTTCTGGTCCTAGAAAATCTAAAATGCCTGGGTTCAGAGTGTTGTATCCAGGGGTTACAAATTGGAGTATCTGTGGAAAGTGTGAGACAATCAGCGCAGTCACTATTAATACAAAATACCATAAACTATCTGTGGCATATGTAAATTAATCACAAGCAAATCAATGTGCTCACAAATCTGTGAATACTTAGTTGCTGCCCAGCACCATTAGGCGTTCTCACTCCAACCCTCTAAGATATTTTACAAATAATGATGCAGCACAACTAAAACAGTGTCTCTTAAATAAATCAGTCCTAAATGATGAAACAAAAAAAAGGCCTTAAATATGTATGTGTGGCCAACCACCAGTGTAATCTAGATATCCCAGACTTCTCTTCAATGGATCAATCATGCGTCACATGCATAACACCCAGTGAACCATATGCACTCACCACCTGGGCTGGACCTTAATCGCAATCAAGGTCAAACTCACTTTTGCCCCTCTAGGGCTATACTCCTACTGGCTCCTGGCTCCCAGTAACAATCACAAGCACCGACACATGGACTGTGTCAGAAACTGTGAATCAGACCGAGACAGAAGTACAGTTAAATCACACTTGTTTAATAATAAAAGTAAATGGAACAAATGTAGTCAAAACATAGCCAAAGTTCCATAACCGGAAAGGATAGTATACCAAGCCAGATAGTCAGGAAGCCAGAGATCAGCGTAGTGGAACAGCAAGCAGGATCTGGAGCCAGAGGGAATGTCAGCCAAGCAAGTCTAACAGGAACGCAGGAGATAGTCTCTATGATGTTGAGCTAGACAAAAGCAGAGATCATCTGGGCTGGACGGATTAAGTAGGCAGGACTGACGAGCAGGATATCGTCAACAGGTGAGTCACTGTGGAGAGATAGGAGCTGGCAATTAGCCAACAGCTGAGCAGCCAGCTCAGAGGAAGGAAGAGCTGAGCCCAGCCATGACAGTACCCCCTCCTCAACGACCCCTCCCCCTCAAAGGACCACCAGGCTTGAGTCAACAATGGACAGTTATCATAATCAGGGCCTTTTTTTCAGCAGGAACGTGGGTGAACGCAGTTCCGGCACCCCCAGAACTGAATGTATGTAACGGCAAGGGGTGCTGGGGTGTGCTACAGAGTCTATTGATGCTGGCTGCTGGGAAATCAATTTTTTCTGGAGGGAATCTATTTTTGCAGAGGAAGGGGATCTATTGTTGCTGTGGAGGTCTTCTTCTGTTGCTTGTGAGGGATCTATTGTTGCTTGTGGGGGATCTATTGTTGCGTGTGGGGATCTATTGTTGCTGAGGGCGGGTCTTATGTTGCTGGGGGGGTTAATCGTTGTTGGGACGGATCTACTGTGGAGGGAGGGTTTTTTGTTGCTGCTTGTTATGATGGTCAGAAATATAGCAACATAGAAATTGCTCCAAGGACTGATTGGCTCGTTCTGCGGCCCCATTAGACTGAGGGTGATACACAGAGGAGAAAGCAAGCTGAATTTCCAACTGTGCACAAAAGACTCGCTAGAACCGGGACACAAACTGACTACCCATGTCCGAGACAATCACCTTGGGTAGCCCATATGAGCGAAAGATCTCCCGAGCAAAAATGGAAGCCAGTTCCTTAGAAGTGGGCTGTTCTTAAGTGGAATACAATGGGACATTTTCTAAAGGGGAGATTTTCTAGCCTCCATCGATATAAAAGACGTGTATTTACACATACCTATCTTTCAGCCTCATCTCCTACCTTTTGCAGTAGAGGAATGTCATTTTCAGTTTGTGGCTCTACCTTTCGGGCTGGCTACAGCTCCCCCGGGTTTTCACAAAGGTCCTAGCACCAGTACTGGGTCTTTTAAGAGCCCAAGAGATAAGGGGCACCAGACAACCCTCCATTCCGCTCTGTATGAGTCTTCTAGGGAGGATGGTATCTTCCTTCGAGGCAGTGCCTTATGCCCAGTTCAATTCCAGGCCTTTACAACAAGACATCTTGTTGGTCTGGACCAGAAGAGGAAAAGCCCTGGATTATCCAATGTGCTTATCTCCTCGGGCACGATTAAGCCTAAACTGATGGTTGCAGGATCAGAACCTGAGAAAGGGAAAATCATTTCTCCTGGTAACTTGGAAAGTACTGACTACAAATGCCAGTCTCTCAGGCTGGGGAGCGACCCTAGAGGGGCTCACATCTTAGGGGAATCGATCAGAACAGATGCTGCCCATCAACGTCCTGGCGTTATGTGCAGTACATCTGGCCCTACGGTCCTGGACGGTGGAGCTTCATGACTGCCCTATCAGGGTTCAGTCTAACAATGCCACTGCAGTGGCCTATATGAACCATCAAGGCAGTACCAGGAGTCGTTTAGCTCTGAAGGAGGTGAACCATATATCCACCTGGGCAGAGGGACATGTGCCGATTCTATCGGCAGTCCATATCCCGGGAGTAAAGAACTGGAAGGCAGATTATCTCAGCCGCCAGCAGATCTGCCCGGGGGAATGGTCCCTACACCCAGGGGTGTTCCAGGAAATTTGCCACTGTTGGGGATGGCCAGAGGTCGACCTATTGGCATCCAGATTCAACAACAAGCTACAGCAATTTGTGTCCCCAACAAGGGATCCTCTGGCAATCGGAGCAGATGCTCTGATAAGTTCCATGGAGACAGTACTCCCTGGTTCTCCTTCCACATTTGTTGCGCAGGATTCGGAAAGAGGGGGTTCCAGTCATTCTGGTGGCACCAGCCTGGCCCAGAAGGCCCTGGTTCCCGGAGATTGTGAGACTGATAATAGACGGGCCATGGACACTTCCATGTCGCCCTGATCTACTGTTCCATATTCCACCCCAATTTACAGTCTCTAAATTTGACGGCATGGCTATTGAAGCCAGGGTGCTGAAGGACCGTGGCATCTTTGGACCAGTAGTGTCTACCCTAGTGAATGCTAGAAAAGCTGTAACTATGAAAATTTATCATAAGGTCTGGAAGACTTATATTGCTTGGAGTGAAGCATCCTCGGAAATACGTGATTGGGAGAATTCTTTCTTTTCTACAGTCAGCTGTGGAAATCAAATTGGTTTTGGATACAATCAGAGGTCAAGTTTCGGCCCTATCAGTATTCTTCCAAAGGCCTTTAGCCTCCCATTCACTGAACTTTATGCAGGGGGTAATTCGCTTGCTTCCCCCCATTAGGTCACCTTTGTGTCCTTGGGATTTGAACTTGGTGTTTGTTACAGAAGCGACCATTTGAACCTATCAAGGAAATTCCATTAGAATTGCTGTCACACAAGCTAGCCTTCCTGATGGCCATCACCTTGGCTAGAAGGGTGTCGGAATTGGCGGCCCTCGTGCAGGGAACCATACTTGATCCTTCACCACGACAGGGTCGTGTTACGACCTGTTCCATCCTTTTTGCCAAAAGTGGTGTCGGACTTTCATTTAAATCAGGACATTATTTTGCCTTCTTTTTTCTCTCAGCCTCGTTCGGCGGAAGAGAGGTGACTGCATTCTTTCGACGTTGTCCGGGCAGTCAAGGTTTCTTTGTCTAGATCTGCGGAGATCCGAGGATCAGACTCCTTTTTTGTTTTACCAAAAGGATCCAAGAAAGAGCAGGCAGCTTTCATTGCCAATTGGTTACATCAATTGGTCATTCAGGCCTACGGTCTGAAATGTAAAGCTCCTCCCTTTAGGGTGAGAGCTCATTCTACCAGGGGTATAGAAACCTCCTGGGCTTTTCACCATCAGGTATCTGTGGCTCAGATTTATAAGGCTGCTACCTAGTTTTCAGTGCATACGTTCACAAAATGTTTTTAAGTGGATGTTTGTGCAGCCGAGGATTCGGCTTTCGGCCGCGGTGTACTGCAGGCTGCCGCATAAGTTCTGATGGCTATTGTTTGGCAGGGTGTCTTCCTCCCCTCAAGGCTATTGCTCTGGGACTTCCCAGTAGGTAATGAACATTAGCCTGACTCTGTGTCCCATGATGTGTGAAAAAGAAAACAAGATTTTTTCCTCATACTTACCTGTAAAATCCTTTTCTTTGAGTACATCATGGTACACGAGATCCCGCCCCTCTTTTTTTTTTTTTGAGGATTCAGTGCTTGCTACAAAACTGAAGTGCTTCCTGTGTGGGAGGGGATATATAGGGGATCACTTCCTGTCCGAAGACATTTGGTCTACCAGTGTCCATTCACCTGATGATGGAGTATAACCCAGTAGGTAATGAATATTAGCCTGACTCTGTGTCCCATGATGTACTCAAAGAAAAGGATTTTACAGGTAAGTATGATGAAAAAAATCCTATTTTTGTAGACTAAAATGTACTGGAGATTTTCATAGGCTAAAATGTACTAGAGATTTAGTCAACTAAATATGACTAACACAATTGCAGAAGACTAAAATGGGACTAAAACTAAAATGCCATTTTTGGTCAAAAGACTAAAACTAAATCGAAATTTGCTGCCAAAATTAACACTGAACGTGGCGCTGTGCACTTGGCATGATTGGCTATCTTGGTTCTTGAGTGGGGCTCCTTGGATCTGCTGAGGCATGGAGGCCTGACAGACTGACAGAGAGTGGGGGAGAGTGAGTTAGAACTCTGCAGACTCCTCCGACTGTACAGCTGGGAATCTTTGATCTGCGTCTCTTTTGCCAGAGATCAATTCTAGGGCTGCCATTTTAGAGTGGGGGAAAAAGGTCAGGAATCAGGAGAGGCACAAATACAGTACATACAAACACATGCACAAAGCTGGGGTAAGGTTGGGAAAAAGAGAGAGGGGATTGGGCTGCTAAAAGAAACCCCTTTCTTTACATGTACAATTGTACATAATAGCATAGGCATATTTGGTATCAAACTGGTTATCCAATTTCAGGTAAAAAAAAGCCAGAGTTTCCAATGTGTATTTTCCTGCTAGACTATTTTACGACTATTTACGATAGCTATTAGCAGGCTCTGGCTTATTGGAGATTCACAACGCCCAATTATGAACATGATACAGAGCTTTTTAAGAGCCTGTTCACGACAGGGCTTAAAAATACAGTGCCTTGAAAAAGTATTAATACCTTGAAATTTTCCACGTTTTCTCATGTTACAAATAAAAACGTAAATGTATTTTGTGGGGATTTTGTGATAGACCAACACAAAGTGGCACATAATTGTGAAGTGGAAGGAAAATGATAAATGGTTTTCAATATTTTTTACAAATAAATATGTGAAAAGTGTGGCGTGCATTTGTATTCAGCCCCCCTGAGTCAATACTTTGTAAAACAACCTTTTGCTGCAATTACAGCTGCAAGTCTTTTTGGGTATGTCTCTACCAGCTTTGCACATCTAGAGTGACATTTTTGCCCATTTTTCTTTGCAAAATAGCTCAAGCTCTGTCAGATTGGATGGAGAGCATCTGTGAACAACAGTTTTTCAAGTCTTGCCACATTATCTCAATTGGATTTAGGTCTGGACTTTGACTGGGCCATTCTAACACATAAATATGCTTTGATCGAAACCATTCCATTGTAGCTCTGGCTGTATGTTTAGGGTCGTTTGCAGACTCTAACAAGTTTTCCTTTAAGATTGCCCTGTATTTAGCTCCATCCATCTTCCCATCTTACCAGCTTCCCTGTCCCTGTTGTAGAAAAGCATCCCCACAACATGATGCCACCACCATGTTTCACAGTGGGGATGATGTGTTCATGGTGATGTGCAGTGTTTGTTTTCTGCCACACATAGCGTTTTGCTTTTAGGCCAAAAAGTAAAATTTTGATCTCATCTGACCAGAGCACCTTCTTCCACATATTTGCTTTGTCCCCCACATAGCTTCTCCCAAACGGGACTTCTTATGGCTTGCTTTCAACAATTACTTTCTTCTTGCCACTCTTCCATAAAGGCCAGATTTGTGGAGTCACGACTAATAGTTGTCCTGTGGACAGATTCTCCTACCTGAGCTGTGGATCTCTGTAGCTCCTCCCACGTTACCATGGGCCTCTTGGCTGTTTCTTTGATTAATGCTCTCCTTGCCCGACCTGTCAGTTTAGGTGGACAGCCATGTCTTGGTAGGTTTGCAGCTGTGCCATACTCTTTCCATTTTTGGATGATGGATTGAACAGTGCTCTGTGAGATGTTCAAAGCTTGGGATATCTTTTTATAACATAACCCTGCTTTACAGTGCTCCGCAACTTTATCCCTGACCTGTCTGGTGTGTTCCTTCATGATGCTGTTTGTTCATTAAGGTATTCTAACAAACCTCTGAGGGCTTTACAGAACAGCTGTATTTATACTGCGATTAAAGTACACACAGGTGGACTCAATTTACTAATTAGGTAACTTCCAAAGGGGCAATTGGTTCGACTAGATTTTAGTTAGGGGTATCCGAGTAAAGAGGGTTGAATACAAATTCACGCCACACTTTTCACATAGTTATTTTTTTTTTAAAACCTGAAAGCCATATATAATTTTTCTTGTACTTCACAATTATGGGCCACTTTATGTTGGTCTATTACAAAAAATCCCAATAAAATACATTTACAATTTTGGTTTTAACATGACAAAATGTGGAAAATTTCAAGGGGCATGAATACTTTTTCAAGGCAATGTAAGTTATTTGCGGTTGTGCAGACCCTGGGCTAAGTATTGTTTTACCAACTTGTTTTGCTCAAGCTGGGTGGCTGTAGTGTGGGTTTTTTAAAAATGTCAGTTCTGGCCATGGGCACGCAATCTAAATTTCACATTCACACTGAGAGCGGGTTTGAAATCATGTGAGTTCAGCCGCATTTCATTGCGAGTTCGGGGGTGTTTTGACAGACATCTGTGAGGGTTTATGCACAGATGTCTTTTGAAATCGCCCCCAAAGTCCGCAAAAGTAGTGCAGGACCACAAAGTCGGTGGCGCACCGATTTGGACGGTGCTGTAGCCGGCAATAGGCTCTGATTTGGCATGCGATTTCGCAAGTCAAATCGGATTTAAAATTGGCCCAATATGAGCATAGGCTAAATCTTCTTTTGTCGCTAATTGCGAATTTTGAAGAGACAACGGTGGCACTGCATTCATACAAATCTGCATTCTCCTCACCCGGTTAAGGGTTAGTAAGACCTGACTATCAAGAGGAACTTTATATACTGCAAAAAGTTTTGTATTTGCAGCAGGCTGTAAGTTATGGTCATACCAAAACTTATAAAAACAAGTAAGATTTTCCCCACGTGCTATATGTTTCTAATCAGTGAGCTTGTCATTCTTAACTAAATAATTCATGATATTCTACGTAGGGGTCATGGTTTCTTTGGAACTAGATAATTTTCTTTGAAACAAAGAAATTCAACTCTAAACACATTAGCGAAATGTCCGTCAGAAAAAGACCAAAAACGACGCATGCTCTTAAGCAAGTACGAGACGGAAGCTATTGGCTACTGGCTATTGAACTTCTTTTTTCTTGTCCCGTCGTACGTGCTGTACGTTACCGTGTTCTGGACGGTCGGACTTTGGTCAGACTTTGGTTTGACCGTGTGTAGGCAAGACCGCTTGAATGGAATTCCGTCGTAGAAACCTTTGGAGTTTATTCCGACGGCAAAACCGGTCGCGTGTACGCGGCATAAGTTGAACAATATTCACTTCAGCCAACCATGCTACAGTTTGCAAAGCTCTGTTGGAATGTGACTTTTAGCTGACTAAACCATTTGAGGGCTAAATAGGACATAATCATGGATTAAAGTTTCATTTTTGGAGAATATTTCAACCAGACTGTTTTTTGCCTGTTCAATAACTATATAGAAATGCTGCAAATAAAAGCATTCCAAGAAGTTCATGCCGTGACCTGCTTTTTTCCCCAGAGAGCCTTTTCTTGGGTGAATGGTTTTTTAAATGCAGCATTAACAGAGTGCTCTAGAAGGTACTTTATGACCAATGATTCCATTAATGTAGTTAGTTTGAAAAAAATCCCTAAGCATAACTTGGTGTTCGGTCATTTCCCATTTCGCCATGCCTGTAAAACATCTCATCTACATGCTTGCAAATACACTAGCAATATCAAAGTATTACAAGAACAGGAATCAGACAAGCAAAATTTCATATAGTCTACATGCATAAGGCCTCATTCACTTGGGTGCTTAAACCTGTAGTCTGAGAATGGGCCATGCCTTTAAGTAGTGGAAGCTGCCAGGTGCTGCATGCAGGCAATCTATTTAATGTAATTACTTGCTGATTACCTTATTTTTGAAGGCAAGTAAGTGTGACATATTGGAAACACATAATTAATATTAATGGAAATGCCTAAGCAAAATGTTCAGTATGTGTACAAGTGTAGTACCAAGTTTGTAAAAAATGTTGATGCTTGCCTCTCAGTATAGGCCTTTCAGCCTGGTGATGGCCCTTGGGTTGGAGAGACCAGTCTTTCAAGAAAATACAATTTTTGATGAAATTACGCTTTAAGACACTACTGATTTTTTGGCTCAGTGTAAGATCAGTTTGGCAGGCCTACCTGTAAAAAGGCTGACAACTTCTGAAGGTCATCTCTGTGTTAAATCTTTATTGGTGAATGTTGGCCTCAGGATGATATTGGGAATGGGGCATTGCTGCTGTAGGACAACACTGTGAAACATCCTGACTGGTTCATGCTAATTTAGGGATGGCATCAGGAATGGGGCAGTTCTGCCGGGCTGTTTGGAGGACATCACTGTGTTACATTATGTATTGTGTTCTTTGGCCTGTAGATAGGCATAGGAATGATTCTGTTGCAAATTCTAAGGTATTTTAATATTACAATTCCCACTGGAGTTATAAGCTTTTCAGGATTAAATACTTGTATTTAACAGGATTGTAAGAACTTAAAAATAAAAAAGTTGAAATAATTGAGAAAAAATGATAGCTGCAACATTTACAAACATTGAAATTTAGTCACACGAACATACAACATTGCAAATGGAAGTTAGTTAAATTCTTATGAAGCCAGCAGATGGATCTCCATGTCTTGTCATATGATGTATGTATATGATGTATAGGCTCCCTGCCTGTGCTCATAAATTGCATATTCAGCCACCAAGTACAGCTATTAGCTCATTTTCACAAACATAAGAGTAGAGTGTGGGTGTGTGGTTAAAAAAAGTAAATTCTAAAAGCTTTGCATAATGCAAGTAATTAAACCCAAAATAGATTTTACCATTCTCACATTTTAAATTAGTCAATTATTAAAATTACGTTCGTTTTTTCTCTTTCACTTACTAGTAAAAATGTCCATTAAAATCCCACTAATCCAGTCCAGAGTAGGGATGGGCCCGATGTTTGAGTCGAACGTAAGTATAGCGAACAATTTTGGGTGTTCGGGGCAAATTCGAAAGCCGCGGAACACCCTTTAAAAGTCTATGGGAGAAATCAAAAGTGCTAATTTTAAAGGCTTATGTGCTTGGTATTGTCATAAAAAGTGTTTGGGGACCTGGGTCCTGCCCCAGGGGACATGTATCAATGCAAAAAAAAGTTTTAAAAACGGCCAGTGATTTTAATGCTTAAAGTAAAACAATAAAAGTGTAATATTCCTTTAAATTTCGTGCCTGGAGGGTGTCTATAGTATGCCTGTAAAGTGGTGCATTTTTCCTGTGTTTAGAACAGTACCACAGCAAAATTACATTTACACAAAATGACATTTCTAAAGGAAAAAAAGTCATTTAAAACTATTCGCTTAGTGAATATTCGCATATAATGAATTGTCGGGTCTCGGCAATACAGATAAAAGTCATTGAAAAAAACGGCATGGGGGTCCCCCCAAAAATCCATACCAGGCCCTTTGGGTCTGGTATGAATATTAAGGGGAACCCCCGAACCAAAATTTTTTTTTAAATTGCGTGGAGGTCCCCCCAAATTTCATACCAGGCTATTCAGGTCTGGTATGGATATTAAGGGGAACCCTGGCCAATTTTTTTTTAAAAATGGCATAGGAGTCACCCGCAAAAACAATAAAAGACCCTTCAGGTCTGGTATGGATTTTAAGGGGAACCCCGCGCCAAATTTTAAAAAAAAATGAGGTAGGGGTCCCCCCAAAAATCCATACCAGACCTTTATCCGAGCACGCAACCTGGCAGGCTGCAGGAAAAGAGGGGGGATGAGAGAGTGCCCCCCTCCTGAACCATAAAAGGCCACATGCCCACAACATGGGGAGGGTGCTTTGGGGTAGCTCCCCAAAGCACCTTGTCCCCATCCCCACAACCCTTGCCCGGGTTGTGGGGGTCTGCGGGCGGGGGGCATATTGGAATCTGGGAGCCCACTTTAACAAAGGGACCCCCAGATCCCGGCCCCCCCGTTTGAAATGGTAATGGGTACATTGTACCCCTACCATTTCACAAAAAAAGTGTCAAAATGTTAAAAAACCACAAGACACATCTTTAAAAAAATTAAAATGTCCCACGAAGTCTATTCATCATCTTCTCTCGCTCTGCCGATGGACAGGAAAAAAAAAACCCCCACACATCACAACCGATCTGCCTCCATGGGAGGCACCCGCCGTAATGACCGTCCTCTCAGGTGACAGTTCTTTTATAACTGAGGGCGGGGCCACACAGGGACGTACCCGGGTGACCCCGCCCCCTCTGACGCACCGGGACATCCCAATGGCTTCCCCGTGGTGTCAGAGGGGCAGGGCCATCGGTTTACGTAAACGGGTGGCCCCTCCCCCCTCTGATGCCATAGGGAAGCCATTGGGAAGTCCCGGTGTGTCAGAGGGGGGCAGGGTTACACAGGTACGTAAACAGGTGGCCCCGCACCCCTCTGACGCCACAGGGAAGCCGTTGGGAAGTCCCCGTGCGTCAGAGGGGGGCAGGGTCACCTGGGTACGTCACTGCGTGGTCCCGCCCTCAGTTATAAAAGAACTGTCACCTGAGAGGATGGTCATTACTGCCTCCCATGGAGGCAGATCGGTGGCGGCGTGCAGTGTTTTTTTTTTTCGGTCCATCGGCGGAGCAAGAGAAGATGAATGGACTTCATGGGACATTTTAATTTTTTTATTTTTTAATAAAGAACTTGTCCCAAAGCGTGTCTTGTGGTTTTTTAACATCTTGACACTTTTTTTGTGAAATGGTAGGGGTACAATGTACCCGTTACCATGTCAAACAGAGGGGGGCTGGGATCTGGGGGTCCCCTTGTTAAAGGGGGCTTCCAGACTCCGATAAGCCCCCCGCCCACAGACCCCCACAACCACCGGGCAAGGGTTGTGGGAATGAGGCCCTTGTCCCCATCAACATGGGGACAAGGTGCTTTGGGGGGCTACCCCAAAGCACCCTCCCCGTGTTGAGGGCATGTGGCCTGGTACAGTTCAGAAGGGGGGCGCTCTCTCGTCCCCCCCTCTTTTCCTGCGGCCTGCCAGGTTGCATGCTCGGATAAGGGTTTGGTATGGATTTTTGGGGGGACCCCTACGCTATTTTTTTAAGAAAAATTTGGTGCAGGGTTCCCCTTAAAATCCATACCAGGCCCTTGGTATGGAATTTGGGGGGATCCCCACGCAATTTTTTTTTTTAAATTTTGGTTCGGGGTTCCCCTTAATATCCATACCAGACCCAAAAGGCCTGGTATGGATTTTTGGGGGGACCCCATGCCGTTTTTTTTTTAAAGATTTTTATCTGTATTGCCGAGACCCAGCAATTCATTATAGCCGCATCTAGTTTTAAATGACTTTTTTTCCTTTAGAAATGTCATTTTGTGCAGGGACTGTTCTAAACACGGGAAAAATACACCAGTTTACAGGCATACTATAGACACCCCCCAGGTACGAAATTTAAAGGAATATTTCACTTTTATTGTTTCACTTTAAGAATTATTAAAATCACTGCTCCCGAAAAAACGTCCGTTTTTAAAACTTTTTTTTGTATTGATACATGTCCTCTGGGGCAGGACCTAGGCCCCCAAACACTTTTTATGACAATACCATGCATATAAGCCTTTAAAATTGGCACTTTTGATTTCTCCCATAGACAATTCATTATAGCCGCTAGTAGTTTTAAATGACTTTTTTTTCTTTAGAAATGACATTTTGTGCAGGGACTGTTCTAAACACGGGAAAAATGCGCCACTTTACAGGCATACTATAGACACCCCCCAGGTACGAAATTTAAAGGAATATTTCACTTTTATTGTTTCACTTTAAGCATTATTAAAATCACTGCTCCCGAAAAAACGGCCATTTATAAAACTTTTTTTTGCATTGATACATGTCCCCTGGAGCAGGACCCAGGTCCCCAAACACTTTTTATGACAATAACTTGCATATTAACCCTTAAAATTAGCACTTTTGATTTTTCACGTTCGTGTCCCATAGACTTTAACGGTGTTCGCGTGTTCGATTGAATTTTTTGCCTGTTCGCATTTTCTGCTGCGAACCGAACCGGGGGGGTGTTCGGCTCATCCCTAGTCCAGAGTTACATAGATACAATTCTTACTGTGGCCCAGGATATACAGTCGTTTTCCAATTGTTGGTCAACTATAATTTTACTTTAGGATTTTCACTTACTAAAGAAGATGGCATCTAAAATTTACCAGTTACCAGTCCAGATGTAAGCCCCAGAAATATTACACCATTCCTGCTATGCCTCAGGATATAGTTTGTTTTTAGATTTTTAGTCAGTCAAATATTCAGATTTCTTTAGGCTATTCTGGTTCACTTCCTAAACAAGAGGGCCACCTACCCAAATCCCAGCATTACCAGTCCAGAAGAGAAGTAAGTTACTGACCAACAAAATAAATTAAACCATTAACTATGCCCCAGGTTTAAAGTTTTTAATGATATTTAGTCAATTAGTCAGTTTAGTTTAGACTGTTCTTTGTTCACTTACTGTAGTAAAGAAGATGGCTGCCTTCTGCCATATTGCATATTTTCTTTCCTGGACACCCGGCCAGCCAACTCTGCAATGCAGTGTCCAGAAGCTCCCAGGGCTCACCTGAGCTAGCTGTTTTTTATTTGGATTGCAGGTAGTCCCATATTGGTACTTGTCACTGCCTAGCAACGAAGGGTGCAATCACACAGCGAAATATTGAGGCTAGGTTGCAGCCAAGCAGCTGCAGCCAGTCAAGTTAATCACTTGCTAAAGTTGCTGTGCACAGTGAGAATTGACAGAATGACGTGGAAGGGGGCTCTAGAGGTGGAACGATCGGCACTGAAAGACAGGAATAACATTAACAGGAATGACAGATTCAAATGGCAGACCTTCACTAGGTAATTTTTATTTAATTTGTTGGCCATATACTCAAGACCAACCAGGGGATGCCCCAGTCTCCAGTGGGCCAGCCAAGGCTGAAATGCAGTAGCTCAATAGCTGAGGTATTTGACCGTATTTCTAAAATCTGTGGAAAAATAATTTTCTCTTGCAGGAATGGGAACAGACACTTGTTTTGATCCAAGATATATTGGATTCCTGGTTAAAGTGTCAAGCGACCTGGCTCTACCTGGAACCTATATTCAGCTCTGAAGACATTATAGCTCAAATGCCAGAAGAAGGGCGGAAATTTGGTATTGTAGACAGTACCTGGAAGGACCTAATGTCTGAAGCGGTATGTAAAATAAACTGTTGCTTTAAATGATCAATCTTGTAAAGCTAAACAATGAAGCAAAGAGTAGAGTAATATAGTATAATTTATTGTATGAAACTGAAAATAAACCTATAAACAATATAGTTTGTCTTTGCCTATGCCAGATTACTCCATAAAAACAGCAAATAAATAGGTATGGCAATGTTAAACTGTCCCCACTATAGGACTCCAGAACATAATACCCACTGAGTCAGAGGATTAGCGCAAACCATTATCGTCTTTCATTTTTACAAATATAGAGAGAGTTTTTCTGAAGTTCTAATGAAATTAAATTAAAGATAACGTAGGTAACCTTAATTCAGTTGAAAAAAAAAAAAACTTCTGCAATGAAAACAGAAGAATTTTACTAACAGAATAAATGCAATTTGTGCTGTCTATTCAAGTGAACTTTGTGTAGACAAGTGCTTGTGGAGACAATTCCACAAAGCACAATTAGTCTGCAATGATCAAAGGAAAAAACAAGATGGTTATACTTTATGGCAGCATCACAAATTATTGTACACTACTGAATAGTATGCCTGTAAATTGTGATGCCAGAAAACAAATGCACTGAACTAGTGCTAGAGAAAATTTTGAGAGTATCCAATCACATTCTAGCTATCATTTCTCAGGTCTAAAAGAAAATTAAAGGAACCTTCTGTTTCACTGCAGTAGGCAATACAAGCTTAACCCCAATGTTCCTATCCTTTATTCCAACAAAGTTTAGGGCACACACAATATAATTTGTGTATATGTAGAACTGTGTTTTATGTTCTTCTTTCAAAAAAACATTTCTTCTGAGAAACAAACACATTTGATTTTTTTAAATAAGTCTAGTGGGCCAGTGTCTAAAGGCAGAAAAGTAGAAGTTGCTCTATTAAATGGCTTTACAGCAAGACATTTTTTATTTCTAGCGTACCCCTTCAAGTGTGGGTTAGTATTTTGCCCACTAAAAATGTAATATAGTACTGACTATGACTGGAAGTCATGAACTTCTTGTCATAGTCTGTGATAAATGGCAGAATGGGTTTTGATAAAGTCACCTCTGTTCTTACTAGATTATATGACTTCGGTGAGCTTAATTACATAATGGAGCGATCTTTAAATAGGTTGTAACTGATGTGAATAAAAACCAAGTGCTTTTAATGCTTACTATAAATTATGTTGATGATTAGGTTGTTATGGTATTATATGCAATAAAACCTCTTTGAAACATGAACACCAAGAAAACAATAATAAAGATGTGATATTATATAATGCCACTATTAAATAAATAAACTTAATAGAGTGCAGTATCATCAATTTGAGTTTCATATTAGAAGATACTGCTGTAGTACTTTGCTATACATTTATTTTATTGTAAAAGTCCATTTCAGTTATATATTTTCTTACTCCCATGTGTCAGTGGTGTCATAAGGGGGTGCAGTTCACAGTGGGTGCGTACTCTCTTAGGGTGCTGTGGCAGCCTGACATTTTTTTGTGTGTGTTACACAGCACTGCACCACTAAATCTTCCGCCACAGTGCTGTGCAGCACAAGAAAAAGAAAAGTCAGGTGGCCACAGCACCCCCAGCGAGTCTGCAGCCGCTGCTTCAGTGACAGGGGAGCTCAGAGGGAGAGAGCTCACTCTGCCAGAGTCAAGAGCAACCCTTTCTCTCACTCTCATCTCATGCTGCATGGTCTGGTGAGTTTGGGAGGGCGACGGTTCAGGGGTGTCTGTACTGTTGGATCTGTACTGGGGTAAGAGGGGTTTTTTTCTACTACTGAGGGGTCTGTACTGGAGGGTAATGGGAGGTGTCTATATTGGGGTGGTTGTCTGCACTGAGGTGTCTGTACTAGGGGAGAAAGACGGTTTCTACTTCACATGGGGGAGCGATGAGGGGTGTCTGTTCTGAGAGGTCTGTACTGTGGAGTGGGGAGTTGTGAGAGGTCTGTAATGTGGGGGAAGGGGGGGTTCTACTACCTAGGGGGCTGTTCACACGTGAGGTTGTGGGGTGTCTAGGGATAGTGAGTGTAGTGAGGAGGACCATCATTCAACTTTGCATAGTGTGCTGCTAGAGTAGGGACAGCTCAGATAGTATGACTGTAGTGTAGTGAAACTGTGTCATTCATACATACATTAGCGTAGAGTAGGGACAGCTCAGATAGTTTCAGTGTATTGTAGTGAGACCATGTCAGTAATCTTTACATTAGTGTATAGCTAGAGTAGGGACAGTTTAGATAGCGTCAGTGTATTGATGGTTGAACACCATCTATTTGATTGCGTTACTGCCAGTTTAACGCCATATAGTTTTGTGCATAACTGCCAGTTTACTGCCATATGCTTCTGTGTGTCACTGTACGTTTGGCGCATTATATTGCAGTATATTATAGTGTATCCCTTGAGTGTGTCTGTGTAGTGTGAGTACTCAAATTAAAGTGCACCAAACACCTCTTTACATTGATTAAAGTGCATCTATGTACAGATTTCAAGTTCTTCTTTATATTTGCTTATAAGCACCGCCCCCTCCCTCCCAATAATGGCTGGGAGGACAACAAGGAGAGGCAGACGTTCCCATGGCACTGTAAGGGGGCCAGCAACAAATGTGTCCACAGGCAAAGGTGGATGTGGTGGTTAGTCCTCAGGGAGGGCATCATTTCCTCTGTTTAGTGAGTTTTCCCATGCTATCCAGCCACAGCATGCAGAGGAGGTGGTGGACTGGCTTACTAAACCTTCCTCATCCTCCTCATTCTCTGTCACGCAAGCAAACACAAGTGTGCAGTCCCCTGCAGTTGCCGGAGTGGATAAACCTGCCTCGTTGTCCACATCTATTCCTGCCATAGCCCCAACATCAGCCATTGAGGAGTCAGCTAAATTATTTGACCACAGCATCAGGTTGAGATAACAGGAACATGAGGCTAGAGAGAGGGAGGAACACTGGTAGACAAATTGGCATTCTTGTTCCCCAAGCCACAGTGTATTGCCAAGTTGTCTCCAATGGTAATGATGAAGATGGAGGAGATGAAGGTAATGATGATGAGGTCACTGATGCAACTTGGGTGCCAGATAGAGCAGAGGAGGAAACTGAAGGTGAGGCAGTACAACCCCAATGAGGCCGACATCAAGAAAGAGTAGAGAGCAGCAGCCCCATTCCATTACATTCTGCAGCTATTATCTCCCGGCCCACTCCCCAAAGCTCAGCTGTCTGGCCTTTTTCAGCACATTTGCAGCAGATCGCACTGTTGCTATCTGCAAACTGTGTCTTGGGCACATCAAACGTGGCAAAAACACCAACCATATGCATATCATTGCAATTTTTTTTGCCTTCATCAAGAGCACCTCTATAGGATTAAGGTGGGAGGGTGCCCCCGATACCCAAAGAGTAATTTTTCTGCACCTGTTTGACAGGTGCATATCATTGCAATTTTTTACAGCAAGGCCAATTCTTGCTTTCATCAAGAGTACCTCTATAGGGTTACGGTGGGAAGGCACCACTGACACCCAAAGACCAATTTTTACGCACCCATTACTTCTATACAAAGTCAAAGTGACACCAGAATATATAAAAAAAATCTCTAATCTTGTTCCCAAAGTGCTACATTGTGGCCTCATCATACACACTGGCTCCCCAGCTGTTGCTGAGCAAAATAAAGGCAGCTTGCAGGGAAAATGTCTTTTTCTTTTTTTTGGCTTTATAAATGCAATTATTGCTGCAGCAGATTCTAGACATGGTACACATCTGCCATTTTACAGGTGGACTAAGGGGACCCCCCAGGCACTATATTGGAAGGAATTTTTCATTTTTAGATTTCACTTTAAAAATAAAAAAATCACTGTAAAAATGACATTTTTTTTATGTATACATGTCCCCCCAGAGCAGGACCCGGACCCCTATAACCATTGTATGTCCAATTACTTGCACATAAGCCTTAAAAATGGGTACTTTTGATTTTTGACGTTCGGGTCCCATTGACTTTAATGGGGTTTGTTATTCGGATCCGAACTTTTGGGGTGTTCGGAAGCTCTGGTGCGAACCGAACAGGGGTCTGTTCGGCCCATTCCTATTAAATAGTACCTATGGATTCTTAAACTACTACTACTTACAATTATTAGCAAGCATCTCCAGCTGCCCGTCAGTTCCCAATTCATACACAGTACCCTGAATTCTGGAGAGCTCAATATACGAATAGAAACCAGCTCTTCTGATTGCTTTTTGCAAATCACTTTGACCTGTCACTAAAATGGGCAGCTTTACTAATCAAAAGTGAAATGCAGAAAAGCAAGGGTTGGTAAACATAGGAAATGTTCACTCTTTGCAAATTGCATGTCACAGTGTGCTGGTATCTGGGGTTTTTGGGGCAATTTGCAATAAAAGAAAACAGATTGAGATTGCTTAAATACATTTTAAAAAAATTCAACATTTACACAAAGCTAAATTCTGTCTTATGGACACACAGAAGTGAGGCTTGGGAGCGAGCACACATGAGCATCCTCATAACTAGTGGCTTGCTATGGGGGGCCTCTCAGGGGAGAGGAGCCCATATCGCCGTTGGACCCAGGAAGATGAGGATTGGGGCTGCTCTGTGCAAAAACCATTGCACAGAACAGGTAAGTATAACATGTTTGTATTTTATTTTTTATATTTATTTTTTAAATTCAAGTCTTTTAGTACTTTAGTAATTTTCCACTTGCCTGCTATTACTTTTATTAGCCAGAAGAAACTTGTGTGTGCCCTTCTGACGTTGGCTTTATTCTGCCATTTAGGAGTTAAGGTGCTGACTTTCACCTTGTGCTAGGAGCTGCTAATACAATTGATATAAAAAGTCTACACACCCTTGTTAAAATGTCAGCTTTATGTGATGTAAAAAAACGAGACAAAGATAAATAATTTTAGAACTTTTTCTACCTTTAGTGTGACCTATAAACAGTACAACTCAATTGAAAAACAAACTGAAATCCTTTAGGGGGGAGAGTAAAAATAAAAAAAATAAAATAATGTGATTGCAAAAGTGTGCACACTATCTTATAACCGGGGATGTAGCTGTGCTCAGAATGAAGCAATCACATTCAAACTCATGTGAAATAGGAGTCAGTACACACCATGGATCATTTAATGTGCCTCTGATTAACTCCAAATAAAGTTCAACTATTCTAGTAGATCTCTCCTGACATTTAGTCGCATCCTACAGCAAAAGCCATGGTCCGCAGAGAGCTTCCAAAGCGTCAGAGGGATCTCATTGTTAAAAGGTATCAGTCAGGAGAAGGGTACAAAAGAATTTCCAAGGCATTAGATATACCATGGAACACAGTGAAGACAGTCGTCAAAAAGCGGAGAAAATATGGCATAACAGTGACATTACCAAGAACTGGACGTCCCTTCAAAATTGATGAAAAGACAAACTTGTCAGGGAGGCTGCCAATAGGCCTACAACAACATTAAAGAGCTGCAGGAATATCTGGCAAGTACTGGCTGTGTGGTACATGTGACAACAATCTCCCGTATTTCCATATGTCAAGGCTATGGGGTAGAGTGGCAAGATGGATGGCTTTTCTTAAGAAAAACATCCAAGACAGGCTAAATTTTCCAAAAACACATCTGAAGTTTCCCAAAAGCATGTGGAAAAATGTGTTATGGTCTCATGAAACCAGGGTTGAACTTGTTGGCCATAATTCCAAAAAATATGTTTGGTGCAAAAACAACATTGCACATCACCAAAAGAACACAATACCCACCGTGAAACATGGTGGTGGCAGCATCATGCTTTGGGGCTGTTTTTCTTCAGTTGGAACAGGGGCCTTAGTCAAGGTAGAGGGAATTATGAACAGTTCCAAATATCAGTCAATATTGGCACAAACCCTTCAGGCTTCTGCTAGAAAGCTGAACATCAAGAGGAACTTCATCTTTCAGCATGACAATGAACCAAAGCATACAGTACATCCAAATCAACAAAGTAATGGCTTTACCAGAAGAAGATTAAAGTTTTGGAGTGGCCCAGCCAGAGCCCAGACCTGAATCCGATTGAAAATCTGTGGGGTGATCTGAAGAGGGCTGTGCACAGGAGATGCCCTCGCATTCTGACAGATTTGGAGTGTTTTTGCAAAGAAGAGTGAGCAAATATTGCCAAGTCAAGATGTGCCATGCTGATAGACTCGTACCCAAAAAGACTGAGTGCTGTAATAAAATCAAAATGTGCTTCAACAAAGTATTAGATTAAGGGTGTGCACACTTTTATTTTAGTTGTTCAACTGAGTTGTACAGTTTATGGGTCACATTAAAGGTGTAAAAAGTTCTGAAATGATTTATCTTTGTCTCCATTTTTTTTACATCACAGAAACCTGACATTTTAAGCAGGGGTGTGTAGACTTTTATATCCACTGTATCTGCCCTTCCACCATGCCTATTTTTTTTTTTTAAAGAACAGAGTATCTATTAAAGTGTTTTTGAGAAAAGAACAGACACCCACACATATCTGATAATTGCACAAAGATCTTGTGAGCCACAGATGGATAAATGCCTATAAAGTGAATTCCAATACCTAAATCAGCTGCACACACTAACCACGTTTCATATCATGTATGTGACAAAATCAAATAAATTATTGTGTATGCGCTAGGAAAATAAGCTAATACGTGATAAAAATTAAATTAAATAAAATAAATAGATTTGAAATACATTAACAAATACAATATTGTAAAATCTATAAATCACAGTGATAAAATATTCAATATTAAATGCTATAAGCAATAATCAGTGCCAATCGCCTGTGAAAAAAATCTATAAATCACAGTGATAAAATATTCAATATTAAATGCTATAAGCAATAATCAGTGCCAATCGCCTGTGAAAAAAATATAACTAAATATATAAATCAACATGCAACATGCAAAATGTGGAAAGTCCAGGTGCTAATTAGTATAATAATGAAGTGTCCAACAATTCAGTTCAAATCGATTCATAAAAAATATATATAAAAATATAAAGTGCAAAAATTAGTGTCCAGAAGAGTAGACATTCCTCATGCTCTTCCTATATGGTGTGCAAACAACGGCATGCTTCAGTGCCCTCCAGTGACCCCCAATTGCTCATGCGCTCACCTCTGAGCGTGTGACACAGTGGTTAAACAGTGTCTAAACACGCATTGGAGCCACTCCTGGGCTCATACAGAGTCTGCTGGTAATGATCTGCACCTCGCTCAGATAAACGTCAATGGCATAATGCAGAATCAGTTGGAGCCCTGAGCGTGTCACTAGCCACATCACCTGCCACCAGATGCCATCAGGTGTCCCCAGCGGAGTCTGTCCTTACATCAGGTGCCCCCAACGGAGTCCCTCCTTACATTCAGCCTGTGTCCCATCAAATGCAGCCTTATTCAAAAGCAGTAGGAGAAGGCTCAACCAGCCTGATCTCATCCACAGATGGATGCCTACTCTTCTGGACACTAATTTTTGCACTTTATATTTTTATACATATTTTTTATGAATCGATTTGAACTGAATTGTTGGACACTTCATTATTATACTAATTAGCACCTGGACTTTCCACATTTTGCATGTTGCATGTTGATTTATATATTTATATATTTAGTTATATTTTTTTCACAGGCGATTGGCACTGATTATTGCTTATAGCATTTAATATTGAATATTTTATCACTGTGATTTATAGATTTTACAATATTGTATTTGTTAATTTATTTCGATTCTATTTATTTTATTTTATTTAATTTTAATCACGTATTACCCACACATATCTGGATATTAGAGATGGTCCGAATGACCCCCTGTTAGGTTTGTGGAAAAACTCTTAAACATCGGGAAAATTTGGAGCCGAATAACGATCCCCATTGAAGTCTATGATCCCCGAACTGGAAAAATCAAAAGTGCCAGTTTTGAGGGCTTAGATGCAAGTTATTGGGCATACAAAGGGTATGGGCGTCCAGGTACTGCCCTGGGGGACATGTATCAATGAAAAAAAAGGTAAAAAACATCAATTTTAAATTAACAGTGATTTTCTGATGCTTAACCACTTCAGCCCTGGAAAATTTTACCTTCCTGACCAGAGCACTTTTTGCGATTTGGCACTGATTCGTTTTAATTCAATCTTATTTTTATTGAGAAAAAGAAAAAAAATGTACAGTATACATTTATGTCATACAAAAACACAAAAAATAGAAATAGACATCAATGCGATACTGGTAACATATCATCTCATGTTTTAAACAATTTGTGAGCTCTTAATGATTTAGTTTGATATTTAAGCCTGTGCAGTTATACCGTCTAAGCTGATTAAAGTGCAGGTGAGCACCACTATCCACTCAACGAGCGGCGTCCACCTATTGTAAACGCTAGGGCTATTGTTGCTGTGTTAAATGTGTTTTCTCTGTTGGGGAAGCTCAATGTGTGTCATATTATTGGCCTGATGAGGTTAGAGAGTATGATTTAGGTGATCGTGTAACGCTGTAACATTTAAGGGGAGAAAGGGAGAAGGAAGAGTAAGAGTAGAGGGGACAAGGGAGTAAAGAATACAGAGATTAAGAGAAAGAGATTCCACTCTGGTCACACAGTTGCATTGGTGGAATCCTCTGTAGCCCATGAAATAAATTCCGCAGAATAGCGGAAGATAGTCCACGAGGTCCAGGTCTTGGAAAATTGTTCCTCCTTACCCATTTCCTGCGACAACATCCGTTCCAGTCTATTAATTTGGTCCACTTCAATTGCCCAATCCCCCAGGGAAGGCACGCTTGTCGACTTCCAATGTCTGGGCAGAACCGTTCTAGCTGCCGCCAGAAAGTGACGCAGAACGTCTTTTTTGACCGATTTAAGCGGGCCAGGGAGCATAGATAGCAAGGCTACCTCAGGAGAGGATGCAACCGAGGTCGCCATGAGTCTGCAGTACAAGTCGAGGATCTTTTGCCAGAACCTCCGCACAGGGGGGCACTCCCACCAAATGTGGAGTAAGGTTCCCTTTGATGACAAACAACGCCAGCAGGTATCTGGGAGCGCCGGGTTTATGCAGTGTAATGTCGAGGGGCATCTATACCAACGGGTCAGTAATTTGAATCCCTTTTCTTGCGATTTGGAGGCTAAGGATATTTTATGAGTCAGAATGAAGCACTTTTGCCAATCTACAGGTGAGATGGGGTGACCCAAATCTTCCCCCCAGGCATGTGTGTATGGGGGGAGGTCAGGATTATAGACCATATGTATGAGAGAGTATAATTGGGAGACCACATGCGTAGGAGGGTCGATCTGGAGCAGCATGTTCTCCAAGTCTGTTGTGTCAGTAAGTACATCAGGTAATGATGGGAAGGTTCGAATAAAAGATAGCATCTGTTGCCTCTGCAGCCAGTACATCGAAGTATGGGGAGGTGGGCCAGAGGGAACGTCCTGAATCAGAGAAGAATCTGAACGCAGGATTTGGGCAAGTCGTCTGTGGTCCTTCTTGCACCAAGGGCCAAAGCTCTCCCCTTGTAGGGCCGGTGGAAAAGCCGGAGTTCCAAACAGTGGGGTCATGGGTCCTTTCAGAGGAGATAGGGTCTTGGAGGAATTCATTCGGGTCCAAATTTGTATAGTTTGTCGGGTGAGGTCACTCAGGGGTATTCCCCCCTTAAGGAATTCAGTAGGCGTCCACGGTAGTGCGCGGAGATCTATTGAATTGAGATGGCTCTCTATTTGTACCCATAGTTTGGTGGGGGAATGATGGAACCAGTTAACTATACGTGTTAGTACTGCTGCTCTATAGTATATAGAGGCATCTGGAGCTCCAGGTCCACCACGGATCTTGGGAAGCGACAGCGTCTCATAGCGTATCCGAGGACGAGCCCCCCCCCCCATATAAAAGAGGAGAACATTTGGCGGAGTTTCTTAAAGAACCAGGAGGGTATTGAAATAGGAATTGTCTGGAACAAATAAAGAAACCGAGTGAGGACGTCCATTTTTATAGCATTCACTCTCCCTAGCCACGATAGGCGTTTTTTCGTGTACTTTGATAGATCAGTCTTGGTTCTGAGCAGAAGGAGAGCATAGTTCAGAGAGAACAATTGGGACCTTTCTGTGGGTATTTGGATTCCGAGGTAACGGATGGAAGTGGATCCTGTTTTAAAGGGAAACTTAGTGGAGACTTGGCGGAGGGCTTCTTGGGATAGAGAAATGTTCAGGATTTCTGACTTAGTATGATTCACTTTGAAATTGCTCAGCTTCCCAAACCTCATGAATTCCTGCATAATATGTGTTAAAGATATATGGGGTTGGGTTACAAACATTAGTAGGTCATCCGCAAAGAGAGCCAGTTTGGAATGAATAGGGCCTATCGATACACCCGAGATGTTAGGGTTATTGCGCAAGGCAATTGCCAGGTGTTCCATGACAAGGACATAGAGAAGGGGAGATAAAGGACAGCCTTGTCGTGTCCCGTTATGGATGGAAAATGAAGGTGATAATGAGCCGTTCACCCGTATTCTAGCAGAAGGAAAGGAGTAAAGGGACATAATTCGGGATAGCATTTTGGGGCCCAGTCCTATCTGTTTCAAAGACATCTGGAGGAATTGCCAGTCAACACGGTCAAATGCCTTTTCCGCATCGACCGTCAAAAGACATAGAGGGACATCATGGGTGCGTGCATAGTCGGTAAGAAGCAGAGTTTTCAGGGTGTTATCCCTTGCCTCGCGACCGCTTACAAAACCCACCTGGTCCAGGTGTATGAGGCGGGGGAGAAGCGGCTTCAATCTAGTGGCTAAAATTTTTGCATATATTTTCAAGTCTACTCCAATTAACGATATGGGCCTATAATTAGCGCACGAAGTAGGGTCCTTATCTGGTTTTGGGATAATGGTAATGTGGGCTTCAAGTGTTTGTGGAGGGAACGCCAAGCCTTCCGAAGTCAAGAAAGGGGTCAATAGGGGAGCAAATGTCTTGTAAAATTTAGGGGTGAAGCCGTCGGGCCCGGGGCTTTTACCGGACGGGGTGGCCGCTATCGCCCCCAAGACCTCATCCGCTGTAATTGCCTGTTCTAGTTCTTCTACAGTATCGCCGTCTAGTGTAGGGAGCTCCGTCTCCTCAATATAAGACTGTCTATCGGTGTCAGGTGTAAGGGTGGGGCTAGAAGAGACGCCGGGCGAAAGATTGTATAGTGTTTGGTAGAAATCTCGGAATGTTTGTGATATCTTGGAGGGTTCACTGAGCATTTCTCCAGAGGAGGCCCGAATCTGGGGTATAAATGTGGAAGACGTGTTTGGATGAAGGGTGCGAGCTAACGGTCTACCGCATTTATCCTGAAAATCGGTACTGATGTAAGGCAAGTCTGTCCGCATAGGTACGCGCCGAAGCCTCATATAAGTCCTTTAGTTGGGATCGAGCTGTTGAGACCTCTGTAAGAGTCCCCACCGTTGGAGCTCGTTTATGTTGGGTCTCAAGGTCTCGAAGCTTTTGCATTGCTGAGGTTATTGCGGCTGAGCGAACCTTTTTCAAACGGGTCCCAATCTGAATAAAGATTCCTCGCAGGACAGCTTTAAGTGCCTCCCATGTATGGGTAGCGAGGTAGTGTCCGATGCATGATCTATTAAAAAATTAGAAATGGTTTCTGAGACCTTTTGGGAACAGTCAGAGTTTGTGAGAATGGAATCATTTAGCCTCCACGTCCACTCCCTCACCGGCGTGGAGGGAATCATTAGTGTCAGATATATAGGCGAGTGGTCAGACCAGACCATTGAGTCTATCTCGCATTCAGGTGACCAATCCAAACAGCTGTGGTCAAGAAGAAAATAGTCTATACGACTATAAGAGTGATGGACCTGCGAGAAGTGGGTATAGTTGCGATTTTTGGGGAACAGAACCCACCAGATGTCGATTAGACGTAAGTCGTATATAGCCCGTTTAAATGCCCTTAACTTAGTAAAGGAGATGGATGAGCGAGAGGTTGATGAGTCTAAGAGTGGATCCAGGGGGGCGTTAAAATCCCCGCCTATGATTATTTTACCCTCTGCAAATTCCGACAAGATCCTCATGTACCGCAGAGCAGACGATATTTGATTAGTATTTGGTAGGTAGAGGTTGGCAATAGTGAATTTCGTGCCCCATAAGGAGAATTTTACGAACACATACCTTCCCTGGGGGTCCGAGACCTGGTCTATCAGGTCAATCGGGAGCGTTTTGTGGAATGCAATAGAAACGCCTTTGGTTTTCTGAGACGGGTTTGTACTGTGAAGCCATCTGTTAAAGTACCTGTTGGAGCAGGAAGGGGTGGAGTTTGTGTGGAAATGAGTTTCCTGTAACAGTAACACATTGACCTGTTGTTTATGCATTTGGTAGAGGATTTGCCCTCTCTTAGATGCTATATTGAGGCCATTTACATTGTAGGAGCAAAGTTTCAGGCGAGGATGAGATAGTACCGTGTGGGCCATAGTGGAATGAGAAAAAGAGAGTCAGTCTAGAGACAACAGAGGGAGGAAGAGGGATGGGAGGGGGGGGGAATTATAAGGTGGCAAAAATATACCAGGACACAGCTAGGTAGGGGGACACCTAAATAAGGAGCCTAATAAATCTAAGGGGTCCACGAAACGGGACACCACGTGAAAAATCACGTACAAAGGCACTATCCGTGCCCGACCTATTGAGGGTGGGAGGTCGAAGTGGAGAGTCTGAGCCGTGAGCCCAGTAGCATGACAGGCATATGTAGCTTATTTGAGGCACATCAGTGTAACAAAACAGTTAAACAGTAGAACACACATCAGATCGTCTGTGAAGGAGGGTGGGGGTCTGCGTGGGCAAATGACTTCGTACAAGCCCACCCGCCCTCTCTCACAGAGGAGATATCAATCCGTAAAATAACATCATGGGAAGGGGGAAGTAAACATTTTCAACATATGCTATCCATAAACCCCAACAGGGGCCTTGGAAACAAATCTGTGTAATAATTCTGAAGTCAGTAACAATGTGTAGTAACATTTTAAGGTGAGACTAAACGGTGTATGAGAAACCGTATACGGAGAGCTAGAGGTGTCCATGTGGACAATGGCAGGAGACCGTGGACCCATCCAGTCCATCTATCGGCCCCTCTACCTGTATCCAGGTGGAACAACTCCACTAAATACCTAAATGTAAGGCCAGTGTGGTAAAATATGTTAGAAGCTCAATAATAGCGTAACCAAATCAAACATCAGAAATTTGCAGTCCTTTAGCCTTTCCCGAACCCCAGCCAGGTGTAATACACTAGCGAAGGGCAGGGAGAAGGCCTGTCAATGTATTGCTCCCTCTATCCTGAGACATTGGGGTACGGAGCATGTCATCTTGTCTCCTATCGTAACATATCTTGCTGAAATCAGGTGGAACAAAGGAGGAAAAAAACAAAACAAAATTTCTGTAAAGGGGTAGTGGGGATTCCAAACCTCATCCTGATCATGAGACAAGAGATGAGCAGCGCTCTGAGAGGGTGCTAGTCATGTGGGGAATGCTGAAATGGCTTCATGTAACGTCTTAGAGGTACCTTAAGCTTCTGGGGATGTAGGCCGACGTATTCTGGGGCCTATAGAATGTGATCTGGACCTCGGTTGCCTGCGTCGTTGTGGGAGAGGGTCCCGTATTTGTACCCTGATGCGGTCATCCGGCGGGTCCAGCCAGTTCGGTATCTCGATTGGGTCTTGTTCCAGAAAGCTGAAAAAGGCTGGGAGTTGATCTGGATTGGATAGGGTAAATTTGTGCTCAGCTCTGGTCACCTTGATACTGAAGGGGTGTCCCCACGTATAAGTTGCTCCGGCTTGACGTATCAGATCTAGTAGTGGGCGGACCATTCGGCGCATGTGGAGAGTGTTGCGAGAGAGGTCTGGGTATAAGTGGATAGCAGAACCATCAAAGTCCACGGGACCCAAACGCCATGCTTTGCGCATAAGTTCTTCTTTAAGGGTGTAATAATGAACCCTGCAGAGGACATCGCGTGGGCGGTCACTTTGTTCTCTCCTCGGCCCCCCCACTCTGTGCACCCGGTCTATTTCAATAGGTGAAGAAACCTCTCTGCCCAGGACTATGTTGAGGATGGCAATGACGGAAGGTTTTAAATCTGTACCCGCTGTGGCCTCCGGTATGCCTTGTAACCGTATATTATTCCTGCGGCTCCTATTTTCTCCATCTTCTATGCGCAGTTGATGTTGTCGTATACGGTGCAAGTGCTCCCTGGAGGCCTGCTCAAGGGACGTGATGCGGGCTGCATGATCAGTTTGAGTGTCAGTTAGGGCAGACACTGCGGTCTTATTAGTCGAGACCTGCTGTTGGAGGGCCTGGAGGTCTTTATGGAGTGAGGTCTCCATTTTGATCGCCCAGGACTCAAACTCCGCTCTGAAGGCCGCCAGAAGGGTCGAGGTCTCGGATCTATTCGATCCTCCTGAAGCTTGAGGGGCCCCATCTCTAGGACCCATGTCCGAAAGAGGGGCAGCAGGGGTCCCAGACCTGGATGCCACATCTGATAGGTCCGAGTGCAGGACGGGAGGGTTATCCGAATCCTCGCTGCTGTCTGTCGCCGGTTGAGTGTGAGGGGGAGGCTTGCCCTTCCCCGGGTTTCGAGCGGATGCCATCTTGTCCTTGGGAGTGCGGGAATCAGATTGAGATGTGCGGAGCAGATATCGTTGGATTGTGCCTTGTTGCAAGTCCGTGGACTCAGTAGATCGAGCACTGTGTGTGGACATGCTTTTCAAAGATGTGCGACGACTGGAGAATAGCCTGTCAGCTACGGGCAGTTGCGGAGCTCAGCAGCTCATTGCTTAGCCATATATGGTCTGTTCTGCTTTTCTGCAAAGTTGTATGGATGGGGACTACTGGTGGGCGCCGACCCCGCTGGGCTTCTCTTGTGGCTGTGCAGGGAGCGATCCAGGCTCAAAGAGGTAACAATACCAGGAGCGTATGTAGATACCGCAGCTTGGGTGGTGCAAGATGGCCGCCACTCGTGTTCAGGGCCGTGGTGACAGTTCGTGTACTTATGGGGGTAGATGCTTGCTACTTTCCCCGTCTAGGGCCACAGTCTGTCAGCTCAGGGTGCCCCCAGGAGGTGGGTGAGGCTAAGATTAGGCCCAGAGGAGACAGGGGTTGCCGGGGTGTAGCAAGATGGCCGCCACATTCAGTCTCTGGAGCTAGGGCAGCACCGTGAGTACATGCTGGGGTGGATGATCACTAAATATCCCCTTCGGGGGTCTCAATTGGCCAGGCCAAGGTATTTCTGGGGATGGCGGGGGTTCAGATTGGGCCCAAGAGAGATGGATAGGCCGCTGGGTGTAGCAAAATGGCCGCCGTCACTTACCAGGTCCCTCTGGCAGGTCTCTTAGAGCGGTACGGAGGGGATAACAGGCCCCCAGTAGCAGGCTGAGTGTCCTCAATAAATGTGCAGGAGGCAGGGCATGCGTAGCGGCCGGAGACAGGACTGGCACGGCCTCTGGGTGAAGCAAGATGGCCGCCGTTCCCCGTGAGTAGGCCGGAGCCGCGGCCTTTCCTAATAGTCGGCCCGGAGCTCCGCGATCGTCGCGGATGCCGCGATCCCGGTCCCAAAAAGCTCCCTCCTTGTCTATGTGCCTGTCTGAGGCTCAAGCAGGATCAGCGCTGGTCCCTGGGTGAGTATATCTCCAGGTGTGTTCTTTGCCTGGAGGAGCTCACCCCAGGCACGTCTGCTCAGCTCTCCGTTCGGCCACGCCCCCCCGGCACTGATTCGTTTTAACTGACAATTGTGCGGTCATGCGACGTTGCACCCAAACAATATTGACGCCCTTTTTTCCCACAAATAGAGCTTTCTTTTGGTGGTATTTGATCATCTCTTCGGTTTTTATTTTTGCGCTATAAACAAAAAAAGAGCGACGATTTTGGAAAAAAACACAATATTTTGTACTTTTTGCTATAATAAATATCCCTTTTTTTTAAAAAAAAAAGCACATTTTTTCTCAGTTTAGGCCAATATGTATTCTTTTTTTTACATATTATTATATCTCTGAACATATTTTTGGTAATAAACATCGCAATAAGCGTATATTGATTGGTTTGCACAAAAGTTATAGCATCTACAAAATAGGGGATAGATTTATAGCATTTTTATTATTTAATTTTTTTTACTAGTAATGGCGGCGATTTGCGATTTTTATCATGACTGCGACATTATGGCGGACACATCGGACAAATTTGACTCATTTTTGGGACCATTGGCATTAATACAGCGATTAGTACTATAAAAATGCATTGATTACTGTAAAAATGTCACTGGCAGTGAAGGGGTTAACACTAGGGGGCGATCAAGGGGTTAATTGTGTTCCCTAGTGTGTGTTCTAACTGAAGGGGGGAGGGGACTGACTAGGGGAGATGACAGATCGCTGTTCATACTTTGTATGAACAGACGATCTGTCACTTCTCCCCTCAGAGAACCGGGATCTCTGTGTGTTGTACACACAGAGATCCCGGTTCTCACCGTGTTACGATCGATCGCGGGAGCCTGGCAGTCATCGAGACCGCCGGGCACTCGCATCAGCTCTGGGGGCGAGCTGCCGGTGTGCGCCCTTTAAGGAGCGACGTAACATGACGGCGATTTACCTGCCCGTGCCATTCTGCTGCAGTATAACTGCGGCAGCTGGTCGGCAAGCGGTTAAAGTGAAACTAAAAAAATTTAAAATTCCTTTACCTATAGTGCCTGGGGGTCCCCTTACACTGCCTGTAAAGTGGTGCATTTGTACCATGTATAGAACCTGCTGCTGCAATAATTACATTTATAAAGGCAACAAAAAAAGACATTTTCCCTGCAAGCTTTCCTTATTTTTTAAACAATAGCTTGGGGAGCCAGTCTGTATAATGAAGCCACAATTTAGTGCACTTGGAACAAGATTAGAGATTTTTTGGGATAAATTCTGGTGTCTGTTTTGCAGACTTTGGATAGAAGTAACAGGTGCGGAAAAATTGGGCTTTGGGTGTTGGTGGTGCTTTCACATCATAACCCTATCCTTGGGTGTTATATGTGCCCATGAAACCTATACCAAAAAGTTTCTGCACAATAAAATCAACACCCACAAAGCTAGGCAGCCTAGACAGTCTTGCACAGATTCCACATCCCAAAAACACATAATCGGCAACATTGGCATCAGGGGCTTGATAGCTGCTGCTAATCCAGGAATGATTCATTTTGATAAATGTTAGCCAGTCAACAGAGTCTGTGGACAGACACACTCTTTTATCTGTCGCAAAAACCTCTGGCAGCACTAAATGCCCGTTTGGAAAGCACGCTGGATGCTGGGCAGCCTAGCAGCTCAGTTGCATACTGGGCAAGTTCTGGCCAGTGGTCTATTCTCATGACCCTGTAACCCAGTGGATCATCAAGGGGAAAACCCTCCATGTCTGTTTTCGCCCCTAGATGATCTTTCACTATATGATGCAGACACTACCGATGGGATGTGGAAGCTGACAGCCCTGGGCGCCGAAGACTAAATTTTTTTTAAAATCCATCACTGAGGTGGCCCCCTTCTCCACCACTCCTCTCTTGGCCAACAAAAGCATCAAAACTAACCTTTCCATGAGACTATAACCTAACAGAGTCTGGAAAGGCATTACATAAATTCCTCTTTAAGGTGTCCTCAAGATATTACATCCTCTGCTCCCTCTGTGAGGATGAGATGAGTCTTGAGACTTTCCCCTTGTAACAGTGGTCAAGGAGGGCTGCCAAACAGTAGTGAACCTTCTCCTTGATGCCACAAACTCTTACGCAGGCTTTGCAGAATGAGGGAGCCCATGCACTGCAAGTTTGCGGAGGCATGAGAAGCAGAGTCAGTGAGGATTACAGTATCTGGAACTGCCTCCTCCCAGTCACGTACTATTCCCAAGGGTTCTGGGGATGGAAAACCATCTCTTAAGGTGTGACGTATGTCTTCATCTGCTTCAATGTTTCCAAAACTGCCATAATCCTCCTCCTCCTCTTGTGTGTTCTGTAGCATCGCAATAATGGTGTCTGTATAAAGCGGGCCTTGAGAGGAAAGGAAGTCCTCCTCTTCCTCCCACTGCTCTGCTGCTAGTGCCCTGTCCATAATGCCACACAGAGTCTGCTCCAGCAGGAACACAACAGGGATTGTGTCACTGTTGTATGCATTGCCACGGCTCACCATCCTTGTCACCTCCTCAAATGGTGACAGTACAGAGCATGCATCCTTTATCCGCAGCTATTGGCGTGGGGGAAAAAAGCAGAGCCAGCCTGAGCCTGTCGTTGTGCCATACTGACACAGGTACTCATTAACAGCCTTCTGCTGCATGTGCAGCCACTGTAGCATTGCCAAAGTTAAGTTCCACTTGGTAGGCATGTCACAAATCAGGTGGTTTACGGGCAGGTGGATTTCCCACTGAATTTCAGCCAACAGAGCACTGGCTGTGTATGACAGCCTGAAATGGCTACAGACTCATCTGGCCTGCTGTAGCAGATCTTCCAACCCTGGGTACCTGCTTAAGAAATGCTGCATCACCAAATTGAGAACATGTGCCAGGCATGGATGGACAGGAGGTTAGTGCCATTATCGCACACCACCATCTCCGGCTCCAGCTGGCGTGGCATGAATCACCTCTGGGCATGCCCCTGCAGAGCTGAAAGAATCTCTGCTCCGGTGTGGCTCCTGTCCCCTAGACAGACCAGCTGAAGCACTGCATGGCATCTTTTAGCCGGACTCATTGAATAGCCCCTTCAACGCTTAGGAGGTACTAGTGATTCATAGGACAATTCAGCAGAGGAGGGCATGGAGGAGGAGGAGGTGGAGCTAACAAATCTTGCATCATTACCACCAGCTGTACAGTGACGTGGCAGAAAAACAAGCTACAGTACTGAGCACTGTCCTACATCCTTCTAAGTTGCAAGCAGAGTTACCCAGTGTACTGTGAACAAAATATAGCATTCCTGACCATGCTTGCTGGGCCACGTGTCAGCAGTAACGTGGACCTTTGCTGCAGGTCGTGACCCCCAGAATCTCCCAGCTCACGCTCACGGTAGGCTACTGGAGGATGGAGAGGGAGCAGCAGACCGGGACAACAAGGGATAGTCAGGGGATAAGCCAAAAGGTTGGGGCAATGAGCAGACAGGGGTAGTCAAAGAACATGCCAAAGTTCCGGGTATGAAGCAGACAAGGATGGTCAAGAACAAGCCAAGGACGGTAAACAGAATCAGACATAGAGCACACGGCAAGAAGCACACATTAAGCCAAACACAATATTGATCAGCGAGGCTTGGCTGCAGTACACAGGTTAATATAGTGTTAGAGGTGTGGAGCCATGCTTGAGGGAAGATTACTTAAGCAGACAGGTGAACAGGTTCGGTCTCTAAGCTGAACACAACAGGGAGGTAAGCAGACAGACATGAACATTACTGCAGACTCATGACAACAACATTGCCTTGCACGTGATGTACAGAGCTGGAATGGCCTTACGTGCAAAGAAAAAGCAACTGGGAACCTGTCATTGTGGTACAGCACATTCTGCAAAATCAGGGAAGGGGCAGACCAGATGGAAAGGCAGGAGTTGTAAAGCCAACAGCTTTGATGAGCTTGAATCTAGACACTGGCAATGTGAGTGGCAGTGACTGTATTTTTATTTTCACTGCAACAGCTGGGGCAGAGAAATTTGCCTGCTCTAGTCTACAGCTGGTGGTGTACTGCTGGCAGACGTGCTGCAAGGACCTGTGACACCCTTCGCTATATCATCATCCCTGTCAGAGGAGACTGCTGAGAAGTAATGAGATATAGTGGGGGTAGACCTGAAAGGTAAGGAGGAGGACTTCCAGGTGCTCTTGCCAACGGGCTGAGTGGTGGGAGGTTAAATGCCTTGTCAAGCATGTGGTACCCAAATGGCTAGTGTTTTTGCCAGCTCTTGATCTGCTTGAGGCAAAGTTTGCAAATCACAACAGTGCAATCAGCTACACATGTGCTAAAAAAGGCCCAGACAGCTGAGCTGTTGGAAGTGGGGGTTGTGCCTCACCCTTGCTTTCCTCCTCTGCTCTATTCGGCACCCAAGTTGCGTCAGTGACCTCATCATCGCACCCTCCATCCTCATCATCACTCGAGACAACTTGGCAATACGCTGCGGCTGGGGGAACATGATTGCCAATTTGTTGTTTACTAGTGTTCTCCCCTCCCTGTAGGCTCATGTTCCTACCTTCCTCAACCTCAGAACCAACATCAGAATAAAGTAATGCCTGTGCATCGTCAAGGGGAAAGTGGCTGACGCTGTGTTCAAATAACTCAGCTGATTCCTCCATGCATGATGCTGGGTTATGGCAGGAGTAGCTGTGGACAAGGAGGCAGAATAAGCTGCTCTGGCAGCTGCGGTGGACTGCACACTAGTTTCTGTTTAGGTGACAGAGGATGAGGACAGTTTAGTAAGCCAGTCCACCACCTCCTCTGCATGCTGTGGCTGGATAGCACGGCCAACATCACCAAACGGAGAAAATGGTGCCCTGCCTGAGGACAGACCAGGTTCACCTTTGACTGTGGACACAGACGCTGCTTCCCCCCCTCATAGTGCCATGGGAACATCTGCCTCTCTTTGTTGGCCTCCCAGACATGATGGGGGTTTATTACTGAAATGTAATGGAGAAGGGGAAATGTGTACTTGGATGCACTTTAATCAATGGAAAGTGGTGTTTGGTGCACTTTAACTTGAGTACCAACTACACAGACACACTCCACGACACACTACAATATACTGCAAAAACTGCACTGACGCACTTCAATATACTGCAGTAAAAGTGCACTAACGCACTTCAATATACTGCCATTACGGTGCACTAAGGCAATTCAATATACTGCAATAAAACTGCACTAACACACTTCAATATACTGCAGTAAATGTACACTAACACACTTCAGTATACTACCATAAACGTGCACTGCATAGAGGGTTCTTTACTGTAAAAGCGACAAGGATGTGAAATTCCCTTCAACAGGCAGCGGGTTCAGCGGGGAGCATCGATTAGTTTAAAAAACTATTAGATAAGCACCTGTACGACCACAACATACAGGGATATACAATGTAATACTGACATATAATCGCACACATAGGTTGGACTTGATGGACTTGTGTCTTTTTTCAACCTCACCTACTATGTAACTATGTAACTTCAATATACTGCAGTAAAAGTGCATTAAGGCACTTCAATATACTGCTGTAAAAGTGCACTAAGGCACTTCAATATATTGCTGTAAACATGCACTAACGCACCTCAATATACTGCAGTAAACATGCACCAATGCAGTTCAATTTACTGCAGTAAACATGAAATAACGCACATCAATATGCTGCAGTAAACGTGCACTAATGCACATCAATATGCTGCAGTAAACGTGCACTAATGCACCTCAATATAATGCAGTTCATGTGCACTAACGCACCTCAATATACTGCAGTACAGGTGCACTAACGCAGTTCAATATACTGCTTGTAAACATGCACTAACGTACGTCAATATACTGCAGTAAAGGTGCTCTAACGCACGTCAATATACTGCAGTAAACGTGCACTAAGGCACATCATTATACTGCACTATGCATGCACTAACGCACCTCAATATACTGCAGTAAATCTGCCCTGAAATATTAAATTGACACTAAAGTAAAAGTGAATGGTCACACTACACTCACACTAAACTATCACTAAATTCACTCTAAACTGACACTCTACACTCACAATAGAATCACAGTAGCACACTATAGCACATTACCTTGCTAGTAACAATGAACAGAGCCCTGTTCTATCTATTTCCACTCCAATATCACATTGCAAGTGGCTGCTGTGGGAAGGATCCTTTTATGGGGGGGGTCTGTCTATGAGCAATGAGCCATGATTGGGCACAGTCATCATTACTTTCGGCAGGCCAAACAAATGGTCGAACGCCCCAACAATTTGGGTGTTCAATGAACAGGCAAACACCAATGTTCAGCCCGAGTTCATTCTCGGGCCGAACCATACGTCCAAAACACAAGAAGAGTTGCATGTCAAGATAGATTGTAGTTAGAACTTATTTTTCAGACTTTGGAGTTGCATGTTCTAACAAATAGCTTAAACAAAATAATAATAAATAATAAAGAGATTCCTCACCCAATATATATAGTAATGCTGTGATTAGATTTGGTAATAATGGGCATAGCCTCTATGTGTGGCTTATGTGCATTTTTACCTGCATTTTTAGCAGCAAACCCACTAACGTCTATTATGTTGTATATTTTTGGCACGTTTTTTGAAAGTGCACCCAGTCTTAGGCAAGTTCAATATTAGATGTGCTTTTTTATTTTGGGTAAAAAAAAAATCTATTAAGTTTAATTGTCCATAATCCCCAGCAGTTGTCATTAGGCATAAAACCTATATTAACATTGATTTTTTTTCCTGCTATTTTACCACCCATTTTGCCTTCGTGATCTCAGGTTTATGTAATATTTTAATGTAGAAATGTTTCTAAGATGTATTATATTGTATTTATTATTCTGTAATTTTGTAAATGTGTAGATTTTTTTGCTAATTTCTAGGCAATGTCCTAAAGTCCAACTTCTAACAACACATTTTTCATAGTTAAAAAGAGTGGAAATGGTTAAAGCTTCTTCCAGGGCTTTTATTACAGGATGCGTGTGTGTCTATTGGGAAGTGTTCCCTTCTCTTCCTGTCCCACTGTCACTGCAACAGGAAATGAGAAAATATCTTAAACAACTAAACAAACAGCAATAAAAAATCCTTTTTTTTTGTATTAATAGAAAAGGGTAAAAGCTCCTTTTTTTAACATGTTAAATATTACACCTGTATATAGCATATTACAAATCAAATATCACTCACCTACTTGCTAATATGAAAAAGAAAAAAAAAAACTGTGGCACACAAAGCTACCAACTTTCAAAACATTACAATATAAGAAAAGTGTTGTGTTGTTACATACTTCAAAGTGTATTAAAATTAAAAAAAAAAACTGTAAAAAAAAAAGTGTGAAAAATCTTCCATCAAAATCCACTGTAAAATCACACTGTGCTAGTGAAAAAAGTCCACCACCAAAAAGCAAAGGATGGCCACTCACCTCATATTGTGAACCTTAAATTTCCCTTTAATCAGCTTAAAACAACTGACTTTCTGTAGTTAGTTTTCTCTTCCCTTATAACCAGCTCCAAGGTGGGTCAATGCAGCTCAAAAAACAAAAACGAGACCCAGTAGTGCTTACTGTAAAAAAAATAAATCTCTTTAGTTTTTTATTAAAATCTTAGAATTGCACTCACAAAGCAAGTTAAAAGTAAATGCAGAACTGCAGTTCACAGCACAAGTTAACACTCGCAACTCCCCACTAGGGATGAGCCAAACACCCCCACGGTTCGGTTCGCGGCAGAACATGTGAACAGACCAAAAATTTGTGCGAACACGCAAACCCGTTAAAGCCTATGGGACTCGAATGTGAAAAATCAAAAGTGCTTATTTTAAAGGCTAATATGCAAGTTATTGTCATAAAAAGTTTTGGGGACCCGGGTCCTGCCCTAGGGGACATGTATCAATGCAAAAGAAAGTTTTAAAAACGGACGTTTTTTTTGGGAGCAGTGATTTTAATAATGCTTAAAGTGAAACAATGCAAGTGTAATATTCCTTTAAATATCGTGCCTGGGGGGTGTCTATAGTATGCCTGTAAAGTGGCGCATTTTTCGCGTGTTTAGAACAGTCCCTGCACAAAATGACATTGCTAAAGGAAATATAGATATGGAAAAATGCAGCGCTAGTTATGTATGACAAGTGAAAGTGTGATACTATACATCAACACCTCTAAATGATAAACAATAATGTAAAGTCCACCATATGAGGGTGAGATGAAATATCACTGTGCTAGTGTAGTGTCTGCACCACAGTAAATAAATAAAAAGTCCAAAGCATAAAACCACAGTTTAAAAATGTCCACTTTAATGTGTGATCCAGCAAATATATGTGGAAATCCGACCACTGATGTGACCCTTAAGATGGAGAGACAGCCAGAAACACCACCACCACAGATAGGAGGAGGCTTACCAGATCACAATGACTTGGAGAGGCGTTTACCACCCAAGTCCTAAAGGCTTGTTAGGTTAAATAAACCCAATGGAGGCAGCTGGTCCTGGATCCAACATCGGTTGATCAGCATCAAAACATCAATGGGATATGGAATATAGACACCAAAACTTCATGTGGAGGATAGAGGATTTCTAAAGGAAAATAAGTCATTTAAAACTACTTGCGGCTGTAATGTAATGTTGCCCCCCCCAGCCCATTACCAGGCCCTTTGGGTCTTGTATGGATATTAAGGTGAACCCTGCACCCAAATAAAAAAAAAAAAAAAAAGGCGTGTGGCCCCCAGGCCCTATATATTCTGAACAGCAGCAGTATACAGGCGGTCCCCTGGGTTACAAACAAGATAGGGACTGTAGGTTTGTTCTTAAGTTGAATCTGTTTGTAAAACAGGTACATTTTGTAAGTGTAGCTCCAGCCAAAAAATCTATGTTTCAGCTTTTTGGATAACATAGGGAAGGGTTATCATCACCCCTGTAACATTTGTTTTGCTGTCTGTGCCCCTGTTCAGAAGATTTCACCTCACTTTCTGTCCCAATGACAATTGGATTTAGAAAAGTTTTGGGTTATTAGGGAAACAAGGATTGGTGATAAAGCATGAGTGGGGAGACACCCTTTTCCCATATTAACTCTTACAGGAGAGAATATCCCTTCCTAGGGATAGATTTCCTCTCACTTCCTGTTGTCTCCCTCCGTTTGTAAGTAGGAGTCGTTTGTAAGTCGGATGTTTGAAAATAGGGGACCGCCTGTATATATTATACGGCCTGCCCTATACACTCTGTGGATAATTGGGTCTTAAGCGTTAGTGGTACCAGAACACTGTAAGCCCTCACAGTTACTCTTGGGCGCTGGAATGAGCCCTGCTGTGAAATATTATATCAAGAATTGTAATTACGCGCCCCTGTTAAACAGGGACAGAAAAATTGGGCCTTAGGCGGTGGTGGTGGTGACACAACACTGTAAAGCCTCAGATACTTTTGTTAAACGCAGGAACAGGTCCTACTGTGAAATATTAGATCAAAAAATGTAATTATGTGCCCCTGTTAAACAGGGGCAGAAAACTTGGGCCTTAGGTGGTGGTGGTGGTGCCACAGCACTGTAAAGCCTCACAGATACTTTTGTTGAGTGCAGGAACAGGCCCTGCTGTGAAATATTAGATCAAAAGTTGTTACGGGGCAGAAAAATTGGGCCTTCGGTAGTGGTGGTGGTGCCACAACACTGCAACCCCTCACCGATACTCTTGTTGAGCGCAGGAATGAGCCCTGCTGTTAAATATTTGATCAAAAATTGTAATTACACGCCCCTCTTGGACAGGGGCAGAAAGATTGGGCCTTAGGGTAGTGGTAGTGGTGCCCTGAACCGAAAATATTTTTAGAAGCTATCATCATGAAACTTGAGGAGGAATAAGATAGTCACTCAGCATAATAGGATAGTCACTCAGCATATGCAGTCTTCAAGGGATCCCACATCCATAGAAAAATCATTTGGTTACATCAGAACCAGGTGCTTGGTAGCTGGTGATCCAAGACTGATTCATTTTTATGAATTTGAGCCGATCAACAGAGTCTGTGGACAGGCGCACTCTGTGATCGGTTACAAAGCCTCCAGCAGCACTAAATGTGTGTTCAGAAAGAACGCTGGATACAGGACAGGTCAGTAGCTCAATTGTATATTGAGTAAGCTCTGGCCAGTGGTCCATCCTCAAGTCCCAGTAACCCAGTGGATGTTCTGGTGGAAAGGTCTCCAAGTCTGATCTTGCCCCAGATATTCCTGTCCCATGTAAGTCAGACGCTGGCGATGGTTGCTGGAACCGATCAGACCTGGGCGCTGAGGACTGAAGAATTGCCTGAAGGCATCGGTCAGCCGCTCACCTTCTCCACCGCTCTTTCTGTGACTGAACGAAGCCTCCGCAACACGTTGTCCAGCACCAGGAAATTGTAACCTCACAGGCTCTGGAAACGCATTGCGCAAACCTTTCTGCAAGGCCTCCCAAAGATGTTTCATCCTCTGCTCCCTCTGCGAAGGCTGGATAAGTTCTGCAACCTTACCCTTGTAAGGTGAATTAAGAAGGGTTGCCAGCCACTAATAATCCCTCTCTTTGATACCACAAATCCTAGGGTCCTTTCGCAGGCTTTGCAGGATCAGGCAGGCCATGCAGCGTAGGTTTGCAGAGGCATTTGATCCTGAGTCCTCTGAGTCACTAAGGATCACATGATCTTCAACCACCTCCTCCCAGCTACATACAACTCCATGGGATTCTGGGGACTGCAAACGATCCCTTGAAGACAGCTGCTGATGCTGAGTGTTATCCTCCACCTCCATGCTGACACAATCTACCTCCTCCTCCCCTTCTTCCTGTGTGATCAGCAGGCCTGCAGGAATACTAGTATCTAGATAAAGGGGGCCTGGAGAGGTAAGGAAGTCCTCCTCTTCCTCCCGCTGTTCTGCCTCAAGTGCCCTGTCCATTATTCCACGAAGCGTGTGCTCCAACAGGAAGACAAGAGGGACAGTATCACTGATGCATGCACTGTCACTGCTCACCATCCTCGTGGCCTCCTCAAATGGTGACAGGACAGTTCATGCATCCTTGATCAGTAGCCACTGGCGTGGTGAAAAAAAGCCAAGCTTCCCTGACCCTGTCCTGGTGCCATACTCACACAGGTACTCATTGATGGCCCTCTGCTGTGTGTGCAGCTGCTGCAGCATGGCCAACGTTGAGTTCCACCTGGTGGGCATGTCACAAATGAGGCGGTTATTGGGCAGGTTGCATTCTCTTTGAATGTCAGCCAGCCGAGCACTGGCATTATCTGACTGGCGGAAATGACCACAGACTTTCCTGGCCTGCCTCAGGAGATCCTGTAAGCCCGGGTACCTGCTCAAGAACCACTGCACCACCAAATTCAGGACGTGAGCCAAACAGGGAACATGGGTCAAGTGTCCCTGTCGGAGGGCGGAGAGGAGGTTGGTGCCATTGTTACATACAACCATTCCTGGCTGAAGCTGGCATGGCGTCAACCACCTCTGAGCCTGCCCCTGCAGAGCTGACAGAATCTCTGTCCCAGTGTGGCTCCTGTCCCCTAAGCAGACCAACTCAAGCACCGCATGGCATCTTTTTGTCTGAGTGCTTGCATAGCCCCTTGAACGCCTACGGAGCACTGCTGGCTCAGAGGAGAAATCTGCAGAGGAAGAGGCCATAGAGGAAGAAGAAGAGGAGGGGGTGGAGGAGAGAGCTGTGGCAGAATCACCACTAGCACAGTGCCCCATGAAAGAAAGGCAATGTCCGTGTCCATACCTGCTGGACCACGAGTCAGCAGTAATATGCACCTTACTGCTGACCGCCCTGTCCAACGAGGCCAAGACATTGCCTTCCACATGCTGGTAGAGAGCCAGAATGGCCTTCCGTGAAAAGAAACGGCATTTGGGAACCTGCCACTGAGGTACCGCATATTCCACAAATTCACGAAAGGGGCAGAGTCTACCAGCTGAAAAGGCAGCAGTTGCAGTGCTAGCAATTTGGCCAAGCTAGCATTCAGACGCTGTGCATGTGGATGGCTGGGACCGAATTTCTTTTGACAGTTTAGCAACTGGGGTAGGGAAATTTGCCTGCTAAAATCCAATGTTGGTGTACCCCTAGCAGATTAGCTGCAAGTACTTGGGACACCTATTTCTATACCTTCATTCCTCTCAGTGCAGGTTTCTGAGAGGACTGGAGGTATAGTGGGGTTGTAGATCCCAGCTGATGAGGAGCAAGGAGAGGTCCGCCTTGTTCTTTGATGTGAGTCGTTCAAGTGCTGTTGCCAACGGACTGCATGGGAGGTCATCATATGTCTGGTCAAGCATGTGGTGCCCAAGCAGCTGCTGTTTTGGCCACACTTGATACACTTGAGACATATGTTGCAAACAGCAACGGTGCGATCTGCTGCACACGTGTCAAAAAAGGCCCACACTAAAGAACTTTTCAAAATATGCGGGGAGTCAGCAGCGCCCTGCACCTGCTTAGCTCTGCAGTGTGATGCAATAGGGTGGCTGTCCTTAAGCTGCCCCCTGGAGGCTATCCTACCTCGTTGGAGATGTTCCTCCTCCTGCTCCTCCTCCTCCTCTCTTTTATCAGGCACCCAAGTTGAGTCAGTGACCTCATCATTCCCTCCCTCCTCGTCACTGGAGCAAACTTGGCAGTATGCTGCAGCTGGGGGAACATGACTGCCAGTTTCTTGACCTTCTTGGGCATACCCTCTCTCTAGGCTGATGTTATTCCCTTCCTCAACCTGGGTACCATCATCGGAACCTTAAAATCGCTGCGCATCCTCCTGCAGCATGTACCCGACACTGTGGTCGAATAGTTTGGGGGACTCCTCCGTGTATGATGGTGGGGCTAGGAAAGGAGTGCCTGTTGACATGGAGCCGATGGAATAGACTGCTTTGGCAGCTGCATTGGCAGGCAAACTACTCTGAGCCTGGGTGACAGAGGGTGAGGAGGATGAGGAGGGCTTTGTTATCCATTCCACCAACTTTTCTGCATGTTGTGACTCAATAACACGGCCAGCTGCAGGAAAAAAGGATAAGCACGCCCCATGGCCATGTGCTGAGGGTGCACCGTGTCCACGACCAGCACTGTCGACTGTAGACACAGGGCCTGCTTGCTCTCTTTTAGTGGCCTGTGAGCGTCTGCCTCTCCTTGGCGGCCTTCCGGACATGCTGTAAATTTTGTTTTGCAAAAAAAAAACTACAATGTATTGTGTACTGTGTACACCACCAGGAAAGTAGTAGCAACTGCACTAGGGGTGCAGGGTACTGTGTACACCAACAGAAGTATAATAAAAACTATGGGTGCACTGTATGTATTGTGTACACCACCAGGAAAGTAGTAGTAACTGCACTAGGGGTGCACGGTACTGTGTACACCAACAGAAGTATAATAACAAATATGGGTACACTGTATGTATTGTGTACACCACCAGGAAAGTAGTAGCAACTGCACTAGGGGTGCACGGTACTGTGTACACCAACAGAAGTGTAATAACAAATATGGGTGCACTGTATTGTGTACTGTGTACACCACCAGAAAAGTAGTAGCAACTGCACTATGGGTGCACGGTACTATGTACACCAACAGAAGTGTAATAACAGCTATGGGTGCACTGTATGTATTGTGTACACCACCAGGAAAGTAGTAGCAACTGCACTAGGGGTGCACGGTACTGTGTACACCAGCAGAAGTTTAATAACAACTATGGGTGCACTGTATGTATTGTGTACACCACCAGGACAGTAGTAGCAACTGCACTAGGGGTGCACGGTACTGTACACCAGCAGAAGTTTAATAACAACTATGGGTGCACTGTATGTATTGTGTACACCACCAGGACAGTAGTAGCAACTGCACTAGGGGTGCACGGTACTGTGTACACAACAGAAGTTTATTAACTATGGGTGTACTGTATTGACCACCAGAAAAGTATGAGCAACTGCACTATGGGTATATATACAAGACTGACTGTATACATATATTAAATACACTGTAGCTAACTGAATCACCTGCCTGCCAGAAGTATATTAGAAACAGTACACCAGGAACGGCCTGCAGTGGGGTATAGCTAAACTGTATGCAGTGGATATATATATATATATATATATATATATATATATATATATATATATATATATATATATATACAAGACTGACTGTATACATATATTAAATACACTGCAGCTAACTGAATCACCTGCCTGCCTGAAGTATATTAGAAACAGTACACCAAGAACGGACTGCAGTCAGATCTAGCTAAACTGGATACAGTGGATATATATATACGAGACTGACTGTATATATATATATATATATATATATATATATCTATATTAAATACACTGCAGCTAACTGAATCACCTGCCTGCCTGAAGTATATTAGAAACAGTAAACAAGGAACGGACTGCAGTCAGCTCTAACTAAATATATATATATATATATATCCACTGTATATATATACACGAGACTGACTGTATATACAGTGGGGACAGAAAATATTCAGACCCCCTTACATTTTTCACTCTTTGTTATATTGCAGCCATTTGCTAAAATCATTTAAGTTCATTTTTTTCCTCATTAATGTACACAAAGCACCCCATATTAACAGAAAAACACAGAATTGTTGACATTTTTGCAGATTTATTAAAAAAGAAAAACTGAAATATCACATGGTCTTAAGTATTCAGACCCTTTGCTGTGACACTCATATATTTAACTCAGGTGCTGTCCATTTCTTCTGATCATCCCACACACCTGTCTATATAAGACCTTACAGCTCACAGTGCATGTCAGAGCAAATGGGAATCATGAGGTCAAAGGAATTGCCTGAGGAGCTCAGAGACAGAATTGTGGCAGGGCACAGATCTGGCCAAGGTTATAAAAACATTTCTGCTGCAATTAAGGTTCCTAAGAGCACAGTGGCCTTCATAATCCTTAAATAGAAGACGTTTGGGACAACCAGAACCCTTCTTGGAGCTGGCTGTCCGGCCAAACTGAGCTATCGGGGGAGAAGAGCCTTGGTGAGAGAGGTAAAGAAGAACCCAAAGATCAATGTGGCTGAGCTCCAGAGGTGCAGTTGGGAGATAGGAGAAAGTTGTAGAAAGTCAACCATCACTGCAGCCCTCCACCAGTCGGGGCTTTATGGCAGAGTGGCCTGACGGAAGCCTCTCCTCAGTGCAAGACACATGAAAGCCCACATAGAGTTTGCTAAAAAAAAACAACTGAAGGACTCCAAGATGGTGAGAAATAAGATTCTTTGGTCTGATGAGACCAAGATAGAACTTTTTGGCCTTAATTCTAAGCGGCATGTGTGGAGAAAGCCAGGCACTGCTCATCACCTGTCCAATACAGTACCAACAGTGAAGCATGGTGGTGGCAGCATCATGCTGTGGGGGTGTTTTTCAGCTGCAGGGACAGGACGACTGGTTGCAATCGAGGGAAAGATGAATGCGGCCAAGTACAGGGATATCCTGGACGAAAACCTTCTACAGAGTGCTCAGGAACTCAGACTGGGGCGAAGGTTTACCTTCCAACAAGACAATAACCTTAAGCACACAGCTAAAATAATGAAGGAGTGGCTTCACAACAACTCCGTGACTGTTCTTGAATGGCCCAGCCAGAGCCCTGACTTAAACCCAATTGAGCATCTCTGGAGAGACCTAAAAATGGCTGTCCACCAACGTTTACCATCCAACCTGACAGAACTGGTCATGATCTGCAAGGAGGAATGGCAGAGAATCTCCAAATCCAGGTGTGAAAAACTTGTTGCATCTTTCCTAAAAAGTCTCATGGCTGTATTAGATCAAAAGGGTGCTTCTACTAAATACCGAGCAAAGGGTCTTAATACTTAGGACCATGTGCTATTTCAGTTTTTCTTCTGTAATAAATCTGCAAAAATGTCAACAATTCTGTGTTTTTCTGTCAATATGGGGTGTTGTGTGTACAATAATGGGGGAAAAAAATGAACTTAAATATTTTTAGCAAATGGCTGCAATATAACAAAGAGTGAAAAATTTAAGAGGGTCTGAATACTTTCCGTCCCCACTGTATATATATTAAATACACTGCAGCTAACTGAATAACCTGCCTGCCTGCTCAGTCTAAATGACACTCTATCTCCGTCCATGCCAGCAATGACACACTACACGAGGGCGATGTGCAGGCGGTCTTATATAGTGTGAGCTTGGACTTAGTCCCCATGAGCCATGTTTGGCCAAAGGCACCCTGCCTTTGGCCATTTATGGCTCTCTTAGCTGAGGGCGCTGTGATTGGCTAAAGCATGCAGGTCATGGTGCATGCTCTGGCCAATCATCATACAGCAATGCACTGCGCTCCTGCAGTGCATTATGGGCCGTTACGCGCCACTCGAATTTGCCGGGAATGGCCCATAATGTTCGGTTTTCGGCGAACGGTCAGACAGCCAATGCTCGAGTCGAACTCATGTTCGACCCGAACAGAAAGCTCATCCCTACTCCCCACTCACTGTAGTCTCTGCCTGACAGCTCTGATGTAAATACAGGATGGACTGTGGCTGCTGAGAAGAAATCATTAGCTCTGGACTTGTGCCTGAAACTCAAGCTCCTCTCTACTGATCACGTCAGGATTGATTTTGAAGAAACGTATTCCAACGTAACGCATAGGGTGGAGCTTAAATCATTCAGTCTGGGCACGTCCCTGAAAATTGAGCTCCACCCTACACATTCCATCTGTCAGCCAGAGACTACAGTGAGCAGTGAATCGTGGGTGTCAACTTGCTCTGTGAACCGGTGTTCTGCATTCACTTTTAACTTGCTTTGTGAGTGCAATTCTAAGATTTTAATAAGGGAGTTATATTTTTATACTGTAAGCACTATTGTGTCTTGTTTTTGTATCTTTTTATGAGCTACATTGCCCCACCATGGAGCTGGTTATAAGGAAAGTGAAAACAAACTACAGAAAGCCAGTTGTTTTAAGCTGATCCCAGCTATTAAAAGGAAACATGCGTAGTGAGACCTTTTATAGTTTAAAAGTCCATAATATGAAGTGAGCTGCTATTCTTTGCTTTTTGGTGGTGGAATCTTTTCATTAGTACAGTGGTGGCCCGTCCGTTAGGGGTGCAGGGGCGTGCTTCCCTATCCATGCATCCAGCCCCCTAATCTACATGCAGGGCACCGGAGGGTTTTTTTTTTTTTAGGCACGTGATTAGAGCCAGAGGCTCTAATAGGCTTCAAAAAAGGGTAGGCTTGTGGCGCCCAGAGCACTTCACCCTAAGCCCACCCAGTTACATTCGCTATTGTCACACTGATTCTCCTCCCGGCCAATCAGGAAGCGGGTTGTGAGACCCGTTTCCCGTTTGGCCTAAAGGAGGAGCAATCAGATTGGCCTATGAGGAGGAAGGAGGAGGGAGGAGACGTACGGCCGTGATGCCGAGATGTATGGGAAGCCTGACCGATAGAGCCGGGACACTGAGAGGGTAAGCAGCCGCTTCACCTGTCAGTCCGGAGGCAGCACAGGGTTAGTGAGCTGGGGGGTGTGAGTACGGTGCGTGGTGCGGGCTAGCGTGATGGGGGTGTCCGTCTGCCACCCCCTGACCGATGGAGCACCATTTTGATTTTGATGAAAGATTTTTCACACTGCTTATTTGCGCTGTTTATGAACTGATATACGGATGGATTTTTTTATTATTGGTTTACAGTGAATAATACATTGCCTAGAAAAAGTATTCATACCCCTTGACATTTTCCACATTTTCTCATGTTACAACCAAAAACATAAATGTGTTTTATTGGGATTTTATGTGATAGACCAACACCAAGTGGCACATTCTTGTGAAGTGGAAGGAAAATGATAAATGGTTTTCAATTTTTTTTACAAATAAATATCTGAAAAGTGTGGCGTGCATTTGTATTCAGCCCCCTTTACTCTGATACCCCTAACTAAAATCTAGTGGAACCAATGGCCTTCAAAAGTCACCTAATTAGTAAATAGAGTCTACCTGTGTGTAATTCAATCTCAGTATAAATACAGCTGTTCTGTGAAGCCCTTAGAGGCTTGTTAGAGAACCTTAGTGAACAAACAGCATCATGAAGGCCAAGGATAACACTGGAAAGGCCAGGGATAGCATTGTGGGGAAGTTTAAAGCAGGGTTAGGTTATAAATATAAATATTGCAAGCTTTGCACATCTCACGAAGAACTGTTCAATCCATCATCCGAAAATGGAAAGAGAATGGCACAACTGCAAACCTAGCAAGACATGGCCGTCCACCTAAGCTGACAGGCCAGGCAAGGAGAGCATTAATCAGAGAAGCAGCCAAGAGGCCCATGGTAACTCTGGAAGAGCTGCAGAGATCCACAGCTCAGGTGGGAGTAACTGTCCACAGGACAACTATTAGTCGTGCACTCCACAAATCTGGTCTTTATGGAAGAATGGATAGAAGAAAGCCATTGGTGAAAGAAAGCCATCAGAATTTCTGTTTGCAGTTTGCAAGAAGCCATGTGGGGGACACAGCAAACATGTGTAAGAAGGTGCTCTGGTCAGATGAGACCAAAATTTAGCTTTTGGCCTAAAAACAAAACACGATGTGTGGCAGAAAACGAACACTGCACATCACCCTGAACACACCATCCCCACTGTGAAACTTGGTGGTGGCAGCATCATGTTGTGGGGATGCTTTTCTTCAGCAGGGACAGAGAAGCTGGAAATTGAATGGAGCCAAATACAGGGCAATCTTAAAAGAAAACCTGTAATGCCGTGTACACACGATCGGAAATTCGGCCAGCAAAAGACAGATGTGTATGCTCCATCGGACTTTTGCTGGCAAAATTCCCGCCAGCAAAAGATTGAGAGCAGGTTCTCAATTTTTCAGTCGGAAAAAGTTCCTATCCAAAAATATGTTCGTCTGTATGCAATTCGGACTCGCAAAAAATCACGCATGCTCGGAAGCATTGAACTTCATTTTCTCGGCTCATTGTAGTGTTGTACGTCACCGCGTTCTTGACGGTCGAAAGTTCAGAGAACTTTTGTGTGACCATGTGTATGCAAGGCAAGCTTGAGCTGAATTCCATTGGAAAAACCATCCAAGTTTTTTCGGACGGAAATTCCGATCGTGTGTACGTGGCATTAGAGTCTGCAAAAGACTTGAGACTGGTGTGGAGGTTCACCTTCCAGCAGGACAACAACCCTAAACATACAGCCAGAGCTACAATGGAATGGTTTAGATCAGAGCATATTCATGTGTTAGAATGGCCCAGTCAAAATCCAGACCTAAATCCAACTGAGAATCTGTGGCAAGACTTGAAAATTGCTGTTCACAGACACTCTCCATCCAATCTGACAGAGCTTGAGCGATTTTGCAAAGAAGAATGGGCAAAAATGTCACTCTCTAGATGTGTAAAGCTGGTAGAGATCTACCCAAAAAGACTTGCAGCTGTATTTACAGCGAAAAGGCAGTTCTACAAAGTATTGACTCAGGAGGGCTGAATAAAAAATGCACACCACACTTTTCACATATTTATTTGTAAAAAAATTTGAAAACCATTTATCATTTCCCTTCCACTTCACAATTATGTGCCACTTTGTGTTGGTCTATCACATAAAATCCCAATAAAATACATTTATGTTTTTGGTTGAACATGACAAAATGTGGAAAATTTCAAGGGGTGTAAAAACATTTCAAGGCACTGTAATAGACAATTTCCATATTTAGGGTGTAACATGTAACCTGCTACAAATGACCCCATGCACCCTCACAATATTCCCTCCATAACCCCCTGACAATATGCAGGGGTTCTCCTCGCCCACAGTTAATTTTATTTTTAACTTTTGCAAGATGGTGCTGGGCTCTGCCCATACAGTTGTGACATTCGTTCACGGGGATCTGTGAATGAATGACCTACAAGTCCTGTCCAGTAATCAGTGCACTGAGGTACAGGTAGAGAGCCGAAGTGTTGGCTCCTTTAAAGAAAGTAATAAACACACATTTTTCCCTGCAAAAATATGTGCATTTATTTTTTTAAAGGCGCACTTAACCTTTAGGACTACATTGCTGTTGTTTACCCATATCAAAATAGGAAGTCAGGGGAAGTCTCTCCAATGTGATTTCTTGCCTTTTCCCAATGTATCCAAAATTAAAAAATAATACTTTGGCTTAAAATATATGATCATCATAAGCCACAACTCTCGTAAATTTACTTTCCTGATAACATGAATTTATTCTGTATATTAAATAATTAATTTCCTTTGTTAATTTTCCTCTTACACATATATATCCTGTATAATTCCAGCCTGCCTTCAACTGAACTCAGTGATTACTCTTCCAAGGGCCAAGTTAGTGGGCTGTTGAGTAATGATGGATTTAAAAGCCATTTATGACAAAATGTGTAATTTTCAGTGCACAAAACAACCTCTCATTAATATCAGGGTCTTCATTTTATCAGGTGAAAGATACCAGAGTGCTTATCGCAACAAAACAGCAGAACATGTTAGAAAGGCTTCAGGAATCCAATATCCTCTTGGAAGAAATTCAGAAAGGTTTAAATTCCTATTTGGAAAAAAAAAGGTTATTTTTTCCAAGGTAAGTGACTATTGAGAAGAAATCAAATAATCTCTTGTGTCTACCACAATGAGTGAGCACATTTTTATTTTTCCCCATACCTAGTCTAAGCATGTGTCCTCATTGATAGCTATTTTAAGTAAAATGTACCACATTTGTGCTGTTTTTTTTTAAATATTTTTTTCTGATTTAAAAATATTGGACTACTTCAAAGGAACTGTTGATTTATTCTGGACATTGAAATTAAAAACGCTCAAGGGCAAAACGCACCTAGCGCTTATGCGCATTTAACCACATTTAGGCGTCTTGGGCAGTGTTTATGCGCAAAAGCTCCTCTAATATGTGCAACTTTGGTGGGTTTTTTTCTGCCTCTAAATACCCCTGCCTTTAAACTCCTGTAAATGCCTACAGTGTGCATGGACACATAGGCTAACATGGAGGGGTGTTTAGAGGTAGAAAAAAAATAGCTCCAATGCCTGTTGAATCGGTGCTTTTGAACTGTGCATGAGGCCGTAAAAGTAAACATACCTGGACTAGTCCTACAATCTCATTGTACAGTCTCTGTATTAATTGTCTAATTTAGATTTATCTACAACTACTCAGTGGTAATGCTTGTCTAAACAATCTATTCTATTTATATTTAGTCAGAGAGACCATTGCATGCAGCCGGATTAAAGGGACCATTAATCTCTTCCCACCCACAGTCTTTTATTAACACTCGCCAGCATTATACCCTGTCCCAAGGATGTGTTAAAGCGGCATTAAACTCAAAAACAAACATTTATTGAATTGCAGCTTACCAATTCTTTCAATTTCTTTCCTTTATTTTCAACAGGCAAACCAGACAGTAAGTTGTTTTTCAACAGACCAAGCTATCCTGCAGATTTAGCAGTTAGAGGGTTGAAGCAAACCATTTATCACTAACAGGGGTGCTTACATTGGTCAGCTTTTGTTTATTTATGTAGAATGTAAAACCTTTATCCCAAAAGAAAAAAAAAACTGTTATCGTATTTTTTAATAAAATATAGTACCAAAAAAAAGCCTTACATATGTATAAAAAACGTTATATTCAGGTATTGAAGTCATTTGTTAATTTAATCGTCATATGCTAACATTGCCAAATTTGGCCTATGCACCAATGACCTTGGAACACAAAAAGATTACTAAAAAATAATAAACTCAGACATCTTTTAAAAGATAAGTCTCTAACTTTCAGGCTTCAGCACTTTCTAATTTTCTGACTAACAAATATACTATTTGGTTTCCCTGGTGTGCAAGGTTTTTTTTCTTTTCTACCCAAAAGGGGAAGCTCTGCTTGTCTGCACCCCCCAAGCCCCCCCCCCCCCCCGCTGCCACATTTCACACCTTTTAGGGGGAAGTGGGTATCTGGATGTAACAGGTACCCGCTCCTACTTCCGACTGAGTTTGCCGCAGCCCCCCTCCTACTTCCCTCACAGCCGTGGCCATTCATAAAGAACAGTGGACAGGTAAGTGCTCTAATATTAAAAGTATTTGTAGCTGCTGGCTTTTAATTTTTTCTGAAGGAGCCTGAAGCTCTGCTTGAAGTGTACTTTTCATAAGCACGCATTTTATATATGTCTGCTCTTAAAGAAAATGCCTCCTATGTTTTTTTTCACCAAATTTCTTTATTGATATCATACAGGTTTTTCTTCCTCTCAAATGATGAACTTTTGGAAATCTTGTCTGAAACAAAGGACCCGCTGCGAGTGCAGCCTCACCTAAAGAAATGTTTTGAAGGAATTGCCAAACTGGAGTTTACTGATGACTTAGAAATCACTGGAATGATCAGCTCTGAGAGGGAAACTGTCCCCTTAACACAGAAGATCTATCCAGCAAAGGCAAAAGTAATTATTCTTTATTTAATTCATTATGCATAGCACACTTGCTGTGGTTATTTAGCTTGCATGCTGGGAGAAAGA